>NC_088889.1:91736636-92447886 GCF_037157495.1 Lathamus discolor
TGATGTTTTTGGCTGCTCAGCATATAACTGTCTATTTTTTGTGACTTTATTTGTAGGCTGTTTTCTATACAATGACGATAGGGAACGATCTGACCATAGCTCTGTATTCCCATAGGTTCAGTTCTTCTTTCTTTTAGCAACCTGATTTTTTTTAAGAAGAGATCTGCATTTTATTCTAGCAAAAGCCTCCCTCAACGCGCCCGCTATGGGATGAGGATGTCAGTGTAGAAACCCGCAGCTTGCTTTTCCTTTTCTATTCGAGCACCTTTGGGATCCTGTTGCCCTCATCCTCCGCGTACTCCAACCGGCCCCACCATTTGTGCCCAGCTATAGATGCTCAAGAGGACACTTGCAAATAAAGGAGAGCATTTTGGAAAATAAACTTTAATGCTTAAAACGTCCTGGTGTTTATACCTCATTTACATGAATCATGACGAACAATGCAGCAGCGCTTAATTTGTCTTTCACTCTTCACAGTGGCTTAGCTTGTTCTGGAGCGGCTGTAGGGCAGACCCTGTATGTACATAGTGATGTGACTTCAGAATCTGTTAGACTTTCCTTTCCACTTGCCGGATGTAAGTCATTAACGCTGTTGGATGCCAGCACTGTGTGGTACCAGACACTTCTCTGTAACTCCTTACGCTGCAATGCGCTGTCCCAAGCCAAAGCTGGCTGCTGGAGTCTGGTCCAGAACGTTGGCAGAGCAGCTTGGGGGCCTCTGCCTCGGGTGGAACTGACATCGCCCCGCGTCGATTGTATTGTCAAAGTGTTTGAAATCCCTTCACTGAGCTCGTTACGTGGAAATAAAATGTGGTTGGTTCCAAAAGCTGAACCTTGTGGCCTCTCTGTTGGGCTGTGGGTGTCAGGCCGTCCAGCTCCGGTTGGGCTGTGGGTGTCAGGCCGTCCAGCTCCGCTCCAGGTTGACCAGCTCCATCCCCTCACAGTACGAATGGGGCCGTCGGGCTTTGTGCTGTGGAGAGAGCCAGTATTCCCCATGGAGCAGCCGTTGGCTTCCAGCAGGTCCCTGGAGCATCCCCCTAAGGCAGCCCCAGGGCTCTGCACCCCTGCCCAGGGATGGGGCGGGCACAGCCCTGCAATGCTCCCCCGTGGACCAGCCACCGCCACGGCCCCCGCGCTCACCGGCCGCTGCCTGGAAAGCTGATGGAGAAGGGGAAAGGGCGTCCACTGGATGGGCTCCATGGGCCAGCTCGACACGGAGATGTCGCTGGCTTTGCCCGAGTCCACCATGGGCTCGTTCATGCTGCCGGAGCTCGTGTCCCACTCGTAATGGAAACTGGCAAGAAAACGCAAAGTAATTACAAGGGGGAAGGGGCCGTGGGGTAAACCCCGAGCGGGTGCAGAGGGAGCAGAACGCTGAGCATGGGCACCGCGGGGCGCTGGAGCGTGCAGGGCCCTGGTGCCGTGGCCGAGCCGATGGCAGCGCGCTCCCACCCGCACGGAGCCGCCCTGCTCCCTGCGGGCGTGAGGAAACCGCTCCTCCGGCTGCGGTGCCGCAGCCCCCGGCTCTGCCCCCGGCCCCCGGCTCTGCCCCGGGCCCCGGCTCTGCCCCAAGCCCCCGGCTCTGCCTCCGGCTCTGCTCCGCCCTCCCACCCTGCAGCCCCCCCGTACCTGGCCCGGCCCGGCGCTGGGCGCTGCTTGGCGGCGGTGCCCGAGTCCTCCCGGCAGCCGCCGCCGCCGTTGCCCAGGGCCTGGAGGTGGAGCAGCTCCTCCGAGGTGCTGAAGGCGGGGTTGTCGAGGGAGCTGGCCGAGGGCAGCCGGGACCGCGACCAGTACTGGGCAGAGACATCGTCCAGGCGGCAGAACCGCCGGTAGCTGCGGGCACGGGGACGTGCACACATGTACGCACACACGTACACACGCATGCACACACATGCATACACACATAGGGACGTGCATGCACACGTCATGTCATAGAGTCATAGAACAGTCAGGGTTGGAAAGGACCCTAAGACCATCCAGTTCCAGCCCCTGCCATGGGCAGGGACACCTCACACTAAACCATGGCACCCAAGGCTTCATCCAACCTGGCCTTGAACACTGCCAGGGATGGAGCACTCACAACCTCCCTGGGCAACCCATTCCAGTGCCTCAGCACCCTAACAGGAAAGAATTTCCTCTTTATATCCTTATATACACACACACGTGCATGCACAAATACACGTGCATGCACACACATACAGGTGCATGCACGCATACACACATACATGCACACAGACACATGTATATGCACACATATCCACACACATGCATGCAAACATACACACATACATATGTGTATGCACACATACACAAGTACATGCACACAGACACATGTACATGCACACACACGTACATGCACACAGACACACATACATGCACACATATCCACACACATGCATGCAAACATACATACATACACATGTACATGCACACATACACATGTACATGCACACATACACACGTACATGCACACAGACATAGACTCATAGAACAGTTAGGGTTGGAAAGGGCCTCAAGATCATCCAGTTCCAACCCCCCTGCCATGGGCAGGGACACCTCACACTAAACCATCCCACCCAAGGCTTCATCCAACCTGGCCTTGAACACTGCCAGGGATGGAGCACTCACAACCTCCCTGGGCAACCCATTCCAGTGCCTCACCACCCTAACAGGAAAGAATTTCCTCCTTAGATCCAATCTAAACTTCCCCTGTTTCAGTTTTAACCTGTTACCCCTTGTCCTGTCACTGCAGTCCCTGACGAAGAGTCCCTCCCCAGCATCCCTATAGGCCCCCTTCAGATACTGGAAGGCTGCTATGAGGTCTCCACGCAGCCTTCTCTTCTCCAGGCTGAACAGCCCCAACTTCCTCAGCCTGTCTTCATACGGGAGGTGCTCCAGTCCCCTGATCATCCTCGTGGCCTCCTCTGGACTTGTTCCAGCAGTTCCATGTCCTTTTTATGTTGAGGACACCAGAACTGCACACAATGCTCCAGGTGAGGTCTCACAGGAGCAGAGTAGAGGGGCAGGATCACCTCCTTCGCCCTGCTGGTCACGCTCCTTTTGATGCAGCCCAGGATATGGTTGGCTTTCTGGGCTGCGAGCGCACACTGCAGCCGGCCCATGTTCATTTTCAGCACCCCCAAGTCCTCTGCAGGGCCGCTCTGAATCTCTTCTTTGCCCGATCTGTAGCTGTGCCTGGGATTGCTCCGACCCAGGTGTAGGACCTTGCACTTGTCATGGTTGAACTTCATAAGGCTGGCATCAGCCCACCTCACAAGCGTGTCAAGGTCCCTCTGGATGGCATCCCTTCCCTCCAGCGTATCAACCGGACCACACAGCTTGGTGTCATCGGCAGACTTGCTGAGGGCGCACTCAATCCCACTGTCCATGTCAGTGATGAAGATGTTAAACAAGACCGGTCCCAACACCGATCCCTGAGGGACACCACTCGTTACCGGTCTCCAGCCGGACATCGAGCCATTGACCACAACTCTTTGTGTGCGGCCGTCCATAGACACAGACACATACATGCACACATGTACATACATACACACACATATACATGCACACATACACGCATGCACACATATGAACATGCACACATATACACATGCACATATACATGTTCATACACACATGCATGCACACATAGACATGTACATGCACACATATGTACAGGCACACATATACACACACACATATACATGTGCATACACATGCATGCACACAGACACATGTATGCACACATATGTACGGGCACACACATACACATATACACGTTCATACACACATGCATGCACACATGCACACACATGTACAGACACACACACACACGTGCCCATGGGCACACACCACCCCAGTGACCGCACTGGGAGCGCAGAGCACAAGTTTCCACCCAGATGTTGCAGCCTAGGGCAGGACCCGGCCCCGCGCCCGGGTGGGGATGGGGCCCGTGACAGTGCTCAACATCTGGCCACAGCCCCGCAGCTGCCGGGTGGCTCCTCAGAGCAGTCCCTGCGGTGCATTACGAACCGGGGCGCGCGGCGCGGCCAGGCCAGGGCCGAGCCCTGCTCCCTCCATGGCTGGGGAGGGATGGGGGCCCTGGGACGCTGTGCCTGGGGCTCAGCAGCGCGGCTCGTGCATCTCCATCACGGTGCGTGCGCAGCACACGGCCTGCGGCACTGCAGCCCCTGGCTCCCCTTTCCTGCCTGCACACACAGACACCCGCACCCAGCGCGGGGCTCCACAGGGACCAGGGACCAGCCGCTGCTGCCCCGGCACCTCCTGCCCATCGCTATCAGCCACAGGGGAGTGTTTGTCTGGGCAGAGCTCAGCCAGAGCCCACCCTGCATCCCCGCATCCCTACATCCCTGCATCCCCGCATCCCTGCATCCCTGCATCCCCGCATCCCTGCATCCCCGCATCCCCGCATCCCGCTGAGCTGTGGCTCTCCCTGACCCCACACGAGGCTGGAGCTGCTGCCCATTGCCCCCAGCATCCCAGGGAGGGATCGGAGCAGCAGCCCCACAGCAGCAGCTCTACCCCAGACCCCATCCCTCTCATCCCACCTGCTGCGGGTCTGGTCAGCCCTGGCCTCCATCAGCAGCACTTTGAACCTGCGCACGGCGACGGCGGCGATGACGGCGCCCAGGAGGAGGATGCTGAGCAGGACGCCCACGGCCATGCCCAGCAGGCCCTGCTGCGTCACCCGGTGATCGCAGCGCAGCCCCATGAACCAGAAGTCGCTGCCCACGGGGCACCTGCACCAAGAAGGGGTCAGGGCGGGGGGGGGGGCAGCCCCATCACCCCCAGCACGGTCCCGGGGGCACTCACTGGCAGAGGGGGCCGCGGTCCCGCGGGTGGGTGCAGATGCCGTAGTTCTTGCAGTAGTCGCGGTGGCAGAGGGACGTGCACGTGGCGTTCCAGTCCGCACCGGGCACGCAGGCGAAGCCGGGCTGGCACATGAACAGTGCGGTGCAGGGATCCGGCTCTGCAGGAACAGGATCTGGCCATGCCAGGGTCTGACCATGGCAACACAGAGCCAGGCCAGGCCCGAGCCCACCCCGCAGCCCCTGCACTCACCCAGAGCCCTGTGGCGCAGGATGGATGCGGTGCCCATCGCCAGCCCTGGCCGGGCACTGCCGGAGCCCAGCACGGTGCTGAGCGTCGCGCCCAGCCCCGGCACCCACACGTGCTCCGCCATGAACAGCGCCTCGTACTCCAGCACCACGCTGCCCTCCCTGCGGGGAGCCCAGCGCGACACGCGGCGTCACCACCAGCGCATCCCGGCAGTGCCACGGCACCGCGTGCCCTGCGCCCATGGCAGGGGCTGCGCCAGCACGCACCTGACCCGCGTCACCTCCAGCCGCAGGAAGCCGGGCAGGGGCGCGAAGAGCGGCGTCACCTGTGCGGGAGCATTGAGCGCGCTGCGGGGCGGCCCTGGCGCAGCCCCACGGCCCCGTCCCGCGCTCACCGTCCGGTTGAAGCCGTGCAGCAGCGCCCGGTGCTCGCGGGACGCGGGGTCCTGCAGCGCGGGGCTGAACCCCAAGTCCAGCACCAGCTCACAGGGGACGCGCAGGACGGAGGCTGCGGGAGGAGAGACGGGGACAGGGTGACACGGGCCCGCTCCTCCGCCTGTGCCCCTAGGGGGGTCCAGCCTGCACCCACCTCTCAGCAGCGGCCGCTGATCCTCCACGATGAACACCCGGGGGGCTCTGCCCGGCGCGGCCGGTGGCGCTCGGGGGGTGTCAGCATCCGGATGTCCTCTGGGGTCACTCGATGGCTGGGCCAGGTCTGGGTCCCTTGCAGCTGTGGGGGACGCGGGGCCCCCACTGTGGCCCAGGGTCCCCGGGGAATCGCTGGGCTGCGGCGGGGGCCGTGGCGTCACGGTGGGCGGATGGGTCACCCCCGCCGCATCCCTCTGCGGCGCAGCAGCACTGGGCTCCGGTGTGATGGTCCCCACATCCCTGGGCAGTGCTGGGCTGGCAGCGGTGGTGGCTGCGATGGTGACAGTGGTGGTGGCGATGCCGGTGTCAGTGGTTGGTCCCAGGGAAGTCTCAGGCTGGGATGGAGCCAGCGTCTGCGTGGTCGCGGGGGCTGAGGGGGGGTCCAGGCTGCCCGGCTCCCAGCTCAGTGGTGCAGTCACTGCCCAGGGCCCGGCATCGCCCCCCTCCACCGGGTCCCCCCCCAGGAGCTGGGGTCCCTCCGTAGCATCCCCACCAAAGCTGGTGTGGGGCAGCCGGAGCCCTGGGGCTGCGGGGGTGCCAGCGGTGGGGCTGAGCCCCAGGATACCCCCGCGGGTCCCTGGGGAGGGCAGCGGGGTTGTGGGCACCGCGGAGCCGCCGGCTGGGGCAGCCGATGGGGCCGGGGGTGCTCGGGGGGGACCCGGGCTGGGGAACAGCCCCCGGCTCTGCACCGCGCTGCCCGGGGCCATGGCAGTGAGGGGCAGCCCCGGGGGCCGGGTCTGGTGCAGGGGGACGTGGCCGTGCCCAGCGGCACGCTCCGTGTCGGGTGCCCCTGAGAGCGACGGGGTCGGGTCCGGGGGTGCCCCTGGGCCGGGCGATGTCACCCCCGGGGTGCTGGCGCTGGTGGGGCCGGGCAGAGCCGGCCCTGTGCCGGCAGCGGGCAGAGAGGCCGGGCCCGTCCCCGCTGCTGCGCTGGACACGGGGTCATCAGCGCCCAGGGGCGGCAGAGAGGGGCGCGGGGCAGCGGCGGGGCCCTGCCATGAGGCATCCATGGCTGGCGACGGGTGGGAGCCGGGGCCCCGGCCCCCGGCCTGCCCCCGTGTCCCTGCCGGTGTCCCGGTGGGGGTCAGCGGCCTCTGCAGCCCCCCCGCGAAGGGCGATGTCCCGGCTGTCCCCAGCTCTGGGCTGTCGGTGGCCACGGCGATGCTCGGCCGGGGCCCTGGGCCGGGGTCACTCAGCGGGACGGGGGCACCCGCGTCCTCCCCCACTGCCAGCGCAGGGGCTGAGGGCCCGTGTGAGCCCCCCTGGCTCTGCACGAGAGCTGTGCCCGTGGGGCTCCGTCCCGGCAGGGTGCGGGGGGACCCCCGCTGCCCCCCGGCAGAGCCGGGTACCGCTGCAGGGGATGGTGAGCGCCGGCGTGCCCCCGGTGCGGAAGCGGCACCGTCAGACGCCGCGCTTCCCGGGGCGTGAGTCCCGGGGGGGTGCCCGGTGGCAGGAGCCGTGCTCGGCTCCTCAGCGCCCGCGGCCCCTGCACTGCTCCCCGCTGGGCTCTCGCTGCCCGCAGGGAGCCGGGGGGCGGCTGCTCCGTCCCTGCCTGCCCAGGGGCCTGCGGGGCTCCGCTGGGGGCCGGGGGTCTCGGCAGCCCCGGTGGGGGTCCCAGGGAACGGCAGCAGCTCAGCCCCTGTCCGCAGCCGCCCCACGGCCTCCGGGGTCGGTGCCTGCCCCACGCCAGCTCCTCGCTCCGGATCTATGGGCAGAGGTGAAAGTGGGGGGACACTGGGCAGGGCTGAGCCATGGGCAGCGCCCCACAGCCTCCAGCTTGGCATCAACACACATGGGCAGCGCATGGTGCTACAGACGAAGGGGTCACGGTACCTGTGGGGCAGCGCTCCCCCGTCGCGGTGCCCGGGTGGGTGCAGGAGACGGCAGTGACGGGTGTGGGGCCCATCTCGGTGCTGAGACAGAGGCAGAGCCGTGCACAGCATCCCACGGTCACTGAGAGCAGAGGGGAAAGAGCGGTGAGCAGCGGTGCCGGGCGTCGGGCATCAGCACTGGGCCCCAGGAGCCGCAGGTGTGGGCAGGGGGTCGGTGCCTCCCCCCATACCCAGGGGCACAGGTGAAGGGGATGCTCCAGAACAACCCAAGCCCAGCTGGAAGCCCCCACCCTCGTCCCAAGGCCCCAAACCGGGTCCTGCCGCCCCGGCCCCGCTGCCCTGCGCTGGGAGCGCCCGCTCTGCGCTGACCCGCACCGGAGCCGAGCCCCCAAGTGCCGGTGCCGGTGCCAGGGCTGGCGCTGCCCGGGCAGGGCGCTGGGTCCCGGCACCCGCGGGAGCGGTGGGGCTGGGGTCACCCTGAGCCCCCGGCACCGCCTCGCCGGGGCTCCCGCTGCTCCCGCACCCCGGGTGTCAGCCGCTGCCCGCCGGCACCCCCGGCTCAGCCCCCCCGGTGCCGCCCCGGTGCAGCCGCGGGGCTCAGACCCGCCCGAGCCGCTGCCGGTACCGGCCCCACCGCGCACCCCGCAACCGCGGCCGCCCCCCCCCAACCCCGAGCCGGGCATCCCCCCCCCAGGAACCCGGCGCTCACCTGCGGCGGCCAAGAGCGGCGGGAGCCGGAGCCGAAGCCGCTCCATGGCGCTGCCGAAGCGGTCGCAGGAAGCCCCCGCCCGTCCCCGCTGCGGAGGGGCGGAGGCGCCGGCAGCCGCAGCCCCCGGCCCGGGCCCGCCCCACCGCCCCCGCCCGGCTCCGTGTGCGGGTCCCGCCGGGACAAAGGCTCCTGCGGGCACCGGGGGCTTCACAGCTCGTCCCTGTGAGGGTGCTGAGGCGCTGGCACAGGGTGCCCAGAGAAGCTGTGGCTGCCCCATCCCTGGCAGTGCTCAAGGCCAGGCTGGACACAGGGGCTTGGAGCAAGCTGCTCCAGTGGAAGGGGTCCCTGCCCGGGGCAGGGGTTGGAGCTGGAGGAGCTTTAAGGTTCCTACAACCCAAACCAGGCTGGGATTCCATGAATCACCCAGGGCACCACCACCAACAGAACCAGCACCGGCTCACCTGGGCACAAAGGGGTGGCTCTGCAGCCACCATCACTCCCATCTCCAAGCAGGCACTGGGGAAAACCACCATGGATGCGGTGTCCGAAACTCCCCCGGACTCCGGCTGCAGCCTGCTCAGGAGAGCCGTCAGGATGCGTCTGGGTGAAGGAGCAACGGAGCAGCCTCCACCAGCACCGGCCTCGCGCACGGTGAAAGCAAAACCCTTTGGCTGAGGTCCCTCGCCCGGGTGAGGGCCCGGGGAGGAAGCGGGGAACACCCGGGGCACGCTCAGGCCCCACGTGTAGTGGACACGGGGCCACGTCCCGCCCTGCGCCCCCTCCATGGCCAAGGGACTCAGCACCAGCAGCGCTCACTTGGCTGCAGCGCCTCTGACACATCAGAGTGTTTCTTGGCACAGAGGGAGAATTGTGCACGGTCCAGAAATAACTTGTTCCTGCCTCGGGAGAGGTTTAAAGCGAGCGGCCCGTGCCGGGCTCACAGGGACACGGGTGGGATTCTGTTGTGCAGCAGCAGGAAATCGCTCTCCCCTTTATCTCCCATCAAACACAACTTGTTTTCACCGGGATGAAATGAACTGCGCAGGCAGCAGGTGAGTTACTGGGAAGAGCTGACAACGTTAGCAGTGAGGCCCAGAGCTCTGCACCGTGGCACAAGCCCCTTTCGCACACACACAAACAGCACAAGCTCTTTGGGAGACAGGATCAGAGCCTGTCTGAGCTTCTAGTGCTCCCCAGTGCTTGGCTGATGGTGCCTTCACCCCCTAACAGCACACAGGGATGTCCCTCACCCCCCACTACCCAGCAAGCACAGTGGCAGGGGGGGATGGCAACGCCAGCAACACTCCCCTGGTCTTGTGTATTTATTCCTTTTTTTTCCTCGTTTTTAAAGGATAACAGATTGAGACAGATTTAAATACAACGTCCAAGTACAAGGTTCAGATGAAAGCAGCAGCAGCATGGCCTGTGCGTGCACGCTCCTGTGCTGCCCCCAGCCCGATCCTGGCCATGAGACAGCGCCTGGGGAAGGAAGAAAATTCCACGTATTCAGTATTCCATCTAGGAAGACCCAGTGGTTTCAGGCACAAAAGCAGTGAGTCAGGCAGAGACCATGCAAGCTGGACACCAAAAGCAAGCTGTGAGCCCACAGGGCTTTCGAATGGCCGGGATCTCGCCTTGGCTCCAAGGGAAGGGGCACAGGTCTCTGTGGAGTGGAGCTGAATCGGAGGGAGCCGCAGGACCAGCAGGAAGGTGGCCCCATCTGCTGCCACGCTGGCCCCGGGCCAGCAGCTCATTTCCCCTCACTTCCCTGGCAGCACCTCAGGGCAGGGGCTCCACTCACCCCTTCCTGCCCGTTTCCTCCCCAGCAGGAAATGCCGGGAGCTGTCACAGCGTGTCTGGAGATGCCCTCCCCCCCCTCCCCTTAAAACCAGGGACTTCCACAACCAGAGTCAAACCCCATCGACAGAAAGAGCTGTGGATACTCGAGTGCTCCAGGTGCCCCACAACTCCCCACCTCCTCTCTCCAGCAGCAGACACCACAGGGAAGCCACATCTGCTTTCTCCTGCCAGCTCCCTCCCAACCCCTGCCTGCCCCATGGCCACACAGTGCTGCCCCTCACCCAGCCGCCCCTCACAGGCGTCACACACTGCCCTGTGCCCATGCTGCTACCCGAGACACTCACAGGAGCACGACTCCACTTACTCAGCTCTGCAGAACTGGTTTTATTCATAAACATCCTTCTTATCTGCAATGTAATCTACAATCTCCTGTGGACACATTAATTTCTCGGCGTCTCCATCGGGAATTTCAAATCCTGGAAAGAAAGTGCGCATACTTAGCCGGGGTCAGAGGAAGCGGGAGCAAGGCTAAAGGAAGCCAGGACAGCGCGGCCAGGGACACACAGCAGGGCCAGAGCCAGCACGGGGCTGGGATTCCCGCTGAGCTTTGCCCTGCTCAGCACCACTGCTGGGGCAGGGAGAGGCTGAGGAGGCAGCGAGTGCCCCTCACACCTCGCTGGAGCCACCACTACCTGCACCACAGGGGATGCTCCCGGTAACACCGGGCAAATCCAGGCATGAAACTCCTTGGTCAGAGCCTGCTGCCAAGTGCCCCAACAGCCACCGGCTCATGCAGGCCACAGCTGGGGAGAGGGAGCACAAGGGCTCAGAACCGCTCAGAAACACATCCCATGAGAAGCACCTTCTCTTCCCAGCCCTCACTGCCACAGCATCCAACGGCACACAAGGGAATTTAACACGGAGCATCAGCAACTGCTCTGGAAGCAAAACGGCTGCCCAGGTTTAGAGAACAACCAAACCCCAGGATGTCTGTGACCCAGTGTGATCAATTAGGCAGAATGTCTGAGCTTTACATGAAAGCACAAAGAAGTCCAAAATGAAGTGAAAAGCAACTTGGAATATACACTGATAAGGCAAAATCGCCTTTTTTCCCCAGTAACATCAAGTATTGAGTAAAAAACCAACCTGGTGAGGAAAACCTGGGATCAGCTGTGATTTCCCAGGGGGAGCCAAGACCAGCTCCGGGATCAGCCCTTGTGCTGCCCCTCCCCGTCCCCAGCAATGTGGGGAAGGTGCCCAGGGGCTGCGGGGAGAACAGCAGCCGGAGCTGCCAAGGACCGAGCTCAGCAGCAGATGGACAGACGGGGAGGCACCTCCCCTGAGCGCTGCTGGTGCCACCAGTGGCCAGCTCCCGTTCTGACCCAGCACCACTCCATTTCCTCCGAGTTACAGGATGGAAAAGCCACGGCTCCTGTCCGCAGCGGAGCAGCAGCGCCCGTGCGCTGCGGCTGCGCCCAGGGATCAGCCGTAAGCCCCGTGTGCGCGGCTCGCACTTACCGAACTCGTCCTCCATGGCCATGATGATCTCCACTTGGTCCAAGCTGTCCAAGCCCAGGTCCTTCATGAAGTGGGACTCCGCTGTGAGCTGCGGGGAGAACGACCCTGGGTCAGGCGCCTGCGGCCGTGCCCGTGCTCCCCCTCCCCGGGCCCCCACTCGCCTTCTCCGGGTCGATCTTGTCGTACAGCTTGAGGACGTAGAGGACGCGCTCCTTGATGCCGTCCAGGGTGAGGGGGGGCAGCTCGGAGAACCGGCGGCAGGGCGGCAGAGCCCGCGGCACCTGCAAGGCACCGGCACCGGGCAGCGGGAGCAGCGCCGCCCGCCCCGCCCGGCTCGGGAGGCCGCGGGTGAGCGAGCGGAGCGCGGCGGGGCCCGCCCGGGGCAGCAGGCGGCGGGCGCAGGCCGAGAGGACACGGGCCGCCATGGTGACCTGTTCCCAGCGTGCACCGCGCCGCTCCCGGCACACAGACAGCCGCGCCGCGGCGGGGCGGGCCGACACGGCTGCTTCCCCGCGGCGGCGGCCGCGCCCCCTGGCGGCTCGGAGGACCACCCGGTACGGCGCGGGGCAGCAGCAGACACGAGTCCGGTCTAAAGCCAAGTGATTTAATGGCACCGCACACACCCGGGCGCACGCGCAGCCACACGCGACCCCCGGTACCGGTGGAGCTGAACCGGAGGCTCCCCGCAGCGCTGTGTCAGGCCGCCCCAGGCTGAGGCTGCCGGTACCGGTACAGGCAAACGGTGCCATCCTGCTGCCCGGCCAGCAGGCAGGCACCGGTGGAGGCACCCGTGGGGGCCCAGCGTGCCAGTGCCCAGCCTCCCGCCGGGCCCGGGGTCAGCAGGGCCATGCACTGGCCCAGGAGCAGGTCCCACACAGCCACGGCACCCGATGTCAGCACGGCTGCGGCCAAGGCACCCCTCACGTCACCCTCCAGGTACCTGGGGACACAGACACAAGGGTCACACATCTGCAAAAGCAGCAGCACATCACTTCTGAAACCAGCCAGCGTCCCAGCTACAGATGACTAGGGACACTTCAGCTGGCTGCAAGAAGCCAGGCTGCAAGAAGCCAGGCTGTGTGATGGGTCGCATCTGAGAACAAAGGATGTCAACGCAACCCTTTCCCAGCCACAGAACACGCTCAAAAACCACTCAAGATTTGGACCCGCTGGTGTCTGAGCACATCACCACAGCATCTCATAATGGTTTAAACAGCCTCTTTCCAAACGGAAGAGAGAAGGAGGAAAAGGTCACCCAGATCCATGGAGCTGCTTAGCATAAATAAAGGTGTCAAAGCCTCTCTAACAGCACAGCTCTGTGACAGCTCAAAGGTTTGGAACATCTTTGAAGACATTTTCTCAGGGGGTTCCCCTGTAAACCCAGTTCCAGCATTCCCACAGTGACTGGTGCAGGGAAGATGAAAGCACAAGCACACAGAAGCCTCACTGCAGAGCCCCCGGAGCACAGCCCCTCGCTGTGAGCCCAGGGTCAGCACAGGCTGGCGCAGGAAGCAGGCAGGAAACAGCCAACACCCTCACCCTGCTCCAGCCCCTGGAGCACATCCAAGGGCACAACGGATGCAGCCCCTTATCACCGGCAAGATGGCAAATGGACCCCTGCCAGCAGCACTGCCCAGCCCATGGAGAGATCCCCCCCAACCCTCGAAGGGCTCCGGGAGCAGAGCCCCGGTACCTGCCTGCCGGTGTGCCCAGGCGGGAGGGAGGAGGCCATCACCCCCCTGCTCCTGGCTGTGCTGGGGTTGAACACCACCACACGGAACGCTGGGTTTCCACAGGACTCGCTCTCTTTGGCGTGTGGGTGGCTCAAAACCACAAACAGGAGGCCCTGATGCACAGAGGAAAAATACATCATTAAAAACAACAGCAGGAGGGGAAAAAGCCCAGCGAATTTTCCAACAATTAATTGCTGCATTCTCTCTATAATCAAAGCCCCGTGGACAGTGATGCATTATTTGTACCAAATAAAACAGGAATGCTTTACTTTCCTTATCAAGTTAGATAAAACCCAAAGCAGCTGCTGACTGATAAGAGCTGATGCAATGCAGGAGAATCACAGCTCGGTGACCTGGAGGATTTATGCACTGATCTTCCTGTCTGAAAAAGCCAGGCTTGCTGTAGGATGAAATTTCTGGGCCTCATTTTAATCCCTAAAAGCTTACAATTTAACAAGGATTCCACGCAAAGCAGCACAGCTGAAACCTGCAGCTCCCAGAACAGCCACAGGCCAGCACGGAACACCCTGGGACAGAGATTCCAAGGAAGTCTCCAAAGAGTGTGACTCAAACCACCATTATTGGACAATTCTTGTTCAAAAAGTTAAATGCCCGCTGAAAGCAAATCTTTGATCCACAACAAAAATCCATCAAGAAGCACCGCACAAGGGGAAGCAAGTGGGAAAGAATCATCAGTAGAAAGCTTGGGGTTAAACAGTTAATGCCCTCGGGGTGCCTATAGATAATAATCACACAGATTTTCTGACAACAGCAGTTACCCAAGTGTGGAATGGTAGAGGTTTGATAAGCACCAGGGCTCAGCAACAGCTCTCCTGCTTTCCCCCCTGCAAGGCGCTGCTGCTTTGGAATGTCTTTTGATGCATCACATTTTACCAGCACACAGCAGAAAGCCAGGAATTCAAGGCAGCCAATGGGGCTTACTTCTGGTTAACCCATCTGCCTTGCAAATACCTTCAGAATATCTAAATAGGACTGGTATTACAATACACTTTAGAAACTCCGATCCCCCAGTTGGTCAGTGCAGCATTGCCATATTTCATGTACGTACAGAGTCAGAATAGGCTCGATGGCAGATGGAAGCTGGGTAGGAATAACCGATGTGCATCTTCTTCAGGAGCTGGCCTGTTTTCAGATTCCTGCAGTCAGGGAACAGACAAATTCTGACTGCATTTCCAGCCTCTACATGGTATTTCCTAAGCACAGTTAGGAAAACACCACTATGCAAGATGGACAGAGCTTTGGTTCCACATAAACCAAACTAAGACATGAGACCACAGGAAGACACGTAATGAATATGGTGCAGAAGCAAGTGGAGTTACAGCTGCACAGCTCATTCACCACCTACTGCACTGCACACAAGTTCAAGTGCCAGACCACAGGCCTGCTGCCAATTGCTATTTCACAGGCAAAGCAGCAGCCAAACAACACCCCTACACTACCCTGCAGCCAACTGTCACCACACACACCCCTGAGCTAAACCAGTTAACAGCAAAGGAATCACTGACCAAATGACAATGCTGTTCACTGCAGTGGTGCCAACCAGGGCGTCCCTCATTCCTTCCACTTCAGCAAACGCTGAAACAGTCTCTTCAGGAGGCATCAAAGTCTGTCCATCCCTGCTCCTGAACAGCAGATTAACAAGTGAGAAGCGGCAGCCAAAATAGCGGGTGTTCTGCGCTCAGCACATCTCCAGAAAGAAGAAGAACCCAACACTCTTCTACACCCAAGATGTATTCTCACTCTTCCTCCACCAGCCCCACAGAGCACCCCAAATCCAGCACTCACCTTCCTGTCTCTGAAAAAGACACTATTTCCACGTGCTGCTCTTGCACAGCCCTACTGTTGCTGACCAGCCTCCTGTCCTTCAGCCCAAGAACAGCTTTTATGGTTCCAGTTCTCACTAGTGACTGCCTGAATGAGTCAGTCTCAGAGGAATAAAGCAGGAGCCTAAATTAAGAGAAAGTCACAGCTCATGAGAAGGAGAAGCAGAACTCAAACATGCCATAGTATATAAAAATGAGCACGTTTAAACACCTCTAGGGATGGATAAACAGCTCTTTATAACTGATTTATAGAAACCCCTTCCATTTTCCAAGTGTTAAAGCAACTGAGAAAGCGACACATTAGTAAGGGATCATTTCTGCTGCCACACCAGAGGAGAGTTAAGCTGTCTCTTCATGGTGCAAAGGGCTGGTAATAAATAAATACAAAACCTTATTTCTCCAATCTCCAGGTCTCCCAGTGCTACACACACGAGATTGCAGGAGTCTGGCAGAGGAACGATCTGTATTACAGGAATCTAGGACAGCAAAGCAAGGATTCAGTGTCACCCACAATGTCCCTTTGACTTCAATGCCATTTTCTAGAGTGATTCATTAAAATGACACAGAGCAGAGCTGATTTTCCCTTCTGAGGAAGCACACTTAGATTAACAGCTGAACTCTGGGCTGTTTGCCTGATTAAACAACCTCTGTTGATCTAAGTGACAAAAAGCATCTCCAGGGAGTGTAAGGGGAGAACACATGAGCCAGTGGCTGAAGTGCAACCACCATCTGGTACAAGAACCAAACTCCAGCAGATAACATGGGACCATACAAGCTACCGGCCTCCTCCATCAGCACTGCATATCACTCTCCTCTGCTGCTAAGTGGAATGAACGAATTTATGCCACCTAAAGAACTTCCCCTGCACCCAACAGAACAAGCTCCTTGTTTCTTGGGAACTAACACGTGGGACAAGAAAGTTGCCCTGAACTCTAGAAATAAGGACTGTGTTGGTACCTCTCCGAGCTGCCAAGTGTAGACCTTTTCCCAGTGGTCAGGCCCCAGGGGTTTCCAGAGGGAGACAGAGCTCTCACAGGCTGTCACCACACATTGCTCTCTGCAGCCAGCTGCTTCCCACCACATGGTGCTCACATCCACAGCGCAGGAACTCGAACAATCCTGCCCAAAGGAAAACAGGGCTGGTTTTCTTCTGACAGATGTGGTTATCTAACCTGGAGGGACAGCCTGAGGACAATGCTTCACATTCAGTGTGGGGGGAGTTTGAGGCTGAAACTTGACGCTTATGATGTTTAAATTTGAATAAAGTGCCAGTGAGGCACCCAGGAGAACGCGCTTGGTCGGTTTCATCCTCAGAGCAGATACACTGCCTCACTTCACAAAAGTCACTTGTCATTTGGAAAGACAGGGACCCAGCAGAGGCCTGAGCTCGGACAGGACTCACGGCGTTAGTTAGTGCCCAAAAAGGTGACAGACTGCTGGAGCCACAGGGCAGGAAAAAGGGCTACAAGGGCTGAGATCATCTTACCTCAGGCCAGAGTAAAATGCAGCAGTTGTTCCTTAAGACACTTGCATGGGTTTAGAATTCATCATTCAGACACAAACACTGAAATCATCAGTCAGACGGAGCTGAAGAGCCATCTAACCCCTCAGCAGGCTTTACCACAAGACACAACTGATCAATGAGCAATCTACTTTGTGCACCTACCCATTCTGCAGGTTTTATTTCATTTTTGTTAAACTCACTATTACAGAGCTGCCACTGACTCAGTGACAATTATCTGCTGTTATCCCACCTTCAGCTTTGATAGAAGCTGCAAGCTCTCTTCTCTCAGGCCATCAGGCAGTACTGGAATCAACTGTTCTGCTACAGCTTTTTCCTGCACAGACAAGTAAAGAATGAAGATAATTCAACTGTGAAATTACATTCAGCACCTGCAAGAACGAGGCAGAAGTGTGAATTCACTGTGTTGCTGGAGAGCCAAGGGAGGAGCACCTCTTTTTGTGCTTGCATGTCTTTGAAAACTCAGAAATCACAGTGAAAATTATCTCTTACCATCACTTTGCATCTCAGCCTCCAGGGACAAGTCATTCTCTCAGTACCCATCCCACACACGAGTCATTTCATCTCCTTTACCAAATCCTAGCTGAAAATGTTCCTTGAGGTGGACAACACTTTGTGGGTACCAGAAACTTAGTTCAAATCAAGCAGGACGTTAAAGAATTTGCTCTTGAGGTCAAAAGACCTTAGGCAACAGATGAGACCCAAACATGCAGTAAGTCAGCTAAAAGACAGCACGCAGGGCTAGCAGCAAACACGTCTTTCCCCTGAAGCCAGGTGAGACTCCTGGAAAGGGGATTTGCCCACAAACCCACTGGATTAGAACCATGGGCAGAGGCCCAGCTTGTTACCTGCTCAGGAGAAGCTCTGCCGGATCCTTGCTGTTCACTCTCTGAGTGCTGGTGCTTCTCCAAGGCCTCAGCCTCATCACATTTATTACTGGGACTTCTTTCCACTTCTACAGGAAACACTGTACCTTGTTCTTCCTCTTGCTCAGCAGATCCTGCACCACAGTGGTCCAAGTGCAGTGCAATGGCAGAGTCTTTGCACCCCCCATCCTGCACACCCCGTGCAGATGGTCCGTTGGAGGGATGCAGGCTGGGAGGGATGGAAGGTGTGTCAGGGGACACCTCACTGTGTACTGAGGGTAACGCAGCCGGGGTTGCACCCACGACAGGGAACACACATGAGGAAATCTGGGACCCCGGCTGAGTGGGAGCAGCAGCTAAGACAGTCCCCATGGGAGTAAAGAGCAATTCGCGGGTGGAAAGCTCCTTCTTGGAAGCTGGGCTTTCTGCGTGAGGTGACTTAGGCAACCCAGTTTTGAAAGGTGAAATCAAATCACTTCTGAGACATTTTTCTTCTGGAGTCATTTGTGCACCCTGTGTGTCCTCTGCTGCCACTCCATCTCCAAACACACTCGGAACAAAAACTTCCAAGTCATTCACAGGGGAAGATTCTAGTTTCTCATGTTTTAGTTGTCCAAACTCCTCATCAGGTAAGTGGAAGTCCCTGATACCCAGCCTGGGGGCCAGCCACTGGAGGCTGCAGAAGGAGAAGACAGAGCCACAAGTATTGAGGTCCACAGCAGGGAGGCCAAGAGGAGCAAGACCCTCAGGACCTTTTGCCGCGTGCCCTCCTGCTCTTTGCCTCGCAGCACAACGCAGGGAGCGGCGCAGGGGGACGTTCATCACGGGGAGCAGCTCAGCCCTGCAGGCTCCAGGTACCTGCTCCTTCCCCACAGGCTCTGCTGGCTCTCCATCAGCCTGGCACACAGGGAAGTTGGCTTCCAGGTCTTCTGGGTGGATGGGAGAAGCTCCATTCCCCAGGTGCAGAGAATCACTGTTCTGAAGTAGACTTTGAGGCTGTTCTAACAGAGTCTTAAGGCACTTGCCAAGCACTTGGCTCCCCACCAGAGCAGGATCCACACTCCTCGGCTGTACAGCACCAGACCCTCCTGCCTCTGTAGCCCCAAGAGCCGGAGCAGCAGAGAACCTGGTCTCGTCTGAGGGTGGCTTTTCCAGACCCCCATCACAGTTTCCCTTTTGGCTCTGACACTCATTTGACAGCAGACTGCTGCCTTCCCTCGCCACTGTGAGATCCAGGGTCTCCATGAGCTCTGGTGACACCAGATGCGCAGGGGGGGTGCTGGCAGACTTTTTTCTTCCCTTCTGCTTCCTCTGTGATTGTCTCCGATCTCGCCCTGTGCTAATGATACTGCTCTGGGAAACGGATCCAAGGGAAGTGCTGCTACCACTGGAGGCAGGAAGTGATCCCTGAGGACTACCTGTATTTGCTGGATCATTTTCTGCCGCAAGGCAAGGGAACGGCACTATCCCTGACCCCAAATCATTTTCAGCTCTTTCTTGGGAGGGCTGATCCAAATTTGCATCTCCGAGCTTGCACTTACTTCGCTGACCTTTCTTGCTCCTGCCCAGCTGGCTGAGGATGACAGCATCGAGGTCCACCTTCCTCTGGCAGCTGGACATGCGCCGAGTTGTCCTGACGTAGTATTCAACTGGGAAGAGAAGCCCTTCAACCACCGTGCACGAGCTCAGGGCGCTTCCAGGGGCTGCCACGTCTGCCGGAGGAGAAAGTCTCGACTGAGTTTCAAGCTGTTGGTTCTCCAGCAGTTCTTCAACACCGTTCAGAGCAAGATCTGCTGGAAAGGGATCTAAGCTACCGGCGTCACTCTGATTCCCCTCGTGGCTTTTGCTCTCGTTAGTTACAGTCTTATTTCCATCAGGAGACAATGCCTCATTTTCTGACATTAAATCCAAGAGCCTAGATAATTCCCCCTGATCTTCACACATACTCTCACCAACCGTTTGGCTGATTATACTGGGGGATTCCTTTCCTCCATCAGCACTGATGTCAACTAAAGCAGAGTCTCTGTTCTCTGAACACAGCCATGCAGGCTCAGGGTTGTCAGATGAGGGCACAGCACCCGGGGACCTGGGCTGCCAGACACTGCTGCTGTCCTGCAGTGCACATGGGAAGAGCTGAGGTGCTCCTGGAGGGACAGAGTCTTGTGTGACTCCTGACGCTGCACTGGGAGGAGTGAAACCGTTCTCTTCTCGCGGCACAAGTGCTGGTCCTGCTGCTCTCGGAGCCATTTCCTCAGTGGCTGAGGCACTGCTTTGCCTGAAGACTGGAGACGGCAGCTCCCCTGTGCTGGCAATTCGATTTGTCACCGTTTCACCAGTGCTGCCGAGAGGCACATCACGCACCGATCCCCCCGACACGCGAGCCTTCGCCCGTCTCCTCAGCCTCAGCAGGCTTCTGGAGCTTTGGTGTTTGTTCTCCTCAGGGGTAGGCCTGGCAATTCCAGCACACAGCATTTCCTGGCTAGCCTGTCTGCTTTCTGCCTGTGAGCTGCCCTGCAGGCCCCCCTCGGGAACATGTCTGAATGCACCAGATGTTTGCTCCTGTGTGCCAAGACCGGAGCAGGGTTTAGTCTGTAACTGCGAGGTTTCATGTTTGTCAGCACTAGGAGGTTCCGCATCTCTAGAACCTGTTGGAAAGAACGTCGTACACATAAAGTACTCCCAGCAAAGCCCCATCCCAGCAGGACACCACACGGTAAAGCTAGAAGACGTTTTTGGGAGCGAAGGACTGGGATCTTAGAGCCTGGACCTGGCGAGGAGGGAGGAGAGGAGACGGCAGGGGCCGCCATGTGGGTCTGGGGGCGGCGGAGCTGGGCCCGCCCCGCAGGGCAGGCCGCGGGGCACGGAAGGGCGAGAGTGGCCGGTCCGGGCTGCCCCTGGCCCCCGGCCGGGGGGGGGGAGGCATCGGGCCGCACAGCAGCTCCCGCCGCCCGCCGGCTCTTACCTGCGGGGCTCAGCCCCCGTCGGCCTCCTTCCGCCGCCGCGTCCCGGCCGTGGCTCCTGGCTCGCTCTGCTCGCCGCGCCCGCTGCACACACGCACACACACACACACAGAGCACCGGCGGCGCTGGGACCGGGCTCCTGCCACCGTGCCCCGCGCCCGGCCCGGCCCCGGCCCGCCCCGCTCACCCGCAGCCGGCTGACGGTCTCGCTGTACTCCCTCCGCAGCAGCGCCAGCTTCTCCCGCAGCTGCAAGACACAACGCACCGGGCTGGCACCGGGCTCGCACCGGGCTCGCATCGCCGCCCCGGCCCCGCTCCGGTACCTGCTCCCTCTGCGAGCCGCTGAGGGCCCCGCCGCCCGCCGGCTCCTCCATGGCCGCCCCGCCGGGCCCTGCGTGCCCATGGCAACCGCGCCGGAAGCGCCGGAAGCGGGAGGACGTGATGCGCAGGAAGCCGGGAGCGGCCGTGCGGAAGCGGAGCTGCCATGGAGCTGAGCGAGATGCTCTACAACAAGTCCGAGTACATCGAGACGGTGCGGGCCGGGAAGGGAAGGGGATGGGATGGGATGGGACTGGAGCAGCGAGGAACCGAGGGGCCGAGCCGGGCTCCCCGGGGCCTGGCAGCGGTGCCGGGCTCCGGAGGCGGCCGCACTGACCCGGCCCTTGTCCCCGCAGGCGTCCGGCAACAAGGTGAGCCGTCAGTCCGTGCTGTGCGGCAGCCAGAACATCGTCCTCAACGGCAAGGTAGGCACCGGGAGCCGGCAGCCGCGTCCCCACCGCCCCGGGTTCATCCGCCTGCAGCTCGGCCGGGCAGGCCGCGGGGTCCCTGTCACTGCTGCTGCGCTGAGCACCCCGCGGTACCGGGCTCTGCGCGGCACGGACCAGGCTGGGCAGAGCTTTGGGTGATGTGTTCTAGTGTGCGATGTCCCTGTCCATGCAGGGGCGTTGAACTGGGCGATGTTAAGGTCCTTTCCAGCCCAAACCATTCTATGATTAACCCCTAGAGCTTAAAGGAGTGACATCCAGAGGTGAGGTGGTTTGACCAGACACACAGTGTGCAGGTTGCAGGTAAATTTCTGGAGTCAGTTTAGAGTTTGGGGAACATAAAATGGCTGCTGGGGTTGGTCTGTATTGAAGTGAGACCTTCGTCCTCCCTTCTTTGCTCTGGTGTCGCTTTTCTTTTGACTGAAAGAGTTGTCTGAAAGGTAATGGAATCTCACTGGAGCGGCCTGACCTCTGCATGAGCCTGCGCAGTATCTGGTATCATGCGCAGGAACTGGAGCCCATTTGTGCCTTCTCTTTTTTTGCAGACAATAGTTATGAACGACTGCATCATCCGCGGTGACCTGGCGAACGTCCGGGTTGGGAGACACTGTGTGGTGAAAAGCCGCAGCGTCATCAGGCCGCCCTTCAAGAAGTTCAGCAAAGGGTAAGGGGTCCCTTCCCTTCAGTGAGACTGGGGTTAAGATCCATGGGCTGAAAAAGCTGTACTGGCTCGGCTGAGGTCTGTGTTTGGAGGGCAGTGTTCCTGTTGCAGCAGTCTGCACAAATACATCCCTCTAAACCTGCCTTTTCTACACAGTTCCAGCTCTGCCTTGAGGGTTTGCATTCCTTCAGCCCATAACATGGAGATATATGGGACATGTTCAAATAGCAAAGTGAATAATGTTTGTGTATGCACAGCCTGTGCCTGTTGCTCATTCAGGACATCCTTTGGGAAGAGATGAGAAAGATCATTCTGTCCTCAGCACCACCTCTGCCTCTGGCAATCCAGCGGGAGACAGGAGACTCCACAGTGTGATTTGGGGTCTCAGTGTCGCAGATCAGTCTGCCTGTTGTACAAATACCTCTCCTCTTGCAGGGTGGCTTTTTTCCCTCTCCACATTGGTGATCATGTCTTCATAGAAGAGGACTGTGTGGTCAATGCAGCCCAGATCGGCTCCTATGTCCACATAGGCAAGAACTGTGTCATTGTGAGTGCCATTTCCCAGTCTTCTCCTTAAGCTCTGGAATACTGTTGAGGCTTTGTAAGCACAGCTTCCTTCCACAACCTCCTCTTCCCTCCCCACTTCTGCTTTCCTGTATACAGAATGCTTTTAGCAGCTAAACTTGTGGAAGTTTAGGTACCTCCTCAGTCTTAAGCAAAAGCAAAGAGTGTTTTAAGCATAAACTTGCCCTAATCTCTGTTTTAGGGCCGTAGGTGCGTTTTGAAAGACTGCTGCAAAATCTTAGACAACACAGTCCTACCTCCTGAAACGGTCGTCCCACCGTTCACGGTGTTCTCGGGCTGCCCAGGTACGCTCCCTCCAGCTTTACTTGCACGGAAGTGTGGATAATGTGGATGTTCTTGTTTCAAGTGGAGATTGCTGTGACGGAGTTGCCCATTAGCATTTAGTGCCTAGAAATAAATGTATGGGGCGCTTGGTGAACTGGAAAGTAACAATTGTAACTTGCTCCTCCTGTGCTTCCTGATTTTGCAGGAGGTTCAGTGGTTCACACTGTAAGAAGACCACTGGCTCCTTATTCCTATGTTAGTAGGGAGGGAGGTACGTTAAGCTGCTGTTAGTTT
Organism: Lathamus discolor; assembly: GCF_037157495.1. Classification (NCBI taxonomy): domain Eukaryota; kingdom Metazoa; phylum Chordata; class Aves; order Psittaciformes; family Psittacidae; genus Lathamus; species Lathamus discolor. Next base: position 91,759,715 of record NC_088889.1, read on the forward strand.
AGTTTAGTTCCTACCCATCGACCTGTCTGTGCTGGAGACCTCGCTGTACAAATTGCACACTCCATCATTTATCTTCTGATGGTGCTTTGTGGGGACCAGTGGGAGCTGTAAGGACCCAGCTGAGCAGCCCATCTGCCCTGGGGGTGCAGTGGGAGCAATCATACTGAGTAGCTCCACTTCAGAGACAATTCCTTTGCTGTTCCATTTACATTTCCCTACAATTCAATCCAAGTGGCTGATCGAATGTTGAATACAAACTTATTTTCTGCTTTCTCCTGCAAGAACACTGATGCTCACACTCTTGTTCTTCTTCAGGGCTCTTCTCTGGGGAACTCCCGGAATGTACCCAGGAGCTCATGATTGATGTTACAAAGAGCTATTACCAGAAGTTCCTGCCACTCACGCAGGTCTAGTAGCCCATTTCATGTCTCAGAGCAGTAAAGGCACTTGGGAGCATTCTGGGGGCAGGGAGGGGGGTTGTTCAGTGAGACCAGGCCTTGGCCCTCACTGTTCTGAGCACTCTGTGAGTGTTCCTCAGCGCTTACGGTCTGGCCAAGCAGCCCGTCCTGAAAGCTGCTGTATCCTGTGGTTTAACCTTTGTGTGCTCATTTGGGTGTCATTCATTCCATGTCGTCTGAATCGTGCCAGTTGGGAAAGCTGATACAGCTCCCTTTGGGGCAGCATCTCCTCGCTGCAGCTGGGGAACAAGGCTAGAAGCAGTGTGCATCCTTGAGCAGAAGGACTGTGTGGGTGATGGGTGTGTTGGGGCAGTTCCTTACCAGGCTCACAGATCCAGTGGTTTCCATTGGCAAAATAGGTGCTGCTCTGTAGGGCTGTGAGTTGAGGTGGATGCTCTCTGCCTTTTCTCCCTGTGGGCTGAGATTCATTGTTCATCACCTGCGGACTGGCTTTAGGACTTTTGGCTGACATTGAAACCTGTCTCTCCATGCCCTGCCTGACAGGACACTTCATAGCTTTTAGCTCTTGAAGCTCTTGCCTGTCACGCAGGGTTCTCACTCATGTGGCCAGTGCATGCTCTACTTCCTGAGCATTGCAGACCATAGAGTGGCAAAGGGCTTTGGGAAGAGGATTCACCCCATGTCACTCACAGAGCTCAGCACAGCAGAAATCAGGTCATTAAAGCAGGAAGCAGAGGTGGGTGCGAGAATACTGCAACTGTCCCCATTTATTCCCCAGTGTGTATATTTGCAGGAAGCTCTTTGGTGCTTTTTTGCATCATTAAGCCTACGGAGGCGATTCAGACTTCCTGGAAAGAGTGCACATTCCATTTTTAACACTGAACAGAGCAGGAGTAATTCTTGCTGGGAGCAGCTGGTACTGCATGTACCAGACAACTGACTGAAAATCATGTGCCTGCTCTGGCTGCGTTAGCTAAAGCTTTGCATTGTCCTTCCCTAGGCTTAAAACTGGCCTCCCACATGTTGTAGCATAGCAGCTGAGGCTGGGATGTGTATTAGTGATGCAGTAGGTGCATGGCTGCACCATCAGCCTTGAGCTTTCAGCCATTCTTTATAACAAAGAGCTGATACAGCTCAAGTAGCCACCACCTGGACCAGCGTGCGGTAACCACGGTTCAATGTGCAAGCACTGACTGCTCTGTTTGTATTTTTACTGTGTGTAAATTAAAGCCTCTTCAGTTGTTCAAGCAATGCAAGGTTGTGACTCTGCAAATCAAAGTTCAGACTAGGTGGAGGTTCCTGCTGCTCCCCAGGCACATGAGCTGCAGGCTCTTGTGTTCTGGTTGTTATCGGTCGTTGCAGTGCCAGTGTGTTAGGAAGCGCGGTACAGCGTGAACCAGCTGTCTCTGAGTGGGGGCCTTTCACCCACAAATGGTCCCATGGGAAACTCCTAAATGAGAGAGACATTTACAAGGGCCCGTAGGGCAGGCCAAGGGGAATGGCTTGAACCTGCCCGAGGGGAGACTGAGCTGAGCTCTTAGGCAGAAGCTCTTCCCTGTGAGGGTGCTGAGGCGCTGGCACAGGGTGCCCAGAGAAGCTGTGGCTGCCCCATCCCTGGCAGTGCTCAAGGCCAGGTTGGACGCAGGGGCTTGGAGCAAGCTGCTCCAGTGGAAGGGGTCCCTGCCTGGGGCAGGGGTTGGGGCTGGAGGAGCTTTAAGCTCCGTTAAAAGCCCGCAGCGCAGAACGCAGCACTGCGGGGAGGGGGCTCCCTGCGCTGCTCCTGCCGGGGTGCAGCAGGGCCCCTTCCCCGGGCCGGGCCGTTACCGGGCCGGGGGGGAGCTCGCGTGTCCCGCTCGGCCGCTTAACGGCCTTTAAAGCGCAGCGCTCCCATGGTGCCCCGCGCCGCGGCGTGGAGTTTAAATCCTCCGGGCCAATGGGCAGCGGCCGCGGTAACGATCGTGAGCGGCGTTTGAATTGCTCCTGCCCGCTCTGCGCCTGCGCCGCCGGCTCCCCCGGCCGCTCCCGGTGCGCTGCGCTCTCGGCACGGCGCGGCATGAGTGCGGCGGGCGGCAAGGCGGTGCGGCCCCTGGGCCGGGCAGAGCCGGCGCGGCCGGCGGCCCGGGCAGAGCCCGCCCGGAACGGCGGCTCGGCGGCTGCGGCCGCGGCCCGGAGCGAGGTCCCGAAGGTGCTGGTGGACCCGCGGACCCGGCGCAGCTTCGTGCGCGGGAGGTTCCTGGGCAGAGGCGGCTTCGCGCGGTGCTATGAGCTGGCGGAGACCGAGAGCCAGGAGGTGTTCGCGGGGAAGGTGGTGCCCAAGTCGCTGCTGCTCAAGCGGCAGCAGAAGGAGAAGATGTCCATGGAGATCGCCATCCACCGCAGCCTGGCGCACCGGCACGTTGTGGGCTTCCAGGGCTTCTTCGAGGACGATGACTTCGTCTACGTGGTGCTGGAGCTCTGCCGGCGCAGGGTGAGCGGCCGGGGCCGGCGGGACCCGCTGGGTGGGGGAGTGCGGGTCGGTGTCCCCGGTGCTGGTTGTCCCCCCCGGTGCTGGTTGTCCCCCCCGGTGCTGGTTGTCTCCCCCGGTGCTGGTTGTCTCCCCCGGTGCTGGTTGTCCCCCCCGGTGCTGGTTGTCCCCCCGGTGCTGGTTGTCTCCCCCGGTGCTGGTTGTCCCCCCCGGTGCTGGTTGTCCCCCCGGTGCTGACCGCCCTGTCCCCCCACAGTCGCTGCTGGAGCTGCACAAGCGGCGGAAGGCGCTGAGCGAGCCCGAGGTGCGGTACTACCTGCGCCACATCATCCTGGGCTGCCAGTACCTGCACAACCAGCGCATCATTCACCGTGACCTCAAGCTGGCCAACCTCTTCCTCAGCGATGACATGGAGGTGAAGATCGGTAGGTGTCCATGGTGTGATGCCCTCCCCATGGCTGCCCCATGGGACCCCACGCTGGGGCCCAGCCATCCAGGGCATCTCCAGTCAAACCCTCTCTCCCCCAGGTGATTTTGGCCTGGCCACCAAAGTAGAGTATGATGGCGAGCGCAAGATGACCCTATGTGGGACTCCTAACTACATTGCTCCAGAGGTGCTGGGCCAGAAGGGGCACAGCTTCGAGGTGGACATCTGGTCCATCGGCTGCATCACGTAAGTCAAGGTTCCTCTTGTACAGCCGTGGGGTGGGCGGTTGGTCCCTGTGGTCCTGCTCCTTTGGCTCCTCCAGGTTGCGGTCTGAGCAACAGCTCCTCATTGTGTCCAGAGTGCCCGATGCCAGCAGCACACCCTGTGCTCCACAGGCACTGGTGCCGCTGTGTCTGCACGGCATGGCTGTCCCGAGGCATTTACCAAAAGCCTGTGCTTCCTGTTCCAGACCTTTCTCCAGAGAGTGCCAGGTCCCAGCTTCCCTTTGGGCAGCAACCAGGCCCAGTCTGCACTTCTGCATGTCCAATGCTGAGTGTGTTCCCCCTGCTAGGGAAGTCCTAGGGTGTGCTTAGGAGAAGGTCACTGCTCACCAGTCCCAGAGTGTCTGTTGCAGAACTGACCCCTTTTGTCTGCAAACACACAGGTACACTCTGCTGGTGGGGAAGCCGCCATTTGAAACACCTTCTCTGAAAGAAACCTATATCCGAATCAAGAAGAACCAATATACTATTCCCAAGGTATGGCCCTTGTGGGTGGATCTCACCTTGCAGCAGTTTTTGGTCAGCCTTCTGCTGCCCGTCCTGTTTCTAGCACTTAATGGGCTCCCATGTAATGGTGAGCTCCCAGAGTGCTGTGAAGGGGATGTTTCAGGTCGTGAAGTCAGGTCGTGGAGTGAGCCAGCAGCTCCCTGCCCCTCAATCCAGCGAAAGCCTGAGCTGGGCAGCTGGTGTGTGGGGTTTAATGGATGTGTTCAAGTCCATGAGTCCTGGGCCAGGTGCCCAGCTCATCCCACTGCTGTGAGTTCTCTTGCTAATGTCAGTTAACTCCAGGCTTTACACGCGGTTGGGAAAAGTGCAGGAGCTCTGCTCCAAGCAGAACTTCCCCGGGTTGCACATCCACTCATGCACGTCGTCCCCTGACGCTTGTCTCTGTCTCCTCTCAGCACATCAACCCCATAGCTGCTAACCTCATCCAGAAGATGCTGAGGTCCGACCCTGCCACGCGCCCAACAATCGACGAGTTGCTGAATGACGAGTTCTTCACGTCGGGATACATCCCCAGCCGCCTGCCCACCAGCTGCCTCACCATTGCTCCTAGGTTTTCCATTGCTCCCAGTGGGCTTGAGCCGGGCGGGCGAAAGCCGCTGACTGAGATCAACAAAGGTAAGGGTGAGCCTCTGGAGGTGGGGCTGGGCTGCAGCAATGTCCTGAGCAGTCCATGGGGATGTGGTGATCCCTCACCTCTTCTCCCAGCTGTTAAGAAAACCTGGAGCATTTTGTGAGCAAGAGAGGTCTCCTCACTCTGCTCAGCACCAAAGCAGGGAGGAAGTGCCAGCACTAGCTTTAGCTATGTGCTATGTGTCGTGTTCTCTATAGCTGGGGTAGGATGTGCATGTGGTGCCTATAGGAACCTGGTCACTCATCCAACATCTTCTCTTTGCTGGCCCAGGACGAGATGGCCCAGCACTGGAGAGCTTGCCTGAGAAGGAAGATGTCGCTGCGCTGCGGGAGCTGGGAGATGCTGTTGACACCCATTTAGCTGACATGTTACAGCAGCTGACTGCAGTCAACCTGGCCAAGCCCTCTGAAAGACTGGTGGTGAGGCAAGGTGAGTAGCTGCTTGCCTTCCTTTAGGCATTGCCTGCTCGCTGGGGTGCACAGGGTGCTGGGAAGTGTCACCTAACAAACTCCTTTCCTCTTTGCAGAAGAAGCTGAGGACCCAGCCTGCATTCCCATCTTCTGGGTTAGCAAATGGGTGGACTACTCCGACAAATATGGTTTAGGTAAATGACATGGGGGCAATGTTTCAGCCTTTTTTAGCCTCTGAAGAAGCTGGGGAAGCTTGGGTTTAGGCATTGCACAGGTCTGGTTCTTTAGTCAATAGTGTGTGTGTGAGATCGCTGCCAGAAACGTTACCAAATCATGAGCGAATCCAGAGCAGTGGTCACTGAGCATTAGCCCTGGCCACCTTAAGGTGGGAGACAGCTATCAGCTGGGTAAGGTGGCTGGTGAGGGAGCACATACACCCACTGCAGCAGCTGCAGTTGTTTCTGCAGCAGGGGATTCATAAGGGAGGATGACAAATCCAGAAGACCTCACCAACCAGGAGACTCCTTAGACCTGGCAGGGACTTGGGGGGGTGCCTGCCAGGGAACCCCCAGATGATACAACCTGCCTTTGTATTCCACACAACCCATGGTACCATGTATTTGAAGGCCTAACAGGCAGCTCCCTTTTGCACTAGGTTACCAGCTGTGTGACAATAGCGTTGGAGTTCTCTTCAATGACTCCACTCATCTGATAATGTACAGCGATGGGGACAGCTTGCAGTACATCGAGCAAAAAGGCGCCGAGTCCTACTTCACTGTGAGATCCTACCCCTCTGCCCTCAACAAGAAGGTCAGTCTGGGGGGCAGCAGCCTTGCTTGGGGGGCTGATGGTGAGAGTGATGCCAGCCTCGCTGGGCTTTGGCAGGGGGGCCAGGGAGAAGCAGCTGTAACTCAGGGCTGGTTGCTGGTGTTCTGCAGGCTTCCTCCTGGCTGGTAAAACACAGCCCCAAGGGCAGACACCAGCAGCTCCGGGTGCTCATTCCTGGTTGCTGTCTGAGGCTCCTTTATGAGCAGCTCCACAGAAATAAGTGCCTGTGTGACTTGTATGTACCGAAGTGTCAGCCACGCGAGTCTCGAGTACCGCAGGCTGAGTTAACTTTGAGTGGCAGGATTTGCACAAGCTTGTGCAGGGACGCCTGAGGCTCTGAGCTGTGCCGAGCCTCTGGGTCTGTGACAGCAGCCCCCGTGCCCCCGCTCACAGCCTCTCCCACCCGCAGATAGAGCTATTGAAATACTTCCGGAACTACATGAGCGAGCACTTGCTGAAGGCGGGCGCCAACATCACCCCTCGGGAGGGGGACGAGCTGGCCCGGCTGCCCTACCTCTGCACGTGGTTCCGCACCCGCAGAGCCATCACCCTGCACCTCAGCAACGGCACCGTGCAGATCAACTTCTTCAAGGTGAGGCAGCTGCTCCGTGTTGTCCGGGGCTGTAGCTCCAGCTGCGCACAGTGATGGGGGGCAGGAGGAGGGCATGGCCTGAGCCAAAGCTTTGCCCAGTGAGCTCCTTGCTTCCATTGTGGGTATATGCATGCCATGCAGACACAACTTGCTTGTGAAGGGCTATGTCCAGCAGGAGGGAGGCTGTGCCCAGTCTGGTTGGCCACATTGGTGTGTTCCGCTTTGCTGCAATTCCTGAATGCTGGGATGCCCCAGCTGCTGCTGAGATGGCCCTCAGGAGCAGAGAGCTCGGGGTGACCGTGTGTTCTCTCCCCACAGGACCACACCAAGGTCATCTTGTGCCCTCTTATGGCTGCTGTCACGTACATAGATGAGAAACGGGACTTCCGCACGTACAAGCTGAGCCTCATCGAGGAGCACGGGTGCTGCAAGGAGCTGGCCAGCCGGCTCAGCTACGCTCGCACCATGGTGGAGAAGCTCCTCACCTCCAAGTCTGGCTCAGCTGCTGTGAAACCCTCTGCTTAGACCTTGTTCTTGGTGGACTCCACATCTGTGCCAAACCATCCCAGCTGTGGATGGGGAGTTGGGAGTTCTGGTAGCATCCCTGCTCACACTCCCTCCACACAGCTGGGCATACCCCTGGGTATGGTCTGGTTGCCACAAGGAAGTGCCTGATGCTATGGGAACAGCGTTGTTCACTCTGATACCCAAAGGTTTCTTGCTCCCCACTTCTAATAGAAAACATTTTTTAAGTGCATACCTAGTGGGGTTGGTTTTTAACTTCCCAGAGCAAAAAAAAACGTGGCTCCTGGGCCTTGAGAGCAAAGCATGGGGAGAGCGGAACTATCGTGTACGTTATTTGTACACGTCTGTGTGGCCTTTGTTCCCTTTTGAGACCTTCAGGTAAGCTATTTGACATGCCCAGGGTGAGACTGAGCAATCAGCCTTTTAAAACAAATTAATCTACATGAAACCTCAACTTTTGTATATTGCAGAACTTGAATAAAGACTGTTCGGTGTACTGTCCGGCCTGGCCTGGCTCTCTCTGCCTTGCTGGGCGCAACACCAGCGCCTTGCTTCTGGCTTCCCCTCCAAGTAAGGGCTGTGCGCTGCCTGAGCTCCTGCTCAGTGCTTGCTCCTCACTGAGCTCCACCTGGACCCAGGGCAAGAGGGAAATGGGGCGATGGAGGATGGGGGGAGGGGGTTCAGTCATTCTGGGAGATGCTTCTCCTAAACTTGGTGGGGTTAAGTTCCTTTCCCAGGTCTGGGGAATGGGGGCTGTGCTGTGAGCAGGACTGCAGGCTAATGGCCCCCACCTCCTGTGTCATTGGCTCCACTTGCAGGAGCCCCATGAAGTACCTTGGCTTTCTTCCTGCTCTTGCCCTGCCAGCACCTCCTGGTGCTCTCCAACCAGTTTGTTTTTAAGCAGGACAAGCTCTTTAGGTTTTTTTTTAATGACATTTAGTATAAAAGGCTCTAGACCATACAGCATCCTGAAAAGAAACCAGGTACAAACCCCTTGTTACCCGCAGGACAAAATCCCACACCCCGGCACAGAGGAATCACACTGTACACAATTATTGCCATTCCCAAGAGGAAACCTTGCTGCATTAAATACATGCCCATGGGGATGCTATAAACCAGAACAGCCCTGGAGCAGCAGGGAGGCTGTGGGGTAACAGAGATGGGAGCATCCCTGGGGTGATCTCTGCCTGGGACAGCGGCTCCTGGAGCTGCACCGCTCTGCTCTGGGCCAGGCCCGGTCACAGGCTGCAGTGACCAAAAGCATTTCTCAGCCCAACTGAGGTTAAAAACTTCATTATTGGGATTGTGCTGGAGGCCCCACGCCCCCCTCCAGGCTGGTGCTGCCCTGTCCTCTGCAGCCCTGGGGTGGTGCCAGGAGCTGACCTGCTGTGCCTCGGCTGCGCTGAGGGATCACCACCAGTGTCAAGACAGAGAAGCTGTGGCTGCCCCATCCCTGGCAGTGCTCAAGGCCAGGCTGGACACAGGGGCTTGGAGCAAGCTGCTCCAGTGGAAGGGGTCCCTGCCCGGGGCAGGGGTTGGAGCTGGAGGAGCTTTAAGGTCCCTCCAACCCCAACCAGTCCGATGCGATGAAGAAGTTATCAGTCCAGGTCACAGCCAGGTTGGACGCACTCAGAGAGCCGCTTTCCCAGGCACATGGCATGGGGTGAAGCTCCCTGATCCCCACTGAACACCCTGCCGGGACCTGGCCCCAGCCTGGCTGTGCTGCTCTGCTGGCGCCCTGCTCTGCAGCCACCCTCAGGCAAATACAGCGCATTTGCTTCTTCCTTCGGGAAGCGCCGTGTCCACCGGCAGTCACTGGATCTCTGCTGTAGGTGCTTTTAGGCAAGCGTTTGCAAAGGTGGGTGCTCAGGGGTCCCTGTTGGGCTCGGGAGAGCCCGGGCAGGAGCAGTGCTGCCTGTACTCAGCTCCTCTGGGTCATGCTGCCTGTAACCCACCCGCACACTGGGCAACCCGGTCCTGAGACCCGCATCATCCCATGGAGGGGACAGGGACACCCGGGGTGCTCCAGGGACGAGCGGCCGCAGAGCCTGGCGTGGTCCCGGTGCGCATCCTGCTCACTTCCCGTTGCCGGCCGGGCCCTGGCAGTAGTAGGAGTGGAAGAGCCGCTCGTGGGCGCAGACCCTCATGGCCCCGTGCGTGTGCAGCAGCAGCCGGGGGAAGCGGGAGGTGAAGTAGTGCACAAAGGCATCGGGGACGGAGCCCAGCGCGGCGCGGACCTCGGCCGGCAGCTCGTGGTAGTGGTGCTTCTGCAGGAGGGAGTCAGTGAACAGCGCCGGGGGCATGTGGGGAGCAGGGAGCCGGGCTGGGGGGAGCGTGTACCTTGTTCCTCATGGCCCGCAGCAGGTCTCGCACCGAGGCCCCCTTGTAGGTGCGGAACTTCCTCAGGTCTGGGGAGAGCAGGAGAGATGCCGAGTGAGGGGGGACGTGGCCGGGCGAGGGGCTGCCCCGGAGGGAGCAGCAATGGCAGCGAGCAGCAGAGCCCGCGGCACAGCCAGGGCAGCGCTGCCCCTGCGCTCACCGGTCTGCAGCGGCAGGGAGATGTGCATCCTCCAGTTGGTCCTCACCACCGCCCGCCCGCCCGCCTCCAGGGCGCAGGCAATGGGCCCCTCAGCAGGCTCCTTCTCGATGCGGTCGCTGACGTCCTGCACCCAAGAGCAGGGGTGGGGTGGGCGCAGCCCTGCCCTCGCCAGGGAACAGAGCCAGTGCCAAGGGGGACACAAATCCAGGGACCCCCCCGCTTCCCAAAGCAGCTCAGATGAGCACATTGACCTGAACACGGCCATCTCCAGCTCTCATTCAGAGCACACCTACGTTCACTGCCCGCTCACCTGGAAGAACTGCAGCTGCTTCTCCCGACTCCAGAAGAAGGGATGCACAAGGACCACAGGGGCCGAGGGTCGGCGCTGGGGCTCGGGGCTGATCATTGCCACAACCAGGTCCCTCGCAACCAGCTTGTCTGGTAGGTGAAACAGCACAAGGGAGAACCAACACCCCCCGAGCAGGACCCGGAGCTGCGCCCCTCTGCTCAGGGCTTTATCATGGGGCTGTGCCCTTGGGAAGGGTCTCACCATGAGCTTCTTCCTCCAGGCAGCTCAGCTGGTAAGAGCCTGACAAGATGTTGGCCTGTCGCCGCAAGCTGTCCCCAAACGGGTGCTGTCCCCCTGACAACACGTAGTAGAAGATGCAGCCGGCTGAGAAGATGTCCACAGCACATGTCTGCAACACACGACGGGGAAGGAGATGGGATCCTCAGGGCAAAAAGCAAGTGAAGCTTTCACCTCCCTGCTTCCCCATTCTTTTATGTGAACACTTGGTCAGTGGCTACAGGGCTGCTGGAAAATGCACCACACCAGGTCCTGATCAGGGAAGAGGCTTTCAGAGGCATAGACAGAAGTCAGGACGTTATGGGCTGATGGACGCACCAGGTCTCATCCCACTGTGCAAACCAAACCCACCATGAGGGTATGTGGAACATGTTGCCAGCACCAGTATGTGCCCTGCCATACAGCACCCAGCTTCCAGCAGGAACAGCGTTCCCTGCACTAAGCAGACAAGCAGAAGGGTGACCTCCATAGCAAGCCATGGCCCTCTCCAACCTCCCCATCCTGAACTTCCAAGGACTGCATTCGGATGAGATGCCCAGTGCTGGACACGGCTCAGGTGAGTCCTGGCACGGAGCACTGGTGCTCCGGGCTGGGCTGGCTCAAGGAGCACCAGAGGGGATCCATGTCTCACTGACCGGGTTCTCCTTCGGAGCCTCCTGCAGCACCTCGGGTGCGATCCAGCCCTCGGTGCCAGGGATGCCGGAGCGGAGGCTGAAGCTCTGTCGCCCTCCCTGCAGCTTCTTGCAGAGGCCAAAGTCGGAGATGACGGCTCGGATCTGCCCGTGGGGGTTTGGGACAGAGATGAGGATGTTACAGGGCTTCAGGTCACGATGGGCTGGAAGAGAGAGCGCTCGGTGTCACCCACCCAAACCGCTGCATGAGGACGGGACTGAGCCGGGATGCTCCGCGCCGCCGCTCACCGATGCTGAGGGAGTGGAGATGAGCCAGCCCCGACATGGTCTGGTGCAGCAGAGACACCGGGTCCAGGCCACGGCGGTCAAAGCTGGGGCTTTCCACGTACTGGAACCACACAGAGGTAGAAAGAGATGAACAGGGGCAAAGAAGCAGAGCTTGCCAGGAGGTGCTGCTTGCTGGCCTGGCAGAGGCGGACGGAGACAAGCCCATGCGAGGGCATTTGCACCCCAGCCTTGCTGTTTCCAGGTCCCCCAGTCAGCACCTATTCCCCTTGCGGTGAACTGCCCTCAGCAGCAGCGCGGTGCCCACGGCCATGGGCTCACCTCCTGCAGCGTGGCGGAGCAGAGCTCGATGGCGATGTAGTGGAACTGCTTGTCCCTCTCGGTGCAGAAGTAGCGCACGACGTGCGGGTGCTCGTCGGACTCCCGGAGCAGCCGGACCTCGCGGTCCACGAGGTGGAAACACTCGGGCAGGAGGCGCTTCACGGCCACGTTCCGGCCCTCGAACCGTCCCCTGCGTGCGTCTGTGTCTGTGCACGGTGCTCCGGGGCCGGAGCACAGCCCAGCCAGGACCCTGGGGTCCTCAGCATGGGTCACCTTAGAGCGACTCCAAAGGTTTGTCACAGCCGCGGGCAGGCAGGAATCCCTGCGCTGTGCTGCACACGGAGGGCTCGGGCTCCCCTTGTTGTGGGGCAATAACGGCCCTTTGCTGTGTTTAGTGCTGGGGAAAGGGGCTCAGAGCCAGAGGAACCTCAACAGGGGCTGGAGCACCAGGGAAGGAGAGGATGGGGCAGCGGTGCCAGGGTCAGACCTGCCCTGTGTACCCACCCGTACGGTGAGGACCACAAGAAGGGGAAGGTGGCAACCCAGCCTCAAGAGTTCCCAGGGAGAAGAGGAGCAGAACGAGGGCACCCTGGGGACACCCACCTGAAGACAAAGGTTCCTCCAGCTCCGTGGCCCAGCACATCCTTGGGGTTAAAGGAAACTTTCCCAACTACAACCATGTCTGGTTCTGCATCTGCAGAGGAAGAGAGGACAGCCATCCTTCGGCCTGTCAGCATTGGTCCTGTAGGAAGGACACCAGCTCTTTAACCAGCTCGATGTTTCTTGGGCTCTACTCCTGCAATTGCTTCTGTAGCCCACGCTTCTCCAGCAGCAGATCCTGCATCTCCTCCCATCTCAGTGGGGCTGCAGCCCCCTCGTCTCAGGGCATCTCTGCTCCTGCTTCAGGTGACACCCACAGACAGAGCCCCTCACGCCCTGCCCATTCCCTCCTCACACACCTTCAGTGGCCGCTGGGGCAGCGGGATCCGGGCTGCCTGTCCCATTAGCCAGGTCCTGGTGGGCCGAGGGACCCTGCGAGCGCTGGGATGCGCTGCCCTGGCTCAGCCCCTGCTCCGCAGCAGCAGCCTCCCTGGAGGCCCGGCCGGGGAGCAGCATCTCCTGCTGCTGCTGCAGGAGCTGGATCTGCTTCTCCAGCTGCTGCTGCTGCTCCACGTGCTGCCTCTGCAGCCTCTGGAACACAGACCGCGGCAGCGCTCAGCGCCCAGAGCAGGGCTCGCTGCGGGCCCCGTGCGCGCCGTGCCTCAGCCGTGGGGATGACCAGAGTCCCATCCCCTCGGGAGCAGTGGGCTCTTCCACCGCCACCACTCACCGTGAGCAGGAGGAGCAGGAGCCCCCCGCCCAGCAGAGCCGTGCCCGCAGCAGCCATCAGCAGGTCCCATGCACTGGGATCAGGGTACACCTCCATCTGCTCCCCCGGCGCAGGATCCAACGGGAACTGCTCCTCGCTGCGGATGGCCGGCTCCTCCGCGCTGCTTGGGGCCAGGAACTGCAACACACACCGGGGCTGGGCTGGCACCAGGGGGACGGATGCTGAGCACTTGGGTTTGGAACCCCCTGTCTGTGTGACCCCACACTGGCGACCCAGCACCCAACCCCAGCCCTTCAGTGACCCAGCACCGGCTGAGGTTCCCCCAGTGCAGAGGTGGGACCCTGCAGAGCTTCGCCACTCACGTCATCGAACAGGGTCCTGGCAGACGGGGCCCTGGGGATGATGGCTTCTGTCGTCTTCCGCAGGTTCTCCGGGAACGCCCGCAGCATCGTGGTGTGCACCACGGGGGGCAGCTCATGGTGCCCTGCGGTGGGAGAGCAAAGGCAACCATCGGCTCAGCTCCCCTCCGCAGCGCACCCCAGGCACACATCCGAGCCCCAGGCGGGTCCGCACCTATGAGGAGCCACTGGTTGCGGAGCGCGGTGATGCTGCCCTGCGGGTACTTGACGTCAGTGCTGGGCGTGATCTCGCACTCCCCCGACTCCCTCATGGTCACCTCCTCCGTGGTGGGGCCGTCGATCCTGGCCAGCGTGATGCCCTGCGGCTGGGACCCACAGCTCGTGGAGCACCGCGCAGCCAGGCCACCGCAGCGCGGGCGCACCGGCGCGGGCACTCACCACCAGCGCCACGCTGCTGTGGACCAGGGATGTCAGGGCGTAGAAGCTGGCTGCGTGCTTCCCCACGTACAGCGCTGGCCTGCAAGGCAGGGACAAGCCTCAGCCTTCCGGCCCTCGCGGATCCAAGCACAGGCAGCGCGGGCGCAGGAGCCACGTACAGCAGCTGGGTCTTGGTGCTGGTGAAGTCCTTCAGGGACTGGTGGCTCCACTTGCGGACGTGGATGTCCTGCGAGTGGAAGGTGAGGTAGCGCAGGGTCTCCATGGCCAGGTTGAGGTGGGGGACGCGGCGCAGGCTGTCCTGGTGCCACACGTAGATGCCGACCACGGGCGAGCCGTAGTTCTGTGCCCACAGCATCTCCCCGCTCTCCTTGTCCAGCGTCACCACCAGCCCATCCCCGCTGGACGCGAAGTGAGCCATCTCTGGGCAGGGCAGAGGACAGGGTGATGCCGCGGTGCTGCCGTGGGGCTCCGTCCCGGTTCACCCCCCACACCCTGCCGCGGCCATGGCCACTCACTGTAGTGGTACCGCTCCTCGCAGGGCGGCGCTGAGTACTCGGAGAAGGTGGCGTTCCAGCGCAGCTCCCGCGACTTGGTGTCGTACATGGTGATGACGTACTCTGGGGCACCGGCAGGGCACGGGGTCACCTCCAGCACCCCGCTCCCGGCTCCACAGGGATGGATGCAGACAGGGAGCAGGGCTGGCTTACGGGTCCGGCCGATGTAGAGCAGGGGATTGGATGGGCACAGACCGTCCCAGGCCTCTGTTGAGAGCGTGGTCTGCTTCTCCCCTGACTTGGGGTCCACGATGACCCACGTGTCCTGCTTCTTCCCTGGCAACGAGAACACATTTCCAAGTCTCCCAGCCCCAGTGCCCATCCTGACAAATACCCCCAGGCTTTCTCTGGTCTGCCCTCCATGGATGCACTCCTGGGGTCCCCCCTCCTCCTCCTGCTCATCCGTACCGGTGTACAGCACGCCATCCGAACTGCGGCACGGCGAGGACTGCACCAGCTCTGGGATGGTGAACGGCAGCTTCTGCAAAAGCACAGAGGAGAGGATGCGGGGCCTAGCCAAGCAGCAGCATTCCCGCTGTCAGGAGCAGGGTGGGAAGGAGATGTCCCAGCAAACCCCCTCTTCCTTCCCTGCCCTCATGGCTCAGGATGGAACAGTGGAGAAGGATGGATCCCAATTGATACCTTCCTGGTGACAAGGACAAGCTGGAGCAACCAATAGCCCCGTGCTTGCCTTGTCAAGCTCTGCCTGGTCTGCAGCCCCCAGCGTGGCAGGGAGGATGCAGGCAGCTCCCAGCCCCACTCACCATCAAGCCTTCCTTGTTCTTCCCTCCCAGGACGTACAGGCTGCCGTCATTGGGGTCTGGGAGGAACGCTGGTCTGGAAAGGAGAGAGCGGGTGAAACATGAGCATCCCTGGGCACAGGCCAAGGGCTAAAGCGGAGCTACGCTAAAGAACCCCCCCGGCGCTTTGCTCCAGGGTGCTCACTGCGGGGCTTGGCCTTTCCTGGAACCTCCAGAGCTGGATTTGGGAGGTGAGCTCCCGCTGTGGGTCAGCTCCGTAACCCCATACACCTGCCCTGCGCCTACCGGCCCTGCTGGCTCCGGGCCCTGCTCCCTGCAATCCCGCAGTGCCCCTGCTCTTCCAGGTGGATTTTCCTCAGTTTCCCTCCTCCTCTTTTACGTGTGGTGGTGCCGAGAGCTCCTGGCTGTAAAACGCTGCGGCTCAGCAGCAGGGAGCGGCTACTGCTCATCGGTGTGCACAAAGGGCTGACCCAAAGGGTAGGTTAAGGCAATGCCACGGCATGGGCTGGGAGGTTCATCTCCCCGGGGTTCCCTTCCCCTGCTGTGAACTGCAGGCTCCTCGGGGCAGCTGTGCACCAGAACAGGCTCCGGCACAGCCGGTGCCAGTGCCCGGGCTTTGACACTCACTCTGCCACATAGACCGGCACCTGCAGAATGGGATCTGGAAGAGAGGGAAAGCAGACGTCAGCAGCCTCTCCCTGCCGGGGCGCAGCCCCGCGGTGTTTGCTGAGCGCTGCCTGTTTGCATTGCAGACCCGGAATCAGCACCCCCAGCTCCTGCCCTGCTCCGGCACAGCCGAGCCTTGAGCTGGAGCCAGCAGCATCCCTGGGAGGGACGAACCCCAGAGAGCCAGGCTGGGGCTGCAGCCCCAAACCCAGTAAAGCCGACCCCCAGGAGCTGGGTGTGAGCGAGCACCCCCCAGTCATCACTCACCATCCTTGAGGGTCCACTTGATGTCCCCTGTGCTCTTACTCACTGCGTGGAGGTTTCCATCCAGAGTGGATACGAAGAGCAGCGTCTCTGGGACAGTCACAGCACCGCCCTTGAGGCACTGCGGGCAGGAGCACGGTCCTTAGGGAGCAGCAGGGCCGGGCCTGGGGACCAGCTCCCACTGCCCAGCCCTGTCCCCCGGATGCAGCTTTGCCCCCGCGGGGCACCAAGAGCCCAGCGACCGGCTCCTTCCAGAAACAAACGAGTTGGGCCACTTCCCCCGCCAGCAGCGCGGGCAGGGCTGCCCCTGCCCGCGGAGCCCCGGTCCCGGCTGCCCTGCCTGGACGAGGTCACTGCCAACACACGCGGGGAAGCGGAGCCGCCGCTCCCCTGCCCAGCAGCCGCACAGCGAGCGCCAGCTCAGCCGGCAGCGCGCACACACACACCCCATCGGCAAACAGGGATCCGCAAACAGCGCCGGACCCCAGCGGCTCCGGGCAGAGGCAGGGCCAGGCAGAGCAGAGCGAGGAGCCTGCTGCGCCCTCCTGCCCGGCAGAGCCCCTGTGCTGCCCCTGTGCTGCCTCTGGACCCAGCCAGGCCACCAAGCAGGCACCGGCTGACGGTCTGTGCCCACCCTGCGCCCCACCAGCACCGGCTCCCTCCCAGCGCTCCTCAGAGCAACCCCTCTGTGCCAAGACCGATTCTTCCCTTTGCCCTTCTTGCTCGTTTTTAGGGGAGGTCAGAGCGAGTTTCCCAGCCCTTGCTTTGCCCAGAGGACGCGGTGGGGCTGGCCGAGGAGGACAACTGCTCCCAGCACCGCTCCTCCAGCACCGTGTGGCTGCGCTGGGTACAAGGGACCAGGACAGCAAACACGGAGCTCTCGTGGTGTGGCCACTGCATGAAGGACTAGAACAGAGCCCACCTCAGAGCGGTCAGAGCCCAGCGCTCTGCGCTCACCAGCTCTGCTTCTGCCTCCCCTGACGCTTTGCAGTTCCTTCCATCCCTTCTGCAACTGCAGCTTTTCGGTGACAGAGCACTCAAACAAAGGCCGGGCTGCCCAGCAGCTCCCGCACAGCACCACGGGCAGGGCTGGGAGCACCGGGAGCCGCCGCCCCAGCAGCCCAGGAGCCCAGCTGCTGCTCCTATGGGATGCTCCCGGGACCCCCGCCTGCTTCCCGAGGCTCCCACCACGTCACGCTGGAGCCTGCAGCGATGCTGGAGCTCAGCCGCGGGCTTGGGGCACTTTCGCTCCCCCAGTGACGGAAAGGGTCAGTGAGGCACAACCAGGAACACGGCCCCTTTGCCACAGCAGCGCTGCCAACAGCCCCGGCCCGGCAGCAGCTCTGCGGGCAGGAGCACACAGGGACGGACCTCTCGCTCCGCTCAGCGCAGCCAAAGCCGCCACCGGCATCGCTCCTCCGGGCAGAGGACAGCATCTGCGCGGTGCTGCGGGCGGCGGGCCCCGCACGCCCCTGCCAGCACCGGTAACGCGGCCACGGGAGCCCCCAGAGCCCGCGGCCCCTTCACCCGCACCCTGCGCCCTCGGGGCGCTGGCCGCGCGCTCCCCGCGCACTCCCGGCGCGTTCCCGCACCCGCACCGCGGGGCCTCACGCACACGGGGCGCGGGGACCCGCTCCCGACGGCGCCGCTGCCGCCCCGAGAGACACGGACGCGGTCGCCGCCGTCCCCCCCTGTCCCGGAGCCGCGCACCCGCCCCTCGCGGTACCTGCGCCGGGAGCAGCAGCAGCAGCGGCAGCAGCGGGAGCCCGCGGGGCAGCGGCGCGGCGGGGCCGCCCATGGCCCGCGCGTACCGGACATCCCGGGGCATCGGCGCGCAGGGCCGGGCCGGGCCGCGCTTATCGCCGCGCCGTGAGTCAGCGGGGCCGGGGCGGGACCAGGACGCGGCTTCCTGCCCTCCCCCGGTCCCCCCCGCACCGGCTCCCGCCGCCCCGCCCGGGCGTGCGGGGCTCTGCCCGGACCCCGTCCCGGGACATCCAGCGTCAGCTGAAGGCAGAGCGGGGCTGGGACCAGAGCCCGGCCCCGGCCGCTGGAGCTGAAGGGCTCCTCCTCTGCCGTGCAGCCAGGCTGAGAGAGCTGGGCTGGCTCAGGGAAGGCTCCTGAAGGGGAGACCTGAGAGCAGCTCCAGCGCCTAAAGGGGCTGCAGGGAACCTGGAGAGGGGCTTGGGACAAGGGCCTGTAGGGACAGGCCAAGGGGAATGGCTTGAACCTGCCCGAGGGGAGACTGAGCTGAGCTCTTAGGCAGAAGCTGTCGAAGCAAACAGAGCAATAATTATCAAACTTTAATCCGTAAGTCTGATCTTACAGCATAAACCAGCAGGACAACCAGGCAAGGTTACACTTAGGAAAATGCACCAGTGCAAGTCTAAGACTAAACATTTGTCATCTCCCTCCCCTGAAATAGGTAACAGATTATTTAAAGATACCATCAGACATGGTACATGTTCCATTTAAATAAACCTGCAGCAGACACAAATACCTAACGCTTTTAATTTAAAACCAAAGACTGAATTGCTTTGAGTCCAGGTAAGACAGAGTGAACTTCCAGGGGCCACAGAGAGAGAGGCCTTGGCTAGAAGGGATGATGGTCACAGGCTGCAGACAAGACTTGCTGCGGGTCTCCTGGTCCTCCCCTTCCTCCCCTGTGATGACAGCAATGAACACAAGATGCTGAGGACCTGATCCGAACATGTGGGGAAAGGTGAAGGACAAAACTGGGAATGGGAACTGCTCCATAGGGAAAAAACAAGTTACAGAGGGAGAAATAGTCAACAAAAGAAGGAATTCTGGGAAGAGGCCTCACTGTGGGAGCACCTGGGACTAACCCCAACACCACACACCATCACCATGAGCAGGTCACTTCAGCCCTTGGAGCATGGGGAAGCCACATTCATGGGCTGTGGGCAGCCTGACGCCTTGTGTGACCACTACAGCTGCTTCATGTGGACAGGTTCATAGTGAGGTCTTTGAATTCACATCACTTTCTCTCCCATCACTGTGAGCTCCTTCTTCCAGTTCCACACTCCTCAAACAGTGCTATTAATGGGAATCAATCATTGACGTTAATCTTAAACTTGCTATAGTGAACTTGTAACGCAAGATTTACCTGCAAGATACAGTGTTTGCTCAACCGAGCGAGGTTTAGTGACACGTTGCAGCAGTCCCAGCACAAAACTACACCAGGAACTGTTTATGCTTGGGATGCACAGAGGAGGGAATACTGGAACTCACGGTGCTGGACATGGAGAAAGGCCAGGGATGCACCCAAGTGAGCAGCAGCGCTCATGCGGGGAGCTCTGGGACATGGCAGGACCCCTCCTGGATACACCAGAAGATACAGAGCTCCCATGGTTCTGAAAGAGAGAATCCTAGAGGTGGGGCTGCTAAATCCAGTTGGAATATTCATCTCAAAGAACTCCCAAGAAACCGATGAGATTGAGCCAAAAAACACCAGGTAAAGCATTTTATGTAAGTATCATTTTCCTGTATTTTAATTCAAACTTTGCACATAGAACAAAAGAGTGAAACAATTTCATTTTTCAAATTAAAACCAACGTAAAAAGAAGCACCAGAACAGAATTACATTTAGTTTATAGTATTCTCTTCTCCGTGTTTGAACTTGCTTTGTAACCAATGGGCTTTACACTCAGTTCCCTTTGAGATGAGCAGCTGTACCTGCACAGGATGCAGAGGAATCGTGCCCTTGGGACAGGAGCAGACAGGAATGTGGCACGCTGCCCTGTGCCTGTGGTGTCCTCACAGCAATGCGTCAGGTACCTGCCATCCTGCAGCACCAGAGCATGCTCACCCTGGTCACTGCAGCGGGCACAGACACACCGGAGCTCCGGGCAGAAGCTGGAACCAAGACACGTGCCCTGTTCTAGAGCACACAGCGAGAGGATAGGGAAGGAAAAAGGAACATGAGCAGATGTACAGAGAGGTCCAGGCAAGCCAGATAGCAAGTGGGAGCTGATGGTCACAGAACCAAGAAGATGGTGAGTGCAAAGGTGACCCCAAGCAACAGGAAAAGCTGAGGGCACCGTTGTCTTTACGCTGCAGTGCATATGCTCTCCACCAGGTCCCGGAGTTTAAATTGTGCCTGAACAGCAGGACTGGCAATGAATCAGAAGCGTCACAGCAGCGTCCAGTGTGCAATGTTCTCTCCCACCTGGTCACTCCAGCTCCACAGCCCGCTCCAAGCTGCTCTGGGGACCCGACAGGAATTGCTTCCACCTCAGCGCAGGTAGGGCAGGACACGCTGCTGCTGGCTTGCGTACAGAAAAGAAACACCTCAAGCTACAAGAGTGACAAGCACATCACTGGTTTACAGGCAGGATACAAAACACCTCTAAGATTTGTATTGCATGGGTGGTCTGACTGAAAATACAAAACAAAAGCTGCTTACGTTGCTATCAAGAGCTTACAAGGAAATACGGAATCGTAACACATACCATAAAATGGATGCTGCTCCCAGACTCTCAAATAAAACAAAACAAATGCTCATTTGGGAATCTGCACCTGCTGAGTTTCAACTGGGCTGCTTTAAGGAAAGAGAAAACAAGACACGGAGCACACCAAGACCAGCTATTCCCAACAGGCCTCTCCATGGGTTCACAGAGTGTTGAGCTACTTGCACTGAGCACTGTAAAGTTTAGTGTTAAACAGCAACCTGCCTGATGCAGGTGTAACACTGAGCCAGGCGGATTGAGCCTGACTGCCCAGCACTATCTGCTAAGGGTCTGCACCTTTGCAGGACTGAAAGGTCCATCAGAAACCTGAGATAATGGCACGTGGCTGGCTGAGAGAACAGGCAGAACTTCACAGGCCAAAGATGGGAGCACTGCTTCAGACAGGACGAGAGGCAAGAGCTTCCTGTAAACTTGAGCAGAGAAAAACTGAAAGGTGATTTCAACTTGAAGAGATCAGCTGCTGGACAGATATTCTGAATTGGGCAGGATTCACTGAATAACATTGCTATACATTTTCAAATCCAGGACACAAAAGACTACTGCAGTGATGGAGGGTCCAAACCAGCATCCGAGCATCTCTCCTCCCCATCAGGGCAGGGAGTTCTCTTTGGTTCTCTCCCTCCCAAGGCCAGTGTTGCTGCTTCATGTGCTCACCCAGCAGCACGATGCAGCTCAGGAGGGTTTGTCAGTCACACGGGTGAGTGTCACGGCAACTGCTGCAGGAGGACTCTAGACCACAGCATGCAGGGTCAGGGAAACGCTCCAATACCATCGCACTGGGGGCAGGACAGGAGCAGCGAGGTGCAGGGTGGGAGAGGAACAACTAACATGGCATGAAAGGGAGCGGGAAGCAGCACAGTGGTGTTCATCTGCTCCAAACATGCTACATGGAGTACTAACCCAGAGCTTCTGGTATGGAACACATTGGTGAGAGGGGGAAGGAAGCAGGGCATCTTTGGGTTAAAATAATAATGAACACATTAGTTTTGCTACCAAAGAGTTAAACCTGAAACCAAAGGGCCGCAGAATATGGCTTTACTGAGCATCAAGTTTGCATACTGCTTAAAGTTTATTCTTAAAAAAACAGCTTCTGAAAGTCACAACCAAGTCACGAAATTAAATTTAACTGAAAGATTATGAAAATAGCTGGTTTTGTTCAAACCATGTAAAAAATCCTCCATAATACATCGTCATATTTTCTTTTCAAAACTAAACTGGAAGATCAACTCTCAGCAGATTTAAGTGTATTACACATGATACTTTGTGAATTAAGATTTATTGATTTCCATTGTATTTGCTTTAAATATGGTTGAAGCTGACTGCAGAAAAGGGATGGTGAAATTTTTAAGTTAAAAGTAAACTAATGGTGAAAGGACATCACCTCTGGCTTCCCTCAATGCCTCGTTTATCAGGGTTTATTAACAAGTTCCAGGACTGTCACATCCAGAGATGTCGGAGGCCTCTCCCAGCAGTGTCCTTTGCTTTGTGTCATTTTCCTGTGCCAGAGGTGAGCGTGCTTTCAAAAATACTGCCACTTGCCCAGCACTGTGTCTTTGATTGCATCAACATATTGAGTGGGTACCCAATAGACCCAGTAGTAAGACGCTTCTGTTGGGCCCAGCTGAAATGCCTGTGAAGTTAAAAATGACAACGTTTACAAACAGGAAACAAACAGCTCGTACCAGGGGGCAGGTACAGCCTGACCACTCTGGGCTCAGCAGTGTCTGCTGCTTCAGACACTCAGGGCATGCTCCTGGTACGTGGAAAGCAACTGGAAAAGCTTCCTCAGAGAAATGAGAATGGCAAAGTAGCAGATAAAGTGAGGAACTCCTTCCTTTTGTGACACCACAGCAGCAACAAAAGCTCTTGGCCAGTTTCAAGAACATGAGGAAATTATTCTGGAAGACAGTATCTGAAGCATAGCTCCAAAGAACTGACTGGAATGCACAGAGCTGAAAAGCCAAACAAGAACTAAAGACAATGACCATGTTTCCACAGTCATAAGATTGCATGGAATTTTACATTCAGACATGATGTCCTGTTCTCAACCTATGTCAGTGTTCATAGCTGAGGAGCACCATGGCAGCCAATAACCTCTACCCTTGCATTAGGGTAAGAGTGTATTGTAGCATACTCAAGGACATTTTCTTACATGGGTGATCAAAACCCCAGTATTTGGACAAAGCCGAGACCAGCACCCTCCTGCAATGATTTTAAGGTACAACATCTCCCCCTTCTTCTCCTAAAGAAGGAAAAAGACTTATATAAAGGAATTTACTTCAGCATTAAAAGTTATTACTGTACTTTGGAAAGCAAGAACTCAATAAAACCCCATAGATTAAAAGAGACAAAAATGCAGAGGAATTAGCAGAGGTTTCTTCTTAAATGTGCTCCTCTTCTAGGCCCTGAACCAGATCCTCAGAAAAATCACACATGGGAAAAATACACAGCATGAAATCCCTATTTGTTTGTTTAACCTCCAGCAAGGCTGTTGTCTATGTGAATGTGCCATTTCTGTGACTACAACAGAAACCAGAAATAAACTAGATACAGGGAAACAGCACGAAGAAATCAGGAGCTATACTGTAAGCATTCTTCTGCTGACACTGTCACCAGACAGAAGATATGAGACCATGCTCAAGCACTTCATGTTTGTGTGAAACCAGCCCAGATCCACACAGCAGCAGATAACCACCATGCCACCCAAAATATTTACACTGACAGCATACCATGTCCACATTCCCATCTTCACACCACATGAGGCTGCTATACCTATCCACCTCCAACTTGCTCTGTTTTAAAAGCCCTGCTTCGTGTATTTGCATGAAGTAATTAGACTGGATATATTAAAGGAGAGACATTACTTACCATCATGTGATAATCCTCATGTCCTTCAATAGGTTCACTCACCACATTTTTAATGGACCCCATGGGTAACTTTTCTGTTCTCTCTACATTAAAATTGATCAAAGTATTATTTCTGACATAGGATGCAGTAGTAGTTCATATTAATTTCAAATGCCACCTCCATTACCTCCAAAAGCTCCTCATGTCAGCAGTCTCCTCTTGGTGAACTTTGGATACCTGCTGCTGAGAAGCCTGTTGTCCACATCACCACATATCCCCCAGGGATCCAAGTGTGGACCCCACAGTTCCTTACATTTTAGGTCTCTGCAACACATTAGGCTCTTCACTGTACCCGATTCAAGCCTAAACTGAGTGATGGGGAAACCCTGGCTTTATTTAATGCTTCCCCCCATAAGGAGCTCCACTTGGTCCATCAGGATTACTCATCATAGTAAAGGCTGGTCCAGATGTAAAAATATTCAGGGCCCATTACCAAGGGTAGCTCTAAGCTCTACAGGTAGGTACTAAACCCTGCTGCTGGAAACTAAATGAAGACAGGCCAAAGAGCCCTTTGAAAGCCTCCTCCTGGTTTTACCCTGAGGCACTGTTCAACTGTTACTATAAAAGCACAGGGAAGGAAATACAAGTAAATAGGGAAAGCAACAAAAAGAGAAATTGAAGAAAAAGATGCCTACAATTATGTGACAGAGTAATGTCAGCCAGAGGTAGGCAATTAGAAATGACAAAGAACATGGTTCATGGCAGACTTCTCTCAGCTGTGTCCTCATCTCTGTGACTTACTCCAAGACCCTTTCTTTCAGTTTCAGCTTTCAGTGTTTACCTAAAACTACTGAGCTGACCCTGATCTACCCCACTCAGACCCACACCGTTCATTCACTGTGGAAACTCTTACTTTGCATTCACTTAGCATCCCACAAATCAACTGCTCCTCACAGTACCTCAGCAACAGACAGATTGCTGTTATCAACACCTCTGACACAGAGCAACCGAGCAACATCTGCCTCTACCAAACCTCAGACTACGCAAACCCTGCACAAAGTGACCTGTGAAGCACAGAGAGGCTATGTGGAGGAAGAATCAGTTTCGACTTCCCAGGACTAGCAAGTGACAAACAATGTTAACACCCAGTTGGTTTATTCTAGCCCTTATGTGCTGGCGCCTGACATGCATTTCTCGGCGCAGGAAGGAGCTTTCCCAACAACAGCCAGCAATTACAGCCATTCCCTAGAGGAAGCAAGCTGCTGCTAATTTGGTGAAGTAGGGAAACAGGTTACATGAAAGGGAGATGACTACAACAAGAATCAAATTTCACAGCTTAAGAAACTCTGATCTAGAGCACTTCAGAAACACTAAACTTGAAACTCATCTAGAAGGTGAAGGAAATTACCTCAATACCACGCGTGTGCTCAGGACACAGTATCAGCAATGTAAGCACCTGCCTGCCCAACCTTTAGAGGCAAAAAAAAAAAGCCCCACAAGTCCCACTCCACCACTTAACCCAGGAGGAAAATCACTGCAGCTGGTACCAAGGGAGGTTTTAAAGCCACAAAAGTCTCCACAATCACGTCTGTCCTAGAGAGGAAAGGTCAAAACCTCACAAGATTTCTGCTTACTCTGGAAATAATGTAGCAGCTGGAGGTGCCATCCAAAGCTACTGTTACCACACAACAAGGTTACTTTACTGGGACAGTGAGCAAGCACTTCTCTTCCCCTTGCTCATCACCCTGATACTGCCCATCCTGGTCAAACTGCAGGAGCAGAGCTTCCCTTGGCGGCAGGGGCTACGCGAGACATCCTCAGCCACGCACATTAGCACCACAGCACGTTCAGCTCCTCCTGGCACCGCTCAAGACAGTAAACTGATTCCTCTGCACAGCAGCACAGGCCAGGGTCTCTGCACTTGTGCATCACTGAAACAAGACACCCAGCTAATTTTGGTTGGAAGGACAGATAATGACAGAGACGCCAGCACTCTGAGTTTAATCCCAGTTCTAAGATTCCCTTTCGAGCCTTAGCCAAGTCATTGAGCCTCTGTGGGATGCTGGCATCAAACCAATGTTTAAGAAGTGCTTTTGAGATAGGCCAGAAATGCCAAATATTGTAATGTATGTTTGCAGCTATGAACAGCAGATTGGAGCATTCCCCCACTGGCACAACTGAGCTCAGGCAGGTTTTTCCAAGAACACCAGTAAAATGTCAAGTAATAGCCAATGATCTGGGCAAATGGCATCTGAGAAGAGCAAGCAAAATGTAATGTTAAAGTACTGCAATGCCAGCATTATTCTCTAAGCACAATTTAGTCACACCAGGAGCTATTTCAGGGTCACACAATTTGCTTCTAGTCCCATTACCCAGTATTCATCCCAGAGGTTTAGAGTTGCTCACCTTTTGTACCAATCCATAGCTGGTCTTGCTCAAGTTTAAAGGTCAATCTGACTTTCCCTCCAGACTTGTTGTACATGCCAGACAATGGCACTGTTGGCAGGCGCTCCTACAGAGAGGGAACACAGTAAGGCAAGGTGAAGGACTTGAACAGAAAAAGCTACATTCCCTTCACTTCTTAAGCACCAGGATGATCCATCTTCCCAGTTTTCTGCTAAGACAGTGAAGAACCATTGGGCCAGCAAAGACAGGGGTCAAACCACAATAAAAGCCTCTTTCCTGATCATGACAATGTCTCAAGTACTTATTTACTTACCTGAACACCTTTAACAGAAGGCATCACATCATCAGGTTTGCCTTTATCCAATACTTTTCTGTGTTGCTGCAACATAAAAGCAGAAGTTGGAATTTACAGAAACACAACAGAGCTTCCAACTGCCCCCTCGACTGTAACCCCCCAGCACTAAGAGACAGGGACTATTCACAGTCACTTATCGCACAGGAAATGGCTCATTTTCAGAGTTAACTGAGCACTTTCTGGGACAGTCTAAAGAAATTCTACAAATGAACAGAACCCCAATATAAAGCAAAGGAACATCCCTTCTACAATATACATATTCTAATATATCTATCTAGAAAAAATTAAAGTCCCCCTTTAATATCAGACATGCTGAATCACACAGTTGGCATTTAGCAAGACAGCCTTAACAGTCAAGTGTTACATCCAGTGAAAGGCAGAACCCCCGAGGTGTGACAGTGCAACATATTGCAACAAACCAGAACAGATTAGAGCAGTTGTAACTAAGAAAACCATGCTCAGAGCTTGTAAGTCGCCGAGTACCTTTAAGCAATGGTAGAACTTAGAGTGAACGTGAACTGTGCTAAATTACAGAAAAACAAAAGCACATTTCATGAAGGCTGCAGTTCAAGGATGCGCTACCCAAGTTTTAACCACGTTTATCCTGAGGTAGGGTAATGCCTCGAGCTGAGAGCCCTTCCTCAGCCCCACAACTGCAGCACTGCACCAGCGCGAGCCCCCTGCGTGGCTCTGCACCTCCTGCTCGGAGGCAGCACTTCAAGACACGAGAGGAGCATTGAACATCCGCGTTCCCTTCAGTGCTGGGGCAGGCGAAGGAGCTGCTCTCTTGGTGTTTGTTTTAAAGGCAGTTTTTGGTGATCAAATTGTTTCATGCCAATAGAAATTAGTTCGATTTTAAGCAGCATTCATCCAGACTGCGCCTGACCTAACACCCACAAAATATTTCTATTATTTACCACTTCTTATCTGAAATGCTGAGCCTGGCACCAGCACAACCGGTGCAGAGCTCTGCTAGCCTAAACATTCTTCTGTTGCTAGAACTACTCGGCCTTGAGCCCTCCTATCACTTGGCAATGAGAAACAAACCCCGGCCTGCTCTGGAAGGGAAAAGGACCCACAGGTGACCACAAAAGAACCGCGTGGAGCCCACAGCTCCCCCCCCCCCCCAATTAGTGAGACATTAATAACCTTTTGCCTGCAAAGTGGCTCCTTTTTGTTTTCTTCAGCTTTGACCTCCTGTTGAGCAGCCTCTTTGGGTGTATTCACAGCCAAAACGTCGTTGATGGTGGAGCCAACCACCATGATCTTCGCTCCGTTTGTTACTTTGATTTCCCGCAACGTTTTCTCCTCCGGTAGAAGTCCCTTGAACATAACTTTCTGCATGGCGGGGGGGAGGCCTAAGGGGCAAGCACAGCGGTTACGACCCGGCCGAAGGCAGCGGCAGGGGAGGCGCGGGCAGCGGCGGCCCCGACAGACCTGTGAGCGAGTGGATCTTCTGCTTGAGCTCGGCGCCCGTGCTGTCCAGCGCGAACCTCACGTCGTACTTGTTCTTGTTCCAGATCACCTTCAGCTCCACCAGCTCCCGCCCGCCCTCCCCGTCGCCGCCGTTGCTCACAGACGCCTGCGGGGGATCCCGCCGCTCCTCGCCCTGCGGAGGCGGCCCCGCGGCCGGCGAGGAGCCCTCTCCGCCGCGGCCCAGCGGCAGCTCCGGCGCCTCCACCTCCATGCCCGCCTCCTCAGCACCTGGGGGCGAGCGGACGGGAAGAGCGCGGCCAGCGAGGAACTGCCCCGGCCCAACCGGCCGCGTCCGACCGCGTCCAACGGCGGCGCGCCCGAGCCGAGCCCCGCCCGGCCCCGCCCGCACGGCCCCTCCCAGCCCGGCCCGGCCCCTCCCCGCGCCGCCGCCCGCCACC
The DNA here is from genome assembly GCF_037157495.1 of Lathamus discolor. Classification (NCBI taxonomy): domain Eukaryota; kingdom Metazoa; phylum Chordata; class Aves; order Psittaciformes; family Psittacidae; genus Lathamus; species Lathamus discolor. Next base: position 91,787,503 of record NC_088889.1, read on the forward strand.
GGTACCGCGAGCTCCTACCATCGGCGGCGGCGGCGGCCATGATGATTGTGTACAATGTGCCGCGGGGCACGCCGGGAAACGCCGCCGCGGCCCGAAGAGCCTCACCGGCTGCCGTAGCCCGGCCCCTGCCGCTCTGCCCGCTGACCGGCGCCGGGCAGGCCGCTCTCCGGAGCCCCGGCAGGGCAGCACGGGAACAAGGGCCGGGCCGGGCCCCGCCCCTCCCGGGACTCCGGTGTCGGTGCCGGCGGGAGCAGCGGCGGGGCCGTGGCGCCTTTAAGGGAAGCTCCGCTCCCTGGGCTGCGGCGGGAGCGCGGATTGGCTGGGGCGCCCGCGGCCACGTGGGCTGCGCGGCGGGATGGCGCGGGCGCTGCGGGGCCTCGGCTCGGCGCCGGGCGGGGAGCGGGGCCCGCGGGTGCGGTTCGGGCCCAGCCCCACAGGTAACCCCTGAACGTGAACTCGGGCTCTTGAGCGTGTGCGGGGCTCGGAGGTGCCTGCGGGCTCCTCGCTCAGTGCGGCCGCTTCGTGTCAAACACCACGAAAACGGATGTCCCAGCACCCGCCGAGGAGAGCCTGCAGGGCCAGGCCAAGGGGAACGGCTTGAACCTGCCCGAGGGGAGGCTGAGCTGAGCTCTTAGGCACAAGCTCTTCCCTGTGAGGGTGCTGAGGCGCTGGCACAGGGTGCCCAGAGAAGCTGTGGCTGCCCCATCCCTGGCAGTGCTCAAGGCCAGGTTGGACACAGGGGCTCGGAGCAAGCTGCTCCAGTGGAAGGTGTCCCTGCCTGTGGCAGGGGTTGGAGCTGGAGGAGCTTTAAGGTCCCTTCAACACAAACCAGGCCGGGGTTCTGTGGTAAAAGTGCTGTCCAGGTCACTTCAATAGGAGCTTGGGAAGCTCTTGTTCCGTACCAAGGGCCTACAAGCGCCATGCAGCTCAGCTCCCTGCCCAGCCTGTGAGCAGTTTCCGTTGCAGATAGCATTTACCCTTCCAGCCCTGTTGGGCCTCAGTTCTGACTCTCCTGCCTGCTTCCCCATGGTGACAGGTTTCCTGCATTTGGGTGGCCTTCGAACCGCTTTGTACAATTACATTTTTGCCAAAAAGCACCAAGGGACCTTTATTTTGAGAGTGGAGGATACGGATCAAAACCGAGTGGTGCCTGGAGCTGCAGAAGGAATAGAAGACATGCTGGATTGGGCAGGTACTCACAGCTTTCATTGTTTGCTTACTGAGAGTCTCTCAGTGGTTAACAGTACTTACACCGAGTATTTTGCACAGTAGAAGCTGTGCAGGCTTTCAGACAATGAGTTAGATGCAATCTCGTTGTTGCTATCTGGTTATTCTGGGCGTCAGGGAAGTCCCACTGGGAGCATGTTGTGGAGCAGAAATAACTGCCTTGGCTTGGTTGCTTTTGTGTGTATTGTCTGTGAGACACATATCTGCGCAAGTGTCATGACGTGACAGAGGTGCCCAAGAGATGCGATGGAAAGGGCCGATGTTGGAGCTGACAGACCTCCCTTTGTACTGGTGTTTGTTTCAGGTATCCCCCCTGATGAGAGTCCTCGCCGCGGCGGCTCCTTTGGCCCCTACCAGCAGTCGCACAGGCTGGACCTGTACCGGAGTGCCAGCGCCGAGCTGCTGGAGCGGGGCGCAGCGTATCGCTGCTTCTGCACCCCGCAGCGCCTGGACCTGCTGAAGAAGGAGGCTTTGCGCAGTCAGCAGACCCCGCGGTAGGACCCCCCTCTCCTGGGCCCTCCCCTCTGGGCTGCACCCTTGCAGAAACTTAGCCAGTGAGGATGCTGTCTCACTGCCCGCAGTATCTGAAGGGGGCCACAGGGATGCCAGGGAGGGACCTTCATCAAGGACTGTAGCGATAGGACAAGGGGTGATGGGTTCAAACTGAAACAGGGGAAGTTCAGGTTAGATGTAAGGAAGAAGTTCTTTACTGTGGGGGTGGTGAGGCATTGGAACAGGGTTCCCAGAGAGGTGGTAAATGCTCCATCCCTGGCAGTGTTCAAGGCAGGCTGGACTGAGCCTCGTGCAACATGGTCTAGTGTGAGGCATCCCTGCCCATGGCAGGGGGTTGGAAATAGATGATCTTAGGGTCCTTTCCTACCCAAACCATTCTATGATTAACCCGTAGAGGCTGAAGGGAATGACATCCAGAGATGAGGTGGTTTGACCAGACACAGGGGGCAGGCTGCAGCTAAAATCCCAGGATCAGTTTTAGAGTTTTGGCCATGTAAAATGGCTGCTGGGGTTGGTCTGTCTCGAACTGAGACCTTTGTCCTCCCTTCTCCAAGGTATGACAACCGGTGTCGGCACCTGACCCCCACCGAAGTGGCTCAGAAGCTGTCACAGGGCCTTGACTGGGTGGTGCGCTTCCGGCTGGAGAAGGGGGTGGAACCCTTTCAGGACCTGGTCTATGGCTGGACCAAGCACGAAGTGGCTGAGGTGGAGGGTGACCCGGTGATCCTCAAAGGGGACGGCTTCCCCACGTACCACCTGGCGAACGTGGTGGATGATCATCACATGGGCATCAGCCACGTCCTGCGCGGAACCGAGTGGCTGACTTCCACGTCCAAACACCTCCTCCTCTACAGAGCCTTTGGCTGGGATCCCCCTCAGTTCGGTCACCTCCCGCTGCTTCTGAACAAGTACGGGGGCAAGCTGTCCAAGAGGCAGGGGGACATCTTCCTGGAGCGCTTTGCTCGGGATGGCTACTTGCCAGAGGCTCTGCTGGACATCATAACCAACTGTGGCTCGGGTTTCCCAGGTAGTGACAACAGGGCACTTACAAGGGTGCTTCATGGTGCTGCCTCTGGGGACAGGGTTAGGTTTGTTTTAATAGCTGAGAACTTTGACAGTGTTTGAAGGTTTCAGCCTGTCCCTGAAATGCCACCAGGGCTCTGCAGAGCTCCTGTGAAGGGCTGGCTGGTGTGCTGGAGCAGTGGGAATCTTTCTGCCTCTGTGCAGCCATTTAAATCTGGTCTGATCCATAATGAGCTCCCAGCTGGGACAATTCATCTCGAGGTGAAGAAACTGTGTGACCTCTTGGGAAAACTTGTATTCTGTGTTTAACAACTGCAGTGTCACGTGTGACGTCTCTCACACTTCTTGTTTAACCTGAAAGACCACAGGGAGTTGAGTCAGTGTCTCCTTTTGTTGCTCTTGCTGTGTGGGATCACAGATTAACTTGTGTTTCGGGAGCTCTGCTTGGGAATCAAATCTTTCTTGGACAGCAAAGCCTCTTGGCTGAGAGTTGCTTCTTTTTGGCTGACTGATGCAAGGGCTGTTCCACCAAGGAAGGTAACAGAGCCAAGCAGAATGTCCCAGTTTCCAGTTCCTCGCCAGTAGTTGGCAGAGCCTGCTTTGGGAAGAGGGCAGCTTCTCATACGTGCTACCAGTTCCCTCCTGCTTGCCATGGTGCATCCTTCTTGCTGCTGACACTGCATGAGGGGCTGTCCTGTGCTGCTTCCTCCTGGGCTGTGCTGGTGCCCCAGCCCAGCAATGACAAGCAGTGCTGCTGCTTCTCTGTGAGAGTGGAGTCGAATCATTCCCTTGTTGGGGTTCTTTTGCAGCAAATCAGATGGGGAGGACCTTGGAGGAGCTGATCGCGCAGTTTGAAATAGACAGAATTACCACCCATTCTGCCCTCCTGGATCTGGAAAAGCTCCCAGAATTCAACAGGTATAAATACCAGTGGTAACTTTAAACGTGATTATGGGTGTGTCAGTGGGAGTTTATTCCTAGCACTTGGCTCTGCCTGGAGATTTTATTGGGTCAAGCATGGTCTCTGTGCAGCAGCTTTTTGGCTGTGCTACAGTGAAGTAAAAATTCCTGCTCGCACTGTTACCACTTTCTCTCCCATCCTGTGCTTGGACATTGGTGTCAGGAACACTGTGAGCACCTCGGCAGAGAGTAGGTGTAGTTAGGGGGATGCAAGGTCTTCAGTTCAGTTTCAAAATAGCATCTAAGAAGAGGCAAGTACACTTGTGTGCTACAGGGATGTTCTGCTGCTGAGAGTTACCACATCTTTCATTCACTGTGGTGCATGAGAGCTAAATGCTTTGTTGTAGAATGTTGTTTAATGCTGCTTTGCTAACAGTTCTACAGGTTTACTAGGTAAATGTGAGGTTGGGATGATTAGATTTGGTCTAACCCAAAACAGTCCAAAAGCAGTTTTCTTTGTTGCAGGATTCACCTCACCCGTCACATAGAGAACGAAGGGCTGCGGCAGAAGCTGATCAAAGAGCTGCAATTGTTGGTGGAGCAGGTCTATGGGGATCAGCAAGTGGATCAAGAGATTCTAGAAAAGGACTATGTGGAGCGAGTCCTCCTGCTGAGAAAGGTACGAGCAGCTGTAGCACTGTGTCACTGCTCTGGGGAGCTCAGGCTTGGTGCCATTCCTGGATGGGACTCAGCTGAGCCCTGCTTTGATCTGAGCTCTGAAGCCGTGCAGCTTGCAGATAGCTGTCCCTGCAGTGGTGGTGGTGGTGGCACACTCACTGCCAGCACTCCACTGCTCTGTAACTGGTTGTGAGGTTCAGACTGAAGAGGTTTGCTTCCCCCACAGCTTAACCCTGACCTTGACAGCTTTGCTTTCTTTCTCCAGGGCCACATAAGCTTCCTGAAGAGTCTGGTGTCCAGTGATTATTCTTACCTATGGGTCAGGCCCTCGGTGTCCCGAGAGCAGCTACAAACTATGTCTGGGGAAGTAGATGAAATAGGAAAACTGGTCTTAGGGTAAGTGTGTCTTCCCAGCTCTGTGCACAGCCACCTGCCTGCCCCAGAGCGTTGCTCTTGGCTGCTGTATTGATGTGGGACATGCTCACTGTTCTTATTTAATGTGCTCTACTGTGGGATGTGCAGACAGTCCTTCTGGGGCAGTGGGTTCTGGGGGGTTTGCCAGTCTCTTTCACTGCTGTCCCATATCCCTCTGCTACTCCACACTCTGCAGCTAGGCGGGTGGTGTGTCAGTCACCTTTCAGTTCAGATCTCACATCTGGCCTAAAATGAGCCCTGAAAGCCTGTTTTGGGAGTGATGGAGGTGGCAGTATCTGCAAGCTGAGCTGTTATTTCCAGCTGTCTGTACAGCTGGTTGCCCTTAGTTCTTTGTCACAGCAAAGTGGTAACTGAATCTGTGTGATGGTAATTGAAATGTCAGAGTATGCATTATGCTGGAGGGATCGTAGTTCTGCTGCCTACAGCAGAGTAGTATCAACGATGGCTTCTGCATCTCTGAAAATCAGATTATTAAAGAAGAAATCAGAATCACTGCTTTTCCAGGTCCTTGGCATAATTTTGTGATTTAAGCTTGGTTGCTTTGCTGAACCAGTCACTGCTGGGTTGGAATCCTGTGGGTTGTGTGTCCCTAATCTGTGAGGACATCTTCTCTCCTAAAGGCTCATGACAAGGCAAGTGGCTGTTTTGACCATGGAGGAGTTGAACAAAGACCTGAGAAGCCTCCACCAGCAAACCAAAGAGACAAAGTACAGCAGTGTGATGCAGCTCCTTCGCTTGGCTCTCAGCGGGCAGCAGGTAGAACATACACACTCTGAGACTGTGACATTCTTGTTTCCTTTATCAGCTATCTTCTCTCTGATTGCAAGATACTGGTATCTGACATCTCACAACAACAGACAGCAGTTCCTGTTACAAGGAAGTGCACTGATACACAGCAGTTCTGGAAGAAAGAGCTGTTCTGAAAGTCTCAAAAAGCCAGAAGTTGTCCAAGCATGAACGTGCTGGTCTCAGGTCTGAAGTTGGAGAAGCTGCTGGACCGGCTGTAGGGAGTGTTGGCAGGGTTGCAGGTGTTGGGCAAACCTGGAATTTTATGTGCACCCTGCTTGGACATAGGTCAAACCCAAGTTTTACTGAAGTTCTTCAAAGCCCAGCCCTGGCTGATGCTCTGGCATCAGTCCTTCTGGGTCACTTTAACCACTCTTTCTTAGTATTTTACTTCAGGAGTTAAAAAAACCCCAAAGCCTTGTTTTGAGCTTGGTAATAAACCTCCACCCTTGGTCTAACAGCAGTCTGATAGCTCATCACTCTTATCACTTTCATCGTGGTGATGCATAAGCACGTGCTGAAAAGTGTAAGTTTCCATCTGTGCAATGATATGCAATGACTTCTCTTGTGTTTGCAGCATGGGCCGAGCGTTGCTGAAATGATGGTGACTTTGGGACCCAAAGAAGTGTGTGGACGGATACACAAAGCCCTATCCAGCTAATACCAGATCCGAGCTCCAGGAATGACCTGGCGGGCAGCCCATGGACTCGGATGGTGTAGGCAGCACCCGTTGGTGTCCCATACTTGTAGTTTTTCATCTCAACATGATGATCTTTGATCAGATGAGCTGAACTTTAGACCAGGCAGGTGTCACCGTGGTGCGTCCAGGTCTGTATGTATCTGCACTAAGCATAAGCCACTTTGAGAGAGGAACCAAATACAGATTGAGGTCCATCCTCGTGCTGTCACCTCATGCAAATAGCCTGGCTTGCAGGCTGGGAGAACAAGATGTTTATCACTGGTTAAATTCAGGCCACATGGACAGAAATCAGTGTTTTTTCTGACACGGGCACAGTTCATCTTGAGCGATCAGTCTGTATTTGGAGAGGCCCTTGCAATCAGGGTACCTACAGCTCTGACTGCACAGGTCCCCACAGATACCCTGGGGAGGGTATTTATATGTATATATAAATATGTATACATACAGTGTGTGTGTTATAGCAGCCCCAGGCTGCTCAGAGAGGGGGACTGCTTCCTGTGAATGGTCATGCGCGTGGTTCTGCTAAAGCTGGCCCTGACTGGGGGACTGGGACGTTTTCTTCCTCTTTGGATGATGATTTAATGATTAAATGAATGTGGTGAGTTTTGGTTCCGTTCTCGCCCGCGCTCGCTCTGCACCCAGCGAGGGGAGGAGCTGCCAGCAGGGGTGTGTTTGTGGGCTGGGTGTTCTATGGGCCCTGCCCGTGGAGTGCACGTCCACACCAGGCAAACGTGTGGGCTTTCTGCAGCGAGCAGTGTGCGAGGAGTGGGGGTGGATCCGTTTCCTGCTGCTGGTGGGATGGAGCTGGAGCCGGAGCCCATGGCCGGTGCCACAGAGCTGGAGCTGTGGCTCAGTGAGTGGGGCTGGGGCCTGAGCGGGAGGGCACTGGAGCAGCCTCAGCTCCGTGGGGAAGGGCCCATCTCTTCCAAGGAGCCCCTTTAGGGTGATGTTCATGGGGGCTGTCTTAACCTGCTGCGTCTTTCCCACTCCCTGTCTCTCCTGTCCTTCATTGTCCTCAGTCCTGCCCAAGCTGAGTGCTTGAAGAAGGTTATTCCCCAATCCAGCCATGCAGGCAGAGCTTTGGGATGTGCACTCCTGCAGCCTTGTTGCAAAATGGTGACCTGTGCCTCTGTTCCTGCACAGGAACACTTGCCCGGTCCCAGGAGAGCTGCCTGTAAATGGTTTTAAGTTTCTCATGCTCTGCGCTAAAAGGAACCTGATGCTGCTGCTTTCAGCACCTCGGTTCCTGCCAGACTTTGATTCTGAGGGTCCCCCCTGGCCTCTTTTTAGGCAGGTGTTGGTACCAGCTCTTTCCTGCTTGTCCTGTGCCTTCCATTTCTGCCTGGTTTACAGAGAGCCCTAGAACAGGCGGGAGCAGCGGGAGGTTGGAGCCGCTTCCTGCCTTGTGCCCTTCCTCCTTGTGCCCTCACACGCCTCTCACGCTGAGGCTGTTTTCCTGTCTTTTTCTTTCCTGTGTAAGACAAAGCCACTGAGCCAGGTATCCCCGAGGAAAACTGGGAATGCATCCAGCGGTTCTGTGACCAGGTGAACGCTGACATGGACGGGTAAGGCAGGCAGACGGCTCTTGGGGTTTGTTCCTGATTGGGTGCCTGGCTCTGACCTTCTCTCATGGCTGCAGAGAATAGGGCCTGGGACAGAGCTGGGAGTGCTGGCTGGGCTCTGCTGCACCCCAGCGTCAGTATTGCAGAGCTGTGTGGTATAGGGAATCTGGTGCCTAGGAATGGGCTCTGATGTCCATTGCTGCATCTCTGCTGCTCTGTCACCAGCCTCTTGAGAGGCTGGCCAAGGAATCCTGGGTGGGGATCTGCAGGGAAGCCTTGGGTGAGCTCAGCCTCTGCTTTTCCTTTCAGAGAGGTGGGAGATCCCACAGCCCAGCACACAGTGTGGGCTCTGTGGGAAGGAGCAGGAACTAGTTAAACTGGTTAAAGCTTACTGATGCTCTTCCTTCAGAGCAGACACCCATGTGTTCGTGCCATGTAGAGGGTTGTGAATCAGCACTTGCTCTTTGCAGCAAAAATCAGCAGCATTTGGGGTTTGCTTGGGAACTTGTGCATTGTCTCACTTGCTTCTAATACTCCCCAGCCCATCACTTGCACCGAGGCTGCTGGCACATAAGATACAGTCACCTCAGGAGATGGAAGCTCTCCATGCACTCACAGTAAGTGCTTTCATCCACATGCAGAGAAGCAGCAGTAACTTGGAAACAGAGTTTGGGGGGAGAGGCACAACAGCTTCTTTTTCTCTTGGATGTCTCTCCCTTTTTGATGTCTCTCCCTTTTAACTTTCCATTGCACAAGGAATCCAGAAACTGGGTGTAAGAGGGAGGAACTGCTGCTGTTTCTTCTTCTTCGCTCTGCAGAGGGGTTTCAGTGCAGCTTGTGCTTTTTTACCTGGGGTCCCATCACCGGGTCAGTGGCCCAAAAGTTATTAATGATACATAGAACAGAGCAGATGGTCTTCAACGTGCTGCTTAAGAAAGGTGGATGAAGGAAAAATACATGTTCTTGCTGCACAACTTTCCCAGTATCTTGTGTTTGTGAATGCAGTGCCAGAAAGTTCTTAGTTCAGTGTTATACTGGCACAGTTTTCCCCCAAGACTTGTGTGTGCAGTGTCTGGTTTGTCCTCTGCAGGTGCTGGAGACCTGTGTGAATAACTGTGGTGACAGGTTTCACAGGGAAATAGCAAAGTTCAGGTTTCTGAATGAGCTGATCAAAGTGCTCTCCCCAAAGGTAGGTGGTTGTGGTCCTGCTGCTCCTTGTTGGGGGTGGGGGGGGCTATTTGCTTTGTGCTGGATATGAAAACTTAGACTGAATCTTGGACAGAAGAAGAGCAGAATTCATTCTGTGCCTCCATGTGCCAGGACTGGATGTGAATCCCCTGTAAAAGGTGTAGCTGGGGGCTCTCTCTGTCCTGCAGTGCCTGTCAGCACGAGAAATGGAGACCTGTTTATCAGAGCCTGTGATCCCCCCTCTGCATCACAGAGCAGGCCTGCAGCTTTCTTAGATACCCTTCTCAGCAACCCAGTAATCGGCTTCCCTTTTAGTGGGTCCCGCAGACATTAGCCACTCGCACAGGCTTTGTTTTCCATGACATCACCTCGACAGCAGAGCTTCAAAGAGCCGGTTTCAGGGAGAGGTTTAACCGAGCAGCAAAACCTCTTCTCTTGGTGCCAGGTTTGGTAAAGGTGCTTCAGTGGAACAGCACGGTGCAACCAAAATGTCAGAGTTGGGTTTGCTGTCTTGACAGAGCAGGTATTGTTCAATGAGTTTAAAATGCCTTGTGTTTGTGTGTGGCTTTTGCCATTCTGGATGTTTTTGTAACACATTAAAGTGAGTGCTCATAAGTGGTAGTGAGAGAAATCAGAGAGCATCCGAAGACAACTTTCATTTCTTGTTTTGTTCTGTTTTAACTGAAAAGAAACCAATCTGCTTTTGGTTTCGGAGCCAATAACTGATCAGAGAAGTTCTGAAATTATTTCATTTTGATTGCCATATAATATTTAGGTAATTATCGTACACTTAATAGCATTCCTTGTATTTACAGCCACAGCAATCCACATTACTTCCTATACTGCAAGACACCCAGTTGACAACACAGGGAATGAAGTGCTGGGCATCTGTTTGCTACTTAGTCTCTGCACACAGACACTGTGGGGCCAGACCCAGGTGCTCTACCTGGCACCAATTCCTTAGCTTTAAACTTTGTTGTCTGTTTGGTTTTCAGTACTATGGAACCTGGTCTTCAGCAAAAGTCAAGTCAAGAGTCACAGAAGTCATATTCAGTTGGACAGTCTGGTTTCCTCAGGAAGTTAAAATCCGGGATGCTTATCAAATGCTGAAGAAACAAGGTTTAGTTCTGCTATTTCGGTTTCCTTTTCAGCCTTCCAAGTGGCACAGTTGGAGAGCACAGAGACGTGTCCTCTTCAGTCTGTGACTCGGCTTTTCCTAAAACATTGCATGTGAGGGCAAGAGGACAGGGGTCACACTTACAGGCCGTTGGGGTCCTTAAGGATGCATGGAACTGTTCAAAGAGATGTACCAAAAAACAGCTTTGCTAAAGAGCAGGCTGGCCTCGTGCCTCTGTGCTCACAGTACTCACCACTGGTGTGCAGGGAAAAGGTACAGGACAAACTTGGGGATCTCTGCCCTGAAATTCTCTCCCAGGAAAGGTCTGTGGAGGGGTGAAGGAAATAGGTACAAAGTCCAATGCACTGTTGAGTGTTCCAACAGTGCGGTACCACTGAGCAACTGTTGTTACCCATTGCAGGGATTGTGAAAGAAGACCCCAAATTGCCAGAAGACAAAATTTTGCCTCCCCCTTCTCCGAGGCCTCAGAATTCTATTTTTGACACAGATGAAGAGAAATCCAAGGTAAAACTCTGGGGTTTCATGCCTGCCCCTCTCTGATTTGTACTGATGGGCCAAGAGGCTCAGTCGCACTTTGGGAGCTTTGTTTCAGACAATACCTTCGGAGTGATGCTGATGCTTTTTGCTGTACAACAGCAGAGAATTCCTTGATGCTTTATCAGAAGTTTTTGCCTAGTAGAAGTGAAACCTTTTACAAGAAAACATCAGTTTCTATTAAACTTTCCCAAGAGAGGGTTTCTCTCTTTACAGAAATTCTACAAAGCCAGAGTGTTCCCATTCCCAGAACATCCAAACTGTGTGCAGGCAGCTGTAGGAGGCAGCAGTATAAATCTGGATTAGATGATGGGACATGAGCCCATGTATTTCCAGGATTATAGAAACTATTCCGACAGTGGGTGTCTCAGTATCTGCTCATATGTGATGTGTGCCCGGAGCCTGCTGCTCACTCACTGCTGTCCCATGCTCTCCCCTTGACAGCTCTTGGCGAGGCTTCTGAAGAGCAACCACCCTGAGGACCTGCAGGCTGCCAACCGTCTGATCAAGAGCATGATCAAGGAGGTGGGGAGTCCCTGGGTCAGGAGCTGTGCTTGCAGCAGGGAGGGTGGGAGATGATTTGGCAGTTCAGGCTGTGACCAGGACCCCTGTTCCTGACCAGGGAGGGAGGATTTTCAGGATTTGTTGTTAGCCAAATCATCATCTACCTTTATGTCATTTTTCATTACAGGAACAAGAAAAGTCAGCTCAGGTGTCCAGAAGAGTGAACACCATCAGTGAGGTTTCTGAGAACGTTAAACGTATGGATGAGTTATTAGAAAACTACAAGAGACAGGAACTGTCCAGATCTGACCAGGAGGCCCTACAGGTAAATGCTCTTCCTCAGGTGATTCTAGTGACAGAGAACTGTGAGGATGTCTGGGATCTCCTGAGCAATGATGTGAAACACTTCCTTCCACAGACTCTGTTTCAACGCTGTGAGAAGCTCAGGCCGCTGCTCTTTCGCCTTGCCAGCGAGACAGTGGATGATGATGAGGCTTTAGGTAAGAGCCAACACTGTCCTTGCATTTCTTTGCAGCTAAGCTCAAATACCTTTGCTTTGACAAGTGGGGTGTGCCCTTGCCTGGGAGGAGGAATGCTTCAGCACTTGCTACCCAGCAGGCAGAGCTTTCCATTTCACCTTTAAACCATGCCCCCCATGGAAGTGGCTTAAGTCTCCTCTGACTCCTCTCCAGAAATGATTCATTTTCACTTGGAGCCCAGAGTTAAACAGTGAATCCAGTTTCTTCCAGCCAAGGTGGCTGTCATGTTAACGGGGTCTTTACACTAGTAAGGGGGAAGACTTTATCTCCTCACCTGTAACTTGATGGGTTTGTTACCGCACCAGGACTGATGAGACCCTTGAGCCCCATCAGCCCACTGGAGCCCTCCACAGAGCTCCACACACTATATCAGAGAGTGATTCCACTGCCCTGTTCCGGGTACACGGTACCACATTCATCAGTTAAAAAAGTTTTGAAGTAAGTTTTCAAGCTAATTTTAAGTGAATTTGAGTCTCCAGAAACTCACACAAAGTAGATCTTAATTGAGAATTTTTATAGTGAATCATTTTTTTCTCACTTGTGAACTCCTTGTTGTGAGTGAGAAAGTTGAATGTGGGTGAAGTTGAACTTTGTGTTATGACATTAACAGTGTGCTTTTCCTCTTGTTTTCCAGCTGAGATACTGCAGGCTAATGACAAGCTCATCCAGGCACTCAGACAATACAGGCAGGTTGTAGCCAGCCTTGAAGATGGGGCTGGAGGAGGTCCAGTCACCAGCTCTGTGGATGCACCAGGTAAGGAGTGTTCCATGACAGCTCTGTTCCTACTCATCAGTGTGAGCGGGGTTTGGGAAGTGCTTCTTGGAAAAGAAATGTGGATTAAACCCTGTAACACAGGAAAACTGTTATGTAGCCATCATTTTCTTTTACATGTGGCTGATAGAAAGTATTCTTGAGGTTCTTCCCCTGGGAGTCCTTTTGGGCACACCTGTGCTGTGAATACACAGTTCCTTTCAGGAGGTTTCTCTTTAACTCTTCTATTTCCAAGCACACCAACCACCCCCAAGGCGCATGAAGAGCTACACACTGATTGACTTCTCTGAGCTGGAGGCGACATCCCAGTGTGCCACAGACCAGTCTGCAAACACAACCACCACCTCCCGCCACAGCAGCACCACCTCTGCTTGTCTGCTCGAGGAGGAGCTGAAGTCATTAGGTTTGTCATTGCAACTCAGTGCCATGTTATCCCTGGTGACAGGGGTCATGGGGTTTAATACAAACAGAACTTGACTCTAACGTTGGCCCTAGGAGGACGTAGACCCTTTCAGCCATGAGTTTTCAAGAATGCAGTTTCTTTATTGGTGTTAGACTGTAGACAGACTGCTGCTAGACAAAAAGGGAAGAACCTGTGGAAAACCCTTGTTTTCTGTAACTGACCTGTGACATTTTGGCATCTTTCTTAGATCTCAGCAACTCTCCAGTTGTACAGAAACCACCTTCTGATTTTGGCTTTGCAGAGGTGAGTGATCCTCAGATACTTTAGTCCATAAGGTACAAAGGACAAAAATTAGATCTGATTCTCGATCTAGCTTTCTCTGGCAGCCTTTGTTACACTACGTGGTTCTGAAGGGAAACTGGAATCCGCCTGCTCTGCCAGGAATTTTTCAGTCACAGTTTGCAACCAGATTACTCATTTCTACTTTAAGGAGCGTTATTAAACCAGAGGTGATTTTTAAGAGGATTTTTGCTGATGTTCTCTACTATGAACCAGAAGTGCTTGTTTTTCAGACTGCTGTACGCAATGGGTATGGTGAAGTTGTAAGTGTTGCTCAAACACTGGGACTGCAGGAGGGCTGGGAAGACCCCTGTTCAGAGAAGAACAAACTTCAGGGCCTGTTTGATCAGCTCTCTCCACCCTCCAGCAGCGGGACGTTATCTTGGTGAGGAATCTGTGCATAACACAGTCTGACTTTGGAGATGAGGAGTACAGGGTTACAGCAGTGAGGTTTAGGGAAACCTTTCAGCTGCAGTGGTTAAGGACGGCAAGCTGTCCATCTGTGCATGGGCTCTTCAGCTGTTACGGACTTGTTAATGGAGCTTTTTCAATGCACACCAGGGTCAGGAACTTGGGGAGACAAATCCCATGGCTTAGGAACAAGGTGATACTGCACTAAAACAACAAAAACCTTGTCCTTGAGCTAGAATTACATTCAATGTCACCGACTGGAGCTCCAGAGTCTGTGCATAGGGAGAGTGGATTTCCGAAACCTGGAAACAAACTTCGTGGTGGTAACAGAAATCAAAGTCTGCCTTAATGACTGCTGACACAGCAACTTCTTCCTTAGAAAACAGAGGCAGGTTGTGAATTTCTCAAGAACTCAGTGTAAGCTTGTACTTTCTTTATATCTAAAATGGATAAGGGATTGGGATACATACAGAAGCAGCAGCAGATGGTACACACCATAGAGTCTCCCTAGTTAATATAAGCTTTCTACATGCTTTTCTTTCTAGGCATTTATCACCAATGACATTGCCCTTCCCAGATCTGCCAAATAGCTCAATGGCAGATACTTCATTCTCCAGTCTAGACTACGAGCTGAAGCCTGCTGCCTCTTTGCATCCAGCTTCCCATGATGCTTCTCTAGAAAACCTTTTTGTCCCTTTAATTTCAATTACACCGAGTAAGTGCAGTGATTTCTGTGCCCCAGCTTGGCTTGCTAGAGCTCTTCTGTGTTTTTTGCAGGGGAGCAAGGCAAAGTAGCTTCATGCTGTATGGGTTGGCTGGAGAAAAGTAGTGACTGTTCTATGAGGGACTTGATGCACCTGAGAATTGAGCAAGTGCTAGGGATCCTACCATGGAAAGGTCCTTGTCCTTCCCTACTCAGCAGTCAGGACCCTCCTGCCCTGGCTAATCTTCTGCCTTTGCCTCCAGTCTCTCAAGTGGAGGCTTTGCCACATTCTGGAAGGGCTGGTTGGTGATAGGCAGCTGTGGATTTGCCAGGCAGTGGTCATAAGCGGCTAAGTCTTGAGTGTGCCAATCAGTTACATCTCTCCTGGATCCACACTTGACATCTCTGTCTGTCTGTTGAAATCTGAGTGGCTAAATCTCCAATTTAGACATTCAGATTCCCTTCTCTGCCTTCAAGGTGAAATGTACATCCCAGGCAGTGCTGTATTGCTGCTTGCTGTGAGTTTGCTAGCAGAAGTGAAAGTTTGAGTGTTTCCTTTCTGCTGCTCCTTATCCCGTCTTTGTCATTCTGCCCTCAGAAGGGAGGGGAATCCATGCTTCTTCTCTTGTCTCTGGCAGGTGGTATCTGTCCACTTACTGTGTTCGATAGGAATGGTTTCAAGGCTATGCTCCACTTCTCCAGCGACCCTGCTCCTGGCCGACCAGACGTGCTGGTGATGGTTCTTTCCATGCTGAGCACATCAGCTCAGCCGATTAAGGACATCACGTTCCAGGCTGCAGTCCCAAAGGTGAGAAGCCTGTGGTGAGTAGCAGAGAGTGGGATTTCAGAAGGGTCCTGAGGAGAAGGTTCACTGCTTCTTGCTTGGGAGTTGCCTCACTCATTGGAAACTGCAGGGCTTGCTTTCTGAAGGGTGAACCTGTTGTATGGTGGGGCCTGCAGCACAGAATTGCCTATTTAGGAGTATCTGCCTTCAGATGCGGGCTGTCAAAAGAGATGCTTTTCATTAAATGATAGCATCTGGCTGGTGTATCTTTAACCAGCTCTGTGGCTTGGTGATACTCCCAGTCCTTTTCCTGCATGGACCAAAAGGCATTCCTTTTGTTTTCTCTTCCAGACCATGAAAATAAAGTTACAACCAGCCTCTGGTTCCGAGCTGCCTGCCTTCAGCCCTCTTCTCCCCCCTGCTGTGGTATCCCAGGTGCTGCTGCTCTCCAATCCACACAAGGTATGTGTGGTGGTTGATTCTGCTGGTGGAGCACTCAGAATGTCACTGTCATGGTGGGGTGTTTGTATGAAAAAGGGGGAGAGTGTTTTCAGTGAGGACAGAGCATGCTGGGCAGTGCTGGGCAGGGGGAATTTTCCCCACTGAAACAGCTTTCAGAGCTATTATTTAAAGGGTGGAATGGGCAGTTCTGCCTCGATCCACCTGCAGATGGCTCCTGGTACACACTGTGCAGATGTTTGCAGCTGGTGGAACACAAGGCCACCCCAGGCACAAGCGGTTGTGTTGCACTGATGAATGATCATGGACCAAAGCATGGTGTAAGGAATCCTCTATCACTACAAAGGCTGGGCAGGCTGGGATTGCCAGGCATGCCCTGGGGACATTTGCACAGGTCTCCCAGTTGCTCCTTATGTGCTTCTGAAGATCCAGGTCTTCCCACATGGCTGAGGCGTTCCTCTGCCCGTTCAGAGGGTGACTCACTGCAGCAAGGGGGGCGGCTGAGCTCTGCAGCCATGACATGTCCCCCTCTGTTCCTTTCTCTCACAGGATCCCATCCGGTTGAGGTACAGACTTGCGTTCACCCAAGGCGCACAGCCCTGCAGCGAGGTGGGAGAGGTGACCGGCTTCCCGGAGCCAGCACTCGGTGGCAGCAGCTGAAGCTCAGCAGGCTTGGACATTGCCATGGAGCCTTAGCTCTGTGTGAGGGGAGGGACTGCGTGCCAGCAGGGCCGGCCTGGCCTCTGGAATGGAGCGATCTGCCATCTCCTGCTTCCTTTTGGTTTCTGGGTCCTTATTTGGCAGGAGGGGTGTAAGCAGCCTGCTCCTGCCGTGGCCTTTCATTGGAGCTGACCCTGCTTTACAGAAGGCTGCTGCAGAGCCCTGCAGCCTTAACGCTGCTTCCAGCCAAGCCTTTCCAGCTGCTTCCTGGGCCAGCTCTCCCTTTGCCCATTACTTTTATAATTAAACAAAAAGTAACCCTATAGCAGCACTCATCCCTCGGGTCAGGGAGCCGGGGCCGGGCTGTTCTGGGGCAGGCGCTGCTCTCAGCCGGGGGGGTGCAGATGTGCAGACGGGGCCGTGGCTGCTCTGCGCCCCGGGGGATGTGGTTTGCAGAAGGCACAAACCGGAGCCCGGGCAGTGCAGGGGCTGTGCTGGGACCGGCCTGCGCGGAACCGGCCGTGTGCCCCCGCACGCACCGCGGGCCCTGGGCTGGCGGCAGCTCTGGCACTCGGGTGGGGAAAGGACCGGGCCCGGGGCCCGCACCGGTAACGGGAGCGGGTGGGCGGGGCTCCGGTGGGGGCTGCCCCGCACCGGCACCGCCGGCTCCCGCACTAAGCCGGGGCCGCTCCCCGATAGGCCGCAGCCTCCGCCCCGCCCCGCGCGGCTGCGCGCAGGAGTACGGCGGCCGGCAGGGCCCGGCGGCCTTGCCCGCTGTCCGCCGAGCCGCGGCCATGGATTTCTCGCGGTTCCTGTCGGACGAGTTCGAGGTGAAGAGCTGGGTGAACGCGGCCTTCCGGGCCGTGCAGCAGGAGGCGCCGGGCAAGGTGGACGCTCACGCCGCCACGCTGGTGATGAAGCTGCAGCTCTTCATCCAGGAGGTCAACAACGCCGTGGAAGGTGAGGCGGGGCCCGGCTGAGCCGCTCCCGGCGCGGAGCGGCCTCCCCTGCGCCTCGGGGCCCTCTCGGGCCCGGCCCCACCGGGGAAGCGGCTGCCGCTGCCAGGGCAGGGGTGGGCGGGGGCTGGGCCGGGTTGGAGCAAGCTGCTCCAGTGGAAGGTGCCCCTGCCCGTGGCTGGGGTTGGGACTGGAGGAGTTAAGGTCCCTCCAACCCAGGCTCATTCTATGGTTCCATGAGCTAAATCGATGTTGTTTTGTGGTGCTGTTAAAGATCAGATGAGATTATTGCGAACCTCCCTCTTTGCTGTGCGGGTTCTCCCGCCCTTCTCACTGTTCTGCTCGATGTTCCTGCAGAAACGAGCCATCAGGCTCTCCAGAACATGCCCAGAGTCCTCCGGGAAGTGGAGGTCTTGAAACAGGAGGCGACGTTCCTGAAGGAGCAAATGATCCTCGTGAAAGAAGACATAAAGAAATTTGAAGAAGACACAGCTCAGTCAATGCAGGTGGTGCTTGTCTTACTTCAGTGGTCGTCTGCAGCTTGTGAAACCCTCAGGTGTCCAGTGATGTTCCTATTAAACAGTCTTGTGAACCCGAGATAGGCAAAACCACTTCTTTTAATGCCAATGTTGGGAAGGTGGGTGACACAGCCCAGTGCAGTGTGTTTTGTGAGGAGCAGCTGAGCATGCTGCTGCTCAGGAAGGTTGCTGTTACCTGACTGGGGACACCGATTTCTGCCTCTTGGGTGCATAGAGTTTTTCAGGCAAAGTGGACACCAGAAGTGCAGCCCAGGCCTCAAACCAGCCTTCTGTTGTTTGACTTTGGAGGTTGGTTTAACAGCTCCCACTCTGTCAGCCAGCTCCTTCCTCCTTGTAACAGGGGGATCTTTTCACACATTTTCTCTAAGTCCAAGCCCAAAGCGCTCCCATAGGATAAGTGTCTGTGCAGTCTTCTCTTGTTTCAGTGGGCAACATGGTTTATCTTTTCTTCAGGTCCTGGTAGAGATTGACCGAGTGAAATCTCGCATGCAGTTGGCTGCAGAGTCACTTCAGGAAGCAGACAAATGGAGCACGTTAAGTGCAGACATTGAAGAGACTCTTAAAACACAGGTAGGTATCACATTATTCTGTCTGGTCTTTGTGCCTTCAGCTTTGCAGGGAGACTGTGTTTGAAAGCAGCTTTTGAAGTGACTCTAAAACAAGTGCCTGTTTGTAAAATGTCATGATGGAACTGGTGTTAATGCTTTCCAAGGCCTTGTTGGGTAACCAGGTTGCCTTCCCTGTGGCAGGATGTGCCTGTGATTTCGGCCAAGCTCACGAGCATGCAGAGCAGCCTGACAATGCTTGTGGATACGCCGGATTACTCTGAGAAGTGTGTGCATCTGGAGGCTCTGAAGAACCGGCTGGAGGCCATGGCCAGCCCTCAGATTGTTGCTGCTTTTAACTCCCAGTCTGTAGGTCAGTAGCTGTTGGTGTCATTCGCTATCAGCGCAGAGTTGATGGTCTTTAAAGAGTAAAATGTTTGGGTGGGGGGTGTTTGTCCTGAGGCTGTTCTGGGCCTGTGGAGACATGGGGCTTTTCTCCCATTGAAGAGTTTCTCTGTTTACACTGAAATCATGTTTTTTTCCTGAAGTCCAGCTCCTGTAACATAAACCTGTAAACGTCCACAGAGCATCTGCTTGTGGTGACTGGCACAGATGAGGAGCACTTCAGGTTACTTGGTGCTTTTGTTTCTCTGCTTTCTGGGTCCTCTTTGCAAACAAGGTCTCATTACTGATGTATTCTGTGGACAGAGCTACAATCACCCCCTCACCCTGCAAACCAGACCTTTGAGGAACTGGGGTTTCAAAGGCTCATGTAAGAGCTAACTGTGCTATTAGTCTTGAGGCAGCATACATGGTTAGGTAGCAGCTTGAGGAGTGGTGAAGGCAAAGCTGAGGACTTTGCGAGGTATGTTCTGGTTTTGTAGATAACTGTTTTCCAGAAACAAGCTGCTATTTCCTCCCAAGAAACCCTCTGGCTTTATCCATCTTGAATACTAGATACATTGAAGAAGTTAAATTCATTCCTCGTGCCTGCTGCCTGTTCTAGTTTTTGAGTGTGAGTTTAAGGCAGTTCTGCGCCTGTTTGAGAAAATAAGCAAATGAGGTGAAAGTGCGTTTGTCTGTATAGGCTGTTATGTGTGTTCCCCTCAAAGAAGAATTCTCTTGCTCAGTGAGGTTAATGTCTCACCCTCACCTTTGACTGTGATCTATTACTTTGTTTTGTTTAGATCAGGCAAAAACGTTTGTTAAAGTCTTCACTGAAATTGATCGGATGCCCCAGCTCCTTGCTTACTATTATAAATGTCACAAGGTCAGTATCCGGATAATCCTTTAGTGCAGAGCAATAAAAACGACCTCTTGCTTGGCTTGGACCGTAGGGGGAGCTGCTACATCACGTATCTTATCTGTTCGAAGGAGGCAGGAACCTGTTCTCTGTGTTCTCTGTCTTCTCTTCCTGGCTCTTAACAGCTTTAGTTGCTCCCTGTGTTTCAAGTGTAAGCCTCCCTTCAGGGCTGTGTGCTTCTTCCTGCAATAGACAGAGGATATGTGGGTTCTGCTTGAATTCTCTGAACCTTATAGTTCTGCTTTGCTTTTCTTGGATGTGGCTATGTCAGCAGAACTTTATTGCTGCGACTTGCCAGCTGCTGAGTTCTGTAAACTCTTTTCAAGGAAGATTAAAAGTTGGAATTCCAGACAGTGCTGTGGCCATAACCTGATCCTCAAATTTCTCTCATGACTGTGACTTTTGAGGATTAAGTTCAAGGCTGGGGCTTGCCAAGTATTTCAACTATTATGTGGAGGTATCAGTTACAGGCTCATTTTATGAGTAAAATGCCAATGTTAATTAAATCCTTGTATCAACTAAGAAGCCTCTAGCTTCGTGCTGAAAGTCTTTTCCTTCTGTGGTGCTGAACTATAACAAAATGCTATGCTGCAGCCTGGGGAGAGGGGCGAGGGTGGGCATTGTGTGTTAGCAGAAGTGCTGAACATGGCAAGTTCTCAGTCTGAAATAACAGTATCTGGATCTGTGGACTGTCAGTTCTCCTCTTAGAATGGTTCTTCTTCTGCAGGTGCAGCTGGTGGCAGCATGGCAGGATCTTTGCCAGAGTGACTTAAGCTTAAATCGCCAGTTAACTGAACTGTACGACACACTCCTTGGGACCTGGCACTCGCAGCTCCAGTGGGCAACGCAGGTGCAGTGACTATTCAATGCTAGGTTAATAACAGGACTGAGCACACTCCTAATTGTCACAAAGCTCACCCTCTGAGTTGTGCTCTGCCTTATCAATGCAGGACAGAGCTTGCAACCTGCTTTCTGTTTCTTGTCCAGCTCTTGCAGACAAGATCTGATTTCTGGTGTTCCACCAACAGCAAGGTTGCTGCGTTATTGGCATTAAAGCTGCTCTATCACTTTCATCTGTATCTTAAGTTAAAACTAATTTGTCGGTGTTGCAAATGTGTTCTGTTGCAAGACATTTGAAATGCCTGAATTGCTTTATCACTTGGCCTGGAGGAAGCCCTCAGGGCCATATTAGACTGATCCATGTCACTGGTGGAAGATATGTGAGAGCTTCTGCTATCACCCCTTGAGTCTGTGTACGTGTTTTTCCTGTCAAGAATAATGCAGAATCCAAAAAAGTTGTCCTTCAGTGCAGTGAAGAAAGAAGTTCATACTCTTCAACCTCTCACAGAGGCTTTTCATCCATGAAGGGTAGGAGATTCTTATCTTCATGTTATGGAGCCTAGTGCAAGTGCTGGGCCTATGCTGCAGAGGAGCAGAATGTTCCCTTGAAATGTATTTTTTCTGCCTAATGATTCGATGTGAATTACATGTCAGATGTCAGCTTACATTGTAGCAGATGCTCTTTGGTTGGGAGAGGGAAATGGCATGCGGGGCAAAGCTCATCTCACTCAGTCTCCTGTGCTGCATCTGCTTTCTGGAGAGTTCTTGGACCTTTTTCATGGTGGGCCCAGCTTTCAAAGCAAATAACCGAGATGAACTGGCAAAAAAGTCCCCCATCAAAGGCTGTAACCCATTTTGTGCCGGAGTTGAGGGTGGTGCATGTAAATAAACGTTCTCAGCTGATTACAGTCTTTCTGACCTTCCCAGCATGGACTTCTGCCTATCTGACCAGTAACTTGGCTCATGATATAGTACAGTTCCTTCGTATTTTAGGGATACATGTGTTTTTTCCCCACACACCTGTGTAAACTAAGCGTTCTGTTTTCAAGTGCCTCTTTCTACCAGGTGTGTTTTTGAAACACTGTAGTGCCTGTGTGCTGCTGATTTCAGGTTTCACCTGTACCCGTCTTCACAGCTTCCTGTGCTGGTAGATGTGGTTTGTATGTTGGGGTTCTCTCTGGAAACCATCTGCTGCTTTCTGCCACTCGTGTTCCTCTGGGATAATGCACTTTTGCTTAGTAGCTCTTCTGCTGTCACAGGTTTTCAGGAACCCCCATGAAGTTGTGACTGTGTTGTTAATCCAAACTCTGGGAGCGTTGGTGCCTTCCATCCCTGTCTGCCTCAGCACTGCTGTGGAGAGAACAGGACAAGAAACCAAGCTGAATAAACTTCTGGAGCTCTATGATGCCACCGTCCACTTCTCAAAAGGGCTGGAGGTGGCGATGCTGCCAAACCTGAGTAAGGCTCTTGCACTGTATTTTGTCACTCTGTTCATCAGCTCCTTTGTAAAGTTCCATTTGGGATTTACTTTAGTTTTACACAGAAGGAGGGATTCTCTTCTGTGGTATTGACCTTTGACATTTGCACCCTTGTGTGACTGTACATGTACACGGCTGTCATGGTAAATAATGTTTAGCACTTTTCCTTTTATGAGCATTACTATTTCTTCTGCCTAATGGATGAGGAAATGTCTCTAGGGAAGCTATCTGTGAAGGCCATTGTGAAAGATTACAAAGCATTAAAGTTGAGGAGTTTCCTGGAATTAAGTCACACCTTGCTAAACAAGAGAAAACCTGCTTGAAAGCTGCATCCATTGAGTGCTGAAGTTTTATTTTGGTAGTTTCTTTGTTGCTACTGGCTTATGTGTTAATCAGGTAAAAATGCAAGGCCAGATACATTTTCTGAACCACGGGTAGTTTATTCCCTAGCAGCATCCTGGGTGCTTGATTCAAAGTCTAACCTGTGCTATCCGTACCCTCTGTTTGTCATCTCGTTTTGGTCATGACTCAGTGAATAATTCCCACAAACCACAATGTAGTGAGGTGTTGTGTTTACATAAGTTTATGCCTCATTTGAACTGTTGGCTATTTATAGTCCTTTATTAATCTACTAGGGTCCCTTCAAAGACTGGGTAAGGGAAAATCCTAAATTAAAGCTAATGGAGCGTTCCTAATGCTCTTTTCCTGTGTTTGGTTCCTCGTACCATTGTCTTGAGCTATTTCAACCCAGATTCTTGATCATGTAAATTATGATTACTGGGCAATTTGAGGGAGTATGACTGTCATTGGGTCTGGTTTTATTGTCTTTGTGTACTCTTGGCAGTCATTTTCTATCCTTGGCTTAGCTTAATTTGTGGTTCATGATAGAAATTATTAAAAAGGACTTGGAAAAATGGAGTCACATTCTAGAAGATGGTGGAATAGGAAGACAGCTGCTGCCCTGCTGTCAGAGTGTGTTTAAGAAAACCCCAATAAACCTTCATTTCCATCTCTTGCTGTGGGGTAAGACATATAGCAAAAGAAGTATCTCAAGAATGGAAAGGCAGGTGACTCAGCAGAACAGAGTCAAACCAGTTCCTACATATGTGTATGTGAGGGGAGGGTTCAGTTGTGATTCACAGGATAATTCAGGCTGGAAGGAACCTCAGGAGATGGTCTGGTACAACCTCCTGCTCCAAGCAAGGTCCACTATGAGGTCGGACCATGTTTCCCAGGGTATTGCATAGTTTGATCTTGAAAACATCCAAGCATGGAGGCAGCCCAGGCTTTGGGCAACCTGCTCCATTGCTTGTTTGTCCTTGGGGTGTAAAGATTTTTCCTTCTCTCCAGGATTCAAGGTAATTGTGGTTTGCTGCTAGTTTGAATTTGACAAAGCTTTACAGTAAAGAAGCTGGGCAAAGAAGAGATTCAGAGCGGCCCTGCAGAGAAGGACTTGGGGGTGCTGGTTGATGAGAAAATGAACATGGGCTGGCAGTGTGCGCTCGCAGCCCATAAACCCAACTGTATCCTGGGCCGCATCAAAAGGAGCGTGACCAGCAGGTCAAAGGAGGTGATCCTGCCCCTCTACTCTGCTCTTGTGAGACCTCACCTGGAGCATTGTGTGCAGTTCTGGTGTCCTCAACATAAAAAGGACATGGAACTGCTGGAACAAGTCCAGAGGAGGGCCACGAGGATGATCAGGGGACTGGAGCACCTCCTATATGAAGACAGGCTGAGGAAGTTGGGGCTGTTCAGCCTGGAGAAGAGAAGGCTGCGTGGAGACCTCTGAGCAGCCTTCCAGTATCTGAAGGGGTCCTATAGGGATGCTGGGGAGGGACTCTTCGTCAGGGACTGTAGTGACAGGACAAGGGGTAACGGGTTAAAACTTAAACAGGGGAAGTTTAGATTGGATCTAAGGAGGAAATTCTTTCCTGTTAGGGTGCTGAGGCACTGGAATTGGTTGCCCAGGGGGGTTGTGAGTGCTCCATCCCTGGCAGTGTTCAAGGCCAAGTTGGATGAAGCCTTGAGTGGGATGGTTTAGTGTGAGGTGTCCCTGCCCGTGGCAGGGGGGTTGGAACTGGATGATCTTGAGGTCCTTTTCAACCCTAACTATTCTATGATTCTATGTAACAGCTGGTGTCCAGCTCTGATTTGAGAAATGGTGGTTCAGACCTGGTTTTTGTTTGGGTTTGCAGCTCTGCTCGACAGGATGGCACTGAAATACTGAGTTCATGCTTCACCTTCAGCTGTGGTTGAGGAGCACCGTGAAGTAGAAGTGCCAAGTGGATTGAGTTAGTGTCAATTTTGAATATTAACCAGACCTCCTGATAAATGAGATTGCCCCTGTTTGAAGGTGTGGGAGTAATGTGTTTCACTTCTCAAACGGCTTCACTCCTTCCCTTCCACTGTAGGTTGGAATGTTTAATAGATTCTTGTCACCCAGGCTGCTGTAGAGCAGTGAGTGATAATTTTCTTGAGGCACTTGTTGAGGTAGAACATCTTGGGCTTAGGAAGCAGGTAGAGATAATAACCTTGGTTTTAAATAAATAAGTAAAATCTGTGTAGATGAGACTTGAAGCTGCTGGGCAGCATTCCAGGGCTGTGTAGGCAGCGGGCTCCAACTGGGGAACTGCTGCAGGTTGCTTGAAGCAAGGCTTTTAGTAGCAATTCATCTGTTTGTAGACTAAACACCTTATTCCTTGTAGAGGAGCAGAACCTGGTGAAAGTGATGGAACTGGTGGAAGCGGTGTACGGTCCCTACAAGCCCTATCAACTCGAGTATGGAGACCTGGAAGAGGAAAACCTCCTCATTCAGATCAGTGCAGTGCCCTTGGTAATGTCTTTGTTCAACTACACAGGGGGAGGCTTGAAACTTCTACTAAATACAAGGGTCTTTGTCATTGCTCTCCTTCCTCCTCTATTTTTTTGGGAATGTTTCCTGCTTGCAGTGTATTTTTTTTATTGATAAGTAACTTAAGAAACGAAGTTAATTCAGCAGCACTGTCAGGTTAGAGGTAGCTCCTTCCTTCTTCACACAACAACCAGCACTGTGCGGATCTGCTGGAGACTTTACCAGAATATTACTGTCAACCAAGAGCCTGCTTCAGGTTCAGTAGATTTTAAGGCCAAGAGGAAAGTCCTTTTTGTAAAAGAGTCTGTTGCTGGCTGAACTGTTTTTTCTTGAAGACCTGGTAAACATTGGATTTGGCAGCTTTTATTAGCAGGAGGGTTGGAGCAACCAACATTGTTCTCCCTTATGTGTTTCACAAGATCAGAGGATACTGGGAGAAGTGCATGTTACACAAGGTGTCTTTAACGCCTAGACACTCACTGAAAGTCAGGCTTAACTTTGTTGTTGTTATTTAGGAGCACTGGGAAGTAATTGACTGTGTCCAGGAACTGAACCATTCAGTCAACAAACTCTTCATCCTGGCTTCTGGAGCCATCGACAACTGCATTAAGCTCACGGATGGACTGGGAGTGTGTGGGCTCCTTAAGGCCCTGAAAGCTCTTTTCTCCAAGTAAGGTGCTTTTAGTTACGCTGCTCTATTTATCCTGCGGGAGTAGCAAGTACTCAGTTTGTGGCCAAGGACTTTGTAGCTTATGAAGAAGGGCTGAGAGTGGAAAGTATCTATAACCAGAGTGCGAATCATCTGATGTTCCCTCCTGCTGCTTCCTTCAGGCAGTGACTGTTTCTTAGGGGAAAATGTAAGCTTTTAGTGGCAAAATCAGAGACTTTTCTTGGCTGTTTTCTATTCTGGTTGGGCTGAAACTTGTTTTTAAAAAGTACTTTTGGAGGGGAAAATGTTTCCTGAAGCAGCATGAGACAAAGACAGATTTGGCTGATGAAAGTAGATCTCAGCGGGGAAAAATACACCTACTGGGACAAGTGACCTCACATTAGGAAGCTACCTGAAAGGGCGAGGTACCCTATAGAGTGAGGTTCACTGCAAGTTCTTGTGTTGAAGTATCACCGACAGCCCACTTAGATAGCGTTCCAATACCCATTACCTCCTGATACCAAAAGTGCTGCTCACAAGGTATAAATCAACCTGTTGCCTTGGTGCCCTCGGGGGAAGAGGGAAGCACACCTCTCTGATCTCACCTTCTTTATAGGCAGTTACATAGCAGTGTGCATGCCTACAGCTTATGGGCATTATTTAAGAAAAGAACAGGGGGGGTGTGGAAGACAAAATGTTCTCCTTTTATCCATGTTCTCATCTGGGGAGTAGCTGAGAAAACAAATTCATGAGATTGTTGTCGCTGTGTTCCTGGAGTAGGGGCCAAGTGATGCTGGAGTACCAGTAGCCTTATAAACTTTTTCTGGTCTTTTCTAGGAGGTGTCATTGGGGCAGTGGTAATAAAAGTGTCTTACTCAGACCTTTTTGTGGGAGTGGAGAGTTTCTTGTAACCCATATGCAGCAACCAGGTAGCCACAGAGCATCTGCTCCTCTGAGTTTCAGCCTGTTTTCTAGTGTAGGCTTGAGTGGGCTGTGACTGATCAGTTCTTCACATTCATGTGTTTGGACTGGAACAAGTGTCTCTTCTGAACTCCTTTTAATATTCCTGGTTCTTGGTCCTTGTAGAGGGCTGAACAGGCAAACTGCAGGACATGCAGTTGTGCTGCTCTCAACCTGTTCTCTTATGCTGGTGCTTGTCTCCATTCCTTGTTACAGGTATACATCTGACTTTACAAATACATTGCAGTCTATACGAAAGAAATGTAAACTGGATGATATCCCATCAGATTCCCTTTTCCAGGAGGACTGGACTGCATTCCAAAACTCTGTCCGGTAATGGGGGTTTCTTTTGCCCAGCTCAGAACTGATTTTTGTATCAGCGTCATAGGGAATTACTTGGGGTCAGTTTACACAAGTGCTTAGTGCAGGCTGCGGGGCTGTGCTCGCTTGGCTGCAGTGCTGCTGGGAGCCTTGGTGTTGGTGACTGGGTTTCAGGTTGCTGCTGGCACAGTAAGAGCTGTGAGGCTCCCCACCCTGTCTGGAGCAGGGCTCCATGTCCTATTGCTCGAAATATCAGCAGCTCTTAGAATTTTCCCAGTGACATGGAGCCACCCTTAGCCACGATGAGAAGCAGTATGTATGTGGATGAGGCTGTTGGGCAGAAAAACCCAGGTTGTTGCCAAATGGACACAGTGAATAGCCAAATTAGCTCGTGATAGATGTGTCCCTTGTGGGCTGTGGTTTGGTTCTTGCATTTTATAATCACTTAGCACGTGTTCTCTGGGAGGATTCTGGCATTATCTGCCTCAAATCTCCCAACATGCATTTTTTGTCTTGTCCTTTCCCAGGATCATTACTACCTGTGGTGAGCTCCTTCACCAGTGTGGAGACTTCGAGCAGCAGCTGGCCAACAGGTGAGCGCTGCTGAGTTCATTTGTGAGCTGTTAGCACAGGAAGCAAGCTGAGAGAAAACAGCCACCGAGGCGCTTCCATGGTGCGTGGAGGAAAAGCAGAGCCTGGGGGTTTTCCCCCACTGCCCTCCCCATCTGCTCAGATGTCAGAGAATGGTCATGGACTGTTCCACTCTCTTGTGCCCTGTGACAGTCACAAGAATCCTTTCTCTTGGATACGTGGCTGGCTATCGAAATGACACCACAAATGGGGTTGGGAGGGAATTTTCCATCAGATCAAACTGGCAAGATTCTGACCCTCCCTTGTGAGATGGGGCAGGAATCCTTCACTGAGGTGTGTGTAGGTGTGCTTTAACCCATCGATTCCTTGTAACTTGAGGAGCATCAAGCACAGGCAGCACATAGATCTTTGGTTGCTTGTAAGCATTGCACTGCTCAGCCTCTTGTACTGTGAAGTGCTTTATTCTGACTTGAGTGCCTGGGCTCTGTATAGGAGACAGGGGCTGCAGGGTGGGGAGCTGGGTTTGTTCTGTGTTTGCCTGGTGCCCTGAGAGCACAACCCTCTCTTCCTTCTCAGTGTTTTTGAGCTGCAGACTAGATGTGAGTGTTGGCTGTAGTTAGTGTCTGCCACCAATTAATACTCTCCTGAAGTAGCATAAATGTGGTGTTGTTCCTGGGGCCAACATGAGAAGCACAGTGGTACCTGCAGAGGATGTTGCTGATGACTTCGGTGTGTTTGTTTTCAGGATTCTGTCCTCTGCTGGGAAGTATCTCTCGGACTCCTACAGCCCCTGTAGTTTTTCTGGCTTTCAGGATACCAGTTCTGCAGAAAAGAAGAGCTCCATCAAGAATCCCTGGCAGGAATACAATTACCTTCTGAAGGAGAATCCATCCGAGTATGCCAGCCTTATGGAAACGCTTTACACTCTAAAGGTAGCTTTGATGCTGGGGGAGTCTGCCTCTGTCCTGGGGTGCTGCTGGGCCCACAGGTGGTAGATGAGACCTGGATTCCCCTTGCAGGGTGATTACTTTTCACCCTGAGCTGCAGCTTTCTGATGGGCAATGTTCCAAGTCTTCCACACAGACAACGATCTGTGGAGAGATAAAATGTCCAAAC
Organism: Lathamus discolor; assembly: GCF_037157495.1. Classification (NCBI taxonomy): domain Eukaryota; kingdom Metazoa; phylum Chordata; class Aves; order Psittaciformes; family Psittacidae; genus Lathamus; species Lathamus discolor. Next base: position 91,815,910 of record NC_088889.1, read on the forward strand.
CCAGGAAGCCTGGACTCGTTCCATCTCTCCCCAGATCCTGGCTGTGTTTTGTGAACATGCCCTTATCAGTTCAGGTGAGGGAGATTTTTGTCACGGAAAACATTGGGAAGATTGTGTTGGAGCCGTCTCAAGTTCTGGAGCCCACAGACTGGCTTCTCAGGACTTCCTTTGCCACCTACGCTCTGCTGCCATATCCATTCTGAACTATCATTCTGCAAGATCATTCAGGCGTGCATCTGTGAGCAGGGTAGAATGACTCCAGTTATCTCCTGATCTCAGTTATGTTTGCCATCATTGGTCACATGTGGTTGTGAAGTCAAGGTTATGAATCTCTTGTTTCCTCAAAATGTTCAGATTTCTTCTGCACTTCATCTACCTGCAACATGTGCAGCTCTGCCTTCAGTGTTCCATGTTTGACTTTAATGTTTGCTAAATAGTCAAGTTCCAGAGGTACTCCTCGTGGAAAACTTTTGCTTAATTCCATGCAGGGAATCAGTTGTGCCCTTTGACTGAAAGTCAGTTTTGCCATCTTCTCTGCAAGTGTCTTGGTGTCTGGCCTGTGCTGGTGCCTGGCATGGTGGAATGTGATGCTTGTTCTTTGTTCTCCATTGCAGGGAGCAGTGCACAGTTTCTGTCTTGACTAACTGGTTGGGATAGGGCATCCCAAAGGAGCCAAGCTGTGCAGTTGCAGAGGACAGCCCTTTTGTATTAGGATGACCTAATAAAGATCTCTGAAGGATGTTAACATAGCCTCTCTGTGGGCAGCTTAGTGGCTTCTGTATGTAAACAGTTTTCTGTGTGTGTTAGGAGAAAGGAACAAGTAACCACAACCTGTTGTCCTCATCGCGATCTGCCCTGAGCCGCCTCAACCAGCTGGCACACCACTTGGCTTTTGATTCTGTCTTTCTTCGCATCAAACAGCAGCTCCTGCTCGTTTCAAAGATGGAGGTGAGTGGTGGGGGCATTGCTCTGATCCAGGCTGGCGAGGTTTACCCGTGGGATGGACACCTTAGGGCAGCTTACTGCTCGCTATTGCTTACCTTGCTCCTGGTCATAGTTTCCCTCTGGTATCACATCTCTTCCATGAGCTACAGTGAGTGGCAAAGTTTGCATCCCTTCATCCGCAGCATTCACCACAGACAGCAGTTTGTGAGCTCTGATGTTGGCTTGAGATGTTGCTTTTCCTACCTGCATGGGCACGTGTTTCTCACAGGGAGCTGTGTGGAAAGGGGTGTGTGTTCTGGGCCTGAAGGAGGATAAAGGAAGCAGTTTTCCCCACTACCTGTCTTCTGCTTTCTGAAAGTTCTTGGGTAGTTGCAGTTCATGTTGCTTGGTGACCCCTTCCTGAGTACGAATAAATTTTGTCCTCTGGGAAGTCATAGGTTCATTCCTCACATTTTGCCTTACAGGGTTGGAGTTCTGGTGGCATTGGTGAGACCCTAACAGATGACCTGCCCAACTTCAGCCTGACTCCTCTGGAATATATCAGCAATGTAAGAGCATGCTGGGGTGCTACTGGAAGCCCAGCACTGGGGGAATCTCTTCTGCATTTCCCATTTTTGTGTAAAATCCTAATGTTTGTTTAAATTATTACATGATGGTGATAGATGCTCTCAGTGGTCCAGCCCTCATCAGTTGGGTTGTGCCATTCATTGTAGCTTTTGTGAAACCCTTGTCAAGTTCTGGACCAGGAAAAGGAGTCAGGAGCACAAGGAGTGGTTCTTCTGTTGAACTGTACTGTTTACAGTGTTAACTCCTGTAATGGGATGGGAGCTGCCAGCTTTTGTTTGTAGGGGTGAACATTGAACACATCTTCCTAATGCAGCTCATATAGCAGAGGAGCTCCTGTGATGTGTACTGGGGTGATTTAATTGTACTAGGAAGTTAAAAAGTCTTGAACTCTTACCCTTCTAATCCCCATGTGACTCCCTGGTTTCTCTTTCTGATGGAATAACAGTGAAACCTGCCTGGCAGTGGGGTGTCTTGAGTGGCAAAGGAAAATGAACTGTGCATTCCTTCTGACTCGGCACCCCTCGGTTCTGTGCTGCTGAACAGCACCCAGACAGCTTTCCTGTTCTCTTGGTGTTTCAAGTTGCTGCCAGATTTGCAGTTCAGATATTAATATGAGCTGCTGCTACCTCAATACAAAGTATAATTTGATAAGGAAGTTTTCTATGCTACTGGCGTTCCGTGCCTTACACAGGGAATGGCTTTTCAAGGGCAGGCTTGGTTTAGAAAGCTCACGGGCAGTGGATAAGGTAAAGCCTCAAGGGAAGGCTGCTGCTGAATTCTGAGGAGCTTTCTGATGAGTGCAGTTCACCAAGAGCTGTGTGTGGTTGGCAAGGGGATGAATCTTCTCACCTGTCCATTTCACCAAGAGTTAAAGCTGAGATGTGTGAGATTGCTACTTGATCCTGTGAGGAATCAAAGCACACTTCTGCCTGTCTAAGGCAAAGAGGAACTTCAGAAAATTTCAGATGCAAAGCATTTGTTTTCGGACATCTTTTCAGATCCACCCTTTATCTTGCTGCTGGGCGATAGGTGGGCCAAGACTAAGCCAAGGCTTTCTCTTGGGCAGTCTTGAAGTAACACTGCTGTATTGTGCAGAAAACAAATTGATGTGTGTGCTGCGTAGGTGAAAAGGCTGGCTGATGTGAGCTCAGAAAACACTATTAATGAGCGTGCCCCGTAATGGGAGGCAGAGTACTCTGATCTGTATCTGCACCTAGGAAGAGTCTCTGTAGCAGCAGGTAATCATTCAGTAACAGTGCAGTATTTGCTGGATGCCTGAGGTTCTGCAGCTCTCGTGTGAATCTGTGAGCACGGTCCCTCTCTGGGAGTGACACGTTTCTGTAAATCACTATTACATTGTCACTGGAATGTGTTTCTTCTTCAGTGGTTTTGTTTGCTTCCATCTCTTAGATTCTGCTCTAGAAAACAAATTGCCAGGAACACTCCAGAGAGCAAAGATTTGCTTGGAGGAACAGTTCTGTGCACAGGCTCTTCCTAACATGATTGTTTCAGTGACTACTTCTCTGACCTTGTGAAAAACTATTTCTTGTACAAAGTGCAGCAGTGAGCAAGAGCCAATTTGTTTCTGGGCAGATGTAGGTTAGCGAGTGGCTGTCAAGCTCAGCTTTCTGCTTTCAGGTGTGGATTACTGCAGTTGACTTTTCTCCTCTAGCAAAGTACTTGCTTCACATTTGTTCAGTGACTCAGCTCTTTGTGCTTTTATTCTAGATTGGGCAATATATTATGTCGCTTCCTCTCCACCTTGAGCCATTTGTCACTCAAGAGGATTCTGCTCTGGAACTGGCATTACATGCTGGAAAACTGCCTTACCCCCCAGAACAAGGTAGGGTGAAACCAAAGACTTGAAGTGTCTGAGCAAAGCTTTCACATTTTGGCATGACACGGATGTGATGTGTTGTGCTAACAAAGCTGTTGGAGGTCCAGTTCTTATTATCTGGTCATGCTGTTTCTTCCAATACTCTCGTGGTGATACCCAGGAGGAACCTCTAACTAACGGGTAAAATGTTTTTCAATTTCATTCAGACCAGAAGCTTTAGCTTGGTCTGAAGTTTGGTGTTTGTTGAAAGATGTTATTGATGTTTCTGTGCCAGCCAAAACCAGGGCAGACACTGGCCACAGTGACGAAAGCCCTGTGCTGGAACAAGTGCAATGGGTGCTGAGGCACCCACAGCCCTCAGGCACAGAAGGTGCCTCTTCACAGCTTTCTCCCCAGAGCACACTGCAGGGCTCTTGCTGCATGTTGTTGCTCAGTTTCTCGCAGCAAGCTGTGTTTTGGCTCACATTCCCTCTTCAGATGGCTGTCCCTACCTGTGTGTCATTCATCCTGCTGCAGTAACAACAGTAGCTGCATAATGCTTCCTGGCAGGTTGGCAGCGCACCACGGTTTGTGTGGTTAATCTGTGTTTACTTCCACTGACAGTCAAGGAAGCACAGAGCTTGGCAGTTAGATCTCCTGAGCCTGCTGAGGACACGCAGAGGTTTTTGCATTACGTAATTTGTCATCTTAAAGCATTTACATTTTAATAGCTCATTCATTTTCAAAACACTGATGGACAAGGAATGCTTTCGGAGCTTGAAAAAGCCCCCATGAATCCTTGGCATTGCTGTAGTTTGTGAACTGCTCCTGGAAGGTGGTCCTATGGAACGTGACAGGCAGTGCCCCAACCTCAACCTGATCCCCTGTCAGCCCCTTGGAAATGACCTCCCTGGAGAAGTAGTAGAGGCAAGGAGAGTGGTTTGGGGCTTGAGTTAGCCTTCAGCGTTGTGTAGCATCAGGGAGGATATGCAACTGCTTTGACTACTCCAAACAGCTGATCAGCTCTGGATACTGTAATGTCCTGCTGAAGAAGCAGTTACCCATTTGTCTTGTAACAAAAGCAGCACTAATGCAGGTGAATGAGCTGCCAGCTAAGGAGAGTTCTCTGTGCAGGAGACGAAGTGCCCGAGCTGGACAACATGGCAGATTACTGGTTGGGCTCCATTGCCAGGGCCACGATGCAGACCTACTGCGAGGTCATCCTGCAGATACCAGAGCTCACGGTGCACTCCACGAAGCAGCTCGCCACAGACATTGGTAAGTGGGGGGCACAAGATGTCCACAGGGCTGCTGCTGGAATGCAAGGGCTGCTCTGTTGTTATGTGAGATTTGAAGAAGCTGCAGTGTGTGTTTCTGCTGTAGTGAACATGTTGGTCTGGTGCCCAGCACGGTGGAGTGGTTCACAGCTGCTCTTTTGCAAAGTGTCCTGTCACATCCCTCAAGAGGGAAGGGTGGTTTTGCAGCACATGCTCCTGCTTCTTCACTGCTTTGTGTTTCTTGACTGTGGAAGTCAAAGTCCTTCAGAACTGAGAGGATTCCCTTCCAGTCTTAGCAGGGAAGGTCAGGCAATATCTCCTCCTCAGCTCACTGGTAAATGTGCTTGATGCCATTGACCTTAGCGAGAGTCTTTTTGATACTGCTTAAAGACAAGCCTGTGGATGTGAGGCTGGTTGCTCAGCATTCTTCCTTCCATCCTCGATTCCCCAGCTGACTCTGAAGCAGTGAGCTGGAATTCCCTCCTGCCTCACAACCCTTCACCTCTGCAGAACTTCTCAGCTTTCTTGCAAGCTCTTTGCCTTTGAAAGCGTGATTGTGATCCCTTATCCGTGACCATGGTGTCTGACCACCCTGAGGGTGTTGTCTTGCAGGTACTGAAACGTGACAGAACACGTCTCAGTCCTCTGAGCAGAGCAGGCAGTGTCCACATCAGCGTTCAGGAAGCCAAACCTGTGCAGTAGTCAGCTTCCAAACACACTGCCCTTCCCTGTGGGTTAGAGCCATCAGTGGCAGGATTCTTGCTGCTGGGAAGAAGGAAGGATAACCATCACCTGCCCCGTGTCTGTGACCTGTGCAAGTACATGTTTATCCTTAACCTTGCAGATTATCTAATAAACGTGATGGATGCCCTCGGCCTTCAGCCTTCAAGAACGCTGCAGAACATCGTGACTCTGCTGAAGGCAAAGCCAGAGGACTACCGGCAGGCTGCGAAAAGCACGCCCCGCAGGATGGCCAGCAGCATCGCTGCCATGCGCGGCCTGGAGTGCTAGTGGGGACATCCCTGTGCTGGACACAGCTCTGGGGCTGGCCTGCTTGAGTTGGGTTCATTTCACTCTAAGCTTTGTGAGGGCTGTGCACATCTCTGGGGATTAGGGGAATTAATTTCTGAATAACTTTTAATAAATGCCTTTGTGTAGGAAGAGCTTGTTCCATTTGTCCATCTCTAGAAATAAGGTGTCCTACAGGCAGATTCACCAAAGACTGGCTGGAAGAGCTTGGCCAGGCTGAGCAGAGCTGGCTTCTGACTGGAAATGCTCTGCTGGTTGCTGGAGAGCTCATGCTCCGTGGTTCTGAGGGGACTGGCTTTGTCAGAGAATTTAATCACTTCTGAATCTGAAATTAGGGGGTAGGTGCAACAAAGATGGGCTGATTGGAAGCTGGGCTGCCTGGAGGCCCTTGTCATTGCTCAAGTCTGTCATTAGTCACAACATCAGGAAGAGAGTCTCATCAATTAGTAGATGAGGCATGACCAAGCTCAGCACTGAGAATAAAACCAGTTTTGTAGGTTGTTCCTTGGGCCATTAATGTCTTCTTCTGAGAGCCATGAAGTTTATAAGAAGTTTAATGGAGGTGTTGCTTTCTCGTAAAGGTTGTTAAGGCCTGGTTTATAGTGCTTGGTAAAACAGCTCATCCATTTTAAGTGTGTGTTCTCAGGTCTACAAGAGATCCCACAGCTGGAATGCCAGCCGGCTGCCTCTCTGGGCAGCCCTGGGACCGGGTCAATCGCACCAACATCTTTCCTGCGTTTGTAGCACACGTGTAAGGTGCTGATACAGGCGTCTGGGTTACCAGTGGTGCATTTTGTGAGTGAAATGGCGTTCCTTGGCTCTTCTCAGCTGGACTTCGGTGATGTTTCACTGCCACAGCTGCAGTCTGGGGAGGTGAGGAGAGCACGGGTGCTTTATAAAGAGGTTTTGGGGTTTGTGGATCTTGGCACCTAGAACACTGCAGAGCAGGGGAGTAAACCGTGTTGTCTGGGCTGGTTTGAGTTCGTGGCAAGGTTTCAGTCAGACGTTTGCTCTTTTGTGTCCGAGTATGGAAAATCTGTTTTAAAGAGTGGGGGCTTCTCAGGCGCCTCGTTTGGCTGTGGGAACCCCCCCTGTGCACACGTGCACATCCCTGTGATGTTTCTGTGGGGCAGAGCCCAGCCCCAGAGCCCGAGCCGGGTACCGGGGACACTCACCACGGTTATCAGCTGTCAGACGCCCTCTATAAACCAGCAGTGACTGGAATAGTAAAACCGACCGCGTCCTGCCCGGGAACACGCTGTTCTCTTTACCTTGGTGTGAGGCGGGGGAATCCGCTCCTTGTGCCTCTCCCGTCCTTCTCCTGCCTTGTCGCTACCCGGGGAGGGTTTTGAGGCCATTTGCTGCCTGTGGCTGTGGTGTTTCATGGGGCCACGGGCCCTGGGCAGGCACCGGCTGGGTTAAAGGTGCACGGGTGCTGCAGGGGCTGGTGAGAGGGACCCAGCTCTGCCTTCCCCCTCTGCAGGAGCTCCCCACGGGTGCTGCTGTCCAGCAGCAGAAGAGCAGGCTCTGCGTGATTGCTTTGCCCCGCACAAAAGCATCTGATGTCCCTTAGCCCTGTCTGTATGTTTGAACAGCTCTTCGGGCCCGCACAAGGCCAGACTTCTTGGTAGTGATGCTGACAGCGTTGTCTGGAGGTGAGGATGCTGGAAGAGTTGCCCAGGTTCTTGTTCTCAGCTTCCCAAGTGTTTTAAGCAGATCCCTCTGTCGTGTCTTTGGAGGGAGTGGCGGTTTCTCAGTGCTGCAAAATCCTGTCCCTTCACAAGAGGTAAAGGAGGCTGTGCTGTGGGTTTATGGCGCTCAGGGGGAAGCATCCCCTTGGGGAGATAGGAAGTGAGGAGTCAGGCAGGAAAAGTCTAGGACAACCTCCAAGATCTGGCTTCCTCCCTCTTTACAAGCATCTCAAGTGCCTTTTGTCCATCATCTCCCTCTTCTAGTGTCTGCTGCAAGCCTGTTGCTTGTTTAATGTGTAAAAGATAATGGTGTTGTTTCTGAGGCAGCACTCGTGGAGGCATCGCTCCAGGTGCTAAGCCCCTGTAAGCATTAAGTTGGTGGAAGGAGTCGGAAGCTCTGCAGTGAACCTGCTCTGCCAAGTGGCGCAGCGTCAGCTCCTGGATAACCTCCTCGTGTCCGGAGTTCTGGGCAGTGGCAATTAAAACAAAGGCAGCCTCCAGCCTGGGAGGTCCGTGAAGGGCTGGTCTGTGCTCATGTCCCGGTGCCAGCTTCTCCCATTGCACCCGTTTCTGGGCACTGTCAGAATGAAGAGCCCTGGCCCATGGGCTGCTGACCCTCATCGAGGAGCAGAGCAAAGCCTCTGCAGGGCTCCTGCATCAGGTCCCAGGTCTGGCTCTGTGAGCACCCATCACACACTGAGCCAGGAGGTGGTGGGACTGGCACTGAGCTGGGACCCAGGGGGGCACGAAGGGGCAGCCACAGCCTGCACCAGGCCCTCCTGACCCCTCTCTCTCGGCAGCAGAGAACCCAGCCGGGCTGCGAGAGAGGTTTCCAAAGCTGCCTCATTAGTTAAGAGCCTTTTGTAAGAGGGTTTGAGCTCCGGGTTCCTGCAATCACCAAGTGGAACTGAGGAGCTGCTGTGGAATTTCAGCTGCTGAGGTCATAGAAAGTGAGCACTTTCACTTCCCATCCCTTTTGGGGTGAATCGTGGTGTTTTGAAGTTCATGCATCAAGTCTTACAAAATTAAGGCTGCAGAAGTCCTGTGCGTTATCTTGTACTGCAGCAGCGTGAGACCGGCACCGCCAGTGGGGCAGGGTACTTTGAACACAAAATCCATTGTGTGGGGCAGCACCAGCGGAGCCGGTGGGATCCCATCCATCCCCGGTTCCTTGGTCCTGCTGCTGGGCAGCAGCACCAACCCCACCGCCACTGAGGGCAGATGGGGACCCTCGGCAGGCTCTGCCCTGGCAGCTCTGCACTGGGACTTGGTGGAGCATCAAGTAGAGGAGCATGGTCCTGCCATGGACCTCCCTCGCCGCTGTGCCCAGCAGCTCCTGCCGCGCCGGGCACCGTGCCCAGGACATCGTGTTCCCAACGCCTGACTGAACCACGCGATCCTGTTTCCTCTGGAGGCTCTGCGGAAGCACCTGGGTGAGGCAGGGCCAGGGGTGGGTGGGATGTGATGGGGCCGGGGGAGCTCACTGCCCGCCCAGCCCCATGGGGACCACCGGGCCTCTTGGTCACCCTCACATCGGGGTGAGCACAGCACATTGCTGCTTGGAGCCGCTGCCGCCAGGCTCCTGCCCGCCGAGCTGCGCCGCTGCCAACAGGAAGCACGGGGCATGTTTAATAATGTATTTATTGCCCCGAGCGGTGCAGTTAAGCCGCCCGGAGCTCCTCTCTGCCTGAGAAATACCTGAGCACTGATCTGCACACGTGAACGGCCGTGACCACCCGCACCGCAAACCCCGCGCAGCCAGCACACACACAGGGCGCCCGCAGGCAGAGGGGTGCTTGTCTTCAGTCTGCTGCTGCTGCAGCTGCTTAGGGATGGAAATACAGAGACCTTGGAAGTCAAAAGCTGGGTCCCAACCCGAGGGTTGACCACAGTGCAGCATCCACACATCCCAGCCTATCCTTGGTGCTGCCAGCCTCAGCCTGGTGCAGCCTCCATTGCCACCATCTGCTGTTCCCACTGGGATGTGCTTCCCACCACCCCTCAAAAAGACATGGTGGTGCATGATTGCACAGCAGAGCTGGTGTACAGAGGCTGCACATACGGATGGGGCTTGGAGCAAGCTGCTCCAGTGGAAGGGGTCCCTGCCCGTGGCAGGGGTTGGAACTGGAGGAGCTTTAAGGTCCCTTCCGTTCCATGCTTCTATGAGCATACCAAAGGCAGAGCCTGACACCAGCCCTGTGAGGGTCATGACCAGGTTTATTGGACAGAGCTTTTCCCAGCGAGCAGTGGGGAGGGGAGGGCAGCCGGGGCGGCTCGGAGCCCTCCCGGCTGTGGCAGAGCAGGGCTCTCTCGGGCCATGCCTGCGCGGGGGGTGCCGGCCGCACTCGCTGCTCATTCGGTCTCCGCGTCGCTGTCGGGCCCGAGGCCATCCAGGGGCTGCACCCGCAAGGAATCGTAGTTGGGAGGGGGGGTGCCGGGCTCAGGGGGCAGCTCCTGCTCCCTGTCCCTGTCCCTGGGCAGGGTCCCGGCGGCCTCGTGCTGGAAGCCCAGGTTGGTGTGAGCCTCCACCAGCTCCGACACGGTCGGCGGCGCGTCCGGGTACCGCGCCTGCGCCCGCCTCTGCTTCAGCCCCTTGCACCAGCTGATGATGTTGATCACGGTGATCCAGAGCGAGTCGATGATGATCTCCCCGAACTCGATGAGGCAGAGCACGGAGCCCCCCATCCAGAACCCGAACTGCCCCCCCAGGCTCGACAGCAGCCACACGATCTGCAGCAGCGGAGCAGGGGGAGCCCGGTCACCCACCGAGGACCACCCGGAGGAGCTGAGCCCCGTGTGCAGGGTGGCACCGGGCGGAGGCAGGGATGGGCACTCACCGTCGTGGCAGCGGACTCGGAGATGGTGCGGTAGTTGTACTCCTGGAAGTAGATGTTGAGCTTGATGATCCCGTTTCTGCAGGGGACAAGCGGCAGCTCAGGGCAGAGCCGGGATGTGGGCATCCCATCCCTCTGCTCCAGCTGCACAGAGCCCGGCCGAGCCACCTGCGAGCATCCACCGAAACTCCTGCCTGGCACGTGGGGAAGCTACAAGTGCCACTGTCCTGAAGCCTCCTGGGGCTGTTTGCTCTGGGCTTTTGGCTGCCCTGGTTGATCAGAGGGGGCAGCAGCCCTCAGTGCCCTGCTCCTCATGTTCCTGAGTGCACAAACAGAGCCCCAGCACCACGACTGACCCCAGTGCAGCAGCTTAATGTGTGCAGGTTAGCCAGCACCGGTGAAACCGTTCCCTGTTTCCCTGCTTTGGTTTGGGTGGTCGGTGGCGCTGGGTTTGGGTAGGTGGTTTTTTTCCATGGGGAAAACCCCTCCTTTTCCACCCGAATTCAGGGTTCAGGTTCTCAAAGGGTAACTCGGCAGTTGCCCATCTGGGTGCATCCCTTCCACTGCTGCTGGCAGGCTCAGAGATGACCGGACATGGCGGTACAGGGGCTGGCCCTGGCAGCTCGCAGCTCCCTGCGTGCAGCTGGCGCGAGGTGCTGCCGTTAGCGCTGTTTTTAAGTTACCTGCCCGTTTGTCTGACCCCGGTTGCCCCTGTGGAGAGCAGAGCTCATGCACAAAGCGTGTTCCAGGTTTGCTGTGTGTATCCTCCAGGCAACCACGCGCCAAATCTTGTCCTCCCTTTGCATTGGTGTGCTCTGGCCCATCGCCAAGGCTCACGCTAATCTAATGTTAACAGCCTCAGTGGAGGAGATAAAGTGGTTGTTCCTTTCACTCACCTGTCCAGAGTCACGTTTGTTGACATATCCCTTTCATAAGACAGAATATGGAAAATCCAGTCCTAGGGAAACAGAACGCGCTCAGAACCGAGCAGGAGCATCCCCTGGGCCCTGCTGGGGCAGGAACCTGAGCCTGGGGCAGGAGACAGCAGCCATTCACCCATCCAGAGCCCCTGCGCTTGGCAGCGTGTGGGTGCCTTTGCTGGGGCTGAGTCCATGCTGGGAGAGCAGGGTCCTGCTGGCTGCAGCTTCCCCAGTTCAGGGTTAAGGGTTCTTGTTATAAAATGCAGGGTTTTCTATAGGGAATATGTGCAAAGTCCTCAGCACCCACGTGCTCGGGTAAACCAGAGGTCAGCACAGGCTTCGGGCTGTCACCGGCACCAGGGCAGGCCCTCAGGCAGCAGGAGCGGCCATGGGGGTATCCCCCCCCCATCCCATGATCCTGCTGCCTGTCGGCATCCCGGAGATGTGTAATTTGGCAAAGAGGCGTTTGCTACCCGGGCATTAGCCCAGGAACGCCGGGTGATTCATGGGGTAACGATCGGTGCTGCAAGAGGAGGAGCCGGAGTTACCTCGGAGGCTTCGGAGGGCCAGTCGGCCATGGAGATGGTCATCTTGTACTGCGTGTCGCTGCGGGGCGAGGGATGGCGCGTTAGTGGAGGCTCCCTCTCAAGTCACTGGTGCTGCAGTGGGAAGGTTGGGATCGCTGGGGATAGCACAGGATCCGCTCCACCTCCATCACTGCCCCGAGCGGCCCCGGTACTTACTTGCATGTTTCCTTACAGGAGTCAATACAGATCTGTCTGTGCCTTATACTTGACCTCAGTGATGAATAGCAATATGCTGTTGGGTGAAGACAAAGATTCAAAGCACGTTTAGATGAGGACCTGCTTTGCTGGATGACATCAATATCATTTAGCAAGTGTTTAGGTCTGAGCCTGCGGCACAGGTTTGCTGCTGCCCCTCTGACCTGCCTTCCCTTGGGATACTCGGGCAAAAAGGTCGCCCCTTCTCCCAGGACTGGCCCCAGTGGCCACGGAGGGACCTTACACGGGCAAAAGCCACGGAGCTGTGGCATTTACTATGACAAAAAAAGCTCCCATGCACTCCCGCCCCTCCTGCACCCTCGGCCCCTGGGGTGTGTGTGCAAGGGGCTCTGTTCGGGCTCTTACCCCAGCCTGGGTAATCTTCGTTATTGCAGTAGTTTACCCCTTGAGGTAAAGGAAACATATAGTGCCCACATCCACAGATCTCAATCATGTCCTTCTGGAAGCAGGAGCGCAGGCAGGCCTGGAGGAGGGGAGAGGGGGCTGCTCAGAGAGGGGCTGGAGCTGCTCAGATGGGGCTGGAGCTGCTCAGGTGGGGCTGGAGCTGCTCAGGCAGGGCTGGAGCTGCTCAGACGGGGCTGGAGCTGCTCAGGTGGGGCTGGAGCTGCTCAGACGGGGCTGGAGCTGCTCATGCGGGGCTGGAGCTGCTCAGGTGGGGCTGGAGCTGCTCGGACGGGGCTGGAGCTGCTCAGACGGGGCTGGAGCTGCTGGGGTCTGCGCGGGCCCTGGGAACCGCTGCACTCCGAGGAGCTCTCGCTCCTTGGCATGGAGCAGACCATTCTGTGGCTGCGGGGGGTGCTGCCGGGGCCCCCCCTGTGTAAAAGCCTCCTCCGGCTTTACCGTAGCGAGAGGAGGCTGAGCCGGGCTGCCCTGGGCAGGGCTCCGCCGCACGGGCGCTCGTGAGGCCGTTCTGCTGCTGCCGCTGGAGATGCGAGCGCAGAGCCCAGCCTGAGCTGCCCGTGCGCCCCTCGCTGCGCTCCAGCCGCGCAGAAACTGCGCGTTTCTCACCTATTCTGGGGCCCTAGGGCAGGCCCACGGCTCCCGGGAGGAACGCAAGTGCTCTGTCGCACCCACGGACGCTGCCGTTGGCTCCAGGTTCATGGGACAAAGTGCCCAAGGGCTGCAGTCCGCGTTAGAGCCGGGGCTCTAAAAATACTTCAACACAAAGAGCAGGCTTTGGACATGGGAGTTATCTTATCTGTGCATCTGCTGCTCCCCTCGAAGGCACCGTGAGCCCGGCTGCAGCGCTGCCGTGAGCTCAGCCAGGCGTGAAGTTAATCAGCTGAGAGTGGAGTGGGACCGGGCATGAAGCAGGGCACAAAGCGCTAACAGCTCTAGGGGAAGATAACGAATTCAGCAGCCGCAGCTCGGCAGAGCAGCCAGGGAGCTGCGGTGCCATAGGAAATGCTTCCAGAGCTCCCTGCAACCAGGGAGCAGTGGCAAAACCTGAGAGGTCTCTGAAGTGAGGTGGAGCGCGTGGGCGCAGAGCCCCCGTCAGCATTTAGCAGCTTGGGAGCCGCAGTGCAACCCTCTCAAGTGTTTGCTTAAACGTCATGCAAGCATCTCAAAGAGGGGTAGAGCGGCCCAAATGGCAGTTACATAAAGGCAGAAATACACCCCCCCGCTGAGCAGAGCCCCCGCTTTGGGGTGCGTTGTTCCGGCATTGGAACATAACCCCCAATGGGGTTTGGTGTTTTCCGTAGTGCCGCTCTCACCCCCCGAAGCGCTTCCCCTTCACGTGACAGCCCATTACGAATGACCCCCCCGTCCTGCCTGCACCCTGGGTTTCCACTGATTGAAGGTTTGCGAACGCTGAACTTTCTCAGCCCAGTTTTTAAGTGCAGAAAAGGCAAAGCTCTGGCTTCACTTCCCATGGAAAACCAGCGGGTGTTCCCGGGGGAAAAATAGCGCGATTCCCCTAAAGAGGAAAGGGTGAAGAAGAGTACGAGGAGAGGAATCCCTCCTGTACATCCCTCTCCTGTCAGGGATAAGCATCGCTTGTGTACACAAAATAGGAGCTGCTACCGGCAGTGGAGCAGCGCCGTGGCTGAACCCCGGAGCTCGGTGCGTCCCGGAGTGCCGGAGCAGCAGGAGCCGGCCGAGCTGATGGAAGTGTCCCATCGGTGTCTCAGCCCTTCCCGGAGCTGCAGCCACTGCTCGCGCTGCAGATGGAGCAGCCACAGCTCAAAGCTCTGGAGTTTGGAGTTGTCCTGGAGGCTGCTCGGGAGCAAAAGGGAACCCCGAAGAACCAGCAGGGTTTGAGGGAGCTGCGGCCCGGGCGCAGCCTGCTCCGGCTTTGCCTGGTCGGGAACCCTCACCTGCAGGGAGCCGGGCTCCAAGGTGGCCGGGCAGGGGGAAAGGACCAGCACTGAACCATGCTCAGCCCTTCTTTCAGTGCCAGAAAAGAGGGTTCCCGTGTTCAGGCTGTGCTTTCTACTTGACCATTGCTGATCCTCCAGTACCCCTGCTTGCTCGTCAGAGAATTCCACTGCTTTGGTCATTTTTCCTACCCAGTTTTGTTTGCCTGAAGAGCGTGGGGTTACCTGTATGGAGTAGGAGGTGTTATATTCGCTATAGAGATTTTTCACAGGGACATCAGACCCGTTCATGGTGCAGTCGCTGTAGGGATAGCCCATCCGTTCCAGTTCATCCTGAAAGGAAACCAAAGCAGCAAACGTCAGTGCCTGTCGGTCCTCCTGGGCCCCGGTCTCATTTTCTAGGGTCTCTGTCATTCCCATGTTCCCTTTTGGCTTTGGGACAAATCAGAGTCATGGGCAGCAGAGCTGAAGGAGAGGCAGCGTTGCCCAGGGTGGATGGAGGCAGACGAGGGTGTTCAGAGCAGCGTGTTCTAGCAAGGCACCTTCAGACACACTAAAGGAAGAGCCAGCAATGCCCTGAGCTCACTATTTTGGCTTCAATAAAGCACTTTGCCAGGACAGTTACATAAAAGTCTCCATAAACTGTTCCAGCCCGCAGCTAGCCTATACCGCGACGCTTTTGGTTTGAGCCAGTTCAGCCAAGACTTAAAACAAACTTGGTTGCAGTCCCATCAGATAACATTATTCTCAGACAATCTGCTCAGGAGGAATGCCGCACATACCACCAGCACCCCGATGGAGGTTTCCGTCCCCGGCATTGCATAGATGCCCTGATCCTTCAGGAAGGGGAAGCTCTTCTGTTGGTGCAGCATGAGCCTGGCCCCGGCGGCGGATGACAGGTAAGGGATGTAGTCCTGCTGGCTGATGTCCAGGATTAACTTCAGCCCTGGGACACCAGACAAAACACTCAGGAGCTGTATAGAAACGTGAGTCGTGGAAGAACCCAAAGCCTCTTTTCCTCTCGCTGTGCACAGAGGTGTCAGTTCCTTGGGGAAGGGCCGGGTCTGGCTGTCACAGCAGCCTCACGTGTGCCTAAATCTGCATGCTGGAGAGTGCTCTGAATGGAAATATCTGAGGGAACGCTGAGACACTGCCCCAGACAGTTCCGCCAGCCACACGTTGCACTTCCGCTACGTGTCACATCTGTGCCCGCAGCACTTGGCCCTAAGCGGCACGTTTCCCTTCGGGGGGCTTTTCCGCCACTGCTGCAGTGCTCCAGAGGCACAGGAATCACAGAGCTGCTCTCCAGCAGCAGCGCTCGCTGCGGGCCGCTCGCTCTTACCAAACTCAGCTCCCGGGTTGGAGGAATTCAGAGCCTCTTCGTCCATGCCCCAGTTGAAGATGTAGCAGTTACCGTGGTCCGGGTGGTAGATCTGGGTGAAATTCCTGCAGGAATCATGCCCGTAAAACTGTGGCTCGGGGGTTACAAACCAAGCCATCGGTGGGAGCAGCGCGTTGTGGGGATGGAAAGGAGCAGCCTGTCACACTGACGGGAGGCAAAATTGCCTGCTGTGAGCTGCGGTAACAGACTTGGGCTGGGGGTAAATCTCAGGTGTTGACAGTAATTCTCTGCTCCCTCTGCAGCAGTGGAGGCTCCTGCAGCGGGGGGGGGGGGGCTCACGAGGATCACAACCAGGTGAGAAATGGGGATGGCTGAAATGTGCCTCAGAGCCTGTGTGGAGAGAGCAGGGGCTGTACCTGGGGCTGCACGGCTGTGCTGACTCAGCACTGGGCTGGCAGCTGCTGATCACCCTTGGGTGCTGATAGTCTCAATACATCAGGAGCAAAACAGCCCATCCAGAACTGAAACTCAAGCCAGCGCTATCCCAAATAACCTGTTTCTGCCAGGATCACATCCAGAAACCCTCTGGGAAATGGTGCTAGAGTTTAGGACCAGCAGAGATCTCTATTAACTGATATATACCTTAAAAATTGACAAGCAAAAGGCTGATGTGACAGGGAAGGGCAGGGAGCCCGGCATGCACCTACTTGTAGTTGCAGGGTTCAGCGCCATAGAGACAGGCCAGGATCATGTCCTCTGCCTGGTAGCCCATCCTGATCCTCTCCTGCAGGGGCACTTTGGAGAGGATGCTGGTGGACTGCAGGATGTACCACTCGGTCACCGCCTGCGCCGCGCTCGTGAAGTTCCTGTAGGTGCAGTTGTCGGAGCCCGGGTGGCTGCACTGGGGGGACACAACAGGCAGGTCTGAGCCACCTGCAGCAGGGACCTGCAGCCCCTCTGCCTGACGCCAGCCCTGCTGCTGCTCCGGGACATGAGAGCTGTGCCCAGACCAGGCTGGGTGCCTGCATCAGAACCCCTCCGCCATGTGCAGCCAGGGGGAAGAGACACCGATCCCCACGGCACATCCCTGCCGAGGCACCCACTGCTGGCCATCCCTCACCCCTCCCCGGCTGCCTCCTTGGGAGCCCTCTCACCAACTTCACCGCCAGCTTGTACTTCTTTTCTTCCAACGTGGTGTTGGCCGGGGTCGGTGCAGTGGCGGTGTGGTTGCCGGCAGTGTGGTTGCCGGCAGTGTGGTTGCTGGCAGTGTGGTTGCCTGCAGTGTGGTTGCCCACAAAGCTTCCATTGCCCGCAGAGACTGCGATGTCCACAGAGCTCTCGTTGCCCGCAGGGGTCGGGGTGTCTGTAGAGGACTGGATGTCCGCAGCGGTCTGGTTGGTCTCAAAGATGTCCAGGATGATGGGGTTGTCTTTGTCGTGCTCGTCGATGAGGACCAGGGGGATCTGGTACCAGAGCTCCAGGTCGAGTGGGGGGGAGATGCTCTCGCTGCTGTTGCCCGGTGAGGGCTGCAGGATCCTCTCCAGCGCCGCGTCAATGAGCCGGTCCAGTTCTTTGAGAAGAGGCTTCGCCTCCGAGTATCTGAGGACAGAGCAATCACAGGCAGTGTGAGGGCAGTGGGGATGTGCAGCAGCTCCTGTGCTGCAGCCCCGGCTTTGGCCTCCCTGGGGACCCCGATCACTGCCTAAGGATCTACTGGAGAGCAACAGGAGCCTCCATACAGAGCACAGGCAGCTCCACACGAGCATCCCTGCAGCCGGGTGGGGAACCAGCGGGAGGATGAGCAGAGCTCGCAGTGGTGAACCTGCCCGTGCAGACCTGAAGTGGGGGAGTTTACATGAAACACCTCTAGCAAGTGAGAGAAAAAACAACCCCAAAGCAATTCCTGCGTGTCGGTTGAGCGCGTCTTGCCTGGGGCTGCACTACTGGGTGGGTATCGTTTCAAAGCAGCTCTAACAGGAATCAGTTACTCCTTTAAAACGGTGCTCGAGTTGTGTCGCTGCAGCTCCCAGCAGATAACTGCTGTTTAACCATATACCCACATACCTAATGTGGTATCTGAGCCAGAAACAGGTCCACGGTACCTTACACAGTCCCTTACACCATCAGTACAACTGCGGGTGTTAAAGCACAACTGGGTGAATTAGGCAGAGAGAGACTTACTTGTAAGGGTTGGCATTGCAGACTGTGACTGCTGGGAACTTCATGGTCTTAAAGCCGATAGAGAGAGAGGAAGTGACGTTGAAGGACAGGTAGGTGTTGATGAGGATGCCCCACTGCCAGAAGACCAGAGACGCAAAGAGCAAAGTTAGGAAGAACCAGATGAGTTTCTTCTTCGGCCCCTCTTTGATGATGCGCTTGGGGCCGTGCGTGTTGGTGTTGTCGCAGTACCAGACCAGCAGCTCCTTGTAGGTGTAGCCGGGGCCCTTCTGCAGGCGGTGCAGTGCCCGGATGAAGTACTTCTTCAGGTTCATGCTGTGGTCTGCAAGGGGAGAGCAGAGCACAGGCATCAGAACGATGATGAGGAGCAGGCTGGTATCACACTGAGCGCTCTGGGGCCGTCAGCAGAGCAGAAGGGGAAGTTATGTGGTGGCACCACCATGGGTTTATAACGCAGGAGCTATTCAGAGCAGACGTTCTGCAGGGTCACGGCATGGCAGTGAACAGCCCCCCCCCCCCCGAGGGGTGCGAGGGGCAGGTCCATGCTTTGCTGCTCCGAAAGTGCCCGATGGTTTTGACACATCCTTCCAGCCCCACAAGGGTTAAGTGACTGGGACCTGCTGAACGTGTGCCACCAGTGACTTACCCAGTACCAGCCCCAGGCCCTGCAGGTGTTGCAATACCCACCCAGGTCACTTTTTAGGAAGCAGGCACTTGGTGTGCAAACTGCTTCGTCTGCAACACCACCCGAAACCTCTGCCAACACTAGATGGACCAAGCAGCACACGCAGGAGCTGGTTTGAGGCGAAACAGTGCTCAGTGTTCAAGCTAACACAGGGCATAGAACAGTTTTTGTTAACAATAAAAGGCATCAGAGTGCACCAGGCCATCAGAGGGGGCAGGAGACAGGGCCCTGGTACCTGCAGCCCCTTTCCCAGCACCAGGAATGCTGTTGAGTGCTGCTGCCTGCCGGAGGAAGGACAAGGGATCGTTCTTTTCCACCAAATTCCTTTGTGTTTCAGATAGTATCGGTATGCTCCCGGCGCTCGTGTGAGGATGCTGCATAGCTCACATTCACGCTGCGAGTAAATAGAACATCTTGTGCTGCTGTTTTAAGGTGAGAATTTGCGTTACCAAATCTCACTATCCCGAGGCAGGATTTCCAAACAACCCCAGGCAGCTGCTGAGGGCGTTCTCCTGGTTTAAATGTAGAAGAGAGTTAAGGACTGATGCCGTGTGTAACTCAGCATCCCAGAAGAGAGAGGGCTGAAACAGCACAACATTTCACCAGCGAGCAGCACCCAGCAATGCAGAGGCTGGGTGATGATGAGCGGTACTTGCAGAGCTTGAGAAAAGTATAAACCCAACGGGTTTTATGGTGCCTCCCTCCATGATGCAAAGGGAGATGGTGATTTTCATTGCACACCCTGTTACATGTGTGTTGGATGCAGCCTAACACCCTAAGGTCTTGATGGCAGAGTGCTTTGGAAAGGAAGCTCCAGCTCCTTCCTCCGAGATTTGAGGCAGGCTCTACTCGTGTGGAAGTGTTTGGATCCCCAGGGAACGCGTGTCCTGGGACTTCACCTTTTAGCTATGTTTTAACTGATCCGGAATGTTTCTTCCCTGATGTCAAAGCTATGGGACCTGTTCTTTGCCCGTGCTGCTCCATCCTGTGGCCTCGCAGGGTGCCTGGCAGCAGGAACACAGGCATGGGATGGGGATGGGGTCGGCTGGAAGAGCATTGTCAGGCAGGACGCCTGCAGCATCCCTGCCTTACCATGAAAACCCATGATCCCCACATTAAAAAACCAAGCTAAAGAAGGTGTGCTGGAAATACAGCAACCTTCCTTTAGGTGTAAGCTCTGCTTTCAAACCAGTCATTTGATAAAAGGATGGCGTTAAGCAGGGGCTGTGCTCGACCACACGTGGGTGACACTGCTTTGCACTCTTTTTTCCTCACTTTCATAGTTTTCTTCTTACCTTTATTTCCAGGATGTTTCCAGACTTCCTGTTCCTTTCTCCCTGCTGCAAGCCTCCCTCTGCGAGGTTCCTTGTCTGATGGGAAGCCGAAGCCTGTTACGGGGGTTCCTCACCCCAGGGACAGAGGCTCAGTGCTGGGACGCTGCAGCTGCCCGGAGGGGGTTTGGTGCTGGTTTCAGTGCCCGCCCGCTCCTGCTCTCCCCCATCAGTGTACCTGGAGCAGAGAAAAGACAAGTGAGGGATGACAAAAGCCCCCCTCCATCAGTGCACAGGTAACTGTTGCCCCTTCCCAAAGCCCCTCTGGAGAAGGGAGCAGAGGCTGCAGTGGGATAGGAGCTGATGGGGAGCTCAGGGATAAGGCACATGGGGATGTCCCACGGTTACAGACTCTGTCCCTGCTGCTGCTGCCCCCAAACCGCTCATTCCCTGCACAGTGTGCGACACTCATGGGCCTGGATCTTCGGGTTTATTTCTTGTCTGGCTGCTGTACTTCCAAAGCCGGCCCGGGGAAGGGGACCACGCACCCGCTGGGCTCCCCCACTGCTCCTCCTCTGCATTTCTCATTGTCACACTGCTCTGGCACACTGTTAGCCCCGACACACCAACGTCAGAGCCTGAGCCTGGGCCCCGAGAGCCCTGCAGTGCCAGGGTGCCTCGGACCCCTCTCTGGGCAGCACCCACACCCCTGGTGACAGAAGCGGTCCTAAAAGAGCTCGTGGCTCTGGTGCGGTTTGCTCTGTGCCGTGAGAGAGACGTCCTCACCTTGCCCAGCAGCCACGAGGCCGGCCCTGCATCAGCCCAGCATCGTCGCAGCTGAAACTCCTCCACCTCGCGGGTGAGATCAGAGTCCCGCGTTACGAAATGATCGTGCTGACTGTGCTGAGCCTCCTCCGGGCTCTTCCTGCAGCAATTGCCACGTAAAAGAAATAAAGACATAAGCAAAACTGAGGGAAGCTCCAGGGTGGTACCTTGGCTGCACAACCGCTCCAACACTGCCAGCCCTGATGCTGCCATTATTCAGTACTTTCTCCACTGGGACACTAAACAGTGGCTCCTCTTTGGTCACCAGCTGCTGCTCTGCCATCCTTTCCAGAGCCTGATGAAAAGACCTGGTTTCCCCAGAGGAGACTTTGATCCAACCTAGCAGCGTTTTTGCAAATTAGAGGCAATCTGTTTCATTACCTCACAGGTTTGCAGGTTGAGGAAGAAATGGAGCAGTAACAGATCAGCAGGTGAGGACAGCCTGAGCTGGGGATGCTTTGGAGAGCGGCCGCCTGCTCCATCACCCGCAACACCCGATTGCGCCGGCGCCTCCGGGTCTCTAATCCCAATGGGCACGCGTACAGCACTCCAGGTGTTTACAGTCGGCAAGCTTAGAGAGCGCTGCCTGGCGCTCTGTGCCGTGTGCTCCATCATCCCTGCCCGCCCTGCCTGGCCCTGCGCTTCCCGCAGTGGCCCTGTCTCCTCGGATGATGACAAGCCTTGCTCCTCACTCCCCACGTGCCAGTAAGGTCACATTGCCGAGTTCTCTGCTGCTTGTGCAATGAACAACGTGAATCCTGGGACGTAAGAGGAGCAACCCCCAGCAGCTCCCTCCCCACCACAGAGCTCCTATCCCGCGATAAGACCCGTGTCCCGGGGGCAGCAGCCCGAGGTGAGGGCGTGTGGCCCGCAGCAGAGGAAGTGCTAAGGGAGACACTCAAAGCTGCACTTTGCTCCCGTACCTGTTATCAGGGAGATCAAAGAACCCCTGCACAGACGGGGGTTAAGGAAAAACGACAGCACCTGACCCTGTGCATAGCCCGATGTCCCAACAGCACCAACACTGGCAACACTGCTGCACAAGCATGGTGAGATGGGGCGACTTCATGTCTGCATCATGCAGAAAGACACCACAACCGGATTGATGGCATCCCCCCCAGATGTCAAAAAAGGACTCCCCTTATCTTTCTCCCTCTCTAAAGAGAGGGAATCCCAGACGGGTTTGTTTTGGAGGAGGCTTAAAGCTCCTCCAGCTCCAACCCCTGCCCCGGGCAGGGACCCCTTCCACTGGAGCAGCTTGCTCCAAGCCCCTGTGTCCAACCTGGCCTTGAGCACTGCCAGGGATGGGGCAGCCACAGCTTCTCCGGGCACCCTGTGCCAGCGCCTCAGCACCCTCACAGGGAAGAATCTCACTCCTTAACCGCGCATCCTCCACTGCAAGAGGCGGTGGCAAACTCCGGTGAGGTCTCACCACGGACACTTCACCAACCGCTCACCCCGGTCCAGCCCCGCCGCGCCGGTCCCTTCACCTCGGGGCTGGCGGGAGGATGCCCGCGGGTACCGGCACCGGCACCCGCATCCTCCCCGGCACCGCGCGGGGTGAAGGAAGCGGCGGCCCCGCGCCCCCCACCCGCCCCGGTCCCGGTCCCGGTCCCGGTCCCGGTCCCGGTCCCGGTCCCCCCGTACCTGCCGCGCGGCGCCGGCAGCGTCCGACCGACAGCAGGACCGGCCCCGCCCCGGCCGCGGCCCCGCCCGCCGGCCCTGCCCACCCCGGCCCGGGCCCGCCGGCCGGCCCCGCCCGCCGCGGCTCTCCCGGAGCATCTTTGGTTCCCCCCGGAGCGGATCCGTTTCACCGCGCCCCGGCCCCGCTCCCCGAGGGCGGAGGCTCCGGTCCCCTGGGCTCCGGCACGGGGAAGGGCCGCGGGAATGGGTGGGCACAGGGAAGGAGGAGGCCGCGGAGCTGCTGCCGGGGCTGGAGCAGCTCTGCTCTGGAGCCAGGCTGAGAGAGCTGGGCCGGGGCAGCCTGGACAAGAGAAGGCTCCTGAAGGGGAGACCTGAGAGCAGCTCCAGTGCCTAAAGGGGCTGCAGGGAACCTGGAGAGGGGCTTGGGACAAGGGCCTGTAGGGACAGGCCAAGGGGAATGGCTTGAACCTGCCCGAGGGGAGACTGAGCTGAGCTCTTAGGCAGAAGCTCTTCCCTGTGAGGGTGCTGAGGCGCTGGCACAGGGTGCCCAGAGAAGCTGTGGCTGCCCCATCCCTGGCAGTGCTCAAGGCCAGGTTGGACACAGGGGCTTGGAGCAAGCTGCTCCAGTGGAAGGGGTCCCTGCCCGTGGAGGGGTTGGAGCTGGAGGAGCTTTAAGGTCCCTTCCAACCCAAACCAGTCTGGGAGACCTTATACAAGAGCACAGCCATGTAAAGCAAGTTTCTTCCCCTGGTTTGAGATGTCACCGGTGTCAGGACATCCACTCATGGCTTTTGCTTTCCTCGCTCCAGCCATGCCCACAACCAGCCTTTGGCACAGGCCAAGGCGCTGCAGGTGAACTGCACGAGTGTCTTCAAAGAGGTTTAGAAGCCTTTTTAAGAAGATCTTATAACCCATTTTTAAAAGACCTTTCCCCACACTGGGGCCAGCTCTGCGCATGTGCGGGATCCCTGAGCCCAGCAGGGCTCTACAGCCACAGTCCAGAGGTAAAGAGCATCTTGAGTGACTGTGGGAGACGTTAACTCCTCACAGCAGAGCAGCAAATGGGTCTG
Source organism: Lathamus discolor (assembly GCF_037157495.1). NCBI lineage: Eukaryota > Metazoa > Chordata > Aves > Psittaciformes > Psittacidae > Lathamus > Lathamus discolor. The sequence continues at coordinate 91,839,125 of NC_088889.1, forward strand.
ACCCTGCTGGGGACCATAAATCACCGCAGAGCAGCACAGCATTGTGAGGGGTCAGGATTGCCTCTCGCTAGGAAACGTCCTCGCAGGTTCTCGTTCAATCAGGACTGGGTCAGACTTTCCCAAACGTCCCCTGGCGCCGCTGTTTGGGAACAAAAGGGATTTTTGTTGTTAAACCTCCTGCCGCTCTGCCGGGACTGGAATCTGGGATCGTGTTTGAGCAGCGCTTGCAGGTGGAGCTAGAACGAACAGGTTGGATGGCGAGTACCAGGACTTGCCCAGTTCCCAACCTCTGTCCTGTCAAAATAATCACCCTCTATCGCTCCTTCTTTCCCCAGAGAACAATGTCTGCCACCAGCACTGAAAAATAGAGCTGAAAATAGAGCAGGCTGCGTTTGTTCGCGGTGTGAAACATCAGCCGTGAAGCCAAATGACCTTGAGTTGGGCTCGGCTCTGCGTTGGCTCACTTGCCTCATGAGAAGGTTTATTTCATAAGCAAAACCCTCCTGCTAAAAATACAGCTGCACAAGGCAGGGGAAGCTCTCCTGCAGCCCAGGCATTGTGCTGCGGCCGGGCTGCTGCGTGCCGCTGCCAGCAGCCAAATACAGCTGAGATTCTATGAATGGCACCACCGGGCTGGCCCGTGGTGTTCCCAAAACAGCCGCTGGTCCTGCATGGCTCTGCTGAAAGGAAAACATCTTACTGGTGGCCGGAGCGGGTACAGGCAGCCTGAGAAGGTTTCTGGGATGGATTTTAGACCTGTACATAAAGATGAGGAGATGCTTGTGCTAGAGCCCAGCCAGAGCCCCGGAGACAGCTCTGCAGGGAGGAAATCACCCCAAAATCACAGTTCAGGTCACTAGAAAACCCCTTTGACTCATTCACGTGTGGCTCTGCGTGAATCTGCATTGCCTGTGGATGAATGATGCCCTTTGGCGGTGCAGGAGGTGAGGGGTCACCCTTTGGGGCTCAGGGATTTGGGAAGCCTCTTTGGGCTCCAGAAACAGGAGCGGTGCCCATGGCTCTGTGCCTGGTGTTACCTGCCTGTGCCCTGCACATCCCCTCTCCCGGCCCGGGCAGCCACGACAGGCACGGCGGCACTGCCCATGCACCCGCTCACGGCACTGACGTGCAGCAGGAGCTGCCAGACCTACGTGCCCGGAATGAGTCATGGCTGCAGCCGCTTCCCGTCGGATGGCTCCGGGTGTGCGGGCAGCACTCCTGCCAACCGGCCCCGGGAGGAGGGGCCCGTCCCATGGGCACTGCTCATCCCATGGCCATCGCTCACCCTGTGCTGATGGGGCCGCGTCTGTCCCCACGGGCATCGCTCACGCCATGCTGGTGCTCTGCATGGTGCTCTCCCCTGGCAGCGGGGAGGCTGCTCCTGCCGCAGGAAGCCGGGCATCACCCGTTCCCTTGCAGGGTGCAGACAGGCTCGTTCAGCACTTTAATTGCCCGGTTTATTGGGTGCACTTTCAGAAACATGCTGTCCCTAAACAAAATAGAGTAATTTAGTTGTGACCAGTAAAATCACAGTCAAACGATAGCGAGCATCTCACCAGCCAACCTGCTCTGGTAACCGCTGCATATAAAACGTTTTTAAGTGACCTCTGTTTGCGTTACAAAGATCAGGCAGTAAAACCAAGGCTGGTTTTGTTTTACAAGCAGCAGCAGAGGGAAGCAGCCCCCACGGCTGGCTCTGGCATTGCATGGCCCATGGCTTTGGAGTGAGGGGCTTGGTGGGTGCCGGGGCTCGTGGTGCTGGGTGCAGGTACCACCTCTGTGAGCTGCTGGCTCTGGAATGGGAGGGATGGGGTAAAACCCAGCTTGGGGACAGTCCCACAGTGCTCTCAGCCTGAGCACTAATGACCCAGGTGACTGAACCCGGACTCATCGCACTGGGCTGTGCTCCTCTTAGGGGGTGAAACCAGGAGGATGCTCTTGGCGTGGGGCTGTGATTTGTCACTGATGGGGTTTCCCCAGACTCACTCCCTCTCTAGCTGATGTGACAGGGAATTAGCACCACTCCTTTGCCTTTTCTGACATAGAAGTTTATGGGAAAAAAAGAGCCTCCGGCCATGACTGCGATGTCCAAAGCTGTGGTGAAAGATGGGCTCTGGACCCGGGATGCTCCGGCACAGGCCGGGGAGCGCCAGTGCGGCGCCAGCCCAGACGGAGCATCATAAAGATCCCCGTGGGCCGGGGCTTTATGGTCCTCTCCCATGTTCTGGGGGAAATGTGAAGTATTTTGTGCCCGGTGCGTTTTTATACCAAGGACAGGAGCGGGGATGATTGCCCCGTGTGATTATCCAGGGGAACAGCTTGTCCCTTCCCGGATTCGTTATGTAAACTTGGGTGAGAAGGTCTTAAAACACAAGCGGGGAAGGTTCTGAGCGAGAGACGTTGTGAAAACACTGTGATTCACTGCGGGTCCGGCCAGCACCTGCCTCCAGCCACCCTGTGCGTGATCGCACCTCCACCGGGGCTGCGGCGCGCTTTAAACCCCAGGTGGATGAGTTTGATGAAAGCAGGCGTTTGTCCATCTCTAGAACCAGATTTGGACAAAGTGCATGAGTGGAAGGAGGCCGCAGTGATCCCGTCTCAGCGTGCGGTGGAGCTGGGCTGGCTCTCAGGTGGGCAGGAGGTGCCAGGCTGGCGGTGGCACAGCTCGGCCCCGCAGAGGCTTTGCTGGTGAACGTCCTCCTGCGCCTCGTGTCCTGCTGCTGCCAAGCAGCCAGGGCAGCGGGCACGGGGCCGGGCAGCGCAGGGCAAGCTGAGCAGGGACGGGGATGCGTCTCCCCCCCAGCTCCTTCTGGAAGGGAAACTGAGGCAGGAGCCTGAGACTGGGGGAGACGAGGAGGTGCGGGAGCGCGACAGCCAAGTGCCGAAGCACAGGGATGACGCCAGGGAGGACCCAGCGCCAGAGCACGCTCTCTGCGGCCCTGAGGCTGGGTGTGTTTCCCCGCTTGTACCTCGGGCTGTGTTGCAACCAGGCCCGGAGCTGCCGGGTCAGTGCCCGGAGCCTGCGGCTGCTCCCGCCTGGCCCAAGGGACGAGCCCCGGTGCGGTGAGTCCTGCCGGGGCAGGAACCCGCCGTGCGGCATTCCCACCCGTGCCGCAGGGACAGAGCCCCTGCCCGCAGCTGCTGCCACCCGGATCCCAGGGCTGCGGCGTCCTCAGCACCCACTGCTCCGGAGGAGGACGGATGGGCTGCAGGAGAAGAGCCTTGGCTTTGGGACAGATGGAGGAGATGTCACCAAAGCCCCTAAGGGAAACGGAGCCCCGGCTGCCAGTGCAGGGAAAAGCTGCTCTGAGCCTGTGGTTGTGCAACTGTGCTGCTGGCTCAGGAGCACGGAGTGCACTGGGTGTGCGGTGCTGACGGGGCACAGCGGCACCCGGACCAGGGGCCGGTGCCCGGTGGCTGAGCACAGCCCCGGGTGCCTGGGGCTGGCTCGGTGCGTTCGGGCTGTCACCCGTCATTCACCCACCAGCGCTGCCCTCGCAGCGTGGGGCACTGAGCCGCCGCACCGTGGGGCACAGGAGGTGCTGTGAGCAGGGTCACCCCCGTGCTGGCGGAGGTGTGAGGAGTCGGTGGTGACTGCACCTCCCGGTCCGTCCTGTTTGCAGGGAGATGCTGGCGTCGGGATTAGTGCCGGGGCCGTGTCGCGGCATGTCGCTGCGGGTGCTGCAATCCTGGGTTAACCTTTGACTCAGCTTGTCTGAAACCTGCAGCGCTGCCAGGGCCCGGCCTGTGCTCGGGATGCTCCTGGAAGGAGCCTCCACATCCCCATGGGATGGTGGGAGTGGCTCGGACCCGGTGTCTGCAGTGGGGAATTCTGGCAGTGCTCAAGGCCAGGTTGGACACAGGGGCTTGGAGCAAGCTGCTCCAGTGGAAGGGGTCCCTGCCCGGGGCAGGGGTTGGAGCTGGAGGAGCTTTAAGGTCCCTTCAACCCAAACCAGGCTGGGATTCTATGAACTGCCCCAGGGCAATCGAGTGGTGGTGCTCACCACTGTGGAGCAATAGGAGCAGGAGCTGCCACAGCCCTGGAGCCCCTCGCTGGGTGCCTGGAGGAGACACTTCCTAGTGCCGATGATCATGGAGCTGCGTCTCCTGCCCCAGAGGTGGGGGTGAAATGGAAGCATTATCAATGTCCGGCCTCCCAGAGCTGCATCTGACTGCAGGGCTCAGAGCCCGAATGGGTTTTCCATAGGCATGTGCTGGAGACGCCTTTCCCCAGCCCAGCCCCATTTACATTAATGAGGCATTCAGCTCCCAAACCTGTTTGTGGACCACTGGATGTCCCCAGTGTGGAAGGGGGCCCTTTAACCCCCTCGGTGCTGCCCAGATGGGAGCAGCTTTGGGCAGCTTTAAGCAGCCATCCCCTTGCTCCGAGGGGCTGCAGTCAGCATCCAGGCTGACATCCCGGGGCTGTGGCCACCATGGGGCTGGGAACAGCGGTGCCTTGGATGGCTGGGATCGGGATGGGGCCAGGCTGTGCCTCAGATGCATTTTCCAAGGAATCTGTGGCTTGCTGTTCATGGTCGCACCCTGGGCAGGGGGGCTGGGAGGTTGGGTGCTCCCTCCCGACTGGGAGGTTGGATGCTCCCATTTTTCTCTGGGTTTCCAGGTGTAATTCAGCCTGACCGGGAAACCTCCCACCCTTCCCACATTTATCGCTCCTGTTTCGAGTCCCCTCCTTGCTGGCTGCTCCTGCAGAGTCAGGGGAAGGTCTTGTTTTCCACCAGGAGAAGCCTTTGCCCAGCAGTTTTGGCCCTCGGGAGCACTGGAGCAGCAAGTCCTGCTGCTGGAGGTGGTGCTGCCTCTGCCCCTGCTCCTCTCACTGTGCTTTGCACAGCAGGCGTTGGTGCAGTGCAGCTGGGAGCCCCGGGATTGCTGCTGGATCTGTGTGCTGCCACCGCAGCTCGGACACCCCAAGCTCCAAGCTCCTCGGGGCAGGATGAGCCCGCGCAGCCTTTGAGAGCTCTGGGGTAGGTCAGGACGGTAACTACAGAAATAGGCACCCCCAAGCGAAACTCCCGAGCTCTTCGGGTTCGGGTTGGGCCAGAAGGGTTGCTTTGAAGGACGGATCCGGTCCGTGCCCCTGAAGGCTGTTACAGGGCAGCCGTGCATTGCCTGAGAGAAAGCAGGTCCTGGCTGCGGCCAGCAGGCTCTGTGACGCCGTGCATGGAGGTGTCTGTGCCAGCAGGACCAGGCAGGCTCCGGGCCCTCTCACAGCCATTTCTGTCTGGGCATCCCCCAGTGGATTCCTGCAAAGCTTCCTCCTCATCATCCCCTTCCCCAGCAGCTCCTCCATCACCTGCAACCTCCTGCTATGGCTGGGAGCTGCAGAAGAGCTCAGGCACAGGTACAGGGGCAGGCGCAGGCATAGGTACATGCACAGGCACAGGCAGCCTTTCCCTGTGAGTCACCAGCTCCTGGTGCTGCAGGGGTGTTCCGACACCTCTCCCTGGGGTGTTCTTCACCCGGTGCCTGCGATGCTGCCTCTGCCTTTGCAGCGTGTTCAGGTACCGCATGAAGCCAAAGCCATGGGGCTGTGGGGCTGGGGCCATCGTCACCGCCACCGGGAGCTCCCAGCAGTGCCCTGGAATGCTGTCCCATGGGAAGAGCTTCCCACCGCAGCCCGGGAGCAGCAGCGGCGGCAGGGACATCGCCTCCACAAGCCTCACAGCCTCTTGTTCGCATAAAGCCCAAGCTGGTTTGCTCAAACGCTTTCAGTTGATGATGTTCAGTGTGTGTCAGAGCTGATCCTCGCACCGTCCCGGGCAGCGCTCGTGTTTAAGGTGACTCAGCAGCCCAGTGGAGCTCAGTGTTAAATTTGGGATGAAGTAATCCCTTTCTGGAGCTGCTCCGTGGCTTCCTGCTTCCCAAGGATTATTCATCCAAGGAGCAAAGGTGCTGCGTCTGCCCTGAGCAGTAAATGCACCTCCAGAAAACCTGGGCTTTTCCAAAGAGCTGAAAGTGAGTGTTTGTGCCAAAAGGTGCCTGGACACATCCTGTGTTATCCAGCAGCAAGGCCTCACAGGCACACTGCGGGGAGCGTGACGCTGCAGCAGCCTTGCTCCCCATCACATGGTGTTTCCCCTGTTAGGACTCAGTCATCGGGTACAGGATTTGACCAATCCGTGCCGCAGGACTGACACCGCTCAGGTTATTTTGAAGGCCTTAGTTTTGCCCTGGGAAGCCTTTGGCACAGGGTGCCCAGAGAAGCTGTGGCTGCCCCATCCCTGGCAGTGCTCAAGGCCAGGTTGGACACAGGGGCTTGGAGCAAGCTGCTCCAGTGGAAGGGGTCCCTGCACTGGCAGGGGTTGGAGCTGGAGGAGCTTTAAGGTCCCTTCCAGTCTGGGATTCTGTGATTCTAAGGCTTTCTGAAAGGACCACGTCACTGCAAGGCTTCACCTCTCAGGTACCCCAGAGAAAGCCCTAGGAGCCAGCCTGCAGCACCTGCAGGCACAGCTCCGGGCTGCGATGCGATCGGAAGCACCAGGGACACGAGGCCGTGTCCCCTCGGCCCGTGCTGAGCTGTGCTGCAGGGCCCAGGGCAGGGATGCTCCAGCAGCAGCTGCAGGAGGTTCCCATGCTGATTGCATGATCAGCACCTCCTGATATAACCCAGCCCTTGGTGCTGGTGAGCTGGTGGAGAGGAAGAGGAGCCTCTGTGAGAGGGAATGAAGATAGGTTGAGGACGTTGGGGCTGTTCAGCCTGGAGAAGAGAAGGCTGTGTGGGGACCTCATAGCAGCTTCCAGTGTCTGAAGGGGGCCTATAGGGATGCTGGGGAGGGACTCTTCGTCAGGGACTGTAGTGACAGGACAAGGGGTAACGGGTTCAAACTGAAACAGGGGAAGTTTAGATTGGATCTAAGGAGGAAATTCTTTGCTGTGAGGGTGGTGAGGCACTGGAATGGGTTGCCCAGGGAGGTTGTGAGTGCTCCATCCCTGGTGGTGTTCAAGGCCAGGTTGGATGAAGCCTTGTGTGGGATGGTTTAGTGTGAGGTGTCCCTGCCCATGGCAGGGGGGTTGGAACTGGATCATCTTAAGGTCCTTTCCAACCTAAACTATTCTATGATTCTATTCTGTGAATAGTGCTGGGGAAGGAGCCTTGCTGTGCAGTGGCAGTAGTGAGCAGAGCTCCTGCAGCCTCTCTTGGTACTGTCTGTGATGTGCAACGTGAACAGAGCTGGTGCTGCACACAGAGGTAGAGGTGAGGACTGGACCTGTGCTATGTGAACAGAGCTGGTGCTGTGCACACAGAGGTGAGGGCTGGACCTGTGCTATGTGAACAGAGCTGGTGCTGTGCACACAGGCAGAGGTGAGGGCTGGACCTGTGCTATGTGAACAGAGCTGGTGCTGTGCACACAGGCAGAGGTGAGGGCTGGACCTGTGCTATGTGAACAGAGCTGGTGCTGTGCACACAGGCAGAGGTGAGGACTGGACCTGTGCTATGTGTCACTGCAGTGTTTTGCTTTGCTTTTTCCCAGGGAGGTTTTCCCCCTCTCGGTGTCCTTAGAGGCTGTGCTTTGTAGAGCTGGAGTCAAAGCTGGCCCCAGCAGCCCCTGGGAGCTGGCCCTTACCCAGGTGGGGCTGAGTCAAAGCAGCTTCTATAGAAAGATGCAAGAAACTGGTAAGGAAGGTGCTCACTGTAAGGTGTTAAGCAGCTCTGAAGGTTGCTGTTATTTCCACCTCTGCTGTAGCTAGGATGGCTCATGCTGGTTATGTGAAGGTGTGCATGTGTTTGCACAGGCTCTTCAGTCTTCCTCTAGGTCTGTCCTGCCATTCTTGCAAGTGGGGCAAGCCTGGTGTAATGAGGTTGGTTGGTATTTGACATTGCATTAGAGGTGGTAAGATGAGCAATGGTTTACTCCAAACACCTCATCTTCCTGCACTAGAGAAGGGGCTCTGGGGCAGAGCAAACCCACTTCTCTCTTCTCCTGGGGTCTCCAAAGGACTACCTGGAGAAGACCTGTCTGGGGACAGTGGTCTTGGTCACCTTGCTGGTGAATGCTGTGTTCCAAAGGGCATTTTCACTGTGCTCCCGAGCCAGGTCGAGCAGTGCGCTGCAGCACAGCCCCACCTCTGCAGACAGGCCTGGGGAACTGGCCAGGCTGCCTGGGGCAAGTCCTGTATCTCCTGGCTGTCTGTGGATAGACTTGTCTACCGCTGACTTTAAAACAGCAACAAAACAGCAAAACAATTATTCAAAAATAGATCTTTATTTTTTTTGCTTTATCAGCTATTTAAATAACTCAGTTAAAATATCTTTTATTGCACATCAAAGAACCTTTCTGGATTCTATATAAGCTTATACAGAGAGAGCAAAAGAGGCTTTCTTACACTCACACACGCGCACGCACACACGCGCTCTGAATCATTCTTGCTCTACAAACCCCTAAGCAGCCAACCCAGTGTAGGCTATGCTCATCCTCAACACCTATAGTGTGCTCTAGGCAGCGAAGAATCGGCTATGGCAGGAAGGAGCTGGGTGCAGGACTGGCAGCGAGTGGAAGGGTGCTGTGGCTGTGTACCGCAGGGGTCTCCCCGCAGCCATGTGGGTGAAGGCAGTGGGCTCTGGAAGTGGCCTGGCTCAGTGCACAGGAGGCAGAATGTGGGTGCTGATGCAGCACTGTGGAGGGGAGCAGGAGCAGGCCAGTGGATGATGTACCATGGGCAAAGGGATCCTCCAGCCTCTTCCTGCTGTGCGTGGAGCCCAGGGCAGCTCTGGGGCGGTCAAGTGGGTGTCAGTGCTGGGGTGTCTGTGCTGGGGCTCAGTAGGAAGAGCAGCAGCTCCTTCTGAGCCTGCTGGGAAATCACGTGTGGCTGAGGCTGCCCAACGAGCTCCTTTGAGACTGTAATGGCCAGCTTGGGTGATGTGGACCCAGAGTATGCAGTTCATTGCTGTGATCCAAATTAGATTTCATGCTCTTTCAGATGATTGTTTTGGGCTGACTTGGGTTCTCCTGCTCAAGCTGTGTAATGTCCTGCTCTACAAGGACATCTATGGCTTTCTTAACGTTTCATCTTGGAATAAAGAGCTCCTCAGGTCACCTCATCAAAATTCAACTTGAGAGCTTTCCTTTTATCCTTTTTGTGCTCTTACCAAACTGTCATGCCCCTTCCTGCAAATGTCATGCTGCATTCCTGAAAGCCCTGGGTTTTTCCCACAAGTCAAGCAACACAGCAGAGAGCAATTAGTGTTAATACTCAATATGGCACCAATCTTCTGCTGTGGAGCAATTCCTGCCCATACAAGGGGGTGTGTTCAGTTGGTTGCTAATGATAATAATGCCTCTGTCTGGCAAGACATCCCAGCTCAGTGCCACATCCTGCTCCAGCCATCTCCTGCAATGATTAACGTGAGAACTGATGTTGTTGAAGTTCCTAATGTCCCCGAGCCCTTGGCTTTTGTGTCTGAGCTTTGCTCAGAGAAGCTTTGACTGCAAGTTCAATCCCTGAATAAGGGTCTGACCCGAAAGGCCTTCAGTGCTCATTTGGGTATGTGCCTTTTGCCCCTGGACACGTGGGTCCAGCACCCACCTCTTCTTCCGGCACCTGGGTGGGTGGATAAATACGGGTCATTGCTGGCCAAGCTCTAGTGTGTCGGGCAGCTGCTCCGTGAAGGCAGTCTCTAGCCGCAAAGTGCTGTAGTTGGGGGGGGGAGTCCTGGGCAGGGGGCTCTGCTGGGGCAGCGGCAGGCGCAGGGCGGTGTTGAAGGTGGGCAGGTCCTCGTCAATGCAGACAGGGTTGTCGTGGCCCTGCCTCTCCAGGTCCCTGGCCTGCGGGGGCTTCCCCGGCCGCTCCCGTTGCCGGTTGTTCCACCACTTCTTTGCCTTTTGCCACTGGCGCCGCATCACGATGGAAAGCGAATCGATGAAGAAGACCTCGATGATCTCAATGACACACACGACCGAGCAGCTCATCCAAAGGCCCAGCTGGCCTCCAAAGTTGGAAAGAAGAATGACGAGCTGGAAGAGAAGAGAGCACAAGGTTATGGGTTCCTGTGGGCACCAGGTCCATGCCCGTGGCACCGTTACGGTGTGTGGTGAGTCTGTGCTGAGCTGGGGCACACTGAGCTTGCTGAGCACTACTGAACGTGGAGAGCCCTTCCTCTGCTGCCTGATTATCCTCTCCTGCTCTGCTCTGGCAGGAGCTCAGTGCTACACGTACCATGGGCAGCCCACAGCCCACCCCAGTGCAGGGCTTGGGACTGGACAGTTGGAAAAGCAGCCCCATATAAAAGTGCTGCAAAGGGTAGCACCTGGCACATCATCGAGGAAGTTTCCTGTCCCTGCTAGATGGGACAACTCCCCTGGCCAGAGGAAAGCTTCCAGCCTGCCTGAGGGAGGAAGAGCCACATCTCCCTGTGGGTGAGTAGGGAACTCACTGTGTTGGCAGGATTCTCCGAAATGAATCTTTCATTCAGGTCTTTGTAAAACACCATGAGGTTTGCGAGGTCCGTCCTGAGAGAAGCAAAAGGCAGGTTGAGGGTTTAGTAAAACAATAACATGAAACATACTGAAAAACTATGCAAATAACCAGTTGGACCAGTAGGGCTGGGCCGCTCTAAGGGAGCTTTTTCCCAATTGCCATCATTAGGGCTGCTGAGATTATATCTGAGCTTGAGGTGCAAGCTAGAAACACATACAGGGAAACTTACTTGTTCAGCTTCTTGTTGATTTTTTGCCCTTTGTCCCAAGAGAGAACTCGAAGCATCCAGTCCTGGGAAAAAGACAGAAAATACTGTTATAGCTGTGTGTGCTTGTGTAGAAACCCCCTGGTAAGGAAGCTCATGCTCAGCACCTCCTGGGACCAGTGTTGGGTGCCAGGACTGAATGTATGCGATGGGTCCCTGAGGGGATCTCCCAACCCACAAGCCAAACCTCGGTTTAATGGTGAACCCCTGGAGGGAAAGCCCTGACCTGGACACTACAGGCTGAGCTTCTGGGAGGAGCAGCACTGAAGTGCTGAGGAACACGCCAGGGGCCCCCAGCTTCCGCTGAAGCTCTGGGTTTGTAAAAGCCTTGCTGTGCCACGTGCTGTCACCACACTGTGATTAGGAACTCACCTCTGACACAGTGGATGGCCACTGGGCGATGCTGGTGGTAAGCGCCCACTCCTTGAAGCTGGGGAGAGAGGCAGGCTGTCAGCTGGGAGCTCGGTTCTCACCAGGCATTTTAGCTCTGGTCATGGGCAGGACTTACCTGCAGGCATCTTTGCAGATTTGCTGGCAGCCCAGCTGCTCCTTCACGAACTTCTCGTGCAGCTTGTAGTAGCAGTACACTGCAAGAAGGGAGCAGGACGTGTGGATGAGAAGCCAGAAAGAAAAGCTACCTGTGCTGGAGTGGAGCTTCTGGGATGGAGGTGGCCTTTGTGGCCATCACCTCTATGGTGAGAATAAAAAGATTTACCCTGTAACTATTGCAAAATACCCTGCGAAGTAGTTGTCACTTGCTACAGGCATGAACAATCACCTCACCAGGTCAAGTGTGGTGTGCATAAATGATAAGCAATTAGGACAACTGTCAGGAACAAGTCAATCTAAACAAGAGCAACAGTCTCAGGCTCTGGTACAGGGTCTGAAGTGGGCTGAGGAGGTGCTGGGTGCAGGCAGGGCTGGGCTGTGGTGCTACGGCTGGCAGCTGAGGCATGCATGGTGTGTTTGAATACTTACTCCAGTTGGGGTTCTTCTTGTAGTTGCAGTACTCTGCCCCAGCGGGTAAGGGCTGAGCATACTGGGCACAGCCACATGAGTCCACCATCGCCTTCTGAAAGCAGGAGTGCAGGCAAATCTGGGGGAGATAAACCAAGGGCTGCTGTGCCTCTGCAGTGCCAAGGCCCAGGCTGTGTCCACCTAAAAACATCTGCTGTTTATGCCAGTAGTGGTAAAGTGGGAGCCCCACTTCCCTGGGCCTTAAGGCTCTGTTGCTAGCGAATACAAATACAGGCAGAAAGTGCTGTGGAGGGTGTAGGTTCTAGTGCAAGAAATGAGTATGCTCCTCTCTGAGGGGGGCTCTGAGAGTGCCCCCACTTGCCCTACAGCCACCAAGAACTTTGGTTGTTGCAGCTGCTCTTTGCACAGCCAAGGAGGTTTTCTGGCTGCTGTGGCATGTGGTCCATGAATCAACAACTAGGTGTGGGAAGTGACTCACTGGTGAAAACGTTCACAGCTTTGACCAAATTGTGCTGGTGCCTATTTGGAGACCTGAAGTTTTAAGGATTATTGGGCAGCAGAGTCAGTGTTTTGAGCTAAAACTCTTAATGAGTTGGAACAAGCAGGAACTAAGCTTCTCTTTTTGAAATCCCAGTCAAGCCTTTTGGTCCCAGTCCCAGCCCTCCTGAGCACTGAGTTTCAGTGAAGTAGTTATGAAAACCTGAGATAATGTCTGTGTGATGCTAACTGGCAATACATCACAGCAGCTTTCAGGTATAATACCCCGTAAACCAAACCCCATTCTAGGTACAGGCTTTGCAGCAGGCAGCAGCTGATATAATTACAATTCTTCAAGTGGAGAGTGCTACAACAACTGACACCCTTCAGGAGTACCCAATTACAGAAACCATGCAAAATTAGTGGAAACTTACTCTGCAAACAAACATCCTGCTATCTGGATACTGATTAGATGGTATCTCTTACTCTTGAGAGTCCTAAAGGTCACAATTTCTGGCTTCAAGGGTTACTAAGCTGCAACATTTACTTGGCCAATATTTTCCAGTCTCACATTGCTTGAAAATTGCCTAATGAGCTCATGTTCTTTCTTTATCTAGCAGGGTGCCTAAGGGAACTTCAAACATCAACCACTTGGGAATAAAACTTGGATTCTAAAAAGTGCTGTGGTATTTTACATCAGTGGTTAAAGGCAGTGACCCCACGCCTGCACTGCTCACAGTCTCAGATCCTGAACTCCAGAGTATCAGAAAGCTTTTTATGAAGGTAGCTTTCAAGCAATTGATAAAACAAATGCAACAGATTTACCTGGAGTGAGTAGCTCTTGTTGTAGAGATTTTCTACTGGAATGTCGGCCCCGGTCTCCGTGCAGTCACTGTAGGGTTTGCTCAGCTTGCGAGACCGAGTCTGAGAACCAGGAAAGAACAAACCTTGGTTATGGAGTTCAGTGAAACCACAGGACTTAGTGGCTATTCATCACAATTCTGAAACCAAGTGATGGGGCAGGTCTGAGCAGCACCTTTAGCTTTTGCCATCTCAAATGATTTGTCAATCACTTGTCAGAATAAGGGGTTGTTTTGTTTGTAATTTCCATTTCCCAAACCAGAGCTCTGGCTGAGTTATCTGCTCCCTTCACTGAACACCTCTGCAGGAATGCTGAGGTGCCATAATCGCAGCAGTGAGGATCTTTTAAAGCAGAGTTATTCATATGTATGTTTTCTGTCATTGCTAAGCCTAGAGGCATAGTTTATCCTGATGTGTTTGTGTTTTGAGGGAAGGGGGCTGTTGGTTGGGTTTTGTTTTCTTTCCTGTGAAAACCCACCTTCCCAGGCTGCTGCTGCCCTGGCTGCTCCTATTCCATGGCTAAAAGAACACTTTAGGCTCTACGAGTGCTCAACAGCACCTCTCCAAAACGTCTCTAAATCAAATGTTTGCATCACCTCCAGGACTTTTTCCAGGTACTGCTTTGACCCTTCCTCTCTGATAAATGCCAACACCTTTTCCTGTTCTGCAATCTCTGCCCAGACAGAGGGCTCTGAAATGCCAAGTGCCTGCGAGGTCTGATGAAACCAGGCTGGGAGCCCTCAAACTCACAAGAGCTGATTTAGGCTGCACCATTGCTTCCTGCAGCCTGCCTCACCTCAGCTTGGAACCCTTCTTATCTTCCTGCGGTAATTATTCACTTCATAACAAAGAAAGTGGCCTGAAACCACGAGAAATGACACCCATTTAAGGATCCATTCACCTGTCTTTCTCTACAGAGTTTAAAATTAGGGGCTGAACCTAAAAAAGATCAGTTCAGTAGGAACCTGAGAAAAGCCTGCTTACCTTCAGGCACTGACTATGGATCTGCAGGTTACTGAGGTCAAACCTGATGGCTAATTACCACTTCTGTCTGCAGCAATAGGTGCAGCTCTGAAGGAGGGGACATGCATGGTACAAGTCAGATCCTTCAGAAGGGTACTCACATCTCTTTGGAGGGGACACAGAAGCATGTGGTTTCAATATTAGGGATGGATTACTTCTGAAAACTGAATGAAACCAGCTTTTAATATGCTTTTAACTTCCACAGACAACCTAGTGCCAGCAACCTGCCTCAGTCTGCTGCAGTATCTTCCACCAGATGATAGATCCTTTGTATAGAACTTTTCTGTTGTAGCTTATACTCCTGTAAGAACTCACTTATTCATTCAGGTACTGAAATCATTTGCAAACTAAATATTTAACTAAAGCACTGAAACTCCCACCAAGCAATGCCTTGCTTGCATTCCAAACATCTTGGAATATTTTTGGAGGAGGTGGGGGGTTAAATCCCAGTACACAGCAGAAATACAGGAGCGATAACCCGGACATTGACATTTGCATTTGGGAAACATGGATTGCCACGTTCAAGCCTGTAGTGAGCAGCACTGTGTGTGGGACATGTTGCTGTGTCCTCCTTTGTGTACCCGGAATGTGGGTACAAGGACTGATCCAGCACCTTAGTGGGGCAGCCCTGTCCTGACAATCATGACTCCCTCTTGGATGGCTCTCTGGAGTAATTACAGCTATTTGTTTTGAGTCCAGAAGCTGTGTCCAGCTTCTCTCTTGGCTGTTATATTAGGATGCAATTGCATCACTTCCTCATGCCAAATCTTTTAAACACAGCCACTGAGATACGTCCACTTTTGGTTTTTATTCTATATGCAACAGTTCAAAGGTACCGTGCCAGGAAAATGTTGCATTAAATATTGAGGCTCTGCCTGCAGTGACCATCTCCTGTACAGTGTAAGAGTGACAAAGGAAACAGCCTTGTGAGACTTTGCCTCCTTTACACCATCCTGGCTCCAGTACCTCCTAGTCACTTTATTTCACAGGTAGCGTTTATCCTGCTGCTCAGACCAAGGGGTTGCTGCCCGGTTTTCCAGACAGCTGCGAGATAGTGAACTATTTGCAAACTTTAAAACCATCAGCCCTGTTCTCAATGTCTTTTCTCATGCAGGGACCAGCTCGACCTGGCACACCCAGCCGGGACAGATAAGGGCTGGCTGAAGCATCAGGGAAGAGAAGGCAGAACTAAATTGCTCACTTAATGGCCATCCAGATGAAAGGGGAAGGTCTGGATGGCCAGATGGCTCTGCTTTCACTTCTCTGCCATGGAAAGCAGCCCCTTGGGTCAAATGCCCTGTCTGCACTACACCAATAGGGGAAATTCGGAGCTGCAGCTCTCCCTGCCCTCACCAGAATGCTTCACTAAGCTGGCAAAGGCAGAGTCACTGCCCACGAGGTGCTTTTACAGCTGGGATAGCAAGAAGCCCACAGAATAGCTACAGGGGTTGTACTGCAGACCTGACCCTAAGGCAGGTTACCCACAGCTCCAACTCTTTCCCTTCCTCCCCAGAGCCTGCGTGGGATGCGAACTCGGCTGCTGATTGCCAAAGCGAAACGAGGCACTTAACACATTTCTGTGGTTGTGGATTTTGCTGTGAAAACAAAACAAAAAATTCCCCTGGAAAGGCAAGGGGTAGGAGAGGAGGAGAACAAACAAAATCCCCGTGGCTGGTTGGCTTAGAGAGACCTGATTTTCCAACAGCCTCTAGGCAAAGGGAAAACTTTGTTCTGAAAAGTGCTATCACAGGATTTTCCTCGGGGCACTTCAGCTGCTCAAGTGTGAGGTGTTAGAGCCTTCCAGCTGCTGGCCATGTTCAAACATCATCAGTTGGTTCATATTTACACCTGTCTGAAGGGAAAGGGGCAAAAGGACATGGGACTGCTGTCACTCACAAAGTGCATCCCGATGGAGGTGGCCGCTGCGGTCTCAATTTCTGTGCCGATGTCTTCAATGAAGGGATATTCATTCTGGTCATGGACGATGATCTTGGCTCCTGTGGATGTCACCAGGAAGGGGTTGTAGTCTGCTTCATCTATATACAGAACAACCTGCAGTCCTGAAGAACAGAGGCAAGGCAGGAGCAGAGTTACACCAGAAGCCAGAGCCACTTTTCTGAGCAGGGAGAGCAACACAGTTTGTTTAATGTTATCTGGCCTTAAGTAGAACTGTAACAGCCAAGCAGAGCTTTTACAATGCTTGACTGAGACCCTTGCAGCAAGCACCATCCCTCTGTGGCCCCAAGGCCAGTGAACAAGCTGTGTCTCTGTAGGTGGCTGAAACTTACTTTAAAAAGTTATATAACCGGGAAGCCGTAATTCCCGATGGAAAACATTAGTGATGCAATGATATTATCTTTGTATTCTCTGGCAATGGTTTGCACTAGTTCAAACAAGCATTTCCCCAATCTGCTTGCACATCTAGAGCCAACACATCAATCACTCTCCAGTGGGATCCAGTTCACTGAACCACTGTTATCTAACAGCAGTTCTCAGCCTCCGGTCAGTCTCTTACCGTACTCGCTGCCGCCTGTGGAGGTGCTCAGCACTGTCCCGTTTTCTCCGCTGTTGAAGGTGTAGCAGTTCCCATGCAGGGGGTGATGGAAGCGAGTGAAGTGCCTGCAAGAAATCATGCGTTGTCACATTGCCCTCAGCAGTTTTCACTGTCTGCGGGAGCAAATCAGCAGATCTGGGCTCTGCTTTGGCAGAGAAGTGGCAGGACAGGATGTTTCCCTTTTTTTGTTGGTGGTGATTTATTTTGCTGAAGAGTGTGGGTCCTTTTCCTAGTACCTTGAAACTACATGGCAGTATGATCTGGTTTAATAGCACCAGGAACTGAAACGTTCAGGAGGTTGTTGTGTGGGAGTGGGGGCTGAGAGGGTGGAGAAGTGGATTTACAGCACTAGGAGGAAGGCGGTGGTGGAAGGGACACAGTCCTCTCTCATTCAGTAGCCAAGGGTCTAAAGGAACATGGATCTTGGCTTTCAGAAGAGCCGCTGCACAGGCAAGCTGAGCACACACCTGCCTGATTCAAACACATTCATGTCTGTCCTCTGAGCATCCCGTCCCACTCGAGTAAATGTCTTCATTCCAAGAAAAGACGTTTTGCCTTTGTGCAATTACAGACACATGAAGAATGCCCTCAGCAGTGAGCGTTACAGGGCAGCTTGCTCCTGGCAATGGGAAAACCACTGAAACCAGGTACAAGTGTAGTCTGTGCCCCATAACTGTACAGGGAAACTGCCCCCGCCAGCACACACAAACAGCACTGCCACCAACATAAACAGGGAGATTTGATTTTGCCAAACCCCACAGGTTTATATGAAATGCGGACAGCAGAACATAAGGATAAATGAAATTAAAGAGCATAATTAAAGCTGATGAAGACACGAATGTTGGCTTTCATTTGGAAATGGCTCCTGCTGGGATTCAGCGAACACCAAATATTCAGTTCCTACATACTACGTACTTGGAAATAAGCCGTTAAGCTGGAGGGATGTTCTGTGCACTGACCTTTTGTCACAAGATAGGCCATCAAAGAAACATGTCAGTAGAAGGTCATCAGCAGAATAACTCAATTTTTCTTTAGTCTCCAGGGGAATTTGTGCCATGATGTTCATGTAATGCAGCTTGTACCATTCCTGGATGGCATTAACACCAGAACTGAATGTATACAGTGCACACTCACTGCTGTTGTTTGCATCGCACTGATAATTACAAAGGGGAAAAAGCATTTCAGGTGAAATGAAATCAAGTGTTCCACAAGTTACAGGTGACCCCCAGCAATGCACACATGGAGTCAGAGTGGCACCAAGGGGACAAAGGGGCAGCAAAGACCTTTCATTCAGGGCTAAGTGATAGGATCAAATGTTTCAGGCCCCGAGGAAAGGTCCCGGGAAGCACTAAGTCTATTTGGGCAGACATCAGGAAGGTTCTCTTCCAGGGAGCTGGAGCTGAATCTGCAGGCAGCCACGGAGGCCTGGGCAGAAGAGCAGCTGGAGGGTTACTCACTATAAAGCCACCTAAGGAAGCAATAAAACTGGCCGAGGGACACCAACCCAAAACACCCCTTTGCTGCCCCACAGGGAACTGGCTGGCCAAGAGTGACACTCACCAGCTGAAAGCCGATGATATCATTTGAATCCCCAGAGTTCACGATGGATGAATCCTTGTGAAAGACACTGCCCTCTATTTTCCTCTTCTGGCCACTGTGAAAGTCAGTTGCTGTCTTAGAGAAGTCCTCGAACTTCAGCAGAGGGATCTGCTGGAAGAAGTCGCTCCCTGAGCTGTTCCACTCATCCACCGACCGGCGCACCTTGGACTTGCCCTCCGAAAATCCGTAGAAAGTCTCCAAAGCCTTTTTTGTCTCTTTGTCCAGCTCAGATAAATAGTCTTTCATGGCACTGTACCTGCATTGGAGACAACATGGTAAGAAGCGACATCCCGTATCACCTCACCCACTGCACTACACATCCCATCACGGGGGACAAGACTCTTGTGCCACAGACTCACATTGATCCCTCACCACCCCATTGATCCACATCAGAGCAGGCACAGCACTGAGAAGGACCACAAAAAACAAGGCAGAGAGTAAGCTACAGTGAGAGCCCTCACAGCCTCCCAAGCTCCCTGGAGGCTGTCTTAGCAAGCCTGAGGAGGCAAAGCATGTGGGAACAAGCCTTCTGCCTTTGTGCCAAGAGGCACCGGGGAGCTGGGTCACCCACAGGGCCAGGCAGGGCAGCTGGGAGCAAAAAAGAATTGATGTAAAGTGCAATATGGCAGAAGAAAAAGTACTGCTGATGGATAATGTCAAAGCATCCTATGGGGTAAGGAAGAGGCAACATAAGAGTGACAGACATTCCTTTTCCATTATTCAGGAGATGCCGTTGTTTGTAATCCTGAAACTTGGGTCCTGGAGAGATGGGGATTTGAAAAGAACCACGGAGCTGAGCAGAGACTGTCTGGAGCTGAGACTAAATCGACAGAGTCCAGCTGAGCAGGCAGGGTGTGAGTGTAACCCACACGTGCGGGCAGAGCATCGGCACAGAGGCGGATGTGGTACTCAAAGCGCCACAGAGGGGAACCCGGCAGCCACGACTGCGGAGCGCAGCGCAGAGGAGGTTTGGCCGTGGGCTGAGAGGATGCCCAGCGGCGGGGCTCACCCTCCCCGGCACCCCGAGCTTACTTGTAGGGGTTGATGTTGCAGATGGTGACGGCGGGGAAGGGTAGCTTCTGGAACTGGACGGTGACGGACACCGAGGCGCTGTAGTAGTTCATGAGGAGCTCCGCGCACTGCCAGAGGATGAGCCCCACTGCGCTGAGGGTGAGCAGGATCCAGAGGAAGCGGCGCAGGCGGCCGCGGGACACCACGATGCGGCGGCAGCCGTGCGTGTTGGTGTTGAGGCAGTACCACCGCATCAGCTCGCTCAGCGTCGGCGCCTGCGGGCCCCGCACCGGCAGCGTCCGCTTGATCCGCGCCGTGATCTTCTTCCCGGGGGCCATGGCAGCTGCGGGACACGGACCGGGCCGCTGAGCGCGGCGGGGGCGACGGGACCCCCGCCCCGCCGGCACCGCCCCCGCGCTGGCAGCGCCCCGCCCCGCTGTGAGCCGGCCCCGAGGCCCCGCGCCCCCCGAGGAAACCCCGTCCCGTCCCGTCCCGTCCCGTCCCGTCCCGTCCCGTCCCGCCCCGCCTCACCTCGGCCGCCCTCGGGGCCCGGCGGGGCCATGCTGCGCTCCCGGCCCCGGCGCCACTGCCGATGGGACGGCGGCCGCCCGCCGCGGCACCTACCCCGCCACGGCCCCGCCCCGCCCCGCCCCGGCCCGGCCCGCCCCGCCCCGCCGCGGCCCCCGCCGCCCCGCTCCGCGGCCGCGCAGCGCCGCCACACGGCGGGGGCCGGGGGCGCGGCGGGCGGCGGCGGAGGGCGGGGCCCGGCGGGGCGGGACCGGGGTGGGGCCCCGCTCGCTCCCGCGCCGCCGCCGCCGCGCCAGCGACAAAGATGGCGGCGGCGCAGCCCCGCCCGCCCGCCGCCGAGGTGGCGGCGCGGTCACGTGAGGGCGCGCCCCGCCCCGCCCGCTGCATGGCGGCGCCGTGAGGCGGCGGAGCCGCGGCGGCTGCGGCCCGGCGGCGGGATGCGGCGGCCGGCGGGCTGAGCGCGGGGGGATGCGCGCTGCGCCGCGCAGCCATGTCGCGGGTGAGCGGCCCCGGCCCGGCCGGCAGCGCCAAGGAGAAGCGCTCCTTCAGCAAGCGGCTGTTCCGCGGGCGGGCGGCGGGCGGCGGCGCGGCCCCGTCCGCCTCGCCGAGCCCGTCCGGGCGGTCGCTCGGCGGGTTCATGAGCCGCGTGCTGAAGACCCTCTCCACCCTCTCGCACTACAGCAGCGAGCCCGAGTCCCGCGGCCCGCACGCCCCGCGCCTGCCCCCGCCGCAGGCGGCCGGCGGCCTGGGCAGCTGCTTCCCGCCGGGCCCGCCGCGCAGCCCCGAGCCCCCGCCGCGGCCCGCCGGCGGCCCCGAGGCCGTGCCCGGCGTGGCGGGGCTGCGCAACCACGGCAACACCTGCTTCATGAACGCCATCCTGCAGTGCCTCAGCAACACCGAGCTCTTCGCCGAGTTCCTGGCGCTGGAGCAGTTCCGCGGGGGGCCGCCCCCCGCCGCCCCCAGCCCCGCCGCCGACGGGCCGCCGGCCGCGCCCGGCGAGGTCACGGAGCAGCTGGCGCAGCTGGTGCGGGCGCTCTGGACGCTGGAGTACACCCCGCAGCACAGCCGCGACTTCAAGGTGAGCGGCGGCCGGGCCCCGCGGGCGCTGAGCGGGGGGGCGGCCGCCTCGTCCCCTCGAGGCGGGGGGACGGGGTGCGGGGCAGCGGCCGGGCTCGAGTGCCCCATCCCTGCGGCGCCGGGGTGGGGAGGCCGTTGGTGCCCGGGGCTGGGCTCCACGTGTCGCGCTGGGTGCCGGTGGTGACGCCAGGGAACGTGTTTCCCCATCGCACGCCGCCGCAGGCTGAGCTCTGGTTGTTGGCGTGCGGTGGGGCCCTGTCGCTGGCCCGGGGGTTCGCAGGCTGTGGGAAGCCCTCTGGAGAGCTGCTCCCTCTTCCCGGTGTCCTTCCGGAGAAGCAGCCCCTGGCCCTGCTCAGCCTGGCTGGGGCACAGTGTGGTGTGCCCGTGCCATGGCAGTGGTGGCCGCTCTCACCGCCCCAGGGTGAGAGCAGCTGCTGCCTTCCTTACTGACGCTGTGTTTGTTAGGGGTGGTGTTGACCACTGGCCCACAGCTCTGCTAGTTTTTACCCGTGAAAGTGCCCATTTTGCTGTTTCATACCTTTGAAGTGCCACTGTTAGAAATGAGGCAAACTATTGTTGGGGTGCCAGAGCTGGGAGCTGCGAGTGCACAGAGGAGGAGGTGGCTGCTCACAGCACTTGGGAGTTTGGGCTGGTTTGAGGAGTGCGTTGCAGGACAGCATCATACCCACCTCCTGGTGCGAACTTGTTTCACGCTGCGGTGTTCTCCCCCTTGGAGCCCCCACAGGGAGATGTGATGGAGACAAGACGCAACCGCTTTTAGAGCGCTCCAGGCCTCGCTTCTCAAAACGGGTATTGTGAAGTTTTATTGTAACAGCTCTTCCCTGGCGTATAAAACTGTTCATCCGTGTGAAAGAACGAGAGGGTAGGTGGTAGCTTCCAAGCCATTAACTTAAAGACCTTTGCTTTAGGGGAATTCTTCCTGCAGAGTGAGTTGGAGAGGGGATGTGCAGATGCATGAAAATACCACAAGAACGTAGCTACCACGTCCTGGGGCTCTGCATTCAGGTCAGGTGGGGTGCAGGCAGCAGGTAGGGACAGTGGGCATTGGAGTTTGCTCTTCCTCCATGTTTCTGTTGGATGTCGGGTGCCCAAGAGGCAGCTCTGGGGTGCCAGCAGTCTTTGGCACCCTCAGTCCCTTGGGTTGACGCACAGCCGGCACCTCCCTTCTTTTCTCCTGTGTGTTTCCAGGCAGTTGCATCCGCCCTTATGGTGGGGTATTCCCTGGAGAGCTGTTTGCCTTTGGAGCAAAGGAACCTTGTGTGACTCTGGTGGTTTTAGGAGCTCGTTGCTGGAGGGGCACTTGGGCAGCCAATCCTCTTGGCTGAGGTTTGAGTCCTGGCAGCACCACAGGGCGCTCCCCTTTGCTGTAATCCCTCAGTG
Source organism: Lathamus discolor (assembly GCF_037157495.1). Classification (NCBI taxonomy): domain Eukaryota; kingdom Metazoa; phylum Chordata; class Aves; order Psittaciformes; family Psittacidae; genus Lathamus; species Lathamus discolor. Next base: position 91,861,336 of record NC_088889.1, read on the forward strand.
CTCTGGAGGTGCGCTGGCAGGAGGAGGAGCGGTGAATTTCTCCTGAGTAATAGCAGGAATAAAAGGTTGTGAAAGCAGAATTACCTTTTGCCAGTGTAACTGATAAAATCAGAGGGGAAAGCAGACCACTTTCTAGGCCAGGACTCGCTGTCCATGCAGGCCTGCCATAGAGGTGTTCAGATAAGAGTGACAGGAGGAAGAGAAGCAGGTCTGTACATTAAATTAAGGCCATGTTCCAAGGGTTTTTTTTTCATAGTGGAACTTGGTTTGCCCGCTTGCAGGCATCACTAACGGTAAGCAAATGCTTTTCTACTTGTAGTGGATATAGCTGGAGCCCATCAATCTTCTCCTTGCCAGGTCCCCGGAGGTTGTTAAAAAGCATCTTGCTGCAGGGGATCTAGCCTCAGTAGGTCCTCTTCTGTGCTGCACAATGTCAACAGCCCCTGTCCTGCTTGTGAGAACTTTGTCATTATGTCAGGCACTCCACTCCTTATGGGGTCAATTACTTTTAATAGTAAATTAGCACCTCTAAAGCCAGTTAAGTAGCCTGAACCTGCTATTAAATTCAATGTTCTTAATTAAATTTGTTTTCAGCAGCAGATTTCGCAGTTAAAGATGTAAATAACAGGCTCAGATTTGAGAGCGGTGAAAATTGGCACTTTCAGTCTGCAAACTGCTGCTTCTCCCCACAACAAGAGCATCCCCCCAGGCTTATTTTGGATAGATGGTGGAAGGCTCCCCACCTGCATTGCCATCATTATTTGTAAGAGTGTAAAGTGTATTCAAAACAGTCCTTCTGCACTTTCACTCCAGCAGAAGCAGCTATTGACAGCAGCAGTTATTTGTAGTCAGAAAGCTCTTTAGCCAGCATGTGTAGAAATCCGTGTGCATTGGGCTGGTTTTTTCTTTTCCTTCCTCTTTTGTCACTGGATATACAGGGCAAAGACACTTTCTAATTCCTAAATACTTATCTGCAGGCGCTAAGCGTCTTTTAGGATAAAGGATAATACTTATCCTCTTGCTTGTTCTTATATCTGTAGGCTTTTCTCTTGGGGCAGAGGAAATTCATTACTAAGAGTGTCTGAGTCCTTGTGGACAGAGGCCTTTGAGGGGGTGAGGTGCTCTTTACCCTCAGCTGGTTTTTCTTGGTAGTATTCTCTCCCTTTTTTAGGTTGGTCTCTGAGAAATAACCCATCTCACAGGTTCGTGAATCATGTAGTGCTGCTGCTGCTGCTGGAAACGAGGAAAGGGCAGTTCAAATGAGTGGTTTCGATAAAATGGTTTGTCTTGTAATGGCAGGGCTGAGAGCGAGCTAATGCACGGGGAGGGGAGGTGAAGTGCTCGCCCAGGCAGCGGCCAGCGCACCATCCCTGGTCAGATCCACGTGAAACCGAAGTGTCTCTGCCAGTGTTTGTGTTTTAAACCTGGTGTTGGAAGAGGTTAGGGAAGGAGTGGAGTGGGATGGGGAAGTTTGGATCCTTGAGAAGCAGGGCTGGGAGCAGAGGGAGCCTGGCAGGACAACGCAGGAGCCCCATGGTGGAGGTGATGGATGGTGGTTTATATTTTGGCTTTGGGTGACTTTCCTGTTGGTCCTGTGCTCCTTTGCAGTTTGTTTTAACAATCCTTCCAATTGCTCAGTGGGTTTTATTTTCCTGCCCAAACAAAGCTGCTGCTTTCATAACAAGGGCCAATATTGCAGCTTGTGCTTCCTCTTTCCCCTTTGTGATGGGGTGACAATGGTGATAAACATCTATTGTATGAGCAGTAGCTGGGCTTTGGGCTTGTTTTTTTCCAGGGAGCTGTCCCGCTCTGCCTGCGAAGTTCCTGGGAGTGTCAGACAGTGAGGACAGAGCGCTCTTTGTCACGGGGAGCTGGTCTGTGGGCCCGGAGGTGACAGAGGGGGTCAGGGGGGAGAAAGGGTTTTTTTTTTCCAACTAATTGGGCTTGAAAAGCTCTGCATACTTACGTACTTACCCAGCTCCTGCAGGCCTTTGCCTGCCTCCGAGTGCTGCTCTCCTGGGGGTGATGAGGCTGTTTGCTGTTTTGAGGCTTTCTTGCAGTGCAGCCAGTTGCACACTGAAGCATGTCAATGTTTAACAAGACCCTTTGTGTGCTACAACTGTTGATGGCATTTTTTTGTCCTGCAAGATGAAGAGTGCCTTACTTTTGTGGCCCGCAGTGTGTAGAGCAAATACAGCAAAATCAAAACAAGCGATTGAGTCGGATTATCAGAATTACATCTGAATCCAGAATGAATCCCTGTCAGTAGAGCAGCAATTCCTGTGCCAGGTTCACGATTGTGCCAGGCTTCCAGCTTTATTTATTTATATTTAAACCCATGTTTAGTGTAGGGTTTCACAGTAGCTGTGTGTAGCTCTTCCAGGTGTGTTGGAAATGCACTAAGAGCAAGCATTGCACTTGGGACAAGCAGTTGGCTGAGTTAGTCACTTTGTGACTTAATAAATAACTCCTCTGCATTATGGGGGAACTCCAAAATGTTGATGTGCTCAGTGTCTTTACCTTCTGTTGTAGCTTAAATGACAGCAGTTCTCAGCGTGGGGCTGCTTGGTACTGTTTGGATGTTGGAAGCCTTTGGTCCTGCTCCTGGGGCTCTTGGCCATGAGCTCTTCCACTTGCTAGAGCTCTTGTGCTTTGCTAATGGGGCCAGTTGTATGTGAAATGAGATCCCCCAGGTCATATTTATTATCTTGCTTTCTGCCTAGCACGGCAGTCAATGATTTTATTCTGGACATTGTTATCTGCTTGTTCCTAAAATACTTTAGTGGAGAGCAGACAATCCTCCCGTTACAGAGATGGAGGACTGGGACATGAAAGAAGTGCGAGACCCTTCGCCCTTCCCTCCTTGTCCCTTGTCTCTTGGTTCTGGTGTTTCAGTTCCTGTGTTCATCTAAAAGGGCTTTGAATGGGGCTGGGTAATGTGGGATCTTGAAGTGCTTGTTCCAGTTCAGTCTAGGTGCTCCCAGTGGAGATGTTGTGATGGGGTGACTTGTCCTAGGGCTGCTCTGGGGCTTGGAAGTGACACACTTCACTTGAAACAAGAAGTGGGTCACAACTTTTCTACATCATTATTGTGGTGCTCCTTGCCATCACGGGAATGTGCAGCTTCAGTGGGATCACAAAGGTCTTGGGCAGCCTTTCCACATCAGACTTTTTTAATGTTAATGATCAATGAAATGCAAGTCCATTTTGTGTGGGGGGGTTTGGGTGCTTTTGCTTACTTTTTTCCTGGTGTTTTCTTACAATCTCTTCACCACCGGTGCCTGCACAGAGGGGCGAGCTCTGCATGTGTATGCAGCAGCCCTGGAAGGTGTCATCCTGACAGACTTTGCCCTCTGTGTGTGCTGAAGAAAGGTGGTTCATCAGGATTAACTGAGGCTTCATGTGGGAGGGTGAGAGTAGCTGCCAGCACAAGATGGGTGTCAGGCAGGGGCTGGTGGGGTGATGCTGCTTGTCCGGGCTTGTTAAAGGTGCTGGAGGATGCCCTGTGGTCCTGGCACGCTGTGCTCTGCCTGCTGCTCTTGGCTTTACTTTCTGAAGTGCAGCAATAAAAGCTGTGCTTTCACCCCCCTGCAGCCGGCAGGTCCTGGCTCTTGGTAGCTGTTCTGGATTCCCAAAGAGCTGCCATGATCTCCTGTGGGATGCTGCCTCCAGAGCCCCAGCATCTCTGGGGTGCCCCGTGGAGAAAAGGAGGAGCGTTCTGTCCTGCCCTGGCTGCTTCGACAGAGCTGCTGCCTTCAGAGCTCCCTTCTTTGAGCTGTGGTATTGCTCAGCCAGAGGAGATCTCTTCTGTCGCGGGCTGAACCAGCACCTTGTCCTCAGTGCTGGGCAGGAGGTAGGTGGGTGGGCACAGGGCTGGTGCTGGCCTTGGCCTTGTCCCCATCCCCGACCTGGGGGAGGACAGGAGATCTGAGCTGTTCCCTGGGCATTGCTTTCCCCAGAACACAGCATCTCCCTTCAGAGAGGGGAAGTTGCTGTTTGTGTGTGTGAGCACAGGGAGTAACTCAGATAAATGCTCCTCATGAGGTGTCTGCAGCAGACGTTGCCCAAACAGAGCTGTGCCTGTGGGTTTAAGAAAGAAAAGTAATAACCTGGTTGAGCAGAACTTGATGGTGCTCGGTGGAAGATGAAGAATAGCCTTTCTTTCCTGCTCACGTGTGGCATTGTGTCAGGTCTCTAATGAGCTGGCTTCATCCGCTCATGTACAAAAACCTCCCCACAGCTGCTTCCTACCAGAGGCACGCTGCAAAACAGCACACTGACATTATTCCCTGGGTTGTCTTTGTAATCTGGAACAATAACAGCAGCAGAGGAGAGGCCAGAGGTTCAGCTATGCTTGGATTTATTTATTGCATCTATTCAGAGCAACAGATGAATGATTATCAAACTTCCAGCGGCTGATAAATATGATAATGCGCCTTTGCTGTAAATCTGCTTTATAGACAGGCAGGGACTTGTGTGGTTGTTGGGTGCTTGCATTAGGGGGTTGAGCAAGTGTGTGCAATCAATAGGAAATGATGATTTTCCCCTGTTATCTCTACTGGTGGTGCCACTTCCATTCAGGGTGCCTGTGTGCCGGCTTTCACACATCCTTCTGCATGCTCTTCAGGGCTCCAAGGGAAGGGGCTGGAGGTGCCTGGCTGCGTGCTCATGGAAGGGGATGAGAGGGGGTTCAGTGTTCATTGCTGGAGCCTCACATCTGAAACAGCTGCACTGAAATCGTTCCTGACCCGTTTGTAATACCTCTGGCGACGGATGGGGTCTGGTCAGATTTGCCACCTACACTTCCAGCAGAGCCAGATTAGGGGCAGAGGATTAAAGGCAACGGGGGGCTGGTAAATGTGGTGGTTTTAATGTGGGTTGATGTGTTTTTTAAACCAATTGCTTCTTAACGCTGTATCTGCAGCCTGTTGCAGTAGCAATAGGACCCCACGTGTGCTCATAGAGCCCAGAGCCGGGGGCTGGCTGGGGAGGGAAGCTGTGGGGCTGTGTTTAGGTGCAGAGGCAGGCAGCTGAGCCTGGGCTGCGCTTCGAGTTCCTGCTGTTCTCAGACTGTTAAACCAGTTGATTCAGCTCCTTTATCTCTTGCCTTGGTCCGTGTTCCCCAGCACTGCCTGTTCCGCACTGTGTGTCTGCTGCTGCTCCTTTGCCCCTCGCCAGCCTTGCAGGGCTCTGCTGTCCCAGCAGCTCGGAGTGCATGGGGAGGCAGGCGCATTCCATAGAGCAGCAGATGCAGAGGTTTAAGCACTAACAAACCCGCTTGCAGCAGTGGTGGTAGGAAGTGTGAGTGACACCGGGAGCACGCAGCTGCTGCTGGAGTGGTTGTTGTAACGGAGCCTCTTGTGAGGGAATCGCATCTGATATTTTGTAGTGCTTCCTGAGCCGCTTCCAAGATGTTGTGATCTGTCTCCACAGGCAGCTCTTTATTCTTGGTCCACTCAGGCTGCGGGAGTCTTGGAATCAGAACAGTTATCCTGGAGACAGGAATGACACAGATACAGGCACATGGTTGATGTGAATCCCTAGGGTTTGCTCTGCTCTGGGGTGTTCGCCTTGTGCAGCTCGCTGTAGGACGTCACATCACCAGGAGCACGCGTCAGTAAAAGGCAGTGAAGGTCTAGGCTAGAGTGATGTGCTGGTGACACAGAGAGAGCTGGTATAAGGAGCACTCGCCTGTGTGCCTGAGGTGCTTACTGGTGTATGTTTCCACACAGACCCCATAATGCCCCCTTTTTTACTTCAAATACGAGATTCTCCTCTTCCTAGCAACACTAAAGCCCCTTTTGTCTTCAACTCTGTCTAGCCTAGGACTTGCAATTGTGGTGATAGCACCTCCTGGCTAACTTCACCAAGCTAGAAGGACAAGCTAGATCAGGTAAGGCAGCTGCTGTCAGGAGGACTCGCACATATGTGAGGAGAGCAGATTAGTTCTGTTTTCCCTTGTTTTGCTGCCTTGAGGCAGGTGCACAGATCGCAGGGGACAGGCGCTATATGTTTATGAGTCCTTTCCTGCCTTTTTCACCACCCCCTGCTTCTGGTGACCCCATTTTCTAGAGGGATAAAGCGAGCAGCCCAGCCTCATTTCTCAAGCTGTTGCAAAGTCTGATTAGAGGAGTGGAGGAGCTGGGGCTCCGTGTGAGTGGTCCTGCCTGGCCCCTCGGCGTTCCTGGCTTGTGTGCAAGTACAGTGCACTGATAGGGTTGGGGGCTCAGTTCAGAGGGGTGAGCACCAAGTTTGCTATGAACGCTTCTGTTTAACGATGGTGCAGTTCCTCCACAACCGCTGCCCTCACCCCTCTGCCCTCTCCTGAGGTTGGTGGCAGTTTCCCTGCCCAGCAAGGCACCGGGTGCTGCTGGAGCTCCAGTTGGGCAGAGGGTTGACACGCAGTGGTAGGTCCTGTCCCATGCCCGGCTGGTGTGGGACAGCAGTGTCCCCTCCAGAGCTGTGTCTCTCTGGCTGTAAGTGCGCAGCCAGCCCTGCCTCTGTGGTGATGCGGGCTCAGTGGAGGGGACTGTTCGCTGCCGCTCTCCTGCTGTACCCATCTCCTCCCTCTGCAGAACATTGTGTCCAAGAACGCCATGCAGTACCGCGGGAACGCCCAGCACGACGCGCAGGAGTTCCTGCTGTGGCTCCTCGACAGAGTCCACGAGGATCTGAACAACGTGGTGAACTACAGCGGGATGCCTCCTCTCAAGGTGAGGGGTTTCGCTGGGAGCCAGCACGGGAGAGTGGCTCTAACTTTGGGTACAGGCTTCCTTTTTCAATCCCATCTCCCTGCTGGCTTCTCAGCTGTTGTGGCTTGGATGGAGCAAAAGTTTGGGTGAAAACACTGTTTCATTAACAGCTGGTGGGTGCTCCCCAGTACAATCAGGAAGGGTCCCATGCTGCTCCACAAGAGCTGGGAGGCACCACGGGCAGGAGCTGCCAGAGCTGCCCTGCTGCGAGGTCCCTGCTCACCGCAGGGCTGCCCTAAGCTACATCACACTGTGTAACCACTGTGAGCACAGCACACTCCTTAGTTGGACATTTGGTGGCACTTTTTGGTGGCTTTGGGCAGGAAGGGCACAGATTCAATTAGGGGTGCTGGAGCCGTCCAGCATTCCACGCCTGGCAGTGCTTCTAGGGTTTATCCTTCTCTTTCAGCCGCCACTGGAGGATGATGTGCTGCTCGAGGGACCAGCCTTTCCAATCAGCAGTACTTTCGTGCAGGAACTCTTTCAAGCCCAGTACAGGTATGATACTTAGTATATTTTGAGGCATTAAGGCATGTATTGGTGACCCCAGTACGATTCTGCCCTGACAGTAGATCCCAGTGCAGTTGAGACTGGTGTCACCGTTGTTTGTGAGTTCCTGAATGAAATCTGAACTAAGATCTTGCTCCAGAGGGCAGGGAGAATTTCATTACTTCGAATTTGGGATATCCTGTGAAAATCTACAGCAGGTACCACTTCTTCAGCTGCCCCAGTGCATGCTGAAAGCAAGTCAGAACTAATACAAGAGAGCAGCCTGACTTCAGTGTTCCTTGTATCTGTGCTGCTCTCAAAATTGGAATTGCAGGGCTTTCTCCACAGTATTTGCAGGGATTCCTTTGTGAAGGAGAAAACTTAAACTTGGTATAAAACCCATGAAGTCAGTGTAAGGTGCAGGTTAATTCTGGATGTGAGAGGTGGAGTTTTTCCCTTCAGAGGAAGAGATCTGTACACGTGTGGTGCTGATGCTGCCATCTCCCTCCTGTCACTTCATCTCATGTTAAAGTCAAAACCTTTCCCTGCCTTCCATGTTGGAGCAACTGGTGGTGCATTGTTAATATTGCAGTGCTGTTTATTAAAAGGCAGTGAGTGGGGGGAAGTCTTGCCTGGCAAACCCTGTAATGGACTTGGAGCCTCATTAATCAGAAAGGACCTAGGAACCAGTAGCCCATCACTTACGGCAGCTTTGTCTGTAGAGCATCTGTGAAGAGTGCTTTGTGGGGAGGAGGAGGAGTAGAGGGGCAGCTATGTTGGCATGGGAAGGCTGTTGCTTGTGCCTTAGTGATTTATCTGTTCTGATGAAATGAGGAATAACTCTGCCCTCTTACTGATGTTCACACCAGGTCCTCTCTGACGTGCCCTCATTGCCAGAAGCAGAGCAACACCTTTGACCCTTTCCTCTGCATCTCTCTGCCAATTCCTTTGCCTCACACACGGTATGTAACTGTCAAGTTGGCTGTTTCCCATGCACATAGTGGTGTTTAATTTCCCACTGAAGGAAGAGAGGTGTCAGCAAAAATCTCTGCAGTAAGTCTTTAAAAAAGATGGATAGGACCATATGGGGCTTTAATTCTTTCACTTTGCAGGTGAATTGGAAAATTAAGCCTCTTACTTGTTTCAGAATGGTCCTTCCCCCCTCCCCCCCTTAGCTTCCTATAGAATTAATTTTGGGGAGAAAAAAAAATCTTTGATTCACATAACCAAACATTCTGCTTTGGACTTTATTTATAGCATTTTAAAATTAAGAAGGGGAAAAGGATGAAACACTTTCTTTAACTTTCCTTAGAACAGCCTCGCTGATGACTCCAGTGTCAAAAAGTGAAGTTAAAAGTTTTCCTGCAAAGTGTTTATGCTCTTTTTGCAAGGCAGCAGTTGCCAGTAAAGGAAAAAGCTTCTGGGAGGGGAAAAAAATCCAGATAAGTTCAGAGCAAAGATAAAGATGCAGAGCAAAGATAAAGATGCAGAGCAAAGCTGCAGGGTGTAAGTGCCTCCCTGCTCTCCACAGGCCGCTCTACGTGACCGTGGTGTACCAGGGCAAGTGCTCTCACTGCATGCGCATTGGCGTGGCTGTGCCGGTGGTGGGGACGGTGGCCAGGCTGCGGGAAGCTGTGTCCTCAGAAACCAAGATACCAACAGAACAGGTAATGGGCTGGGCCTGTCACTGGGTGCCCTCTCCTCAACAGGAGGGAGTGAAGGGCTTTTGTACCACATTGGGGATGTAGGAATTGAAATTCCATCCGTGAAGCAGGGTAGCGGTAATCTTGATCATGCTTTTCCCTGTGCATGGGTTTCTTGAAACCTAATGATTTTGGGATAGCCATCAGTGGAGTGTGCAGACATTCCTGATCACACAGGTATTCATGCATGCTTTCAGTGAGGGAACCGTCGGGCATCTATGGTGAATCCCTCTGTAGGGAGTGCTTCAGGAAAGGTGTCTGATCCCACTGAAAAAACCTCTCCATGTTCTGCCCTTACCCCAGCTTCTTGTTTGTGTCAGTCTTTTTCCCTGTTCCTTGCTCCTGGCCAGTGCCAGGAAGTTTTGAGGAATGCCATCCCTTAGCAGAGATGGGGCAGCTCAGCTGAACCAGGCAGAGGTGGTTTAATGGTTCTGGTTTGCTTCTGCTGGCTCTAGATTGTGCTGACAGAGATGTACTATGATGGATTTCACCGTTCCTTCTGCGACACTGATGACCTGGACACCATTCATGAAAGCGACTGCATTTTTGCCTTTGAGACCCCAGAGATATTTAGGCCCGAGGGTATCCTCAGTCAGAGAGGTAAGTCCATAGCTCTGCTTAATGCCCACCTCAGGTGTGTGTGAGAGAGGTTTGTTTTGGAAAAGTGTATACTTGAGAATAGAAGTCCCACAGGTAGCTGGTATATTGATTTCATCTCTTTGTCCAGCTTCATTCTAGCAGACTGCATGGTGTTGTCAGCTGGGAGGTTATCAAGAAGCCATGTACACTCCTTTCTCCGGCTTCCCAGGCTGATTCTACACGCCAGGCTGCTTTAATGTGAAATCTGTTGTCAGGCTTAATTTAAAGACCTGCTAGAGACCAGCTGAAGCCATTGAAATTGTGTTATTTAAAATCAGATTGCCAGTGATGAATAAACAGTCTCAGGAATGAACAAACACTTTCTCTTTCAAAGCTCGGAAGCCTCAGCTTCTCTGCATCTCCTTCTGAAAGGGAGTAATTGCATCCTGGGTGGATGGAGCATAATCAAAGGCAAATTTTATTATTGGAAATCATAAGTAGGGTTTGTGTCACTTCAGCTTTTCTTGCAGGCAAAACTGAGCGCTTGTACAGACAAAGTGCTGTAGAAAGTCGGTTAGGTGAGCGCTGGCATTATCTTTCTTTCCGTAAAGAGTCACTGTGAAAAGTAATTGCTCTTTGCAGCCTTCACTTCATGCAAGTGGCAAAAGTGATCTTGACCCCACGCTGACCTGGTCCTCTTTAGCCCAGGAAGGGTTTCCTGAGGGGGGGCATCAGAGCACTAAAGGCAAATGACATAAAATGTTTCCTTCCCCTCGTTTTTCAGGAATACATGTGAACAATAACCTGAATAACTTGAAATGTGGCACTGAACACTCCCGAACAATATCTTACACTCAAGGAACAGCGAAGTCTGGAAAACTGGAGCAGTCCTCTCCTAAACCAGCAGCGAATGACAAGATTGTCTTGCTGGTGTGTAACCGAGCGTGCACCGGGCAGCAGAGCAAAAGGTGAGTGGCAGCTTCACTTAGAGCTGCTCTTCTGGCTGCATCCTTAGTTGACCTGGGGCTTACTCTCCATGTAGTGAAAACACAAGGTGAAGGAGCAGCAGCTTGCATTCCTAGCTTGCATTAGGTGCTAAAGAGCATGTTGATGAAAACCCATTCATGAATGCAGCAAAATATTCCTAGTTTTGGTGAACTTCAAATAGTCCTGTGTTAGTGGGAAGTGGTGAGTGCAGAGCAGCTGGAAGATGTGCCACCTCTCTGTAAACTGTCTGCTTCCAGAGAGCAGCAAGCACGTCTGACCATATCTGTGATATGTGGAAGTTTCTAACTGGGAGTCAAATGGGGTGGGAGTAAGCGAGATATGACCATGACAAAGGTGTTTGTACCGACAGCAGACTTGGAACTGTCTCAGCGGCTCAAGTTTGCTTCACAAAACATTATCGCAGGCAGGTCACAAAGCTTTGCAGCCTGAGCCTGCTTGAGCAGGGAGCAGGACTGCAGCCCATTGGAAGGGGCCCTCTGCATGGGCAGCTCTCACAGCGTTATCCCAAAGTTAAGTGCCTCTTCCCTGGAGAGAAGTGTTCATCAGAAGAGTGCCGAGTGGGGAGAGTGGCACTGTCAGAGTCTGGGAATCGATTGCAGAACATAGTCCTTTAATTGCTGCCTCAACTGCTTCTCCTTCCCATAGGTTTGGCTTGCCCTTTGTGTTGCATTTGGAAAAAACAATTGCTTGGGATATTCTGCAGAAGGAAATCCTGGAGAAGATGCAGTATTTCCTGCGGCCTGCAGCCTGCCTGCAGGTGAGACAAATCTCTCTGGTTGAGACTTCCAGCTCTGTGACAGGGACTGAAGGGGTGGAAGTCAGTTACTTGCAGTGATGATCATGCTGCACACACCAAACTGAGAGCTTCCCAATACTTCTTTATGCAATGATATCCAGATCTGGTATTCCACCTCTTTGGTGCTTTTGTCAGTTGTGTAAAAGGGACAGGTAAGATTGGACTGATCAGGGGAAGAAATTGCTTCACCTCCTTATCTTCAAGAAATACTTAAGAGGTTAGTGCTGGTGTCTGCACTGGAATCCACTGGTTGCTGGTGTTGTCTTAAAGAAAAGCTGAAACATTTACTTAGTGATGGTATGTTTCTGATGAGAACCTGGTGTCTGCTCATGTCCCTATAGAGGAGTTGTTGGGTACAAAGCCTCGCTTGCTGTACCTCACCCCTCTGGTAGCTGCTTAGGTATAACTGAGTCCTTGTGAATTGGCTTTCTCACATAAAACACACATTCTAGGACAAAGTACACCTCAGCCAGGCTGAGAGCAGGTTTGCACTTGGGTAAACTGGGTTTGAGCCATTGAGATGACTTCTACTCCTTGTTGCAGGTTTGCCCGTTCAGCTTGCGAGTGGTCAGTGTTGTGGGCATAACGTACTTGCTACCTCAGGAGGAGCGACCCCTCTGCCACCCAACGGTGGAAAGGTGAGCTCATTCAGGGCTGGAGAGAGGTCTGTCAGCTGGGGACTCCGTGCGCAGCCATGCAGGAAGGGGTGGTGTTGGTGTGGATGTGTGGAATGGACTTCACAGGCCGTAGGAGCAAGGAAGAGATTGGGTGTCCTCAAGAAGCTGTGTGACGATTCTCAGTGGTATCTGTGATGCCATCTGGAGTCTGTCCTCTTCCGAATGGAGAGCACAATGGAAGTTTTACTCCAACCCTTTTACTTCTTTGTAGTGTCTGCTATTCTTTAGAAATCTGTGGATGTCTGTGCTGTAAATGTCTGTTTGTTTCCAGAACCAAAGTACTGGGTAATGCAGTTTGCCAGCTCTGCCATGTTCTTTGCTGTATGAATTCCTTGTACTCCTTTGCAAGCTTGAGCTGTGTGGGAGTGGAGGAAGGATGAAGGGCTGTCGGAGAGAAGTTGTGCATGTAAAAGATAAAGTAGACTTGAGACTGAAAGATGGTCTAACTTCTGTCTCATCCTCTCTGCAGGGCATTGAAGTCATGTGGACAGGGGGGAACTGCTCATGTGAAATTAGTGGTAGAATGGGACAAAGAAACTAAAGATTAGTAAGTATGAAGTAGAAATCCTTGAAGTGTGTTCACCTCAAGAGTGATGCTGTGTGGCTGTGTTAGTTGTGCACCCTTCAGCAAGCAGGAGACCCCTCAGGCTGCACCCCACGGTCATAGACTTGGGGCTGCTGGGTGGATGTACTGGTAAATGTGTTGTCTCCCTGATGCAGCTTGTTTGTGAACACTGAAGAGGAATATATTCCAGACTCTGACAGTGTCCGCCAGCAGAGAGAGCTTCATCACCAACCTCAGACCTGCACTTTATCTCAGTGTTTCCAACTGTACACCAAAGAGGAGCAGGTAGGGACAAGACAGGGCTCGGGAGGCCTGGCTTGTCCACGTGCTGCACCAGCTCCCACACTCGGCACAGGAGCTGTTTTCTGCAAACACTGATTTGTTGAGACAAGAGAACAGTTCTGTAACACAACAGTAGTTACCAGCCCTGCTAACAGAGATTCTCTGCAGTAAGGAGGAAGCGGTGGGAGGTGCTGTTTCTGGGGTTTTTGCCCAAATGTTGATAGGAGAACTCACTCCTCTGTTCTGCAGTTTCCTCCCTGTGAACCAGCAATGTCTTTTTCTGGCACACATGATATAGGGTTAGAACAGTGTGGCTTCTCCTGGGAATTTACTGCTCTGTCTTAGAGTAAGCTGTGTTTCCAAGCCTGAGCAGGCCTTGGGTGGGCTCAGGTCAAACCCACTGAGTGGGAGCCCGATCACTGCACACAGTGCAGTGCCCACTGAGTTCATTTCTCCAGGAGTGTGGCTGCTCTCCTCGTCTAGCTCTGCTCATGGTGGGAGGAGGTTGACGTGGCAGGAGCAGACTGCAGATGGGTCTGATTTGGTCCTTGCCTGGAGCACTGAGTAATCTGCATCTCATTGCCAGAGGTCTGATCTGCTGTAAAAGAGGACTGTCCTAGAGGTGGACCCATGACTGAGCTTTAATTTGGAGCCTGTCTTGTCTCCTCTTTCAGAAGTGAGGGAAAGGATGTTTGACAGCTTAAAGCTGCCTTAGAATGTGAAAACTAAAACCCACTCCTTCCTCTTCCATGTAGCTTGCCCCAGATGACGCATGGCGATGCCCACACTGCAAGCAACTGCAGCAGGGTAGCATCACACTGAGCCTCTGGACCTTACCGGATGTTCTTATCATACACCTCAAAAGGTTTCGACAGGTAAGGATGCCTCGAGGCCTGCTGCTCAGCCAGGGGGGACCTGGCCACGCCACCTCTTCTGCCCTGTGTATTCCCGTCCTGAATTTCTCTTTCCTCCAGGCATGGTGGCCTTGCTGCCACTGCAGCTCATGCCCTTGTGTTTACACAGGAAGGAGACCGAAGGATGAAACTTCAGAACATGGTTAAGTTCCCCCTGAGTGGTTTGGACATGACTCCTCATGTTGTGAAACGCAGCCAGAGCAGCTGGAGTTTGCCATCTCACTGGTCACCCTGGAGGAGGCCCTACGGTCTTGGGAGGGATCCTGAGGACTATATCTATGACCTGTATGCTGTGTGCAATCATCATGGCACCATGCAGGGGGGACACTATACAGGCAAGTACCTGCCATGTCGTGTGTGGTGGATCCTTTCAGGAAGAAAACTCTTGCATTGACATTTGAGTGTCTGTAACTTCCTCATCTTGGCAAAAGGACCTAATCCAACTGATAAGGGCTGGCTGTGTGATACTGCAAGGGTGACTTTTATGACTTTGAGGAATGGAATAATGCCTGTTAACCCCAAATCTTGTATGTATGTTTCTTTCTCAGCTACTTTTTTTCCTTCAGAATAATGTAACTGGGCCTTTCATGCTTCGGAAATGCTCCTGGCCACTCAGAGCAGAACTTGCATAGAACTTGCATAGTTGCAACAGGCTGTTAGACCCAGGAAGTGTCTGCACATTGCCTGTGTGTGCAGCCAGTTTATGAACTCCTCTGAGCTTGTTCCAACAGCTCTGAGAGCAGCTGGAGATAGAGTTGCTTGGTGGGTCTTAGGATTTGTATGACTCCACACAGCAGCCCCAGAATGTGCGTGTCCGGTTTTGCCCTCAGTTTTTGTCTGTAATGGTGTCCTGTTCTGAGCAGTGATGCTGGACAAAGAAAATCCTGGAATGGGAGCTGTTTATCGTATTCTGGTGGCTCAGGCCCCCATCAGTCAGACTGGAAGAGGATGTGTTGCATGAATAAATCTGTTTCTTTCATTCCCCTCCGAGTCCGTCATAGCAGATAGGGTCAAGTGTAAGTTATCAGACAGCAAACCTGACAGTAGCAGGAGTGAGGAAGGTCTAAGAGTCATGTTTTTCCTCTCAGCATATTGCAAAAACTCGGTTGATGGTCAGTGGTACTGCTTTGATGACAGTGATGTTCAGCAACTTCCTGAAAACGAAGTCTGCAAGCAGACAGCTTACATTCTTTTCTACCAGAGGCGCACAGCAATCCCATCCTGGTCTGCCAACAGCTCTGTGGCAGGTAAGCCCTGCAGGCACTGTCAGGGAGTGGTGCTGGATTGTCTTGCATGGATAGTTTGTTCTTCTGAAGGATTTTCTGCCCGGTTTAAGCCCCTGCTCTCTGTCCCAGAACTCAGTGAGGCTTCTCTGAGCCTGCTGCTGTGCAGATGGGCCACAGGAAACTCCCACCTCTTCTGTTGAGGGTAGTTGTGTCAGGGGCTGTGGAGATGGGGAACCCTTCCCCACCCCATGGGCAATGCTGCCCAGAGCTGCCCTTCTCAAAACCAGGACATGAAACGGGACAGTCGCTTTCCCTCCAGCAGAGCTGCTGGTCTGTGGCAGGCAGCAGCTGAATCCTGGGGGAGATGGGGGTGGATGCAGATCCCTTTGGGAAGGAAAGGATTTGCACTGTGTTTTTGTGGCAGCTCAGGAACTGCCCTCTGCCTGCCTGCTGTTGCACTGCTGCTGTTGATTCACAGTGTACTGGGCTGGGTGCCATTCTGTCTTTCACTTATGGCCACGCTATTTCAAACAAGTGGAGACTTGCTCTCAACAGTGTCTGGATGCTGTGGCTGTGTCAGCCGGCTCCAGACTCTGGGTGCCTGTTGAAGCCGGTGCCATGTGGTACATACCCAGCTCTCAGTGTCCTTCCAGTGTTTCCCATGTTCTGGCTTGATGTCCATGTCTGGTTCCTTGCAGGCTCCACAAGCTCCTCGCTCTGTGAGCACTGGGTGAGCCGCCTGCCTGGCAGCAAGCAGCCCAGCATCGCTTCGGCAGCCTCATCGCGGCGCACGTCCCTGGCTTCGCTCTCGGAATCAGTAGAGCTGACTGGGGAAAGGAGTGAAGATGATGGTGTGTATCAGCACTGCAGTGCATGGGGGCCACTGGGCCACTGTTTCTGCTACAAGATCCCTATTAAAATAGCTGCAAAATATGTAGTTTGAGGGACAGTTACTGTAGCAGCTGGGGAGGCAGGTACTGTGGGTTCTGGCAGATGGGTTCTGGCACAGGTGAGCTTTTCTCTGGTATAAAAGGGTGGAGAAGAGCAGGACAGAACCTTAAGGAGCCTTTTAAAGAAAGGAAATGCTGTCAGCAAAACCTTTCAAGGACTTGTGCTAGTGTTTTTTAGACAAATACGTGCACTTCTGAGAGCATAATCTTGGGTTTGATTTGAGTTTGAAATGATGGCTAGTTTCAAGGACTTCCAAGGTACAAAAACTGTGGTCTCCCGCTGCTCATGGATAAGAGGAAAATCTGGGGTTTTAGTTACAGGCTGCCACTAGCAAATAACCGTTGTCGAACTCCTTATTCAGCTTTCATGCAAGAAGCTGTGGCTGCAGCAGGCATGGGGAGGCAAGCAGCATGGGGAGGCAAGCAGCATGGTGTAGGTGGGCTGTCGGACACAGGGGAGCGGTGTCCGTGGATGGCTGGGACAGGCAGGGCCCAGCTTTCGCACTGAGGTGTTGCTTTCTCTGCAGGAGGATTTTCGACTCGTCCCTTTGTGCGAAGTGTCCAGCGCCAGAGCCTGTCATCCCGATCGTCTGTCACCAGCCCGCTGGCAGTGAGTGAGAATGGTGTCAGGCCCTCCTGGTCCCTCTCTGCGAAGCTGCAGCTGCGCTCCAACTCGCCATCGCGCTTCTCTGGAGACTCCCCGGTGCACACCTCTGCTTCCACCCTGGAGAAGATCGGGGAGGCTGCTGATGATAAAGTCTCCACCTCCTGCTTCGGCAGCCTGAGGAACCTCTCCAGCAGCTACCTGGAGCCCTGCGATGGCAGTCGGCGGGAGCACAAGACGGCTCGCAGGGCTCCTTTGGCTGTCATGGAAGGCGCATTCAGGGAAGAGGCTGTTGTAAGGACATCTAGCTCAGATCTTTCAGATGAGTATGGCAAAAGCTCTGTGCAGCCAGACAGGAATCACCCTGCTTTGGACCCTTTTGATAACAACAACCAAATCGCCTTTGTTGATCAGAGTGATTCTGTTGATAGCTCTCCTGTCAAGGAGGTGAAAGCCCCCAGTGGGATGGGGCTGGCTGCAGAGAAGGCGGATGGCACTCCCAAGAAGGTTCACAGCTCCAAGGGAGTTTCTGAGCCAGACAAAAGTTTGAGGAAGGGACGGACAGTCTTATCTACGCAAGAGACCAAGGTCTCTCATGCTTCTCCTCCTCCACTAAAGAGTGCCCAGAAAGTGTCCCGGTCTAGAAGTAAGACGGACTCCTCTAGGGCCAGCGGGCGCCATGGGTCTCCAGCTCCCACTCAGGCTAGGAAGGACCATAGCACGAAGCCCCATGAGGTGGCCGTCCCATCAGCCCAGCAGAAGCAAAGGCCAGGTTCATCTCCATCCTCCACAGCTGCCAAGAGAACCCCATCGGGCTCATTGACTAAGGGCTCTTCTGCTGGGAAGAGCCGGACTTCAGACCGAAGCCTCAGCAGGGAGGGCTCTAAGCTAAGCCTGGGGTCGGATAAGACGAGCGTTACCAGCAGCTCAAGAACGAGCTCCCCGCGGATCAGCCACTCCAGGAGCGACAGCCGCGCCGTGGACAGCAAGCACGTGCGGAGCTCCTCCATGGCCAACCTGCGGTCTCCAAACGTGGGTGTGCGCTCTGCCCTGAAGAGGGACAGCAAATCGGAGGAGAAGGGGTTGTCGTTCTTTAAATCGGCCTTAAGGCAGAAGGAGACGCGGAGGTCAGCAGACCTGGGGAAGACCACGATGCTCTCCAAAAAGACAGGGAGTGGCAGTTCCAAGTCAGGCAGTAAAAACGTGCTGGAAGACAAATCAGAGAAAGGTGTTGTCCCACCAGCCTCCCAAACCAATGCCAACCTTACTGCGAAAGAAAAACTTGTCCCTAAAGACACTGCCCCCAGCAAACATTCTCTGCTCTCCAGTCGCAAGTCCAAGTCTTCCCAGCTAGATCCCGGAGTCCAGTCTCCTCCTTCCAGTGGCAAGCAGGCTGCTGACAAGCCACTGAAAAGGTTACCTTCCAGCATGCAGGTGTCTGTACGGCCTTCTCTGGAACCTCAGTGAAATGCTGCAATCCAGGTGTCTTTTCTTCTGCTGAGAAGCTAATTTATTGAGCTCTTGTTTTTTTTGTTCATGTGCCTAATGTCTGTTTTGAGGAGAAGTTAACTGCAAGTTGTTAAAGCGCCTTTTGATTCTGCCATCAAACCAAATAGCCACAGGCAGCCAGCACTGATGCAAGTAGTCTAGCTGGAGTCGTTGTTGAACATGAATGCAGCTGTCCCATAGCACTTGTACAGGAGTCTATAGAAAATGCAACAACTTCCTTCAGATTCGAGGTCTGGAATCTGAAAGCCAGTTGTACTGACACTAGTGTGCTTTGTAGAGCTGTGAACTGATATTCCTTTGGTCTTGTTCTGAGCAGGCTGTGTCCACGCTGGCGTGGCCTTGTTCTGAGCTGGGGAGGATGTGAAGGAAACTGGGAAGGAGAGACTGCCGCTTCTTATGCTCTCTCTTGACCCCCTCTCCCTGCTCCCTTCCGTTTTCAAGCTTTCTAAAGGGCAATATTTCAACACTAATGTTGTTTCTCAGGTATATACTCAGCCAGTATAGGAGGGACTAGCATTAGTGGATGTGCAGAAAGGTACCTGTGTGTCCGTGTGTCTGTAACAGTTCATTTTGCATTCCAGCAGCTGAAAGTGGGTGGTTTTTTTTCCATGAAATGTAACCTGCATTTTTTGTTGCTACGTCTGCGAAGAGTTCAGCTCTGTCCATACCTGAGGCAACCTCTACCCTGTCCTCTTTAATTACTTTCTCTCTTCTGAAACACTGTACTGAGCAACAGAAGAAACCACTGAGCTGCAGCTGGTTGCCAGCTCCTGGTACCTGTGGGAGGTGGTGGCAGTGCTGTAGGAGAGCTGTCTTCCTGACCTTGGGGTGGGTGATGCTGTAGGACCCCTGTTCAAACTCCTGAGAAGCATTTCCTGAAGTGCTCAGATGCTAAATTGTGGTGGTGTGAGCATAGCACCCGTTGCTTAGAGCAATGCTGTTTAGATAAGCAGGGTGTCATCTTGTCTTCTCCGCCTTCTCTGAGCATGCTTTGAGACAGCCTCTTGTGGGGTTGGAGGGGCTGTACCAAACACCATGGGGCAGTTTTCACCTCTGTGAGTGCTGCTGTGTCCCTGCCCTTGCCCACTGCTCACCTTCCCCTGCGGGCCTGGCTCCCACATGTCCCTTGGAACCACTCCCCAGCCCCCTGTGGATGAGTCTGTCAGGGTCTGAACACTACATCTGGTGACGTCTTTGTTTACATGCCCTTCTTACAGGGGAGATTCCTCAAGTTCTTTACAATTCCTCCTGGAAGGTGGATTCCTCGACTCCTTTTGTCTGTGTGGTGTATTTATTTTTGTTTATCGAAGTGCTGCCTCTCCTTTATGTTCAGCAGCAATCCTGTGTAGGTCATGATGGGCAGTGTGCTGGGCGCGCTTGTCTTCTGAATGGGGGCTCTGCCTCTCATCCAGTCTGCTGTGGCAGAGCTTCCCTCGGCTTCACTGGTGGACAGATGTGTTTGTGCCTCTCTTCTCTTGGTGCAGCAAACGGCCCTCAGCCAGGCAGTCACTCTGAGCTAGCCTGTGCCGCCTCCTCCCTTGAGCTGATGTGCTGGGGAGCCCGAGAAGCCTTTCACCGAGGTCTGCTGGGCACCTTGCTGCTCTGTAATCACTTCTTGTACTAAGCTCACCACACGTCTGCAGCAGGCTTTGGAGGGGAGTGTTTTGGGGGAGCTGGCACCCCAGAGAACAGGCAGTGTGTGTGACACTGAGCTGGGGGTGCCGTGTATGTGACAGTGCGCCCGCCTGCAGTGCAGCCCTCGCTTTGTCCCCATGCCCTTCTGCAGCACTTGACTTCCTGCAGCCCAGCAGCATGCCAGCAGCCTGCGTGTTTCACCTGCAGGCTGGCTTCTGGGCCCTGGACTGTATTTTTAAACCCGAACACAAGCATCTCTCGATGCATTTCTCCTCCCAGGCATTGTTTCAGTCTCATTGCAGCAACAAGATTGCATTACTTGCTTCTTAACTGTGTGACTTGGATTATTCTTGGATTATTTTTTGTTACATCCAGCAGAGCAGATAAGGCTCGCTTCACATTGTAGTTCTTAAATTATTCCCTGAAATGTTGATGTTGGAGTATTTGTCTAAGGTTTTATCTGTATTAATTTTGTGCTCTATGTTGGCTCTTCTAAAGGCTCTTGTAGCAGGAATGTAATTCTGGTAGCTGGTGCAGGCTCGGGGTTGTCTTTTCCTGGGCAGAGCCCGGTTCTCTGTCTTTTGCCATGGGACACTTGCGAAAGGTTATCTTTATCAAATGACATTTTCTTTTCCTGCCGTCTCTCGCTGAAGGAGTTTGAAGTGGAAGCTGCTGTTTGGCTGTTGAGGCGGTTTTGCTCCTGTGCTGCGTGCCTGGGCTGGAGAAAATCTGAGGCTGTGTCCAAACCAGAGCCTGAGCCGAGTGCCAGTTCAGGCTGTTTGCATCTGGGGCATGAGAACGGGCAGTAGAGCTCCCGTGTGGACAAAATGGGAATAGGAGGTCCTGGCTTCCAGCGGCTGATGTTAAAAGCAGTGCAGAGCGAGCCCGTGCAGGACCTGTTCCATGGCTGTGTCCATGGTGTAGTGAAGCAGGTTGGAAACCAGCGTGTGCTGCCCCTCTGCATCCCTGCTTTTGGTATCATGCATTCCAGTGGCACATGCACTGCCTTGCACAGGAGAGGGTTGAAGAGTGTGGGTCCAGGAAGCAATGGTGTTCATTGAGTAGAACTAAGCCTCCTTGCTGGGAAGGTCATGGCTCCATCAGTGATGTAGAGTAAATCTTCCTAAAACTGAATGTAGGTTATTGCATATGGGGAAAAGCATCATCAATCTTCTCTCCTTGCTTTACAGCAGACTTATTTCATAGCCCTTTCATGCACAGGAACTCCTGTCCATGTATATTATGTTGTCCAGATGTAAGGATGTGGCATGGTACCAGGGAACACTCCAGAGAGGGATCCTCCAAGTCTTAGATGTCAGCATCACCTTGGCTTTGTGCATTGATCCTTAGAGCAGCAAAGGCTCGAGGCTGTTGTGCAGCAGCTGCTTGTACATGGTCACCTCTTTTCTTTAAAACTCACATTTGGCTCCGTAAGCATTTTCCATTCTGCCCATCATGCACAGTGTGGGGCACGTGGAATGGCCCCTGGTGTGGCTGCCTTGGGGCTGATGGAGCCTGGGACCCCTATCTGGTGACCTGGGGGCAGAGGTTTGCTGGGTACCTCATGCTGGTGGAAGATGCCTTCGAAGGGGGAGGCCCAGCAGCATCCTTGTGCTTGGAGTGTGTGTGAGCTCCACGGGAAGGAGGCTGTCAGCCCTCTGAAGGGCTTTGTGATGTGTTTCTGATCAACTTCGGGTTGAGCTCACCGTCGTCAGCCACGTGTAACTGCTGTCCCAACCGCATCCCTAGTCTGACGCTTGCTCCTGTTCCTGGAAGTGGCCTGGGGGGTGCAGGGAAGCCGCATCTTCATCCCAGCGCCAGGTTCCTGCTGGAGTCATGGAGGGAAATTCTTTTTACCCTTTTCTGGCCTGTGTCTTTTGGATAGTGTTCAGTAGTATACAAATGATAAGCACATTTTCAAAGACGTGTATTAAAGAGGCACCTTTTATTTGTATTAATCACGTTTGATAGACAATTTGGTGCCTGCAGTTCTCTGTAACCTGTGTCTCACTTTGGGTGTATAAATCGTTAACCCTGTCAAACTTATCAAATATGGCGAAATAAAGAAAAAAGACGCTTAGGATAGACAATTAGCAGCTTAATTACAGAACACGTGTTCCACTGTAAGTGCCCTCATCGCCTCAGCTGCGGGGTTCTTTGCTTTCCAAACTGAAGCCGGAGCATGAGCACCCATCCTGTCTCAGCAGCGAAGCTGTGCATGGCAGCTCCCGCCTCCCACCGCATGCACTGGACTATGCAAGCGCTGCTGCAGGCGCCGGCCGTGCTTCCCAGCCGGTGCCGGCCTCTGGAGCGCCACTGAAGCCTGACTTGTGTTTGTGGTGTCGGCACATAGGAGCATGGCCCCGGGTTCCTGCTTTGTTTGCACATCTTTGATCCTTTCCTTCGCAGGCATTACTGACCAGGCTGGAGTGTAGCACGTCAGAGGGATCCGGAGTGCTGAAACGAGAACAAACTGGTTTTCTGTCTTGTATTGTTTTCTCTTTATTTAACAGGGAAACCCCGTCCGTGCTGTGTCCGTAGCCTGCACTTCCCATGTAACCGTAAGGACACGTTCTGCGTCGGGAGCAGAGGCTCTGTCTGTGCCCACACGAGCACCCAAACCCAGAGGTTGTGGTTGAGTTTCCGTGCTCAGGGTGTTGGGTGGGCTCCAGGTCCCGCTCCCCATGGGCTCTGTGCCCATCCCCTGTGAGCAGGCAGCACAGAGAGGGTTTGGAAACGACATTCCAAATAGTTTTCCTGTTTTCTTTCTTTTCTTTTCTCCTGTATCTCTGTCATTTGCCTCCTAATCGGAAATAATTTGGCAGTATCTGATGTTATCTGTGGAGAGAACTGAAATTTAGTTTTAATCTGTGGTGAGCTGAAAGCACGACATGGGTTTTGTCCCTAAAGCACCGTCAAGCATTTACTATTAGGAGCTTTGTTTTGTAGAAGAAGAGCACCTCGGGACCTGCACCGTGTCTACATTGGGTCTAAAGGTTTAGGGAGTCTTCTGGTTTATTAAAGGCGGCAGCACTCGCTGTGTCTGCTGCCAGCGTGTTTTAAAGACACAGATTAAAACCAAGTGGAGACCCCGCTCCCGGTTCACTCGAGACCCTGCAGCACAAACCGCGATGCGAGGAGGTCGGCGTTAGGTGCGGGTGGCATTTGTGCAGTGCAATAAGAAACCATTTCTAGGTGCTACATTGCCTTGGGGGGGTGACACAGGGGAAGCCAGGCTCCGAGCGGCTGGATTATCTTCTTGTGGCCTCCCACGTATTGGTTTGTCCAGGTTTGCTCACCAACTGTGCCTCACCATTGGTTAAAATTGAATTTTAAGTCCTGGTGCAAATGCAGTTTCTCTTCTGGACACAACGTCAGGCTTTACACTGGAATATCTACAGTTCTGACGACTGCGTGTCGCGTCACTGTACACCAACCTGGGCCGTGGGGCTCCCCACGCTTTGAAACTCTCCTCTGTTTTAGTGGGTTTGAGCTGTACAGTAATGGGGGAAGCAGGCTGGCTGTGCTTGGGACCCAGCATTGTACCATAACTTTTAAATTATTTGAGGACAAGTGCATGAGACTGTGTCAATGCCTTTTATTATTTATTTGTATGGTTTATTATTCAAGGTGTATGCACTTTTAATAATGCAGAATTTATATTTTTATGTTAAAAGTCATTTTCTTTCAGAAAGAAGAGTTTGAATATGAGGAATTGGAATTAAGTGCAAAAAGGGGAATATGTAATAAAATACAATAAATTTATTACTAGGCACCCTGCCTGCGTGAGTGTTTTTCCAGGTCCCGTGTGGCGCGGCAGCAGCGTGAGGGCTGTGACATCCCGCTCCGTCCCAGCAGGGCTGCTCCTGGGGGAACAGACCCATGTGCTGGGGAGAGGGGGATGCGGGCTCCTGCTGCACCCCTGCTGTTGTTCCTGATGCTTCCCTCTGCACAGGCCAGCAGCCCAGGTCCTGCTGCCGGTGTGTCCCTGTGGTGCAGGGCCTGGACCCCCGGAGCCCTGGTGCTGGTGAGTTTGTGACCCCATGGGCCAGGGGATGAGATCTGCCTCCTCTTTGGGGTTGGGGGCTCACACCTGGACAGGCAGGAGTGGCAGTGTCCCCTCTGCACCCAGCCCTGCCTGTTCTTGCCCCAAAGCTCTGTGGGTGCCCGGAGAAGCTGTGGCTGCCCCATCCCTGGCAGTGCTCAAGGCCAGGTTGGACACAGGGGCTTGGAGCAAGCTGCTCCAGTGGAAGGGGTCCCTGCCCGTGGCAGGGGTTGGGGCTGGATGAGCTTTAAGGTCCCTTCAACCCAGACCAGGCTGGGATTCTGTGATTCTAAACACTGTTTCTTGTTTAGCAGGGTGGGCAGCGGTGGCCCTGTGGCCATGGGGGAGAGCACAGCCTGCTGAGGAGGATGGAGGAAGGAGGACAAGCTCCTGCCTGCTGCAGGGAGGACCTCTCTACACGAGCGGCTGCATCAGCTGCAGGTGATACCCTGGGCTGGGTGAGCGGCGGCTGCTCCGAGCATGGCTGGGAACCATCCCCGTGGCTTCTGGGCTGCTCGGGCTCCCATCCGCATGGTGAATGGTGCGTGAAATGCTTCAGCAATCCGGTGTGTTACCTCTGCTGAAGATTTCCCTCCTGTCTGGATGCTTGTCTTCCCACTTGCAGTGCAGGAGCTGCAGTCACGATGTACAAGACCCATCCCTTTATTGCACAGCAGAGAGTCATCACTTCACGTCTTGTATGGAAATGGGATGACAAATGTCATATTAAATCACGGGGTCATCACTTATTTATAAGTGATTATATTAAAGAGATATTAATATAGCCAAAGGCTTCACGGAATTAGAGTTAATATATTTTTGTTTATTACATTCACCAGTATTTCTCCGATCCAGGCGGGTTTTATGGCCACTTTATTCAATAGAGATCCTGCTGCAGCTCCCGAGACCCAGCTGGGAGTGGGGAGAGGCCGATTGGGAAACACCGGAGAACTGTGATCCCGGAGTGGTCCATTTGCTTGCCCCCTCGTGTACGTGGGTCTGCGGTGGGTGCTCCGTGCGCTGGGGGCAGGTCAGGACACGAGTGGTTGCTAAATCTGGGTCAGGAGGGGAACCGTGTCTGGGCACGGAGCTGGGGCAGATGTTCGGGTCCGGGGCTGGGATTACGGCTGCGCTAAGCCAGGATTAGGTCCCTGTGGAGCGGGGGGCAGGTTCCTGACGCCCCGGGGAGGTTGGGGTGCCCAGAGTGCTGGCTGGGGGGCACCAGGCTTGTCCCTGTGCCCTGGGGCAGCTGGAGCAGGGATCCCCACTGTGCAAACCGGGGGAGCTGAGGCGAGGAAACCACTTGTTGGGCTGGAGGCTCCAACCCCGTGGCTCCATCAGGTGAGGGCAGGGGCTGGTTGTGCCGGTGGGGCGAGGATGGATGTGCTCCCTGCAGGCCGCTGCTGTCCTTTGGGATATTTATTAACACCAGTGCGGCCGAGAGCAGAACAAACCCCAGTGAATTACACCGTGTTAGCGCTGTCACCCGCACCCCCGGGTCTTAAATTCTGCTCTAATTAGGGTATCGCTTTTCCTTTCTCAGCACTTTCTCCCCTCCGCTGGTATCGATCCTCTCTCTGTGGGGACCTCACCAACTGTTGACGATTTATGGTAACATAAAACCGGTCCCTCTTGTAGCAAACCCAGCTTTTAGTGCAGTGCAGACCGCTGACACCAGCCCCTCGCCGCGAGCGACGGATGGAGCAGCCGAGGCCAGGCTGGTGCCCGGCCGCTCGGCACGTGCGGGTTTTACTGCAACACCGAGCGGGCTGCCGGTTGTCCGAATATCTCATACACGCACATGTGCCCCAGTGACAGCTTCGAGCCCTGAGAGTGCTCCCAAAGCCTTGCCTGGCTGCTGGACACATCCAGCTCTCATCGACAGTGAGCTGGGGGTGCTGATGGAATTGCACTTTCCAGCTCCTGGGGGATGCTTATGTGCAGGGTTTTGTCACAGGCAGAGAGCATGGGCAGGCTGAGAGCGCTGTGCTTGGTCAGCCTGGAGAAGAGAAGGTTCCAGGAGACTTTAGAACAGTCTTCCAATACCCAGAGGGGCTGGTAAGAAACCTGGAGAGGGGCTTTGGACAAGGGCCTGTAGGGACAGGACAAGGGCCTGTAGGGACAGGCCAAGGGGAACGGCTTGAGCCTGCCCGAGGGGAGACTGAGCTGAGCTCTTAGGCAGAAGCTCTTCCCTGTGAGGGTGCTGAGGCGCTGGCACCGGGTGCCCAGAGAAGCTGTGGCTGCCCCATCCCTGGCAGTGCTCAAGGCCAGGTTGGACACAGGGGCTTGGAGCAAGCTGCTCCAGTGGAAGGGGTCCCTGCCCATGGCAGGGGTTGGAGCTGGATGAGCTTTAAGGTCCCTTCAACCCCAACTGGTTTGGGAGTCCGTGATTTGAAGAGCCTGGTGCGGTATCTGATGGCCTCTCCTGTTAGTGCCCCAGGGGCTGTTGTGCTGAGGAGCCGGGCTCCTTGCAGTGCCGCTGGTTTTGCGCCTACACAAGCTCTGTGTCACTTTGCAGAGGGGCTGCCCTCGCTGTGATGTTCTGCCCTCCATGGGCTGGCGGCTTGGAGCTGGGGGTGCTTCATTGCCCTGGAGAGGGCAGAGCTCCAGCTCCCTGCGGGGCTCGTCCCCCTGTGCTGCCCTCCTGGGCCGCTGAGCAGCACCCTGGGGTCAGCCCCATGGTGCGGGGTGGTGGTCACAGCCTCAGCACAAAGGGGTTGGCACCACTGTGCTGGTGCCAGTCCTGCTGCCCCTCTCGGCAGACATCTAAACCAGGGAGGCGAGAGCCTGGTGGCTGCTGGACCAATTCATCCAGGTGCTGCACGGCCCCTTCTCCACGTTCGCTTCATCCGGTCAAGAAAAGCAGTAACGAACGGCACGTCCACCTCAGCGACCTGGATTTCTTAACACCCCGTGCGGCGGGGATGGCGGCAGGCTTGCACTCGGTCCGAGCCCAGCGGTGACGCATTGATCCTTCCTGCAGGTACTGAGTATTTCTGGAACTATTCATCAGCCCCACAACAAATCCCCTGTCGGCCCCAGCTGACGCCCGATTTGAAACCCCTCTCGCAGCCCCGGCGCAGGGGAAGCAGGGACCTCATCATTTTTTAATGCGCTGCAGCTCCTGGGCTCATGGAATATTTATAACAGAGTCGTTATTTACCAAACAAACCCGAGCGCTGGCGGGAGCCCTGCTGGGGACAACCCGGGCAGCTCCTGCCTCTTCCCGGGCTGCTTGGGGTGTCCTGCCCCAGGTGCCGCAGGACCTGGGTCCTGGTGTGTCTGTGACTGCGTGCTCCTGCCCGGAGCTTGCTGTGGATGATGCAGAGGCGGTGGCCAGTGAGCAGCACAGGGGTGGCCGTGAGCTGGGGACACTGCTGTGAGTGGAAGCTTTGATGCTGGGAAACCTCCAGGCCCTTTCACTTGCCCTTGCTCCAGCTCCCCTGGTCCCTTTGCCCCTCTCCTCTGTTATGAACGCTGCTGTGCAGGTCAAGGCTGGTGGTAGATGGATTACCATGCACTGGTGTACCCAGCACTGCTGCCCAGCTCCCATTCCAGGCACATCACTCCCTGGGCATCCTGTGTGTCCAGCCCTGCCGTACCAGCCCTCCCATCCGGGGCCGAAGGCACCACTCCATGTAGCACAGCGCTGTCAGCTCGTTCTGGGTGTCACCACTGGGGTAATCTCTGCTCTCCTGCATTTGCTGTGTCTGATGCTTATTGAAACGAGTTGCTCTGGGGATATGGGGATGACTCCTTCCTGAGCCGCACAGGGAGCCGCACGCGTGCTCGCTCCCTTTCTAACCCAGGAGGATCTGGTTCCCTGGAGAACCGGTGCATTCCCAGCCCCTTGGCGTGGTTCCATAGGTGAGGCTGTCCAGCAGGGTGGCAGCGCTGGGGCCGGGGGGGTTCTCCCTCCACTGCTGCTCCTCACCAATAGCTTTGTGCTGCAGCCTGTCACTAGAGCAGCATCTGATAGCTCTGTGGTGAACGCATTTCTCCTGTAGCAGGCACAAGTGTGAGTGTTGCAGAGCAGTTCCCGAGGCCCCTGGGACGGTCTTTAGGCATGTTAATATTTTGCAAATGATTTATGCTTGGGCCCGAGCAGATGATGTGCTCCGCTTCAAGGGTATGGATTATCTATTGGAGTCCAGGCATACAAGGCGCTGCAGATGACATACTGCTGCGGGGAGCGGAGCGTACAACCGGCCCTTTGCTCTACAGGAGGGGTCAGGAGCCGCTGCCCCCGCTCAGGAGGTAGCGGCTCCCCCCGCTGCACCAACGACAGTCGCAAACACAGCGGGTCCGGGGCCAGCGCCGCTCCTGCGCGGCTGCCGCTGGAGGCTCCAGCCCATCGCGGCTCCCTCCCGCAGCCGGATGAGTTCATGGCTGTGATCTCATCTCCCCAGGGCCCCTGCTCCGCGGGCTGCAGGAGCGGCTGCTGGGGCTGGTTACGGGGCAGCCGGTGCCATGGGGCTGGTTCCTGCCCGCCGGCAAGGCCGGCCCGGGCGGACGCAAACGCGCTGCTGCAGTGGGGATGAGCCGGGTGCTGCATCCCTGCGCAGGGGTGCCCCTCCGTGCCCCCTGCGCACCGTGCTGGGGGGGTCTGTGTGCTGTGTTCTGTGGGCTGTAGCTGTGGGGAGCTGCCCGTGCTTCCCGCAGCTCTGGTTCCCTGGTGGTGCTGTCTCCATCACTTGGGGATGGACAACGGGGCTGAGCTGGGCTGGCCAAGCCACAGCAAGGGCTGTGCCAGGCTGGGAATGTGCTGGTGCCAGGCAGCCCCACATCCAGAGGATCGGATGCTGGGAAAGGTCTTGCTCTGCTCTTGCCTGGAAAGTCTGGGGGACACAGGGGTCTCACTGGTGCAAGATGTGTGGGGATGGAGAGCTGCTGCCCCCCATTTGGGCGAGAGCAGGCAGGGTGCCTCTCAGAGCCTAGAGCAGAGCTAGGAGTGCGCGGGGTGGCACTGCATGGTGCGATGCTGTTGTGGTGCGATGCTGATCTGTGGCATGGCCAAGATCTGCAGCCAAGTGGCTCTCATGGACTTGAGGTGCTGGCAATGGGGACACGTGTCCCCGGGGTGCTGTGGCGTCCCATGGGTGGCCACAGTGGCTCAGTGGGTGCAGGTGAGGAGAGATGGGACCTTGCTGCTGTGCAGTGGGTGCTGTTGGTACGGGGACTGTGTGAGCTGCCCCATTGCTGCGCCAGCCTCATTACGGTGAGATTAACGCTGGTTATTGGGCTGGGAGTTTTATCACCTGAATGCTCCCTCTCAGCTCCTGAAACCGAGTTCAGCCCAGATTCATTACCTGGCAGATAAATAAAAGTGCAGGTTTATTTTGCTCCTTGTTCATCGGAAAGGAATGAAAATGTAAGCAAAATATTAAAAATAAAATAGACTCAGTTTTACTTTAATTGACCTTTGATTTTAACTTAATACCTTCCCCATGTTGCTGCTTCAACCTTTAATTTCTCTTGGTGAAGTGGCTGTGTTCAATGATTCATTCTGTCCCGAGGCAAAGCACACACTGTAATTGGTTTTTAACTTCCTGGAATGTCAGAGCCAGGATTGAAATTTTACGTATCACACCGCCAATTCAATACTGGCTTTAATAATAATGTTGCAGAAAGGAAGGCAGATTTACAGCTGTAGAAAAATGTAATCAAATTTTGAGGCAGAATGCAATAAGTCCAAATGCTGGTTTTCATTTGGAAGCTTGTTAGATAAATGTGGTATCACCTGCGCGGCTCCCAGAGCGTTTCCGCTGCTCCCTGCACATGGAGCATGGCAGCCAGAGCTGCTGCCCGTGGCACTGCTCCAGGCTGGGCACCGGCTGTACCACGGGCATGGGGGTGCCGCATGGGTTTGGGGTGCCCCTTGTCAACCCCTGGTCCTGCAGCCTGCGATGAGCCGATGGGAAGCATGTGGATGGGAGCTGGTCGTGATGGCATCTGCCTGTGTCCACCCCATGCCTATGCAGTGCTGTGGTACCCACCATGGAGCTGCTGCCACCCTCCTGCTCTGCCGGCCGGGCTGCTGCTGGGGCAGAGCCCCCCTCGTACACTGCACATGCTAAATAAGTAATCGAATTTGGCCAATTAATGTCTGATAAAAACTAATAACCTTTCTCTCCCTCTCTCATTACCAAATGACCTCCAGCGATCCATTAGTGTAACAAACGATATGCGAGTGCTCAGCATGGCTAATGGCTCTGGATTAAACCGGTGACACCCAATTCATCAGCGCGCTCCCGCACCGCACTGCCCGTCCGCTGGGCTCTCCTCCATCACCGGTGGCAGCTCTGTCCCCTCATCCCTGCCCTGCCACTGGTGCTGGGCTGGACAGGAGAAGCCACCTCAGGGTTTGCGGACCCCATGGTGCTGTGCCTCAGTGTGGCCAATGGCCCCAGGCTCTCTCATCTCCCTGCCCCACCGCTGCCCTGCTGCGGGCAGCTCTGCTGTCCCCGCTCTCTACCCAAGCTGTCCTACAAAGCCAACTAAGCTGAAATTATTTCCCTTCTCTTGAAAAGCCTTTAAATAATGCATCGCCCTCACTTGTGCTGCTCAATGTTTCAAAAAGCCACGGGGCCGGTGCTTCTCACTCGTGTGAAGGAGTCACTCATCTGTTTGTTGTGGGGCCACAAATCACCCTTGCCAGGGGTCACTACAAATTCCCTCTCAAGGCAGCATCACCACCACCGGGATGCTGGGATACCAGGCACTGCCGGAGTGCAGTGGGATGTGGTGCTGAGCAGCACTGGGTGAAGGAGTTGTCACTGGCAGGAGCACCGAGGGGCTGGGCACCGGTGTTGGGTACCATGGGCCCTGGTGCATCCAGCTCTGGGGTGTGTGGTGTGTCCCCACAGAGCAGTGACAGCCTCGGGGGCTGTCACCCGCTGGGTGCCCATGGTCCTGGCTGGCCATGCAGTTCCCTGTCCTGTGCTCGGATAACGGTGAGCTGCGATTAAATGTGAACCACTGAAAACAGCCCTCAAAACATCCTCCAAAGAGCCCAACCCACCAGGAAATGGGGATAAGAAGCTGCTGACGGAGGCGTAAGTAAACCAGGGGAGCTGTCAGCAAAGCAAGGATGTCCCATGCAGAGCAGTGAGGGAGACGTTTCCCCTCCTGCGTCAGTGTTGGATGGGTTCCTGTGTACTCTGTGTGGTTTTGAATGTTACAACCAGAATTTACCCCGCGTCGTCCCATCAGGCGGTGCTCGGGTGGGATGGTCCTGGGTCACTTGGAAGGAGATCACACTCCTGAGCTGCCAGCTCCTTTGCAACCTGAGTTTCACATGAATGAAGCTCTCCCAAGGGCTAAAGGAGGTGGGAAACTGGGTAAAGGTTGGAAATTCCTCCCATAAAGATCCTTCCGGACACATTCCCCTTCCCCTCCTGGTGTGACCCGGCCTCGAGCCACTGCTGCTCAAAGGGATCATGGTTAAACACTTGCCATGGTTAAACACTGATCATGGTCAAACACTGGTCATGGTTAAACACTGGTCATGGCTAAACACTTATCATGGTTAAACGCTGGTCATGGTTAAACGCTTATCATGGTTAAACGCTGGTCACGGTTCAACGCTGGTCATGGTTAAACGCTGGTCATGGTTAAACGCTGGTCATGGTTAAACACTTGTCATGGTTAAACACTAGTCATGGCTAAACACTTGTCATGGTTAAACGCTGGTCATGGTTAAACACTGGTCATGGCTAAACACTTGTCATGGTTCAACACTGGTCATGGCTAAACACTTGTCATGGTTAAACACTGGTCATGGTTCAACACTGGTCATGGTTCAACGCTGGTCATGGTTAAATGCTGGTCATGGTTAAACACTGGTCATGGTTAAACACTGGTCATGGTTAAACGCTGGTCATGGTTAAACACTGGTCATGGTTAAACACTGGTCATGGTTAAACGCTGGTCATGGTTAAATGCTGGTCATGGTTAAACACTGGTCATGGTTAAACGCTGGTCATGGTTAAACACTGGTCATGGTTAAACACTGGTCATGGTTAAACGCTGGTCATGGTTAAACACTGGTCATGGTTAAACACTGGTCATGGTTAAACGCTGGTCATGGTTAAACACTGGTCATGGTTAAACACTGGTCATGGTTAAACGCTGGTCATGGTTAAACACTGGTCATGGTTCAACACTGGTCATGGTTAAACGCTGGTCATGGTTAAACACTGCTCACAGCGCGGGAGGCTCTGAGCACGGGGGGGTCCTTGGTGCCACCCCCAGAGCACCACGGGGCCGCGCATGGGCACTGGAGAGGCCCCAGCCCGGCCTGGCAGAGCAGCACGAGCGGAGCTCTCAATTACCAAACCCCATTTGCGATTCTGTTTCTTCTCTCACTTCAGTTTTTAATCCTAATTACAAACGCTGCTCGCTGTCAGCCTGAGGAGCAGAGGAGCTGATTCAATGGGATGGTCCAGTCACCACCGCCGCTCGTGGGCTTGGCTGCGGTTCGTGCCGGGAGCTCTGGGACCAGCTCTGGTGCTTGAGCTCTCCCTCCATCGTCTGCCGGGGTGTCCATCCGAGCCGTGGCTGAGAGGGAGGCACATTCCAGGGGGCTGGAACTGGGTGAGCTCTAAGGTCCTTTCCACCCAAACCAGTCTGGGATTCTGTGGTTTTATGAACCACGCAAGCCCTTGGAGCTCCCCTCTTGATCCTGAAAAGCTGAACAGCGGTGCTGGGTGGGAGGAGAGCACATCGTACCAAGAGACAGCCAAGTGAGCGAGTGAGTGAGTGAGTGAGATGGCTTGGACAACTACATCCAATTAGCCTGACATTAATCTTGGGCAAATGGGTGGAAAAACTAATGCAGGATTCAATTAATGGGAGAATTAGAGCCTGGGAATATAAATTCATGCCTGTCATAGAAAAGAAGTAGGACCTGTCAAACCGCCCTGATTTCATTCTCTGATGAGATGGTGGCGCAGCAATGACAGGCTCCGGACAGGGGGTCACTCGGTGCCGTGATGCCCTGGTTAAAAGGATGCTGGAAAGAGAAGAGCCAGGAGGGGATGTGGCCGTGCCGCTGGTTTGCTGCCGGGTCGTGGCATCTTCCTTGGGGACACCGACCCGCAGGGCCCTGGTGCTGGGTGCTGGAGCTGAGTGAACGGAGCAGAGACCTGAGTAAGGCCCCACTGCCCTGGGGCAGACGTTGGCCCATTCCTATGGGAATGCGCGTGATGCCTCGGGGCAACGGTGCCTTGGCAGCAAGTGTCACATTCGCTTTGTTTTCCCAAACCCTTATGTGAAGATGGTTCTGAGCACAGCAAAAGCCCAAAGTAAGACCCAAATCCATGAAAGGCTTGAATTAACCATCGTATTCCCTTTTATCAGAGCTCCAGCAACAGATTTATGCAGCTCTTGTCTCACCGCTCTGCACCATCCCAGTGCCTGTTTCAGGACGAAGGGAGAGCCCCTGCCTGGTTTAGCACAGGGCTCTGCCCATGTTTCTGTTGTCTCCAGCACCATGGCCCTGATGAGGTCCTCGTGTCCCTGTGCTCAGCATCAGCTGCTGGTGCTGCTGGGCTCGGAGCGGGTGCTGCTGGGTGCTGCTGGATGCTGCTGGGCTTTGCTCAGGACACACCGTGCTCTGGCTCCATTCGCGGCATTTGCTCTCCAGACCTGGTTGCTCTTCCAGGAGCTCTCAGGCAGGCTGGGGACGTGCAGTCTGTGACCCACAGCGCTGCGGCTGTGCGTGCTGCTCAGCCCCTGGTGCACATTACGGACCCCACGTGTCCTTTGCGTGTAAAGAGCCCCATTAGGGTGCATTAGGAAGCCACGACTGATTGCCTTTCTGCTCTGAAATACTGCAGCAGCTTTTCAAGTAGACCAGTGATGGAAATGCTGCTGCCGGCGGCTCCGTGTCCTGCGGGTCTGCTGCCCGGGATCAGCGCTGGCAGGTCGGAGCCGCCCTGGGCCTGCAGGAGCCGCACCACTGCCAAAGGGGATGGCTGTGCCCAGTGCTGCATTTGGGGTGCTCCTCACATCCCCCCGCTCCAGCAGCTCAGCCAAGGCAGGCCCTCAGGTGAGGGCCACACACGCCATGGGGCGCAGCACCCGTGGCACGCTCAGGTCTGTGCAGTGCCCTGGGCGGCACCCGGGCAGCACCCTGGGGCCTGCAGTGCCGCAGCTCTGCGGTGCCCGTGCAGGGTGGCACAGGGAGCCCGGGGCGGTGCTGTGAGGGATGGCCCAACTCCTGTTTCCCTGGGCTGGCTCAGATGAAGTCCCACCGAGCACTGGGGCTGCGCTGCCCGGGGTGATGCTCCCGTGATGCAGGCAGCACGTCACGGCTGGAGCATCCCAGTGCCCAGTGCCTGGGTGCCTGCCGGTGCCCATGGAGCTGATAGGCAGCCGGGTTGGTGGCTACGGAGCACCCGCAGGAGCTCTGTGGCTTCAGCACCGGCACGAACCTCTCCCGTTTCCCCTGGAAATCGTTCCTGTCACTGTTTCAGTGTCATTCGGGCTGAGTGCAGGCCCCGCATCCTGAGTGCGTTTGTCTCCCGCTGCAGCTCGCAGCAGGGACCCAGCACGTGAGATGGTGCTGGAGCCAGGGACCCGGCTGGGCAGGACGAGCAGGGCAGCAGAGCCCTCCTCTCCTCCTCTCCACGTGCCTGCAGATGCCATTCCTGCCGATGAGGTATGTTTATCTGGGGGAAAGAAATGAGGTCTTAACCAGATGGCGGGGCTAATAAATTGCTCAGGAAAGGCAAACTAGAACATGCAGCCCACGTCTCCTCTGCGCATCTATTGCAAAGTGCCAAAAGAAATCTGTCTCAGGAATTATTTCAGAGAGGGTAATTTCTGCTTCCCAGTTGCTGTCATACATTAGAAATATCTGAAATGCCTCCAGTTGGTTACCAGTGGTGAGGAGCAGCCAGGGGCTGCCATGGATGAGAAGCACTAAAAGAAAATAAATTAGCCTCTTGCACTCAGCCCTTCCCTCAGCTGCCGAACCACGAGTGACGAGCGGCTGTTGCTTAAGTGACGACCAGAATAATGAGGAGAGCAAGGTCCACAAGGGAATATTAACTCGGAGGAACAATGGTTCCTTCCCCTTTTGAAGTTCGCCCCTGGCAGCCCCTGTCCTGGTGCAGAGGTGAGCCACGTCCTACCAGAGCCAGCATGAAGGGTGCTGGGGGTGCCAGAGCAGCCCATGGCTGTCCCACAGCATCCTCTGTCCCACACCTCCAGTGCCAATGCTCTTCCCTTCTTTTCCCCTCATTGATCCCACGGCAGCCCATCTCCTCCTGGCTTAGCCAGGTGTAAACCTGTCATGCTCCCTGTAACCACCCCAAACCAGTGGCCTGCAGCCAGGGGAACTGCTCACACACCAGCCCTGCAGCAAGGAAAGAGCCTGAGGCCGTGGCAAGGGGCCAGACTGGACCATGCAGGTAGATGGCATCTTCTCAAGTGTAATTGAAGCAAGTAGGAGGAGCAGCCAGAGCTCATTAATGGCCATGGCTGAGCCAGCGAGGGCAGGAGCTGCAGCTGCGGTCACCCGGTGTCTCCAGCAGAGCTGACAAACAGGGAGCACCTGGAGTAAACAGGGAGACGAGGAGCAGCCCCATGGATCTGCCATGCACCGATCACCTCATCCCATCTGGTTTCCCTCCAGCACAGGGCCTGCTCTGGCTGTGGCACTGGGGGCTGGCAGGGCCGGGTGCAGGATGTGGTTCATGAGCCTGGTATGACTGCTGGCACGGGGCTGTGCCTTGGCTCTCTTTGCAGATGGACGAGCCAGGACAACTGGTGGAAAAATGAGGTTTCCAAGAGGTGCTGACATCTGCCCGAGGATGTGCTGGGGCTCGTTCTGCAGAGCCTCAAGGGCAGGCTCTCTGTGCAGCTGGTGGATGCACCCTGTCTCCATCACTTCTCTTCACAGCGCTGGGTGATCCCTGCTTTGGGTGCAGCCTGGCAGCTTCTGCTGCTGCGATGGGGCCGGCAGCACACACACTCCTGGTACTCCAGGCATGAACTATCTTCATCAGCGGCTCGGTAACGCGCACCCTGAGCATTGGCAATCTGTCCCCTCTCATTTCTCCGCTTGCAGCTCACGTTGCTCTAACTGCCAGTTTCACTCATGCCAGTGACTGAGCCTCTGCATGGGGCCACTGTGGCTCCAGTGAAGCCGAGTGTCCACAGACAGGGGCAGAGCTGGGCTGGGGAATGGCAGGAACCTGCGGGTGGTGTCTCACTGCTGTGGGTCTGCTTTATGAAGCAAGAATTCCTCCCCCAAAGGGTGCTCAGGCATTGCAACAGGCTGCCTAGGGCAGGGCTGCAGGCGCCGTCCCTGCAACTGTTCCCAAACCACACAGACGAGGCCTCAGTGCCATGGGTTAGTGGTTGGACTGGACCCCAAAGGTCTTTTCCAGCCTCGTTGATTCTGTGATGCTGTGATCTCGGGCACCCCGCAGTGGTGCAGGGTCCTTCACCTGCAGGGCTCTGCCCCGGCACCCCCAGTTCTGGGCTCTTCTGGTGTGTCCTGACCCTGTTTGCCTGGAGCCTGCTCCCTGACAACGGAGATTTTCAAAGGTGCTTTGAGTGCTCCGGAGGTGCTAACGGCTCCGAGAGCTCACCAGGCTGTGCCGAGCCCCCCGAGCCCTGCGCTCGCTCCCCTCTGCCTTGCCCATGTCCCCTGTCTCACGCCAGGCAGGAGCGTTTGAGCAGCCGTTAACGGGGCTGGCCCTGGCTGGAGCTCTGCTGTGCTGTATCCAGCACCAGGAAGCTCATCCCTCGGGCAGCGCAAACCGGGAGCCCTCCTGAATTTCAATTCCTTAGTCTCCTCCGGCTGCCGGAGTCACCTGGGGAGCATTACCCTGACTTACTGCTCCTTGTTTGTATCCACGAACAATTATATGGGGGTGCCGTTTTGAGAACTACCTCATTTCACAGGCTGTGATTAATGATGGTGATCTTCCTCATTTAGCACTTTGTTAGATACCTGTTGCAGCTGCAGCTGTCCCCAGGAGGACATGTGCTCACTTAATGCGCTATTGCAGGGAGAACAAGGCATTCTTCCACTGAGAAAAGGCAAGGAAAGGAGCTGAAATGGGGCTGTAAGAGTTCTTTGGTTTCCCTCCAATGCCCTTTCTATCCATTCCTCATGTGCAAGCAGCAGGGAGGAAGTCATTTCACTGTGGGCTCTCCCCAAGGGACTTACGGGGCCGTATTCGGGCTTGCTTGGATTCAGGTCAAGATAAGATTTGCTTGCTCCTAATCCTCTCAGGTTGATGCAGTGCTGAGGAATCTGCCATAGCTGCCTTGGCTCATAGCGGGATCACCGCTGGGAGCCCGGCACCCCGGGGATGGACGGGGCTGCCCCTGCCTCAGCTCTCAGCAGTGAAGATGATGGGAGCTGAGGGGTTTTCAGCTCCTGCCATCACTGTGGACAGGACGCACCGGGAGCCACACGGCTCTGACATCTCCCCCGCTGAGCTCCATAACCGCAGGGCTGGCTCTGAAGAATGAGGAGCATTTTGGAGGTGCTGCCTTTTGGGATGGAAGCAGAATGTGCAGAGAGCCCTGAGCACACCGAGCCCACGGGGAGGGTGCCCTCCAGCCCTGTGGAGGGCAGCAGGAGCAGGCAGGGTCTCCAGCATGGCCTTACTGGGACCAGGCTGGCATTCCCAGTGCGGAGGGGGAATTGTGCTGTGGCATCGGCAGAGCCCATGCCCACTGTCCATGTACCACGGCCATGCCGGTGCCGGTGTGGTATGTCCGGTGGGCACAGGGCTGCTGGTGGCTGCAGGTTCCAGGGGAGGCAGCTCTTGGCAGCATCACTGCTTGGCAGGCTGCAGCGCAGGAGCGATGGCATTAAAATGCTTGTGTTGATCTGGCAGAGGCAGCCCTGGGACATCAGCAGGCGATGATTTGCTGGTAAAGAGGAAAATGACAATACTCTCCATCAAAATTATTATAGCACCATCCCTCAGAGCCAGCAGCCCGAGCACGGCGCGGGAGGCTTCCCTCTTTGCTGCCTTTTCCTAACAAGGGGAGTTTTAATGGCACTGAGTGCAGCTCTGGCCACCAGGCACCATGGCACCGAGCACCGTGGCTCCTGCTGACTGCACCGAGCACATGGCATGGCCAGAGCCATGCTCCCAGCTCGAGGCTGTGTGAGGAGCCCTCCCCGCTCTTGCTTGTTCCTACAGAGACAGACGTCGGAATGAGCTTGTCAAGTGAGCTTTTCTGTCTGGTTAGAAACGGGGTTTCGAGCTCCTCGCTCACTTGTAAACAGTTTTAGTGGTCCCCAGCCAAATCAGCCACAGCGAAAGCAAACATCAGCCTGAGCCAAGGCGGTCCCTGCAGGGAAATCACTGGCCACAGAAGGAAACAAAATGCATGATGGCTTCAAAAGGCATCCATTAAACGGTGTGCTGAAGTGATTCATGGCGCTGGTAGTTAGGCTTTAATTAGATCTTAATCACGTAATTTCATCTTTGTTTTAGAAATTAGCGCTTAATGACTGCGCTGCTCTCGTAACAGTGCCGTGACTGAGCGCAGGGGCATCACAAGGCAGCGCAGCAGCGGGCAGAGATGGGACGGAGATTATCTGCTGGTCTCGCATCGTTATTTCTTAAATACAGAAGTACATTTGGAACAAATGCAGCAGGGCCTCAGGGGAGGAGGGAGAGGGTTGGAGCTGCACAAAGAGGAGGGTACGGGCTGAAGCCTCTGCCTCCTGAGCCCAGCGATGCCCTCTCCCATGGGAATGGGCACCTCTGCCCTCTCCCTCCTGGGGACAGCCTGGGCCCTGCAGGGGTGTGAGCCCAAGAGCATCACTGCCGAATGGTGCGGGTGACCACAAGAGATGGATGGCAGGCTTTCGCTTCGGCTGGCAGCTCGGATCCTTCACAGCATTAGCTGCAGAGTAATTAATCTCAGTCACTCCTGGGCACTTTCCCTTCGCATTGCCATTTGGAGCATCAACACACCTGTAGAGCTGCTGTGCCCTGTGGTGTAGGGGATAGACCTGTCCCAAATGGCGCCAGCAGTGTGGACCATGCGCTCTGCAAACACACACAAACCCTGGACACGTCTCCAGGAGAGGGTTTCCCCCCTTGCCAGCTGTGGGGATACGTCAATACCTGCTGCAGAGGATAACTCCATTCTTTACTGAGTCACATGAAGTCAATTCAAGTTTGCCCGGTGAGTCCATGTGCCAGGCAGGGCCAGGATAATGCTGCCGAACCAGAGCCCAGCCCCATGGAGCTGGATTCATCCCATGCCCTGCACAGGAGCTGTGCCCTGCAGTGCATCCCTCCCTGGCAGGGGAAGCAGAGCTTTCACTCGGGTCTCAGCTTCCTTTTGCCTCCTGTTGGGCTCCGCTTAGCCCTGCCCTTGCCCCGCTGCTCGGGGAGGTGAGGTCCCAGCTTTGTGTCCCTTGCTGTGGCGCTGCAGCAGCTCCTGAAGCTGAGCGATCCCTGTCCTTGAGCCCTGCCTGCCCTTGCTGCGGATGGCAGCGAGCCCCTTCCCACCTTCCCTTTCCTGCTTATTATGCCACATGAGCCACTTGAACTCATTACTGTGGCAGATTATAGGTCCCCAGGTAATAACGTGCATTCAGATAATTACGAACAGATCCTCTAATAGGAATGAACTCAGCTGAAGCCATTCAGTCGCTGGGTAAATATTTGTACCTCAGCCGTCCTTATCTCCATTGCCGGAGCCTGCAGGTCTCTGTCCTCAGCTGTGCTCACTGCAGGAGCTGCTGTGGTTAGCAGGCAGCTGGGGCTGGTGTGGACCTGCCTCATGCCGTGGCTCAAAACCAGCCAGGGACCCCATGAGCCCTAAGCCAGCTCCCCTGTCCCTCGGCAGAGCTGGGATACCCCCCAGCCTGGCTCAGCATCCCACTGCCAGCCTGCCCACTGCTGCCTGGCGACCTAGGGACTGATGCTGCAGCCAAGCAGGGTCCTGCATCAGCAGCAGCGCTGCCTGCATGCGCAGCGTGGTGAGAGTTGCCCTTCCCTGGGGTGCCTGCCATGTCCCCCTGTTTCTGGCCACAATCACACCATCCTG
The DNA here is from genome assembly GCF_037157495.1 of Lathamus discolor. Classification (NCBI taxonomy): domain Eukaryota; kingdom Metazoa; phylum Chordata; class Aves; order Psittaciformes; family Psittacidae; genus Lathamus; species Lathamus discolor. Next base: position 91,901,114 of record NC_088889.1, read on the forward strand.
TGCCATCAGGGTCCTCAGGGCTGCTGCAGGAATCGGTGTTCCTGCAGGGATGTGTAAGGAGCATCACTCCTCGGTCAGCGCTGAAGTGCTTCTGATGGGCACAGCACCCACCGCCCGCTGTCGGCAGCTGTTTCAGGGAGCAGCTGACACCCCATGGGCTCCCTGAGCCGCTGGCAAGTGTCACCTCCCTGCCCTGCACACCCGGGGCCCGGCTGCACTGGAGTCACCCTAATTGGACCAGCTGGCTAATTAGCTGTCCGGTAATGAATTATGCAGTGATGCCTGGACGCCAGTGCACATTTGATACCGTCAGGGCCTCTCGTTCCTGCATGTTCCCGCTCGCTGCAGCGCTGAGCAAAGCCTGTGGAAGAGCTTGGAGAACTCCCAAAGTGAATCGAAGCTGTTGGTCAGCCCCGTGCGGAGGCACGTCCTGGGTACAGGCGTCACCGCTGCTCTGTGTCTGTGCTGCCCAGGCGGGTGTCAGCATCGCCGAGTGGTGTCCCAGCCAAACCCATCCCGGGCAGCGGTGGCAGGTCCCGAGGGGCTCAGCCGGCAGCAGGTTTCTGTCCCCTGCTGCAGCCTGATAAAATAATAGGAGGAAACTTGACCTACTTGGCTGTGCCAGCATCGCGGCTCTTCCTGCGCATTAATCATCTCCAAGGGGTTAGAGGTGTCTGCTAATGATCATATTTACTTGCTGCACAGCTCTGTGTCAGGCGGAGGGAGGGCCTGTGTTAGAACCGTGTGTACCTCGGTGCAGGGGCTCATCCCTGCCCGGGGATTGTAATGGCCAGCACAAGGCAGGGTCCAGCTCCCCCAGCAGGGCTGCCCTCACTCACTGCCCCTTGCAGTGCTGCCCATCCCCGCCGCTGCCCATAACCACGGAGCCAGCAGGGAAGCTGAACTGCATTAATTAATAAGAAGTTAATCAAGTTCTCTCTGCGCTCACAGTGCTGTGATGCCGCCGCGGTCTGAGGGATGAGCGGTGCTCCCTGTGCAGCTGAGCATCCCGGGTTTAGTTCAATGTGCCCGTGCAGGGCTGCAGCTCGGGGCTGCTGCTGAGGAGCTCACCACGGAGCCAGCTCCGGGCTGGGGCTGCCGGGAGCCTCCCTGCTGGTACCGAGCAAACGCGGTGCTCGCGTCTGGGGCCAGGGATCCTCATCAGGAGACAGGAGGTAAATACCCGATGGAGATGCCGGCTCGAAGGACTGGCGGTCCTGGGATGGTCCTGCCAGGGAAGAGGCATCCAGAGGTGTTCTGGGGGGGGGAGGCTGCTGCTGGGCCGGAGCGGTGCTGCGGTGCCAGGCTCCAAGGGATGTGCTGGTGGCTCCGAAGGGCACTCACCAGCGATGTAAATGGCCTCTGGGAAGGCTTCCCTTGACCCAGCACATCTTGAGAGCTCTTCAGTGTGAAGGGGATCAGGGACCACTTAAGTCACGTTCATTACATTTAAGTATTTATGAGCTGATAAATATTAAACAGCCGCTCTCTGGGGTTCAAGCCTGAGTGAAGCGATCAAAACGTAGTGCACGCAATGGCCGTGGCCATGCCTCTGGGGCCAGGGGATGTGGTGCACCAAGGATGGCTGTGTACCCGCCTGCCCATCAGCAACGAGCATCTCTTGGCACCTCCTGGCATGGCCAGTGCCCTGTGCCTGTGCTACCGGTTTCACTGGTGTGCATCCCATGGGTCACCCCATGACAGCTCCAGTGCAAGCCATGGCAGCTTCCCAGGCACTGCCTGACACTAGTGCTGGGGCTTTCCCTGATAGGGAGAGCTTTGGGGTGTTCGCTCTGCACCGTGTTCTGCCCGCAGCTTGCAGCAGGCCCATGCAGGTGATGGGCAGCTCAACCTCTTCTCCAGCACAGACATTCAGGGCATCACTGTAGCCCTGCAGCTCAGGATCTGGCACCCTGCCCCTGCATCCTGTCCCTCTCCTGCAGCAAGCTGGGCTCAGACCCTGGCACCCACATCAGTCAGGTCAGCAAGGGTCCTTGTCCTGCTGTGGGCGCTCGTCAAGGCTCTGCACTGTGCTCTAGCAGGGCTCTTCATCACCTTTCTCATAGAAACAGTTGCTCTAAGCCGCGTACCTTCCAGCCCATCACAAATCATACAGTGGTGGTTAGAATTTACATCCTGGCTGATAAAGTTCGCACTTAAGGAAAGCACTTTCCTCCCAACTGCTGCAGCCGTTTGATGGTGTGGATGAGTGGGGGATCCCTCTGGCAGCCCCTCTGCTCAGCATCACTGTCACCAAACCAGTGCCGCTCAGTGTCCTTACCAAGGCCCTGTCCTGCCTCGTTCAGATGCACACCATCTACTCTGAGATTTTTTAAGCCACGTTTTAAGAGCTCCTAATGTGATAAGCACTCTCAGTACAGGCCTTCCTAAGCCCTCATTTGCTCACCCTTTGGAAACCTAATACTTGCTTTAAGCACATTTCTGCTTCCTCCATTTGTAAGGGCAAATGTAAAGTAATTGTTTGATACTGCGGTGGTTTCTCCAGGCTCCAGCTCTAATTTCCCTCTAATACAGTATCGTCAGGGGGATCAATCTAACCCAGCACCTTCTGTCTCCTTAGAGTGGATTGGAAATGGCTTTTCTACGGCGAGGTTGGGATTTGTGAGTCTCGCTATGAACGTTTTTCTCCTTTAAAGGAGAAATCATACAGGAAAACATCCCATCTTCCTGCAGACAGCGGCTAATCCAGCTAGCTCTGGGTCCCCTCCCTGCTGGGTCCCCCATGGCTCCTGTAGCTGCCGCTGGATGATAGTGGAATCCATGCAGATAGGGATCTGTTAGATCTCTATTAATTATCTCCTATTTGTTCTATTAGAGCTCGCTGGACAGTAACCACTTCCAGTAAGGCCTCTTAAACTGGTCTGTGGTTGCGTTGCATCCCCACAGAGCCACTGTGCATTGCTCCAAAGCCTCCCCAGCCCTGTACCGGAGGACAGAGGGTGTCTGGGACTGCGGCTCCCCTCAGTCTCCTGAACCCTGGTCCTGCTGCCATGGGGCTCTGGACACGGTCACAAATAACTGGGGGTGTCTGGCAGCCCCATTGCTGACCCCTCCACAGGGAAGCCTGTGGCTCCTGTAGGCAGCATTGGAGCACAAGCAGAAGGAGGCACCCAGGCATGCCCCCTTCCTGGGCAGCGGTCACAGCCCCCATGCACTTCTGCCACCCAGCACATGGGGGTCTTACAGCCACCGGTGCCCCAGACAGCGGCTGCATCACAGCACCCATCTGTGCTGGCAAATCCTGGCACATCCAGCTCCTCCTGGGCTGCTCCTGCACCAGGAAACTCTGCTGCAGAGTGGCACAGGGACCAGTTTGTGCCAGCACTGGGGAGAGGCTGAGGCTCGGGCTGAGATTTAGATGCTAGTGGTAAATTGCAGCCTTTGACAGAAATGCCTGAGATTTACTACGAAAATCAATAGATGATTCAAACAGTCCAGCTCTCGGAAAGGCAAATAACACCCTACCAACAAGAGCTGTTATTGATATTCATGAGCAGCGGTGCTCATTACAGGGCCTGCTAACAGGGCGTAAGATGGATCGCTGCAGGATGGGATGGGGCTACGTGTGTGCATCCACAGTGTGGGCATCCCCATGGCCTCGCTGCCTGGACTGGCTGAACCCTGTGGGAGCTGTTTAGACCCATGGACCCCAAGGTGCTCAGGAGGTGCTGAGCCGGGAGCACAGCGATGCTGCACCACCTCCGAGCTCCTGAAGATGCAGCCCATCAGTCTTGGCTCCAGGCAAGATACTGAGCTGGAAGAATTCCCTGTTCCCAGATGCGCTGCAGTCAGAGGGTGGCTGGTCCCTGGAAGGAGCAGGGAGGTGGCACCTAACCAGGGCCGGCTGCGGTGCCCGGGGATGTAAATCAAAGGACAACAGTGACTAATGCAACGGGGCCAGCTACCGAAGCGGGCGGCCCTTGGCACTTCATTGTATGCATGGGCTCCTGTAGAACAGCCCACGAGGCCCAGCGATACAATCCCAGAGTGGTTGGGTTTGAAAGGACCTTAAGATCATCCAGTTCCAACCCCTGCCGTGGGCATGGACACCTCCCAGCCATAAATTACTGCTGCTTGTGTCTAACGCAGCCCCCAGCCCCCAGGCCTGGCAGGAGCTGGCACTGACCTGGGTCCTGAGGCACTCCTGAGCGGTGCTGTCACCGCTGCGAAGGGCTGTGCCCTCCTCACCGTGCTGAGCTCTGTGCCCACCACCTCGCCTGACCCATGGGCACGTGCCTTGCCTAAGAAAAGCCCATGCTCCGGACCGGTGGTAGCTGCTTTATTCACAGGAAGGGGTCACATGCTGAACAAGGACACCGGTGCTGCTGAAGTACCCGTAACAGCAGGATTCTGTGCTTTATTCACAGGACAAAATATCGGTACAACATCTCTGATAAACTTCTTTTCCAAGCAGATACATCTCACTGTCCTCATGGTTACACACTGCACTTACGTGACGAAAGGCGAAGTGGAGCGGCTGGAGCTCTGCCCGTCCCAGCACCACGGCGGGATGTGGCCCCACGGGGCAGGCAGGGGTGTCCAGGAGCACCCGTTTGCTTTAGGACATGGAGGAGGGATGCTGTTTGCAGCAGCCCACGGATAGGCTGCAGGACAGGACCATCACCATTACCCCGGGGACCACATGGCAGTAAAAACAAATAGGACCGCATGGAGCCAGCCCTGGCACTGCTGACCTGCTGGGATGGGCAGTGCCTGCTGGGCACCATCCCTCAGCGGCTGCTGCAGGACTCTGTGTTTTCCCCCATCTCCACTTGCTCTGGAGCACCCCGGCCTCCCCAGGGCTAGGGAAGCCCCTCTCCTGCCTCTGCTCATGGCCTCTGGGCAGGGTGGGCTGGTGAGGGGGTCCTGGCTCCAGCCCCCCCTCATGGGAGACTGCAGCCCCACGTCACCGCGGCTCTGCTCCCGGACACTTATTCCCACCTGAAGTCCTGCCCGACTGTTTCATAGAACTTGATATTATAAGGTCTATAAAAGTCCCGAAGCTGCTCGATCACCTCGGGGTCTATCTGCACGTGAGTCCTGCCTTTGGACTTGCCCAGGCAGCGAGGCAAGCCGCTGCTCTCCGACTTCTTCAGGCAAGGAAAGCCTTTCGTCTTGTTGAAGTAGAAGTGCTTGTCTGTGATAACCCGTTTGATGCCCAGGAAGTCCTGGACTTTGCCCATCTCCCCCGCCGGGTCCGTGATCAGCTTCTCCCCGCTGACAAAGTGGATCTGGGAGAGGGGGAAGTACTGGAGCCAGCTCTCGAGGTGCACGGCGTACATCCCGATGCGAATGGCGTTCCAGGAGGTGTCCACCAGCCCCAGGCTGCGGTTGCGGAAGGACAGCCCCTCGAAGGTGGGGATGTCCGGCTTCTTGGAGAGCGTCTGCGTGTAGTCCGAGATGGCGCGGGTGACCGGGTTCCGCACCACCACGATCAGCTTCGTGTCCCGGGACATGTTGAAGATGCGCCTGGGGGCCTCCTTGGTGACAAAGTAGCTGGGGGTCTTCTCCACCGTGATCTGGCTGTCGAGCGTTCGCGGCATCAGGCTCCTGCAAGCGAAGCACAAGGTGATGATGAGGAAGGAGCTGGGCACTGAGAGGTGATGTCCACAGTGTGGGGCCAGTGGGGAGTCCCCTCCCGCAGGACAAGGCAGGACAAAGCAGGCACAGCTCCTCCTGCAGCACTGCAGGAGGCCCCTGCCCATCCTGTATCCATCCCAGCTGCAGGAGACTCCATGCAGAGGACATGGGCACCCGCAGCCCTGCACAGCAGCAAGTGGAGAAGCTTGGCTCCGGGGCGAAGCCAGAGCCAGGCAGGACTGAGGGCAAAGGCAAGGCCAGGCTGGGGGGACCCCGGGACTGCTCTGTCCCATCAGCAGGTCCTGCCTATCTGTGGCGTGGGGAGCCAGGCTGCAAGGGCAGGGAGGGGGCACCAGACCCGGGGAGAAGGCAGCATCTCTGCAGCCCAGCCTAGCACTAATTAAATCATCTGCTTTGACATGCAAACATCCAAATCAAATAAAAACTAATGGGATGGAAAGATTTATAAATTGCTCTTGTATTACTAAACTATCAAATCCACTGCAGCCAGACTGACGGTGCCACAGGTCTCCCGGCTGGAGCGGGCAGGGAATGCTGGCAGCCACGATGAGGCCAGTGGTGCTCCGGCAGGGGAAGCCCACGTCAGCAGCTCTGTCTGCAGCGATTCAGCTGGAGCGAGCAGGGCACTGGTTTATTCCTGGGATAACCCCACGCAGCCGCCATGGCCACACTGCCTCGCTGCAGCACGGGCGTTCCGAGCGCTCCATCAGCCCAGTGGCTGGGACCAGACACCTCCAGGGTCCCTAAAACACTCTCCACAGCCACCAGCTTTGGGGCTTGCTCTGTACAGAGAAACCCAACGAAAGACCTAACCAGGAGGTACGACAGCAGCTCACAACATCCTGTGTGACAAGGGGACCATGACAAAGACCTGAGGCAGTGTGGGGGGCAGCAGCACGCACCAAGGGCGGGGGGTCCCCGTGGGGGCAAGAAGAGGCTGGTCCAGGGGAACCAGAGCAGCGGCTGGAAGAGACCCATGAGAGAGGCTGAAGGGACGTGCCCAGAGGCGCGTGCCAGGCTGCTGGGGACGATGGCAGAGGCTGGACTCAGGCCCTGGGTGCTGGCACAGTCCCCACATGACCCGTGACAGGGCTGCCTGTGCTGGGGGCCGCCAGCACACACCCCCTTGACCGGTTTCCTCCGTTGCAAGAGAACAACCTGATCAGTGACCGGGAATTAACGGGGCTGGTTTACGGAGGTACCTGAGCACGGACGCGGCTTAACTGGCCTTTCCCTCCGCTCCGCTTCCAACCCCATAAATCCAGATGACGATTCCCATTGTTTAATGACCAACAGGAAATGCTAATTTAGCGGCAGGCACCACAGCTGCATCTGCGCCTCACAAACAAGTTTCACCATACATCAGCGTGGGACAGCTTTGTAAGTGATTCGCTATTACAGCCATAAAACTGCTGTTTCATTAATGGCTCATCTTCAGGCTTGTTAGACTTTCATTACGTGAGCTATTAGGTCCATGTATTCCAAAAACGAAATTACGGGTTCCAATCCATTATGAAAAACACAAAATCTCCGCACAGTAAATTACTGAAATGAGACAAGAGTTTGTTTCTTTTTAAATGGACTCCCAATGTTTGCTGATCCTGAACAACAGAGGCTGCTGAGGCAACAAAACACAACCCGAATAGATAAATAAATCACCAGTGAAACCGTGCAAGGGGGAGAAGTGTCATCCAGGCATTCATCTTCACGTTAACAGCAAGATCCCCAGGGCTGCAGGAGTGGGGAAATGCATTGCAAACTTAATTACACTTGACTTTAAAATGATATTTTGGACTTCTGCATTCGCAGAGTTATTTGCATACAAATAGCATGTCACATAGTTTTAAGCCCAAGGCTCGTGTGCTCAGGTGTGAAGGCCCTTGGTAGCTGGTTTGTGGTGCCGCATGGCCAAAGCTCAGGCAGGGGCCAGTCCTGCTGCTTTGGGGACCCGTCCCGGTTCCGCCGTGCCTGTGCTGCCCACACTGGTGTCACACCAGCGCTGCCAGGCCTCTCTCCATCACGGTCAGGCCAGAGAAACACCGAGGTTATCCCCACCCGCCCCAGTGTGCCCACCATCCGCATGTGTTCTGAGGATGGGAACCTGTGATGCAGCAGGAACGGAGGAGAGTAAAACCGCTGGTGCTGAGTGAACACCAGGGCTGTTCTGTTCAGGAACCATCAGGGCTGATGGAGCAAACTCCACTCTGGCCCTGCAGCAGTGCCGTGGGCTGGAGCACGGAGCAGCCTGTCCCTGCCTTGAGCCCGCTCTCTCGGACTGCCTGGGACAGCAAACCCTCCGGGGAGGGCATTTAATGACCAGGGGCATCTCAGCTCGCCCGAGCGCCGCCCGGCACTGGGGGCTGCAGGCACGCGTGTGCCATGGTGCCCCCACAACCCCTTTGGGGCCGGGGGTCCGGCACAGCAGCATCCACTGGGTGTACCAGGGCAGCCCCGCACCAGCCAGATCCCCAGCTCAGCGCATACCCTGCCTGTTGAGACAGCATTAATTCCCCTTGAATTAGAGATTATTGTCATTAAAGTTACTCAATTCTTAAAGCCCTTTAGTGCCATTTGATATGGGCATTAGCGCTCCCTCCCAGCCCGCAGATTCAGAGATTGTGCTCACCCACGTTACAGAGTGGGAACATGTGGGATACATCCAGACGCCAGCACGGCCCCAGGAGATGATGGCCTCGCTGTGCCCCATGGCATGTCCCTGGGCAGCCCCATGGCTGGGCGGCAGCAGCAGCAGGGAGCCCAGCCTGCCTGTGCCGATGCAAAGGCAGCGCCTGGCCCTGAAGGAGTTAACTTTTCCCCAGCACTTTTCCCACACCTGAATTATTAACTTGCTGATAATCTGCCTTTGGGCACCCCGCGGCCCCTACAACACTCCCACATTAAAGAAACATGCGCTCCCTCGCTGGCTGCTCTGCTTTGATGTCGAACACGCGTGCAACACTCTCCCGGGGAGGAACTGGTACAAAACCTCATCGGATGATTGAGATATTGCAGATAAGCGTGTGCGGGGAGAGCGCTCATCCCATAATCCCGTTACAGACCGGCCCCTCCATCCCACTTGCAGAGCGAATGCACGGGGCCGTGGCAGGCGCATCCTGGGCTCTCCTGAGAGGCAGTGACTGACGCACACGTAGCCCTGGCCTCCATCCACTCATCAGCACAAGCCCAAACTGTTCCATTTGGCAAAAATTCCCGAGCGCTGCCTCTCCTGACGAGGCTCCTGCGCTTTCCTGCTTCCAGCTGGTGCCGCAGGCTCGGCGGCTGCAGGCAGGGATGCTGCCTGTGCGCAGGCAGGGAGAGCGACCCTGGCAGCCTGGGAGACAAAGTCCTCCTGCAAAGCTCACAGGGGGCTAGGAGAAGGGTTTGCTGCAAGTGCACCTCCAGCTACAGCTGAACGTGCTGGGGACGAGCACAGAAACGCTTCCAAGAGTGCAGACTGGCACTGGGATGGTCCCGTGGGACCACTCTGCCCTGACCCAAGGACAGGTCCTCACCTCACAGCCTGTCCCGTGCCCCAGCACACTGCCAACAGGAGCAGCGGGAGGGACAGGCTGGATCCCACTGGCAATGATGCAGGGAGCCCGGCAGCTGCACAGGACTCAGCACCTGCCCCAAAGCACCCTGCCCAATGCGAAGGGGCTGTGCATGCCAGGCTGTGCCGTGCCAGGCTGTGCCATGCCGGGCTGTGCTATGCCAGGCTGTGCCATGCTGGGCTGTGCCGTGCCAGGCTGTGCCATGCTGGGCTGTGCTGTGCCAGGCTGTGCCATGCTGGGCTCTGCTGTGCCAGGCTGCGCCATGCTGGGCTGTGCTGTGCCACGGGTGCACACTGCTGGCAGCCACCACCGGCTCTCTCCTGACAGCCCAGCACTGCTGGGCTCCGCACGGCTGCAGACGACAGCAGCAGCAGATGAAAGCCCAACCAAAGCTACTGGGAGGTTTAAGCAAAACTGGGTCAAGCACACGAGCAACTGAGGTGTGAGGAAGATAAAAGCTCTCCCCAGCTCAGTGACATTGCAGCGGGTGCGCAGGACACGGGGACACCCAGCTCAGGGCTCACAGCGGTGCTGGCAGTGACGGAACGGGGCAGGCAGGGACCCCCTGCACTGCTGCCGCAGCACCGGGAACGTGCTGGCCCTGGGGCCTGGCAATGCTCAGAGGATGGACCTGCTGTGTGCCCACACACCCACAGGTCCCCCCACATCCACAGCAGGGGAACGGCCCAGCCCCGTGTCCCCGTGGCCACCGCCCTGTGCTCAAGCAGCCTCGGATTTAATGATGGATCATCTGCCTTTAATAAATGTTTGTGTTCAAAGAATTCACACCAGCCCTCCCCGGCAGCTAATGAGGGACATTTCGATGCATAAAAGCAGTTTGAACAGAGTAATTAACTTTGTGGCTGATTCAGTTTTAATCATTTAAATGCTCTGGAGATTTGCAGTGTCCTTTAAGTCAACAAAATCTTTTCCAAAGGGCACTTTGCCACCACCCTTCGCACACACGAGCCAACGTGTAACTCCCGTCTTCCTAAATAACCATCCAGCACCGACTGAGGATCCGACAAATCCCAAGGGCAGCGCCAGGATAAAGGCCCCAGCCACCGCAGAGCTCACACCAGATACTGCAGACAGCGCCTGGCCCTGCAATGGACACCCAGTGTCACCAGGGGCCGGCACCCTTTGCTCCTCAGCTTCCGAAGCATCCGTGCCCACTGCCATGCCGGTAGCTGGATTCTGAGCTACCGAAGCGAAGGCTGGAACAAACTGCAGCACTTACAAACAAGGTCACGGAAGACAGAGCAAGAACACACCATTAATACTGCAGGCTTGGCGCCCTGTGTGGATTGATGTCCCTGCACTTCCCCCAGGTCCTTGGCGAGGGCCTGAGCGAGGGTCTCGGCAGCACCAGCCCACCCGGAGGAAGGCAGGGCACAGCAGGGCACACGGTGCCCGCAGGGCAGCTCTCACACAACCTCCCTGCCAGAGGTTTCAGTCCCCTTGCGCAGAGCCGGGCCACTCTCTGAAGTCAAGGAAATTTCAAAGCATCCTTGAAGCTTGCTGCCTTCCTCTCTTCTTACTAATTAACTTCAGCAAAACGTGCTGTCAGTCAAGCCCACAAAGCAGCCCGCGTCGCTGGGCAAAGCCTAATGGGCTCCTGTTTGTGTGTGAGCCAACCTGGCCATTAGCAGAGAGCAATTAGCGAGGCAGAGTGCGGGAGCCCGGTTTGCAGCTCCCTCTTCTCCCTCCCGCAGGCAGTGGGATGCAGGGATGCTCCCGCAGTGCCCAGCACCCGGAGGACAGCACCGCTCCATGTGCTGCCGCAGCCCCAGGAGCACCAAACCCAAAGCAGCGCAGGGAAGAGCTCCAGCAGCACGGGTGCCCTTGGACCCAATAGGAAAAGCCCCTCTCCATGAAAACAGCATGGAACAGCATGACTCGGGAATCCTGGTGAGGAAAACTGCACCCCGAGGCGCTGCAATCAGAGTCCCCGCTCAAAGTTAACTGCAAATTAAGCAGCACTGTCTTCCCTGTGTTCTGGAAATATTGAAGGTTATTGGTGCACGCTACCTGCAGCAGGAAAAAAGCTCAATATTGAGCATCCAGTCCAGGATTGGTAATGAATCGATATCCCCAGCAGCTGGCTGTTCGGTTTCAGTTGTCTTAAAACAGATCTTGCTAAAAATATCTTTCCTGTAGTGTATCTGTAGCTAATGAGGTGGATTAGAGAGACTGATGGGAACTGGAGATGCACCCGGGTGTTGTGGGTCCGAGGCCCGCGAACGAGGCAGCTCCTGGGGGTCCCATGGGGAAGCCGAGGGGTCCAGCTCTGCCCAGCGCAGGGGGAGCAGAGGCTGCTCTGCGTGACAGCAGGAGCGAAGGCAGGAGGCACCAGGGGAACAGCAGCTGGAGCGAGCACGACGTTTGGAGCCACAAGGACAGCGGATCAGGAGATGTCCCTCCTGCTGGTTCCACCACCTCTGCACCAGAGCAACTCCAGGGCACGGGAAAATGTGGAAAGACAGGAACTGATGTGTTCAGAGCATCAGAGGGGCTCAGCTCTCACGCTGCTCTCAGCTGCACTGAAGCCCTACTTGGTCCCCCCACGCAGCACACCACTGAGGTACGCAATGGGAAGGATGGAGCCAGACCAGGTACTCAGCACCACGGCAGCCAGAGGCTCCTGCAGGTGAAGTCTCTGCTCATGACAGGGAAAGCCTTTGCCATCGCCTTTCCAAGGGGTCTGTGCTCCAGGCTACCCGCAAAGACCCCATCACCGTGCTCCCCAAGCACGGGAGCATCGCCTCTCCCAGCTGGCAGCGGGGGACAGCCCCCATCCGTGCCAGGAGCAGCCCCTTGCCCGGGGAGAGCCCTCAGAGCCACGGCATCGCTGTGCCCTTCCCAGGACACGGCTGGCGGCAGGACCCTGCCCTCCTGCTCCCCGGTGTCTTGGCAGAGCGACAGGAGCTCATCACGCTGCGGGTCAGACCTGCTCCACATCTAATTGCTCCACTTGCAAGGAGGAAAATCAATTCCACGTTTTCTCCATTAGCAGCCTCTGTGCTCAAGTCCTGGCACATTTGTGAGGCTAGAAAAAAAAAAAGAAGGTAATAAACCAGGGAAGTGTCATTTAATTGTTTCAGCTGAACTAATTCGGAGGCTCTGCTGCTTCGATGCGATCTCTCCATCGATCCGGACACGAAGGGAGGCCCAGGCAGCTCCTGATCACTGGTCCTGCTCCCGTCTTGCTCCCACCACTGCCACACGCTGTGTCCCTCCCGGTCACGGATGAGTCCCTTCACATAGAGGGTCCTTGGCTGAACCATGACTCAGAGAGGAGGTTCAGCTGCTCAAGTGTGTGTGGAGGGGACGTGGCTCCTACCCCCAGACCAGCACCATGCTGGGTGCCGCTGGGTGCTCCATCACCCATCCTGCTCCTCTGGACGCTCTTAGACAAAGCACTGCTGCTCCTGTCCTTACATGGTGTATTGCAGGGCTGCTCCCAACTCTTTGCTTTTAGGTGCTGTAGTATGGGTGAGCGAATGACAGAGACCTGGCAAGGGGGGAAGAACAGGCGAAGGACACTGCTGCAGCTACCTTCCAAAGGGGAGGAGGAACTGGGCATCCTGCAGGACAGCCTTAGGAGAGGGAAACAGCTTCAGTGAGCTCATCCCTGGCGCTCCCCATCACTGGTACCACTGCTACAGGAGCTGAACGTTCCTGGCTGCAGGGACCCAAGTACAACACCAGGCAGCACATGTGGCTGGGGCTGCAGACAACCCTTCTGGGCATGGACCCACCACAAGGGCTGAAAGCACCAGCCCAGGGCCCAGTGGGCTGCTCTGAGCAGCTCTGACCAGCTGATGGTCAGGAACCAGCATCCTCACGCCACAGGCAGGACTCAAGTCTGCCCAGCGAGGAGGCAACCCAGGGCCCCAGCAGAAACGGGAACGAGCAGCGTGTCACGGAGCCTCCCGACCTGCTCAGCGGCTGATGAGCACTGCCCTGCCCTGGGACAGGGACATCTCCACTGCGATAGAGGGGATGTGAGGTCTGTGCATGGCCCCATGTGCTGCCTCCCAGCAGCTGCCGTGATGCTCCAGCACACACACCGTGCCAGGCACCCTGTGCCCTGCTGTGAGCTCGCAGGCACCTGGGGCCACAGCAAACCCTCCTCTGCTTCCTGAGGCTGAAGCCCAGCAGAAGCACCACAGCCCTACCCCAGAGCTCCCGCGGTGCTCCCCACTGTCACAGCAAACCAGGGGTACACTGGGGCTGACACAGTGGGGAACAGGCAGAGCTGCCTGCAGCACCATGTGCGGGTCTGTGGGCAGGGGATGAGCTCATGGGCGCTGTGACCTGCTCACACTGAGTGCTCACCGTCCCTCCGAGAGCACCCCTGAGCTCCTCACTACAGCCTTTACCGACATTAAAACCCCACCATCTCCTGCTGGAGAAATGCAGTTGTTGTTCTCTGCTAACTATCGCAGATTTGGGATAGAGCCGCACTTTGCTGAGTTCAAGGAGACAAGATGAAGAATGACAGGGACTATCTCCCTCGGAGCCAGAGATCAAACCCGCTGGCAGCAGGGCTGCAAGACGACAGCGGCACCATCCCTCTCTCCAGCCGTTCACACCCGTTTTGGAGGCCCCATCACACAGGCAGCAGTACCCTCAGGCGAGACGGCAAACCTGTAACCGTCCCGGGACCGGAGCCCGTCCAGGCAGGGCTGGGGCTCGGCCGGCTGCAGCCGCAGCCCTGGGCTGTGCTTCGGCGGCCGTGGTGCCCTGCCGGGGGGGAACACGCCCCGCCGGGGCGGGCCGTGGAGAAGGACGAGGGAAGCCTCCCCGAGAGCCACAAAGCGACCGGCGCCCCGGGCGGGACGAGGCCGCGGGTGCCGGGAACCCGAGACCGCCGCCGGCCGGAGGGGAGAGGGCCGGGAGTGCCCGGCGGGGAGCAGCCCGCGGCGCTGCCCTCACCTGTACCACTCCAGCCCGCGGTCGTAGTTCCGGTCGAAGAAGTGGGGCTCGGTGCCCAGGGCGCGCACGTCGGGGTGCACGCGGATGAACTCCAGCACGGCGCGGGTGCCGCCCTTCTTGACGCCCACCACGATGGCCTGCGGCAGGCGCTTGGCTCCGGGGCGGGCCGGCCCCGGGGGGCTGCCGGGGGGGTCCCGCGGGCGGCGGGCGGGCGCGGGGGGCTCGGCGGGGGGGGCCCGCCCGCAAGGCCGCGACTTCTGCAGAAGTTTCTTGGCGGCGGCGCTGCGGAGGGGCGCGCAGCGGGCGCGGGGCGCGGCGGGGCCGCCGCAGCAGCAGAGGAGGCTGTAGCAGAGGTAGGAGCAGGACAGCGACAGCGTGAACAGCACCAGGACCCTCCGCGCCAGCCGCCGGGACGGAGCCGGAGCCGGGGCCGGGGCCCGCCCGCTCGGCGCCCTATGCGCCATGGCTCCATGGGGCCGCGCCGCCGGGCATGGCCCGGCCCGGCCCGGAGAGCCGCTGCCCCCGGGACCCCGCGGCGGCCGCGCCCCGCTCGCTGCGCGGCCGCTCCGGCATGGCCCGCGGCTACGGACCCCCCGGGGGGCTGCGCCCGCCGCCCCGGCCCCTGCGCGGCCCCGCCGCGGCTCCCATCCCCGGCGGGCGCTGCTCCGTGCCCGGTGCTCGGCGCTCGGACGGCGGCGGCTCCGGCTCTCGTCTCCGCGGGAAATGCCGGGGCAGAGGCGGCTGCGCTGCTATTTAAGGGGCTGCCTGACGTCAGCTCCTCCCGGAGCCCCCGCTATCGCTCCGCGGCCGCAGCCTCCCCCGGGCCGGCGGCACCCGCTGCACACAGCCCTCCCGACAGGAACCGGGACGGGGCTGGGGCCGGCCCCGCTCCCCCGCCGAGCCCGGCCCCGCTGCGAGCATCCTCCCGGCCGCGCGGGCGGCTCTGAACCCGCGGCGCGTTCTCAACTGCCCGGAGCAGCGCTGACGGCTCCGGAGCACCGGCGTCTGCTCCGCAGCCCCGGCCAGGAGCGCGAACCGGCACCGGCGCGGTGCGAGCAGCCGCCGGGTCGGGAGCCGGGCGGGCTCGGCTGGCACCGAGCTGAGTGGCCGCGACGGGCCCGGCCGGCCCCCAGGGCCACCCCTCCCGTGTCTGGAGCCGCTCCCTGCAGCCGCCTTCCCCCGATGGAGGGGACGGGGACGAGGAGCGGCAGCAGCGGCTTCTGTCCTCGGCAAGGGCAGGACGAGCAGCCCTCGGCCGCCGGGTACCGCCGTGAGCAAGGAGTGGCTTGAAGATGGTGCAGGAATTCAGTTCCTCTGCCAGGCCGGGGATGCTCAGCCTCGCCTGTGTCTGTGATGCCCCGCAAGCCGGCTGGCCCAGGGGAAGCACAAGGCTGGTGCAGGGTACGGGTGCATTGTTGCTTCATCCCCAGCGCTCCGGCTCTCTCTGCTCCACTCAGCTTCCTTCCCGCTCACACCCTGACAGCCCCAGCTTCTGCTTGGCTGCTTCTACCAAAGCCAGAGGGCTGCTTGCAGCACCGCTTGAACACGAGCAGTCACCGTCCCTGCTTTCTCAGCACGGAAAGCATGTTCTGCTGCAGAAAACTGCTTGTCTTGTTACTCGGGAAGAAGGAGGATAATAGAGAGAGACAGGCAAGAGGTGCCAGCCCAGCACAACCAAGGATGCTGCCAGCTCTCTGGCAGCTGGTCCAGGGTAGGGATGAGGTTTCCTCCTGTGCAACACGCAGGAATTCGGTGCAGATACAAGGAAAGATGGGAAAGGCAGATGAAAAGCAGCGCTCACTGCAGCCTATCCCTCTGCTGGTGTGGGAGCAGTGGGGTTGGATCCCTTGGGAGTTTTAACATGTTTTCTTAAGGAAGAGTCTTCTTAAGGAGAGCTCTGGAGCTGTAGAACAAGGGCTGAGTCCTCCTGGGGCCAACCTCACCACCACGCTGTGCTGAAGTGACCCACAGGGGTTTTGCAATTGTTGGAGCTGGTGTGAACTCACCCATGTCTGATACCTCTACCTCCGCCAGTGCAGCACCAGTGGCATTGGCAGAGCAGGGAATGCTGCCCTGCCCCTGCAGTGACAGCAGGGTGGGAGCACTTGAGGGCTCCCCTTCCAGCAGCAGGATGTGCCCATCACTCTGTTCCGCTCCATGACAAACTGCCAAATCCGGGAAAAGTTGCTTTTTCCATTTTTAGCCATTTTATTGCCTCCATGTGGTGATCCAGCCTCGGCAGCAAACACATTGCTTAAGGATGAACATTAGAGGCGTCTGGATAAATAAAGCTGGTGAGGATGCCTCAACACCTCCGGGTTTCACTGCTTGCAAGGGAGGAATGTTTTGTAAAGCTGACAATTTTGCTTTCAGTCTCTCTATCTTTGCAGGGCATGTCTTCCCCATGACATGTCTGCTGTTTACACCCCACTCCACATAAACAACAGGTTTCCGGTGCTTCCAGCATGCTCCCGGCCCTGCCACCTGCACCAACAGGAGCCCTGGGAGTCAGCCCCGGTGCATCCCTCCATGGGGGACACAGACACTGCTGCTGCAGGAGCTGACCCGGCATCACTTGGGGAAGGAGCCTTCCGAGAGAGGTTCTCCTCTCATCACCCAGTGCCTCACAGCACAGGGGGAATGACTGCGAGCTCTGGCAAGGTCCTGCCTCCCCTCCTCCATCCCTGAGCTGAGCTCTGCTGCATTTCCCTGCCAGCCTCACACCTTCCTCTCCTTTAGCTTTTCTCCACCTCCGTTAGCCTCTTTCAGGGTCCCACTGGTGCCCTCCCCTCAAGCTGATCTTTCCCATTTCACCTCTTCATCACTCCCAAGCTCCCCAGTCATCTTGCTGAGGGTGGATTTACCAAAGCAGCAGAGACCCCACAGCCTTGCCCAGCATTAGCCCTGAGGCCCCTGAGTCCAGTCCCTCCCGGGCCAGTTGCAGCTCATTGCTGCTCCTGGTCAATGGTTTCCCCAGGAAGTTTCCTTTTCCAGAGCCGTGTCCAGCTCCGGGGATACCTGTGGCTGGGGCCAGGAAACTCTCAGGACACAAACACCATGGGATGGATTCGGAGCTTGTCCTCATCCCTTTCACCTTGCTTCCCCCTAGGGCACTGATCACCCAGGCCATGAACTAACATCAGGCAAGAGCTGCTGCTGCCAAGGGGCTCCCAGCTGAGTGGGTTCACTGGGGAGGACCCAGCCCAAAGGCTCATCCCAAGCACAGGCATTGATGGGCAGGGAGGAAGAGAGGCTGTGGAAGTGTAGGTATCAGGAGTCTGTTACAGGAATACACAAAGAAAGGCTGTGCCAGGAGCACATGAAACCTATAGTAAAAAGGGGAGGAATGAAATGCATACTGGAAGTAACAAATGGGATTAAAGGTAGGATTCTGCCCTTGATGTCTTCAGGTTGTAGGCATAAGAGATCAAGGTTAGAATTTATTTCCAGAGCCAAACAAATCCCTCCGGGCCAAAGTGCCATTGTTAATCCAGTTTTCTGTGTCTAACATGTATGTCCTTAACCACCTTTTGATTCTGGGCTGACAAACGGCCACCTTCCTTTGTGCTGGGAACTGATGGCTGAGCAGTACCTGGGCAGGGGATCCTCAGTGCCACAGGGGCTGAGCTGCTCCAGCCTCCTGGCCCTGGCAACGTCCTTGAACGCCTGCACGGAGCCTCTTCTGCAGCTTCTGCTGCTCGAGTGTCTCCTGGGTCTCCCTGTCACAGCAGGAAACTTGGGGCTGCAGGAAGGACATCTCTGTTTGGCAGCTGGGAAGTGGATGAGTGAGGGATGCAGCGGAGCCAGATCCGTGGGGAGCAGCAAGGGGGCAGGAGAGTGTGAGGATGGGACTGATGGTGCTCAGAGACCTGCTGCACATCCCCCAGGGCCACTGCAGGCACTCACCAGTGGGACCCAGCCATTCCCAGACACTGGGAGCACACTGGCACTGCATCCCCCATCCCGCTCCACGCAATGCCAAAGGCTCTGGCATCACTGAACAGCCATCAGCTCTCAGGTGGTTTTCCCTCTGTGCCTCCTCCTCGGTACAGCCCTTGCACCATCCCAGCTCCTGCGGCCCCTCAGTTCATCACCACCACACTCAGCACCAACTGGCAGGTCTCCAGCTCTGAAGCGTGGGGCCTCCCATGGGCAGCAGAGTCCAGAGGTGCCTGTCAGACATTAGTGTGGAAGCAGAGACTTGCCGAGGTGCCTTGAATTGAGTCAGGCTCCTGTTAAGCCTGGTTAATCAGCTGTAAACGCACCATGCTCCGAATGAGGCCAGGAACAGTACATTCAATTTAGGCTCTGACTGAAGCTACTTGGTCCCAGTCCTGAGCCTCCTGCCCAGCCCTGACCATGCTGCACAAACTCATTTGATTCCAAAATGCGTTTTTAAGCAGGATGGAGCAGTGCTTAAAAGCTAAATGGCTTCCCCCGACTGTAATCACTGCTAGTGGAGTCCTGGAATGAAAGGGATAAAGTCTGGGGGTGGGGGAGGCTTTAATCTTGCTGAGTAGATTACAGAGATTACTGCAATTTAATCCTTACGTATCTGTCACTGACGCTGCAAAGACCATAACTGGAGGTGGGCAGGGGTGGTCCGGAGACTCCAGCTCCTGCCCCCCACAGCGGGTGACTGTGCCACAGCCCTGCCCATGCTGGGATAACGGCGGCTCCCATCGGGATGGGTCCAGCAGGCACTGACCCCAGCGCTGCAGGCAGTGGATGAGGAGGGCAGGTCGGGCCAAGCCTCCATCCCCACAGAGGAGGCAGCTGCTGCAGGACCTGGATCCTGCCCATGGAGCTGGGCACCTCCAGGTGTGCTGGGGTTGGAGATGAGCAAAGGGCTGAGGATGAGCCAGGAGGAGTGAAGGGAAGGGGCCCATAGGGTGAAGGTGACCTACAGGCGCCTCATGTGCTGGCCCCTGAGGGCAGCCGGATCCTCCGTCCCTCCACCACAGCATCCTTCCGACCAGAGTCACCTCCTTGGTGCTGGAGGGCTCCGGGTGGCTGTGCCAGGTCTGTCAGCATCTCGTGCCAAGGAGATGCCATAGGAACAGCACGGACCTGAAAATGATGCAGTCATCAGAGTTCATCTGCACGCTGCAGCAAGCGGCAACCGTGCAACCATGCCCTGCTCCTCATCATTACACCATCATGCACGAAGCTCTGCCAGACTCTCCACAGCATCTGCTTAGGTTAAATCTCATTATGATTCCTTGGGGATCACAGGGGCAGGAGCTAGTTCTCAAATAACTAGAAATATCTCTTTGGCTCACAGACCAACACAATTATATTTAACTGCAAATGAGGAATCTGTACTCAAACACAAGCTGGTAAGTTTTTTAAGGCTTGTTTTCAGTGTCGCCTCATGCTCAGCCGGGCTCTTGCACAGCTTTAGAACCACATCCTCGCCTTACGTAAACGGGAAGGCAGAAAATAAGAAGCAGTCTGCCCCATTCACACTGAAGGGAGAGAACCGGGGAGTTCATACTCATTCCCAGCACTGCTGCATCCTCTGGTGCTGGGTGGAGGAAGACCTGCCCTCTTCTTCCTCAGTGCTCTGGGGAGACCCCCTCCATATGCCAGGAGGTGTCACTCTCCACATTAGGAGCCATAGGCTGATTATAAAGCCACAGAAGGCCAGGAGAGCAGAGCATGGTGGCACCCCCAGCCCAGGAGGGTCCCGGCAGTCACCCCAACACCACATGAACCCACCTGCACCATGTCCTGGGGGCTGCTGGGCATCTGTGAGGGGTTCCTTCCTCTTCTGACCCCTCCTGGGAGAGCAACCTCATGGTTCTGGTGCTGGGGGACCGGGCACTGTAGGGGGTACCCACCTCACCCAAGCTCTGTGCCAGGCACACAGAACCAGCCCATACAGAGAGCCCAGGCAGCACCAACCCCTCTCCTGCCATACCTGCACTGCTAGAAGCCATTGCAGCCTCGCGCACTGCCGATTTAAGTGTCCTGACTGATCTCCTTCACGCTCCTCACCTGGGGCAGGGGAGACCTGCACCTGCAAGGTCTCTCCATGGGGATGCTTGGTAGGGACCTAGCTGTGGCCTTGCTGGGCAGCCCGGGGAGGGATGCTGAGGCTGTGCCGGGCACGAGAGGTTGTGACAGGAGGAGCGGCAGAAGCTTCTGTGGCAGCTTTGCTCTAAAATTAACTTCTTTGAAAGCAGTTTCTGGTGCATTTCCACAGGAGCCTGAGGTGTGAGTGAGTGAAGCACACGGGTGGGAGTGAACAGGGGAAGTGCTCCCTGTCTTGGTGAGGTGCAGGCCACACGCTCCCTCCAGCCCATCCTCTCCTGGTGTCCCACCATGGCCCATGCGAGCCGGGGGAGTAAATGCACCTAAAGGAGTAGAGGCTCCATCTGCTTTCCTATCACTCGATCACTCCAGCCTGCACTGGGGGTCCCTGGGCACGGGCTGCCCCTCACCTCCCCACACCAGTGCCTGTGCCAGCAGCCATGGGCACCAACTGCCCCAGCTCCACCGCACCGTGCCACAAGGAGCTGCGGGCTGGTGGTGCCCCTGTTGCACAGGGGCAGGGCCTGTCGTGGCACACATGGCCCAGCACAGCAGAGCATGGCAGTGCGTGGCAGAGGAGCTGCAGGGCTGGTGCTCTCCTGCAGGCGCAGCCGCCAGCTTCGGGAGGCGCGTTTCCCAGCGGATGCACATCCTTCAGATGAGAAGCGCTCTCCAGCAGGAGCACTTTGAAACACCCTGCTTTCTATTTTTAATGGGATTGAAAAGAGAACAAAACCATTTAAGAACTTGAAGAATCAAAGCAAGTGTCCCCACATCACACCCAGCGCTTGCAGCGATATCCTGATTAATGACAAGAAAGAGAGGGGAAACAATATTTAATCACACCCTGTTTATACTGGAGCCAAAAATCAAAGCACTGCATTCCTCTTTCATGAGAAAAACGAGGTGGGCATTTCCCCTCTGGTGATTAAGTTCTCTACTATGAGCACATCAATTTCCGTGATTTGGCATGGGGTCCTCGATCACACCACAAATGAGGGCTTCCTTAGCAACAAAATATTACAAACCCTGAGCCAGATCCATACACAAGACACCAATGTATATCTATCATTTTGTCCGGATTATCTCAATATGCTTCTCCCTGGGGAGCTGGAGATAAAGCAGCTGCAGCCAAACCACTGTTAACGATTGGCATGGCTGCAGCAGCCCTCAGCCAAGGACGCTGCCATGCTCCAGCCATGGGGCAGGGCACGAGGGCTTTGGGGGCTGGATATGGGGGGCTGGATATGGGACTCCGTGGTGCCAGCAGCAACCTTGTGGTGCTGTTGCTGGCCAGACCTGCAGCAGGAACCGGGTCCCACATCGCAGTGTCCACACAGTCCCTGTGCTGAGGAGGAAGCACAGCGGTCTCAGCGCTGGCACTGGGCAAGGGGTGACACAGACCCGGGGACCCCGGCTCTGCTCCCAGCCCTGAGAAGTGGGTCAGGCATCGCATCACCCCATGACACCCACTTGCTCCATCCCCTGCTTCCCTCCTGCCCACATTGATTTGCTCAGGATTCCTTGATTAATTAATCTCAGAAAATGCAAGGTCTGTTAATTACCCCTGATTAATTAGGGTGAACTTTTAATTGTATCCCTAAGCCAGGATGTGCCGTTCAATAGGTTCCATAATTAGTGACCCAGCAATCTCTTTAAACCAATCAGCCCAGTGCAACAAGTGGGACGAGCCCGCAGCAGAGGGCTCCTGTGTTGCGCTGGCACAGCCGGGCTGCAGTGGCTCTGCCATGGGGCAGGCAGGACCCCCGGAGCTTCCGTGTCCCTGCGGAATCCCCCTGTAAGCTGTGATGTCCCTGGTTAAACACACAGCTCAGCCCACATCTATAGAGCAGGGACGGTGCCTGGCTGAGGGACAGCACGCACAGTCAGCCCCTTGCCCTGCTCACCCTTCCCTGTGGTGTCCTTCCATCCCTCCATCCCTCTGTCCCTCTGCCTGGCACTTGCACAGCTGAGCAAAAGGCTCTGGCAGGCAGAAGAAAACTTTCTTGCCATTGACATATTTTCATCATCTGCTGCAATTTAACATCCAGGTCAGGAAGCAGAGGGGGGCCAGCCCAGTTGTCCTGGCTGATGGGGACAGCAGCAGTTGTTGGTGAGTCCTTGTTTACCCAGTCAATTAACGGCACCAACGCCACCAGCCACCGGCTCGCTCCTGCTCCTGCTCCCACCTCCAGCGGGTTGGGAATGGGGCAGCACAGGGAGGGACTGGAGGAGGGTCCAGCCATAGTGAGACCCCCCCGACTCCAGGCTGGGGGGGCCACATCTCAGATACGCCTGCGGGAGCTCTCCAGCTCATGCCAAGCAGTCAGGAGTGAGCGGCTGCACTTGCCCCAGCCACAGCTCTGCCTCTTGGTGCAGCCACTGGCTGCCAGGCTCAGCAGTGGGGCACCAGGCCCCCGGCACAGCATCCTCATGGGGGCCAGGACCCGTTCTAATGCCCCACAACTCATCCTGCCACCCGCTGACCAAGGGTCCCTCCCTGCCTGCTCGGCACTGCCTCATGTCAGAGCCGCCCGGGGCCCGGGAAGTCATTAGTAATTAATTTGGTTTCTAATCCTCTAATCCAGCTGCTCCTTGATTTGATAAGCGAAAAATCTGCTGCGGCCACATGGTCCTTGTTGTGTGCGGCATCTCCCCTCCGAGGCACTGGCAAGGACGGTGCCACCCCCTGCTCTGAGGGGCAGCCCCACAGCTCTCCCCCCGGTCCTGCGCAGCCATGCTGTGCTGTGCTGTGCTGTGCCGTGCTGTGCCCTGCTGGGCTATGCCATGCTGTGCCGTGCCATGCTGTGCCCTGCTGTGCCGTGCTCTTCAGTACCATGCTGTGCTGTACGATGCTGTGCCATGCCCGGTTGCTGGAGGGGGTGCAGGGACCATCCTAATGATGCAGGGACAGGACTAAAGGGCCCAGACCCCGGTCCCAGCCCAGAGCGAAGGGGCTGATGTCACCACATGCCCCCAGCTTGTCCTTTACCAGACCCGAAGCCGGACAATTCCCAGCTTTGTTTCAGGGCTGAGTTCAGGAGCCAGTGCACACCTCCGGGTGCCAGGAGAGGTCCCTTCCCTGTCCATTGTCCCACTATCCCATATGGACTGGGCACAGCCTCTGACGAGCCGTGCTCCAGTGGCAGCAGCTATGAGACCTGCCTGTAGCACAGCCACGGTGCCATCCCAGGGGCTGCCCTCCATCTGCTGGCATTCCCTGGGCCCTGAGCCCTAGTTCTGCTCTAAAGCAGCTCAGTGGAGCAGGAGCCATGTACCTGGTCCTATCCCCACAGCCCCGCTGGCATCGTGGGCACCAGCCATAAGGCGACCGATGGAGCAGTGAGCAGCAGGGCTGCAGCACCCGGCGGGATGAGGGAGCATCACAGATGAGAGGCCAAATCCTTCATTAAACCCCACATTAATCTCCAGGAACAGCCATGTCAAAAATCTTAGCAGCAAACCTGAATTGTGTAGCTATATTTCAGCTGCACAGAATCAATATTAATTACGGTGACACAGACAGGGCTGTGTGGGGCCTGACCCACGCTTACCCCCGCTCCAAACCTCAGCTCGGGAGCTTGTTTATAGAAAAGAACTGCACGTTTTTGTGGCAAACGGCTTCCAGTCGGCGGGGCTGCCGGGGCTGGATGCAGAGATAGTCAGCACGCAGTGCCCCAGCAGAGGAGAGGCAGCGGGAGCAGGAGGTGGTGCTGGGGGTCCCTGGGCAGTGTCTGTGGTGGGCTCTGCTCCTGCAGCACTGCATCCCGCTGGCATCACCAGCCCCTGCCCCTGTGCTGGGCTCTGCTCCACGGGGACTTGCTTTCAACCAGAATAAAGCTCATCTCAGAGGGAGAAATCCTGTGTTTAAACACATTTTCCTTTCAGCTACATTAAAAATTAGACCCAGAGTGCCAAGAAAAACCAAGTGGGACCTTTTGTCCTATCCAGTGTGGGATCTGGGAGGTAAATCATTGCAACTTAGCTGTGAAAACCTGACTTACTCATGCAGGAAAAGCAGACTGTTGCTGTGCAGGAGAGGGTATCCCTAGGCAGGCCACTGCAAAGAGATGCGTGCCCAAAATCCAGATGCTGGACTCGTAAGGCTGTGGTCTGTGTCCCCCCATAGACACAGCTGGAGAACAGTCGGGGCAGAGAGGGACTTGCCTTTTGCTGGAGCAGGGGCAGAGGCACATCTGGGGCGGTTGTGGCACATCTGGCTGATGCACAGCAGCCTGTGCAGGGTAGGGGTGGGCGCTTGGTTGAGCTGCAGCACATCTGGACTCGCTGGCACTGGGGTCCTGGCAGGTCAAGGCATGGGGCACCCCTGGGTGCCTGTCACAGGCAGTTAGTGTCACATTAGGAGATGATCCAGAACAGGTCATTCGGGGGCAAAGGAATTAAAATGGGAGGGAGAGTTTTAATTAGAGAAAGAAGTCAGAGCCCATAATCAGCCGGGTGAGTGGCTGTCCGCTGTGGGGAATTCTCCATATGTCAAATGGCATCAATCAAAATGCCACTTCTTACACAGCTGCCCCTGTGCAGGAGCAGCCGCTGCTCTGTCCCTGTGCCCAGGGCTGTGCTGTGCCTTGGTTCGGCATCCCCTGCTGCACCCCGTGGCACACGGGAGCAGGGACAGAGCCAGCCTGTCCTGTGCCATGTGCAGAGTGGAACCAGCACCACTGCACCAGGCTCCTGCTCTGAGTTGGTGGCTGGGGTGGTCCAGGCATGGGGTGGCTCCTTTGGGGCCCATAACCGTCTCCTCTGCCAGTCTCCAGGCTCATCACAGACCCTGTGAATCACTGCAAACGCTCTTAATCTCCCGAAATACAACAGGAGGCTTTCCCGGTGTGCTGGGGCAGGAGGCGGTGTCTGTGAGCAGGAGGATGGTAAATGGGTCCCTTGGCCACATTCCTGCCACATCTCACAGTCCTGGGTGCAGGCTCCCCCCGTGCCGGGCAGTGCTCAGCAGACATCTGCGGGGGTTCCTATAGAAACATGTTTCATGCATGATTGTTCAGCAGTATGGAGGTAAAGCGGTTCATGCTCTGCATTCCTCCAGGATGCAGGCAGCTCCTCTGGAGACAGCGCTGCCGTGCCGAGGGCCAGGCTGAGCCATGCAGGATGCATGGATGCAGCAGGAGTGATGCAAGGCTGGGGCACCCCCGCAGGGAAGTGCCCCTCTGTGGCATGGGATCTGAGGCGCTGCATGTCCCAGTATTTCCCTCTTTGTCTCCTGTGCTGGCCCAAGGACCAGCCCAGGAAGGACTGGGTTCCCTGCGGCTCCGTGCTCGTGGCCCCATGCACACGGTGTTCTCACTGTGCCAGCAGCTGAGCTAAACACTTTTGGCTCTATTCATTACTAAAACATTATGCAACTGGGTCGTGTTCCTGCTATTTTTTATGCATGAGCCAAGCAGCAAATCCCATTATTTAAAAAAAACCCTGTTTTAGCTAGTGATGCACTAGACCACGCAAGTAAATGCCCAAAATAATTCCAGTTGACACCTTTATGAAGGCAGAGTGAAGTTTAAAGACTACACAAGCCTTTCATTTGTAATCTCGCATCCCTCCTAACTGTCTGCTGGGAGCTGCGCTTTCATCCCGCTCTTTAATCTCCCTCGCTGGCTGCCCCGCGGGGTGCAACCCCCACCTCAGCACAGCCCTGGGTGCCTGGGAGAGCCTGGGCTCTGCTCCAGCTCCTGCTCAGCTCCCAGGGCAGGATTCGGCCTGGAGAGCCCCTGGGACCTGCTGCAACAGCACCCGCCACCTCCAAGCACCTGCAAAGAGCACACGGAGCAGGGACCTGGCCGGGGAGGGCTTCAGGGCAAAACCATGCAGAGAAATTGGGAGAGGCTGAGCTCCAGAGGGAGCCTGGGCAGCTCCGGAGGTTCCCTGTGCCCGCGGGCACTGGAGGCTCCGTGGCTTGCTCCGAGAGGCTGTGGTTAATCACACAGCCTGATCACTTCCAGCTAAATCCCACCCTTCAGCCTGACCTTGCTGCTTCAGTGAACAGGACGCTGAGGTTTTTCTTACCATAAAGGAATTTGGTCGACCCCAGGAGCGGAGGATGACAAACAAACCATGATATAAATAACCTGGCCTCAGGAAAAAAGCATGAAAGGTAACCTAGCAATTAGCCCTTTTCTTGCCAATAAATTGCTGCACTGTGGCGTCTGACCAGAGGCTGACATTTCTATAACCTGTTTGCTACTGTTCATGTATTAAATGGCTTCCAGTCACCCTAAATTTGGAGATTTTAATCTCCTATATTAAGTCAGTGATTCTCAGTAATTCAGTGATTGTATTTTTATTGGCTTTGTAAATCAGAGTTACCCACGTCAGCGGCCGCGGTCAGGGAGAGAGGCGCTTGTCTGTGAAATTGGGTTGACACAGGCCATTGACCGCGGTGATGGCAGGTGATGTGCGGGGCTGGCTGGACCGGCCGCTCACACCAGCAGGTTATAACATAACAATGGGGAATTTCATTACTTGAAAGCAGCCGAAGCTTCGGCGCTCCGGGACTGTAGGGGAGGGTGGGTGCTTGGTGCCCTGTGCTCGCTGCCTTCTGCTCCTGCTGCAGCATCACCCATGTGTGCCCTGACCTTGAAGGAGAGGAACTCCCAGACACTGACATGCACCGTTTTTTAGAGCTATTGCGATTATTTAACTGGCTTCAGGCTAAACATCGATTCCTGCAGAGCTGTGAGCACCCCCGGGAACACAACCTGTAATTAATATGTTTGCCAACCCACGCTGGTGCTGCTTATGACCCAGCATCAGCCCAGCTATGGCGTGCGTGGGCTCAGTGAGCAGCACCTGACCTGCATCCGGGTCCCTGCAGAGGGGACAGAGGGTCTGGGGGCACCACGGGACCAGCAGGTACAAGCCTGGCATAAGCAGTGGCTGCGCAGCCCCTGGCACCAAGGCACAGCTCCAGCAGCACCATGATTCCCAACGCTGGCACCAAGGTACAGCCCCACCGGCACCGTGCTTCCCAACACTGGTACTGGGGCACAGCAACACCGGCACCGTGCTTCCCAACACTGGTACTGGGGCACAGCTCCACCGGCACCGTGCTTCCCAATACTGGCACCGGGGCACAGCTCCACCGGCACCGTGCTTCCCAACACTGGTACCGAGGCACAGCTCCACCGGCACTGCGCTTCCCAACACTGGTACCGGGGCACAGCTCTACCGGCACTGTGCTTCCCGGCAGCACCCCTCGTAAATCTGTGAGCAGTGGCTGGAGGCATGGAGGAGGGCTGTGGTTAACGGCGTGTGCGGAGGGCATGGCGGCTGCCCCAGCCTGCTCTGCCGGGAGCAGCCAGCCAGGGCTGCTGGAGGCTCAGGTTTACACACCAGGCTGGTGCTTAGTGTTGAATCTCCTCATGCTTTTGGGATGTGCTCTGGAGGGTGCTCTGTGGATCAGGAGGGATGGGACCAGGAGCTGAGAGCAGCTCAGTTTGGACTGGGAGGACCAGCACTGGGATAAGGGTCTGGCCCTGGGCACCAGAGCTGGGCTGAGCTGGGCAGGGTCTGCAGTCTCAGGTGCAGGATGGCCCCTGGGTCTGCTGCATGTCATGGATGCTGCTCTCAGAGATGGATCTGCAGCATGAGCCCTGCATAGCCCGGAGCACCCAGAGATGGTCCGTGAATATATATAGGTACCACACAGCAGAGAGTTCTATATAACAGGCCTTCCCAAGAAGGGGCAGGAGGGTCCCTGTGCCACCTCGTTCTGCAGATCTAGGCACAAGTCTTGTCTGAAGCATTTACTTGTTGATGCGGAAGCGCTCAGTGATGCTGCAGGGTCTGCACTGTGCAGAGCACCTTGTCACTGATGGGGAAGCGCATCCGCGGGTATCTGGGAGTAGTAATTCCCTGGTAGAGCTGAATAATGTCATCAGCTGTTGACCACGTGTCAGATGACCTTTCCCTGCACTCCCCACAAAATCCCATTACTCAGAGAGCGGAGCAGAGCTAAGAACTCCTTAACAAAATTATTGTACTCTCTGGGCTCCCCATTCATCACGCGGCCGCTCAGCAGCCTCTGTGGGTGTTAGAGGAGCCCCAGCCTCCGCTGTGGAACACCCTTCCCCTTTCTGCTCCTGTCCTCCAGCCCTGCAGGCCTGGGGCTCCCTCCCCTGCTAGAAGCTGGCAAATTCCCACTCATGGGCTTGCAGGTCACTCGTCCCAACCGCCTGCCAGGGCAGCAAGAGCCGTGGGGGGTGTGAGCTGGGTTGATGCTGTGTGTGAGGCCGTGGTGCTGGGGTTAAGCTGCTGGTGAGCATCCTGGTGAGCGGATGGCTCGTGGCAGGGAATGCTGAGCTCCCCACTGCGTGTGGTTTGAGCTGACCTGGGTCTGTGACCCAGAGCCCCCCCGGATATTCACTTTAAGTCAGCCCTCTGGGGAAGGGGCTTGTCAGAGCTGCGGTCGTTGCTGCAAGATGAAGGAAAAGGTGTGCGAACAAGAGGCTGGGGAGATGGAGCAGATTTACAGCAGCGATGGGCTGCCTGCAGGGGCATCCCCAGGAAGGCTTTCTCCTGGAGCACCCCTGCCAGGCGGCTGCTCACCCTGGGGTCAGTGAGGACCTGTGAGCCTCCCGTGCCCCTCACAGGGGGATGTGGGGCTGAATCAGCCCTTTCCCTGGGAAGCATGGGCGCTGCTGGCTGGGGCTGGCACTGGACCGTGACCAGTTTGTGGCGCACAGGCACACTGCTCCCCAGGCACCCGTGTGAGCAGACGCTGCATGCACCCATTTAACATCAGGAACCTGTGACAGCGCCAAATCCCTCAGATGTGCTGCACGGATCCAGAGCCTTTGATTTGAGGAGTCCTGGTGCTTCTAATGAGGATGACGGCGATGCGGGAGGATCGGGGTTGCTGGCTGATGCTGTGCTCCCAAACTAACAAGAAAAGATCAGTCGAGGTAACTTTGTCTTTTCAAAGCTTTGCAGTCAACAAACGCAGACAGGAGCACTTCTGGCCGGAGCCTGCCTATTGCTCATGCAGGAAGCAGAGGGGCTGCTCTGCCAGTGCCTGGTGAGGATGGGTGGCGGGTGACAGGCAGGCAGGGTGGGTGCTCCCATCCATCTCCACCACCCTCCTGGAAAAAGATCTTCCCTGGTTGCTGGTAGCCACAGGTCAGGACAAAGTCACATTTTGGGGTGTCTTGCGGATGGATGGCTGGGGACAAAGTGAGTTCAGAGGCTGCAGGTGGATCCCACTGGGACATTTCAATGTGAACATGACAGTGTCTCATAGAGGAGACAACACTGCAGGAACACTGGAACAAAACAGGGGAGAGCTGTAATGAGAGGTGGCGTTTACACTTCACATCATCTTTGGTTTTCCCGATGAGGGTTTCATCAGGGCTGACACTTCCCTTCAGAACACCTCAGTGTCAGCGAGCTGGGGCTGGCAGTGCGATGTGTTCGGCCAAGGGGGTCCAGACCGGCTCCTGTGGCATCCCTGGCTGACCCCGCTGGTGTGCTTCGCTCCAGCCAGCCCAGCCTGGCAGCTCCTGCCCCTGGTTTGGGGGGGTGAGCTCCCAGTTTGCCCAGCTCCGGTTACCGTGGGCACCACAGCCCGCGGTGGGATGTGACTCCAGCAGCCCCCGGCCTCCCTGCCCTTGCTGGCCGGAGCAGAGCTCCTCTCCAGGTAGGTCTCTACCCCAGCAGTGTCTCTGGCTGGGACTGCGGGATCCCAGAGCTGCTCATTACCAGCTCCAGCCTGGCGCTGCCTTTTAATCCACCCAACATCTCCAAGAATTAATTTCCAGCCGCAGCGCAGCGCTCAGCAATATCCCCCGGCATCTCCCTCCTCAGTGAGTCCCAGCTTGCACGCTCTGTGCTTAATTAGTGAGTTAAATACTCCAGAGTTCAGACCGGCTTGTTGTAACTCAAGTCATCTCCTGCTGCGGCGTCCCTGCAGACACCCTGAGCACTGGGGATGGTGCTGGGCCCTCGGCAGGGCTGAGCTGAAGGCCCAGGAGCTGATGATGGGATGGGTGCCTCCCATCCAGCCTGCCCAGTATGGCCGTGCCCCCGGGCACCAGCTCTGCCGGCACAGGGGGCATCTCACACACTGGATTTCATAGAAGGGTTTGGGTTGAAGGGACCGCGGGCAGGGACCCCTTCCACTGGAGCAGGGCGCTCGGGGAATTTCGGACACTGGGGAGTCAGGAGCAGGGAGCAGCTTTTCAAGGAATGCTTTTTCCCTCCCTCAGAGAGTGGCAGAGATGGACCGAGGGGTCTCACATCCCCCCTCCCACCCCATACCTGGCTCTGGTCCCGGAGCACAGGGCAGGAGGAGCAGGCGCGGTGGCACCGGAGCAGCCGGTGCTGCCAGGGTTCAGAGCTCGAAGGTGGTTGCAGTGCCAGGGAATTCCTTCAGCACCAAGCTGAGACCCTGCACCCAGGGCTGGGCTCCATGGCCAGGATGACCCCTGCTGTGGAGCTGCTCGGCCCTTGGTGGCCTTGGTGGCAGTGGGAGAGCCATGGCCCTGTGGGGATAAGAGGGCCATCGAGGGGAGATGGGGCTCCTTATGGTGGCTCCATACAGTGGCTCTGTGCACTGGATTTGCCAAGGCAAGTCAGTGGAGGAGCAGCAAGCGAAGGACCAGTAACTCACAGCACCCCTGGAGTGAAACACCAATGGCTCAAATCCAGCACTTCTAAAAGCCATCTATCAAAGCAGAGCAGTCTGAACTCTGGCCCCCGTGAAGGCCACTTATTCATGAGTAATCACTAGGTATAAGCACAGCGCGTTAATAATGCACATATTGATTGGCTCCAATGCTGCTCCACATACGTGCTCAGATCAATGATCCTGCTTAAGTACACGTACCACAGGACTTCCAAACAGCAGCACCCTGCACTTCAGTGCAGCGCCGGGCTGTCCCCTCCTGACAGTGCTCCCGTCACGCTGAGCCATGGCCGAGACCCCCCCCGCCAGCACCAGCCCCTCACAGCCCCTGTGCGAGCTCCTGAGCCTGCCCAGGGGGAAGGAGATCACGGACACGAGTGTGGGACTTGGGAACACGGGAGCGGGGTGTGCGGATGTGCCTGCAGGGGCCAAGTGCGTGGCACGTTCTGATATGGATGCAGAGGGCTGCGCCGTCGGGAGCAGCAGGTGAGATCAGCGCCATGGACCACGTAGCTCACCAGTTTATCGCAGGGCTGTTGAACGCTGCTTTACACATCTACTGAATTGGAGACAGTTTCTTCCTATGGAAGCGTGTGGGCAATCACTCTGCCTGACAAGCAGCAGGGCCAGGAGCAGCATCGGATGCACAGCACTTGGATTTGCCGTGTTATCCTGCGACCCTGCTGCTCAAGGTGCTCAGCAACAGCCAAGAGGCAGCGGCTGAGGGGAAGATTTAGGAGAACACCAGTGTGATGATCCCGGCCCCGGGTGCTGTGTTCTGCACGCCCAACGTGGCACCTCTGATTGATGAGTCCTGCACTCCAATCTGCTCAGAGTTAGGCAATGGCAATCATTTTTTCCAAGCCTTGTCATATATAAAAGCAATTGAGTCAGCAGGCACCAGTTGTCTGGCACAGGCAGGGATTGTATTTTCACAGGGTTTTGCAGAGGGTCTATAAAAGTTTGTTCTTTCTTTAAAGAATAAACACAGAAATGTCAACACCCTCTGAAAAAAACCCAGAAAAAATTAAACTTGCAAATTGAAACATTATGTCTGCAAAAGATGTGCTTAAAGAGCCTTTCATCACTCACATCAAATGACAAGGGGTTTGTGTATCAACTGCGTTTCAGGCCAATGCCTTTGGAAAACTGGGAATTTCCCCAGTAGTTCTGGTCCCAGGTTGTGGAAACCCTGCTGCTGTGGCTGTGTGCTTCCTCCCATGGAGGAGAGCGGAGGCCAGTGATGCTGGGGGGCTGCAAAGCCGCTGGTGCCCCCAGTTTGGTGGCAGTGGCCAGCACAGTGGGGACAGCCAGCTGGAGTCAGAGCCGGGGTTGGCAGTGCGGTGGGCACTACGTCACCATGGATCCATAGGGAATACCCTAAGTCTCTCGTGGAGGGATCAGCTGTGATTCCCACTAGCGACTGGAGCAAGAGCTGAGGGGGAGGGTGCTGCTGCTTGTCTTGCACTGTGACCAGCATCACCCAGCATCATCCATCAGCTGCCTGCAGCACCCATAAGCATCCAGCACTGCCCATCAGCACTCAGAAGTACCCAGCATCGCCCATCAGTGCCCATCAGGACCCATCAGTGCCCCACTCCTGCCCCAGGGGAGGCTGTGCCATGCTGGTCCCTCTCTGCCGTGCTGCCGGTGTCAGTTCATTACTGGTGGTTGCTCAGCGGCTGTTGGAGCTGTGGAAACGTCGACATGAATCTGCAGCTATGGATGTGTTTGACAGCCGCTGACCCTGCGGGATTGCTGCTCGCTCCCTGCTCAGGAAGGAGCTGCTGTAGTCAGGGCAAATCTTTTTGCAATGCTCTTTCATTGTAGACACAGCGTATTAATTATTAGAGGCTATTAGAGCAAGCATTTGCCCTCTGACCCCTGGAGATGCTCACGGGCGTTTCAAGTGCCTCCCGCAGATCTATCGGGCCCATGGGCTGCTCGTGAGGGCTCCCCATGGGAGCAGGCTCTGCTCGTCATCCCTTGGGATCACCCAGCTCCCGTGCCCTACTGCAGCAAAACCTACCTGGGGGCAGAGGTCTCGAGACCGGTGTCCCTCCCTGACCACCCGCCCAGAGGAGGAGGTGATGGGCACTGTGGGGCTGGGCACTGCTTGCACCCCGGCCCCTGCTGCCCATGGGTGTGGGTTGAGTGTTGCTGGGGGCCACTGGTGCTGGAGCTCAGCCGCAGCCCCGCACACCTCCCACCTGGACACACTCATCCTGTGCTTGAGATGCATGTTAAAAATTTGCCTTCGCCTTCATTAATGCCGGAATTTACTGCAGAAGAGAGAATTCCTGCGTCTTAAAAACCTACAGGTGGAACACAAGCAAATTGCTACTTTTACTAGCATATAAACTGGAAAAACCTTTGAGATACATCTACATTACACTAAACTGCATCCATAATTCATACCTAAAGGAGAAATTTTTAGCTCCCTCGGAGGTTTGCTGGTATCCATTATTGATGGGACCATGTTAGGCAACAATAGGCTCCCTCTTATTCACACGCCATTTACTGGCTGAGTCAGGCTGCAGCACCTCCGCTCAGCAGCGTGAGCTCTCAATTAGGTTTTTGCAAGGATTTGGAGGGGATTTACTTAAGAAGCTGAAGTGATGTGGATTGAGCAAGTTGGGAGAGTATTTCTAGAGGGATTCCCACTCCCGTGGTTAATCAATAGATCAGGGATGTGAAAGACACTCGGAACAATTAGTTTCTATTCAGGTCTCTGAGAGCAGCATGTGCTTAGCAAAACTCTGGATACCAGGGCCTTCTGAACTGGGAATGTCGTAATCCGTTAATCCCAGTGACCAGGGGTGGGTGGCTCCTGCAGAATCACCAGAGTTTAACTGTGCCTGGTGCAGTCAGGCCCCAGCTCCCTGCCAAGCAGGGAATTACGGCTGGATTGCACTGCTTGCAGACCTCTCGGAGCCAGCGGGATGAAGCCCAAGTGCTGCAGGCAGGAATTGTCCCCTCTGTCCCTGGTTTCAGGGTGACAGGAGAGGGGCTGGCTGCTGGCATCGCCCTCCCGGCAGGTCTCGGGTGTGTATCCAGACCTGGGCTTGCTGGCGAGCCTGTAGTTGCTGAGAGGATGAGAGCCCACATCCATCCCCAGGCCCTGCCCCACGTTGTGGCCCATGGGATGAGGAGGCACCAGCCCTGCACCCCTCTGCCCCATCCCAGAAGGCTGGGGAGGGATTGCACGAATGCCAAGTGGGAGCATTGGTACCACCAATCCCAAACCCTCTCTGGAGAGAGAAGAGGAACCGACAGCAGGTCTCATCATGGTTATAACGTGAGGAAATGTGTCTAGCACATGCACGTATTTACACAGCATGTACCAGTTAGCTTAAATCTAAGATAAAGGTTCCTGTTACCATAAAAATCCCATTCTTCCCAACCCATCAATTCCGCACTGAATTAGGTCTAGGAACCACAATGCAAATCTCAGGGCTACAGATCTCTCTGACAATATGTTTTGTTCCACA
Source organism: Lathamus discolor (assembly GCF_037157495.1). NCBI lineage: Eukaryota > Metazoa > Chordata > Aves > Psittaciformes > Psittacidae > Lathamus > Lathamus discolor. Next base: position 91,935,406 of record NC_088889.1, read on the forward strand.
AACAGATGCAAAGCCAAGTATAAAGCTGCACAACAACCCTTATGTGGCAGATTTCCCTTTGATTAGCTTTTAATTGCTCATTAAGATTTGGGTGGTTTATGTCTTTTCTGCATAGCAGAGGGGCAGCATCCCTGCAGGGCCAAATGTCCTGCTGGGAAACCAGTCTCCCACTGGAGAGCAGCATTCCCGCTGCTGCTCTCTGCCTTGGGTGCTGCTTTCTGGTTTAGGAGCTGCTCTCTGCCTTGGGTGCTGCTCTCTGTTATCTCCCCCTCCCTGGTTCATTCCAGTGTCAGTGGGGGATATTCGGCGTGGATGGAAACAAACGATTGCTGAAGGAGCTGCAAACCACAGTCTTTGTGGAATGAAACCCACCAGCCATGGCTGAGCACCAGGGTGGTCATTGCAGGATCTCCCTGGCATCACCCACATTGCAGAGATTTGGCTTTCCCTGCACTTGCTGGCTCAGCTGGAGCAGGATGGCAGCACCAGGGCAAAGCTGGCCCCGTCCCTGTGCCAGGCAGGGGCCTCCGGCTGCTCTCTCAGCATCCTTGGGTGCACTGGGTGCTCTGGGATGCTGTGCTGCAAGTGCAGTGCTGGGTGCTGGTGGATGTGGGCACCACCAGCTCCCCACTCTGACACACTGCAAGGAGCTGGATGCTCGTCTCTTCCTGACTCCTGGAACGAGCAGTGGGATCAGCAGAGACAGAGCGTGTCGGGGTCTGTGTTCTTGTTTACGAGAGGTCTGCCTGAAATGTTAGGATTTACAAAGTACCCGTATCATTTAATCCTCCTTAATGAGGTTTGGGGATTTATGGACCAGACACTTCCATTTGCAGCTCACACAATTAACTTTGGTTAACCCGTAAGGGAAACTTCAGGAGGAGTTTGACTTGTTCAGTTACCAAACCCAGCGCAGCCCATGGTGCCCTGGCTCGCACAGGCCATGAGGTACGGTGTACAGCAACAGCAGTGGTACCCTGTGTGTGAGGAGCTCTGTACATGCCCGTGCGCACTCCTGCTCCGACAGTTTATCCAGGGATTAAGAGTTTGCTGGGCTGGGAGCAGCGTGTGCTCACACAGGGACCCTGCAGCCCTCCTGTGCTGCGGGGCTGCCCCCCGCACTGCAGCCATGCTCCCGGGAAGGGAGCCGCTGGGGGCAAATCCATCCGGTACCACCAGCGGGCATCACTGCTGTGGCTGGAAGTGCTTCATGGAGACAGCAGTGACGGTGCTGAGTGCTCGGCTGCCAGCAGTGTGGGAGAGCAGCGGCAGTCCTGTCCTGGGGAACTGCAGCAACACAGGGCATGGGTGGCTGAGGAGCACCAAGGATGCAGGGCATGGATGGGGCAGTGCCCGGGGCAGTGGGAGAAGCTCTTCATCCTGGACCCCGGCTTTGCTGCGGCACTGATGGCCCCGAGGAGCCACCCGGAGCTCCTGAGCACCAGGGCCTCCCGGTGTCCTCGGTGGAATCTTGGGCTCCTCCATCCCCAGCAGTGCCTGTGCTGGAGTCCTTGGCTCTGGTGTCCCAGTCAGCATTCAATGCACTGAGAGGACAAAGCAAATGCTTGGCACCGTGCAGCACAGCAAGGGAGGGACAGGGAGGGCCTGGGCAGTGTCCCCAGCCGGCAGTGACATCGGGGCAGTGCTGCCAGCCTTTTAAGTTTCTCCTAATTCCCCAGTAAATCAGTATGGTAATTTCTCCCTGCAATAAAGCCCCTATTCCCGTCGCAAGCTCTCATAACCGGCACCTCGATCTTCCTGTGCTCTTTGCTCTTTATTACCTTTCAATGACTTAAGCCCCTGAACTGAATAACTTCATCAAGGTGTCAACCCAAACAGATTTTTCCCTATAATGGCCCAACTCTCACAGGTTCTTAATGAAAAATATTGATTCCGAAGGATTAGTTGCAGATTTATGTGGTGGATGCTGATCCCTCTGTCACCTGATACCTTATCAGTGGATGAAGGAACTGATCCTCCCCACATGGTTTTAAAAAAGCAATCACAGACTGTGTCAAGCAGGAGCTTATTCCCAGAGAAATGCATATAATGCCGTGTCTGGATCAGATACAATGCTTAACAGATAGCTAATAGCATGGCTGTGGAACCGTCAGCATGGCAAGGCTGGTTTGCGTCTTCCTGCCCAGGATGTGAGCCTGCATAAGCAGCACCCCAGCAGCCCCCATGGCATGAGTTTGCTGGGTCTCAGCACACCCTATGCAGTCACACTGCCCTAGGAAAGCAGCCCCAGAGCTGCCTGCACAGCACCGCAAACAGCCCCATGCTCCTCATCTCCCACTTTCCCCTTGGGACTGGTCCTTCACATCCCAGCCAACCCCTCTGCTCTGCACAGAACCCAGTTAAGGCTGCTTCAGTATCACCGAGAGGAGGGTTCGACGTCCAGGAGCACCCACCTCTGGAGGCAGAGACCCCCAGCACCCATGGGGACACACTGTGGCCATCGGGGCCCAGGGCAGTCCCCGGTGATGAGCTCTGCAGGATGCTGTGTGAGTGCAGCGGAGGGGACGCTGGCAGAGCTGCATTTAGTGGCAGCCACACATCCGATCATTAATCTTCCCTTTTCCCCTCCCTTCAGAAACTTGCAGCTGAAATTAATGCATAAATTACGGCCCGGAGTGAGGCGTTATAAATAACAGCAGAAGGGCTTTGATTATTTACATTTTTATGGAATCTGAACTGATCAAACACATGGAAGTCACCAGGCACAGGGGAGAATTATGGGGTGCTTAAAGGCCACGCAGGAGGGAGCTTCCAGGAGAAGGGACTGGGCAGGGTTGGTCACCATGGGCTGGATGAGCAATGCACAGACACCAGCAATAAACCTCAGCCCTCTGGAGCTTGGGGGAGAGAAGAGGGATCCCTGACTGCGCATGAGCTGGCGTCCGCCCCCCGTACCCCATCCTCCGCCTGCCCTTTGCTGGCGCCGTAATGAATGTTTTGGCAACAGCCTTGCTCAGAACCTAATGAAATGATTCAGGGTTCTGCGAGGAGCCTTGGCAATGGGGCTGTCCTACAGCGGCTGTGGCCGCACAGCTCTGCCTTTTGGGTTGATTTAGAACCTCATTCGTTTTTCATTAGCTCGGAATTGCTGCAGACGAAGGTTCATTTTTCCTACGTGCGTGGAACGCGAACGAAAATCAGGATTTTGTTTCTTCCATTTACCCAGTGTGTAAACTCACCCGATCTGAGGATGAAAGGAGTTGCTTACTTCCAGTTACCTAAAAATGTCTGTGAGCAGGTATCTCCCTTCTCTGCTATCAAATGACTCCCGTGTTGCTCATCCTGACAGGCTGCAGGGCATCGTGCCCATGGAGCAGGTCCTGCACTGAGCCATGGGCGCAGTGTCCTGCAGCACCCACTGCCCTTGGTCGTGTCCCACTGAGCATGGAGCAGGCAGGAGCTGCCTGTGCCTGGAGCAGAGCGGGCAGAGCTCCCCAAAAAGGGGTATCCAGCCCCCCCATCCTGGCACACTGTCAGCACTGACCCCCATTTCCTCTGCCCAGTGCAACCAAAGCGCTTCCTGCAGAGCACGGAGTGGTTTTGGGCTGGGATGCTCTTCTGCCTGGTTTGTAATTTACACGATCGCCACACTCCGTTCACAGTTCCAATTACTTTGCCATTCAGGGGAGAAAAACTATTCTGCTGATTAAAACTGCAATAATTAAAATCGAGGCTTTGCCTTTTACACGTGTCACAAACTGCCCCAAAGTCCTAATTTCAAAGCTCCCGTCAGGGTCCCAATTTCATGGCTAATTCATGGAGCCAGCGCCTGCCGCGGGGCATTCCCGCGTGCCCCTCCTGCACGTCTACATTGCCATTACTATTATTACTGTATTGTTACCAGCATTTCTTCACTTCTCATTATTACTCTGCAGACATCGAGTGCTCCCCTGCATGTGGGGGGTGCAGGGGCTGCTCACCCCCCCGTTTACCTGCTCTCACCCCCCCATCCCTAACCCTCCCCCGGTCCCATCCCTCCCTGCCTGTGCCCTGCCAGGATCCCCGCAGAGCCCCCTCTGCCCGCAGCCCCTCCGCTGCCCGCACAGTGGGAATCGGTTGGGCTGTAGCCGCAGGAGGCTCCTTCCCAGCCGCCCATCGAAGCAGCGGGGCAGCAGCTCAGCTTTGTTCCGGTTTTCCTCCCAGTCTGGCTTTGCCCAGCAAAGCCGGGCCCGGACGCACCCTCTGCTTCTGGTGGAAAAACAGGAGTGGAAAAGCAGCGCATCTTTTATGCACATTTATACATGGTGTCCCTGTGGTGTCCCTGCACTGGCAGGGGTTGCGACTGGAGGAGCTTTAAGGTCCCTTCAACACAAACCAGTCTGGGATCTTGTGATTCTATGATTTTGTATGCAAGAATAAATGAGAGTGGATTTTAATTACTCCTAATTGAGCCTCCAGAATTCAGACAACTTCCACATTAACACCCATTAACACAGCATACTCGATATCCCATAACATTTAATTAAACCTCTTAAAGTAAGATCTTGAAGCTCCCCTCCACACTTCACAGAGACGATCCCATCGGAAGCTGCACCATAAGGGTACTTAAAGCCCTCACATCAGCAGTGGTTGCAGACGCTGTGGGGAAGCTGCGCCAAGTGCAGGGTGCTGGGGATTCCCCTCACCACTGCCTGAAGATGTCCCTGGGTGCTGGCAAGTGATGGATGGGCCCTCTTTAGCCTGAGCCTGGTTTATCTCAAGCCCAGGGTGCCCTCGCATGGGGCTGCCAACCACCTGCACACAGCCAGGGGCTGCTGGCTGCATCCTGGCCGTGATGGGAGCTCGCTGGTGTGGGCACAGATACACGTCCTCCCCATTCCTCATTTATTATATGACATCACTGGAACACTTCCCGTCCTCGTGGCATAAGCCGGTTACACCAGACCAACAAACAAGGCACAGCTTTGGAAGTAAACATCTGCTTGGGAGCCAGCTGAATAACTGCTAAAACTTGGTATTTTTCTGCTTGTCACCATCACCGATCACAGCCCTTATAATTTGCTACCTACAGCTCCCTGCTGGATGTGCATTTCTCGTCCCCAACCTGCATCTAAGGCAGAACCCAGCTGTGCACAATCATATTTCACTTTATTTAGTGTCATGGAAACCTTTGCCTAGACAACAGAGGCACAATGCCAGCCCAGTGCAAGGCACTCAGCTCAGGGGGGGCAGAGGGGTGAGGCCCCCGCGCTGCCCTCAGTGCCTCGCTCAGCCCTGGCCATGGCACAAACCCCTGTGGTGCTTGATGCCCAGTACCAGACCAGCCCTGCTGTGCTTCAGGGGCTGCTGGCTGAAATGGGGGTGCCTCCAGCTGCAGGCAGCATCCCCAGTGGGGATGCTCGTGGTGCCTGCAGCAGCCTTGTCCCCCAGGTCTCCCCCTGGGTCTCCTCCTGGGTTCAGTGCTGACCAGGGGTTTGTGGGGTCCCGGGGGGGGCAGGTTCCAACAGTGATGCTGCCACAGCCTGGGGTGCGAGGGGAGGGAAATAGAAGCCCCTAAATAACTGACAGGGTGGGGAAGCAGGCAGGGTTCTGGGAAAGGCCGGGTGGAGCATCCATAGCAAATGCATTATAGAAACCTGATGAACACAGCCTCCCCTCCTCCGGCAGCTGCTGACCTCAGCCGAGTGCCGGGGGATGAAAATAGCAAAAAACACCAATTAAATATTAAAACTCGCAAATGTGATACAGAGGAGGGGAGGGGAAGGGGTGTGTGTGAGCTCCAAAGGCAAGGCTGGGCGCTCGTCCCAGTGTCTTCGCCATCTGCAGGTAATAAGGATGGTTTGTATCGGAGGTGAAGGGAGAACTTCCAAGCTCATTTATAGTGAAAACCCTCGATGGTAATGACAGCGTAAGGGTGTGATGGAAACCCACCCACCGCTGGGGCCTCTTGCACACTCACCCCTGACACTGCTCTGCTTTGCAGTTCCTCTTTGCCTCAGTTTGCTCCTCAGCTGTTGGAGGGAGCAGGCAAGGAATGGGGAGAGATACACTGCACCTCCTGTCCCCCAGGGACCCCCAGGGACCCCCTGCCACCCTTTGCACCTCCCCACAGCCCTTCCCTTCCCTTCCCTGCAGCTCACTCCTCGGTCCAGGAGCCATTTGCTGGGACAGCACCAGCAGAGAATCCAGGCAGCCCAAAGGGTCCTCAGGGAAACGAGGCTTTCATTAGCCAAGAGGGAATAATTTTCTTCAAGGGCAGAAAAGAAACCAGGGCCTTTAAAAAGGGGATTTAGGTAGAACATGTGCTTATTGAGCATGGAGATAGATCTGCTTTGAAGGAACAGATGAGAATGTTTCACTCCCAAGACAGGCAGAGCTGTAACATCACCTCCACCTTGCTTGGAGCCTCCACCAGCAATGCTCACATGTGGCCTGCGAATGCCATGCTGATGCCATTAGGGAATGCTGCTCTGGGAATGCTCCACAGCCTTGGGGACAGGGACAAACCAGCAGCCAGGATCTGGCCCCAGGGGATGGCATTGGGGAGCAGCCAGTGTGTCCAGAGATGCATCCAGCTGGAGGGACCGTGGAGTCCTGGGGATGCTCATCTTCCACAGCACCCCTGCTCTAGCCCAGCATTCCAGCCCTGCAGCACCCAGGAACATCAAGAAGGGAGGTTCTCCGTGGTAAAAGGTGGGGAAGAGCCATGCAAACAACAGGAAGATCAGTTTTATGCCTGCTTTAAAGTGTTATCACACCTCAGGAATATGCATAAAGGTCAAAATCATTAGTGTTTGAGTTCTGAATTAAACCCATTGCAATTAGCCCTGAAAAGATAACTGGAGATGCTGTTGAGATAACAGAGCAGGTATCTTCTGTAATTGATAATTACTAGGTGTAAAGGCATGCACTCGCTTTGAAAAGCATAATTGTTTCTCTTCTAAAGTGATGGCTTTATTTTAATGGTCTGCAGTTGTTTGTATTTCAGAGAGACTGGTGCTAACATCCGCAGCCTCAAAACAGCCCATTTCTGCAGGAAATGGCTGCAGTTTGCCACTTCCTCCCTCCTTACCTGGGAGAAGATCTGGTTGTTGTTGGAAGAGGCAGAACTGGGGCTGTTTTCTAAGCCTTACGAGGAAATCATACACCAGAAGCACGCTGGGGGCATCCATTTCTTGATCCAGTCCTGCATAAGCTCCAGCTCTGCCCAGGATACCTGTGAATGAGGCCATGGAACACTGATGAAGCAGGGGCCTCTTTTGTCCCTCCCCATCACCCAGCCCGTGCAGCGGTGGCACCTTCACCTGCGGGCACAAACTTCATCAGTGCAGAGCAGGCTGACCCCTGTTCTCTCTGTGCTGTGACTGCCAGACACCAGCTCTCTGTGCAATATCAGCCTCTGTGGCTGACAGCATCCCTGTGCCACGGCCGTGAGCAATCAATGTGCATCGATTGTGTCATTAGGGAGCAGCCTGATCACAAAGCAGGACCTGTGAGGTCTCTACCTTTCCTATGGCAAAGAGCTTATCTCCTCCATGAGGACAGGCCACAGGCAGTTGTGCCAGGGGATGAGCCATTGTCCTTGCTGTCTGCAGAGCTGCACTGGGAGCAGCAGCAGCAATAGGAGCGGAGAGGGTTTTACCTCAACCCAAGCTTCACCAGCTCGTGCCCTTGGCCATGAGCCCCATGGGGCCAGGAGCTCCAGCTGCTGGCACAGCCCCATGCCAGCCATAGGGCAGCTCCCTGCAGAGCATCTGAACACCATTAACCAGGAGCACAACGATTCCCCTGAGGTGGACATGCTCAATCAGTGCTGAGAGGCAGGTTATAACGCCATAACCTCTCATGGTTATAATTCCATAACCTCTCACGGTTCTAATTCCATAACCTCTCACAGTTATAATTCCATAACCTCTCACGCAGTCTGATGGCAGCACATACATCTCTGTTCATTACTGCAGACACATCAGGCATCCTGTGCTGCTCTAGGGGAGGGGTGGCAATGGGGCAAAGGGGCTGAGGCTTTTGGCCCATTACTGGTAACCTCCCGGTCACCAGATGCTACACAGGCTGTGAGTACCACAGGAGAGGACTGCAGGTCGGGGCTGCCCCATCCACTTCCATCCAGGAGCTACCTGCACGGCTGCAGCAGTCACCTTGAAAGCAGAAGGGACGCCCGTGGGTGCAGGTCCATGTGCCATGCACATCACATCAGCCTGTGGGGCTCCAGGGATGCCAGCCCACAGACAGGCTTTGCCAGAGGTGCCTCATGCGAAGCACTGTCCCGTCTGTTTGCAGTGCACAGCAGTCAGGTTTGATTTAAATATTTGCTCTGCTCATGCCAAATAGTTGCTCAAAATCTTTGGGGACATTAATATTTATGCATGGGTTTTGAATAAACCTGTTATGATCGAAAGGTCTTGCATAATTGTGGTTCGTTGCTGCTGCCCAGGACCCTTCAGAGCCCACACAAAGTGGCAGGATGGAGAGGTGTCACTGCCAGCCCCAGCACTGACCTTTGCGAGAGGATGTGTGGGGCTGTCCTGCTGTTCTGCTGCCTGTTCTGATGTCCTCCTCCATCCATGAAAGCAGCCAGCCACTCTGTCACTGCACCAGTGCCCCAGGCTTTCTATGCCAGCACCCTGCCCGCAGTGCTGCCCGTCTCTTCTGTTCTTGTCCGTCTCTGTCCCTGTCCCTGTCCAGTGGGGTGGCACCACCCATGAGCAGCAGTAGAAGCCCTCGGGCTGGCCAGGTCCAGTGTTTCACTGTTCCTGCTCTAACCCGTCATGCAGCAGACAGGAGCCCATCACTCAGCCCCTCTGCAAGATGCTGGTGCCACGTGCCAGGCACTGACACCCCCATCACCCTGTCCCACCGTCCCCTCCTATGGCTCCGGGGCTCTGGCACTGGCCAGTGCGATGCTCAGGGAATATAGGGGGATGCAGGAGCATCCCCCAGCCCATCACTGCAGCACCTGCATGGCCCTGGCCACAGCCCTGTCTCCCACCAGTACCTTGGAGCCGCCTCTTTAGCCCAGCGTAGGCTGTGACTGAGGAATGATTCACGTCTCACACGGAGGGTCCTTCCAGCCATCCGTCTCCTGGATTAGTTTCTCGGTGCGGAGGTCAGTAAATCAGGGCGGGCGGCGGGGGCCCGATTGGACCATGTCACCCATGGGCTTCCCTGCGGGTGATGGAGGGCTGGCTGAGCCCTGGCGCCGGGGGGGCACCCTGGCAGGGATTTATCACCCCGTGCTGCTGACACAAACACAGCCCAGGGAGGCAGCAGTGCTGTAATTATTCTGCAAATATAATTAGGTACAGATGTAGTGGATAAGAAATACTAAAATATATTTATTTCCTGCTATTCTCCCGACTCTTACAGCCCATTAAAATGCGTTATTATGATAATTTGTCAGGAAAATGACAACATTTATTAATGCATTAAAGTTAATTCCTAGTAAATTAGTAATTGGCTAAACAATGCCATTCAGATCACTGCGCCCGCGCCCTTAGCACGAGAGAGAAGCGCAAGAGGAAAACAATTTGTTTTCCGTGTTCCTCCACAGCGGTGGCAGCTCCGGTGCCCAGCAGGAGAGCGGAGCTGGGAGCCCTGCATGGAGCAGAGCTGCTGCTGCCAGGGATGTGCCAAGGCTCAGGACATTGTGGGACACGGAATGGGAGCCCTGGCACCAGGCTGGGGACATGATGGGGCAGCTGAGATGTGTCCAATGCTCCCGTTTCTCCATTAGACAGCAGGGATGAGCAGCAGACTTGCACGGGGAGAAGGAGCAAAGCCGGCACTGCTCGCACAGCCCTGGCACCACTCCTCTGGCAGCCGGATGCCAGTGCCAGGATCTGGGATGTGGGGAGTTGGACCAGTGGGTGGGTGAGCGGATGGGCAGGCAGACATCAGCTCTACCAGCGGGCCGGGAGAGCGGGCACTGCCAGCAGTGATGGGGATGGCAGCAAAGGGCAAGGAGGTGCAGAAGCGCCCAGGAGAAGGTGAGGATGGGCCCCGGTCACAGCCTGATGGTGCTCCCCAAGGGCTTTCCCGTCCCACAGAGGCACGGCAGCATCCGGGGAGCTGCACTTGCGCAAGGCGGTGACACCTCTCACCGGCCCCGTGGCTGTGCCGCTGCAGCCACACCGTCATCCCACCTCCCCACCGGGGCTAGCCGGGAGCGGGCGCAGCAGGATCCCACTGGAATAGCTGCGGCTGCAAAGTGCTTCCTGACTCCCGAGCCCATTATGGAAAGGCCCAAACCCAGCAGACGGCTGATGTATGTGCTGCAAGAGCCCAAATGTTGAAACCCAGGAAATTATGTAATTTTTCATGTACACAGCTGGAAATATTTATTGCAAAAGATAAATGCAAACACGCGCTTGCACCAGCGCTCCCGGCTGCCGGGGCCCTTTATGCTGACTGCAAATGTAATCGTAGCAGGGATGTTTGGGATTTAAATGTTGATGTCATTTCTGTTTGAATGCAAAGAGCTTCAGCTATTTGTTAAGTCCAGCTCCTCCAACCCCGGCTTTCCATCTTATTATACAGAAAATAACAGAGTGATGTATGAGTCATCTTCCCCGGCACCGGGAAGGGAATTTCAATTACACTTCTCCTTACAGCACTCACAGAAGGTAAACTCACATTCTTATACAACACTTGTGAAATCAGCCGCGAGAAGACCCTGCGAGAGAGGAGCTTTGCTGGGGGCTCCTCTCAGCACCACCACGGCTTGGAGCTGCTCTCAATGAGCCCTTGGAAACAAAACGCTTTGTCTGCTTTCTGCTCTAGGTGCAACTGGAACAGTTGTTTGCAACACCAAAGCAAGCATTTAAGTCATCAAATCCACCCACAGCTGTCCTGGAGCAAGATGTGAATGCTGTTGAGCCTTCCACCACCCGCTTGCGCACACACAAGCTTTCCCCCCCTCCCGGCTGGCACAGGTATGGAAAGGCAGGCAGGGAGGCAGCAGGCAGAGGTCCATCCCTGCCTCCCGGGCTCAGTTTTTCCCAATTTCACCTCTTTTGCATTGTCCTCCCTATAACATTTCTATGGTCAGAACATTTCCAGAGGTAAGGTCACAAACCTCCCTGGCAGGATGCTCCCTAGGGCAAGGCACAGATTGCCCCCCAGCCTCTCAGCGCACACCCCTAAAAGGCATCCTTACCCAAAGGGTCCCACAGTGCACCCCTCTGCACCTCCTTCCTGCCCCATTTCGCCCAGGGCTGAGGTTTCAACCACTTCACGCTGCCTAGAGGTAATGTGAAATGCCAATACTACTAATGCTGCTATTACTAATAACACTAACAACCCCTCAGCACTCTCTTGGGTTCATTTTAAGATGAGAGCTGCCAGAGCTGCCCCTATTGCCTGAGTATCTTTGCCTGCTCTGGGTTCTGTCCCTCTTGGCCATGCTGGGGTGGCAGAGCACGGTCCCTGCTCGCAGCAGTGGCTGCGGTCGGAGCAGGCAGGAGCACACACCGGGCAGCCTGCCTGTCTCCTTGCTGCCGGGGAGGACAGAGCGCAGGCAGGCGAGCGCTGAGGCCCAGGTGCCTGCAGACTGATTAGGAATGACATTTGACTTTACCACATAATAAAAGTTTCCACTTATGACCTTTTCTACATTTATTCCACGCGCTCCAAGATTTCATCCAGAAAGGTCATCAACAATCTTTTATCCCCGGCAGCGGCGTGCAGATGCTGTATTTATCACACAGAACTGGCACTCCGTGCCAAACGTTGAGCATGCTGGACAACCAAACTGCAGAGGTGGCCGCGAAGGCGAGAGCCCTCTCGTCACAAATCGCTTTTCCTGGCCGCTAACGCCGCCAGCTCCCTGACAAAGCCATGAATCATGGGAGCATGGTGGGACCCTGGCTGTGATGGGGGAGCAGCGCTGGGGCAGGAGCACTGCTGGCACCCCGCTCGCCCAGGCTGACCTCCAGCCACCTACATAATGAAGTACCTGAACTGCACTCACGGTTACCTCCACCTGCATTCTGTGAGGTCATGAGGATGCGCTGGCCCCATTCCTCCTAATTATGACTTCCGCATGACATTAAGTTTGTGAGAGCAGGCACTGTGGCAGCGCAGCCTGTGCATGAGCATTGCTGGACTTGAAACAAGCTGCTAACTTCAGTGAATTAAACCTCCTCTTGCTCCCGTGCCCAGGAGGTGGTGCTTCCATCACAGGCTCAGCTCTCACCTCAGCACCCTGAGCATCACCTTTGCGCTTGGGAGCCGCGCGTGGTTTGTTTGGAGCTGCTGTTGTTTTCTCCCCAGGCCCCAGTGGATCATGGACACGTCGAGCAGCACCCAGCGGCACCACCACACAGAGCAGCCCTGGCACTGCTCAGCCCTGGCAGCAGCAGGAGGAGCAACAGCACCATCAACACCAGTCAGCAGATTTCCAAGGCCAGGTTGGATGGGGCTTGGAGCACCCTGCTCCAGTGGAAGGGGTCCCTGCCAGGGGCAGGGGTTGGAGCTGGATGAGCTCTAAGCTCCCTTCCAACCCAAACCAGTCTGTGGCTCTACGATGCTGTAATTCCCTTAATGAAAGTGCCAGCCACAGCCTTCTGATCTAGGCTAAATAATAATTTCCTCCCTCTCCTTTTGGTTTCCTACATGGGGCTCATTACACACACCCCCCAGTCAGCGCAGGGACGAGAGAGGCTGTTCTCATTTGATGCACAAAAAAGGTAGTGAAAAATCCAAGGTGACAAGGCCTGGGCACATCTGAAATTGCACAGGCTTCTGATGTGGTTAAAGCCAGACTGTGCTGCGCAGTTACACCCTCGTTATCAAGTGTCTCTCCTACTGATTGCCCCAGCTGCCAGAGGTTACTGTTCTCATTAAAAACCAATCTGGAGTAACTCAGGTGAACTCAGAGAGATCATTTTTCAGTCGTTGACTTAGCTTGGCAAATAAACACCCAGGCCTTGGTAGGTGTTGGACCAGCAGCTCTGTGTGAAGCTGCACACAGCATCCCCCTTGTCTACAGAAACCCGCTCCTATGGGCTTTGGTGTGTCCAGAGGGAAAGCCTCTGTCAGGCAGGGACAGCTAGGGAGGACTCGGGGAAAGGAGCCCTGCCATGCTGTGTGCCCTGGGCTTGCTGGTGGTGCCTGGCCAGGGCAGCAGCAGTGGCTCAGGAGGGCAGGTGGCTGGGGACACCCCGCTGTGATGGGGATGCTCCATCCTCATCCTCACCTCAGGAGAGGTCTCTGCAACCTGGGGCTTGCTGCTCTCAGTGCTGGGGCTGTGCTCGCTGTGCCTGCCAGGGTGGCTGCAGGCGGGACGTGCACCCTGCTCATGAGCCTGAGCATGAGCATGACATGCTCGAGCCAGGAACGTGCAGAAGTGGGCAGGGCAGGCCGCGCTGTCCCTGCGAAAGCCCACTGCTCTCTAGCGTTCAAAGCGCAGCACTTTGCTGGCAGCAGCCAGTTTGAGGAGCAGTGACTCCCGCTGCTGCAGGAAGCCGGGGATTTGCTCCCCTCTCTGCTGCCATGACCCATGGGCCTTGCCTGCACCCACCCCAGCTCCAGGGCTGCAGTCACAGGAGGATCCCTTTGAAGCTCTTATTAAGGACTCCAGCTTCCCATGCCCATCAGTGGGTGCTAAGGAGCATCGTGTCGTGCTTTGTTCTCATTCCTATTGCAGTTATTGTCCCCAGAGCCACAGCCTTGTCTAAACACTGCAGCCCGCTGGGGTGTCCCTTCCAGCACCGTGCTCCCTGCCCTGCAGCTCTCCTGTCCCCAGCGCCGGTGCTGGGTGCCTGTCTGTGGGCACACACACCCCAGCCCTGCCGGTGCCCCACTGCCTGCCCCTGTGCTCAGTCAGTGCCCCACCACCGTGTGCCCGCTGGGCAGCAGCACCAGGCACCAAGGAGCTCTCCAGCCCAAACCGTGGTGGAGAGATGGCTCTCAGGAGGTGGCCCTGGCAGGCTGGACACGCTGACCCTGCTGGGGTGTCTGACAGCTCTGTTCTGGACTGGTGAATGAGACATGCCATCATCTCATGTGGGCAGCGGGACAGGATGGGTGTGCACGCTTGAGGGAACAGCGTTAAGGACAGGATGGGTGTGCACGCTTGAGGGAACAGCGTTAAGCCAGTGGGGAGCTAGGGCGGTTTGTTAGGCACCAATGGCTTTGGAAGTAACAAGGAAGAATACAGGGGATTGACTGATGGATATAGAGATCAATAGCCCTGAAATATTTCATCCAAAGCCTCCTCCAGGTGACTGCAGAAAATGTTACATCTAAATCAGGTTTCCAGATGGCCCGGGAACCAATATAAGTTGTGCTGTTGCTAGTCCCTCACGCCTTCAGGCGAGGTGTGATTTAAAGGGTTTCTGGTGAGAAGGAAGGTGCTGAGACGTGTGAGCCTGCGGGGCGGGCAGCGGGGAGGCACGGTGCAGAGCTCTCCTCCAGAGCAGCACGTATTTATAGGGCTGGGAACACGCTGCAGGCAGGAGGGAGGCTGGATGGAACGGAAGGAAGGGAAAAGCAAAATTCCCTCTCCGAGGTACTGGCACAGAGGGAACGCCAGGACCATTACACTGAAAGACATGAGGGACCATGGGGTGATTCAGAGCTGGGTATCTGCACTGCAGAGGGCACTGGGCACTGTGTTCTGGCACCCAGCAGAAGCAGGAGGAGGGAAGGGCTGGGGCAGCGCACTGTGGAGCAAGAGCATCCCAACCCCCCAGTGACATGCAGCTCAAGCACCGTGGTATTAATCTTGCTTGTGTTTCTGTCTGCAGGACACTGTCTTGAGTCCTGACCAGGAGCACATCCTACACGTGCCTCTGGGACAGCACAGAAGGGAAGAAGTTGAAGAACACCATAGGCCTCTCTCAGCAGCCCAAAGACCCCAGCAAGAGCCCATCTGGGGCCTGATGCCCCAGTCTGTGCAACTACAAAACATTGTATGGAAATGGCATTTCATGGAGTATGCAAAGCCCTCCCCATCCACACTGGAACAAACTGCAATCCTGGGGTTGTGAAGCCCAAAGAAGGGTATAAGGGAAGCTGGAAGAGGTAAATAGTTGTGAGCAAGGAAGTTACTCATGAGGAGGTCAGCAAAAGGGTCTCATAGAGCATGAATTCAGCTCAGCTCTTCAAGAAGGAAACCTGGCCCTGCTGGCTGGGCTGAACTCTGAGCAGGATGCTCCGGCTCTCCTCAGGGATAGGGACGCAGCAGAAAACTGCCTGGCTCCGGTGCAGAACTCTCCTCCTTACAGTCTTCTCCCACTGATTGTCTCTCTCGGTGTATTCAGTGCTGCAGTTTTGCTTCCACTGCTGAAGTCTCTGGACAGAGGTCCAGGCTGAGCGATGTGAGCAACGCTGCCCACAGCCACCCCAAGCATCCCCTGCCTGCAGCAGCAATCGCCCTCCCCGGCCCCATGGAGGGACAGGGGTCACAGAAGATGTTCTCTTGTGTCCTGCAGGGCTGCACTGAAGCCTCTGTCAGAGCCCAAAAACATGGGAAAGTTTTCCTTAAAACAAACCCGGACTTTTTGTAGCACTCATTGGCTGTAACGCAGCCGCTGTTCCAGCTACATTGTGATGCATCAGGATGTGAAGCTATGACCCCCCATCCGCGGTCCACGGGATCCCAAAGCTCCTCGGAAGCAGAAAGCAGCTTGTGAGCTTTGGGCTTGGTCTTGGTTTGCACCCATCTTTTGTGGTGGCATTTAGAAAAGCATGAACTGGGTCAAACGTTTCCAAAGAAGAGCAGCAGAGATTGCACAGTCTCCAAACTACCCCAAGCGCGGCCATAGGGAGCCAGCTTTTCGTGGTGGAGCTGCCACATCCTTGTCTCATCAGGCGCTGAGAAACTGCCACGTTAACACATACCAGCACTCAAACACTCTGTGCGGGGTTAAACATGCTGGAGGAGGTCTGAGGGGACAGGCACCTGCTGATGGGTGCCCCACAAGCACACAGAGAGCAGCAGGCAATGTTTTAGCAGTTTGATCACTGGACGCCCTAACCCCGTGACTGATGGCCCCAGTGTTTTAGCATGAGTTACGGGCCTCGCACGATGCCAACAGCTATCGACTATAAAATGAGCCTCTGCCCCCGGGGCCCTCACAGGTCTCCGCGGGGGGAAGGACGGCGCTTTTCAAACACGAACCGGCCGATCACATCGGGGGAGTGACAGGGGGTCACTGCGCCGGGCCGGGCTGCGGCCGCGGCGGGGGCTCTGCGGGACGACACCGACCCCTGGCGGCCGCGGAGCGCAGAGCAGCGGCGAACGTGACCGGGGCCCGGGAGCGGCGCAGCTCGGGTGCGGTGCGGCGCTGGCTCGGCAGAGGGTGCTCTCTGCCCGCACAACGGCTGCGCCGGCCGCCGCCGGCCGCGGCGCTGGAGAAAGCCCGGAGAGGAGGAGGAGGAGCCCGTCCCTGCTTGAGCAACCTTTGCCGAGGCGGGCGGCTGCAGCCCGGCCCTGACCGCCCCCCGCACGGCTCGGCCCGCGGCTCGCCGGGCAGTGCCGTCCCCTGGGCCAGCAGCTGGTGCCGGTGATGGTCAGAGCCTCCCTCGGCAGTGCTGAGCCCCTCAACCCCCCTGGAGAGCCTCTCGGAGGCTTCAAAGCAGCAAAACCCTTCCTTCACCTTCTGTAGTAATGAGGGAAGCAGGATGAGGCCCGGCTTTAGCTGCACGGCCATCATGTCGCCTGGAGATCAGTTTGGGGAAAGGGAAAGGAAATGCAGTAGTAAAATGCCTTCTGCTAACCCCGCGTCAGTGCCGGGTTGTGCTGGAGGGGCAGGATCACCACTTCTGCTGGATTTGTGTCTCACCTAGGAAACACGTGGCTCTCCTGTAGTTAGCAGGCTCACATAGCTGGAAAAGGCAAGGGAAGCAGGGATGTGGGTTATCCAGCTCCCAGAGAAATTCGTGCTGAGGGAACAGCCGAGGCTGAGCGTCAACAGACACAGCTCCGCGCTGCCCGGTGCTGCCTGATGCTGCCACACGGAGCAAGGGCCACACTCACACTGCCTGCACCAGCTCCAGCTCTGCAGACCTCTGGGCCACCCTGGGTTTAGAGAGGCCCCAACAACCTCAGAGGTGCTGCCCGTTGGCGTGGCTCTGTACCCTGCCTGTCCTGTGCCAGCGCCTGGGCTGGGCAGCCGCATTCCCTCTGTCTGGAGGCTTGGTGGGATGGGCGAGCCCGGTCCAGCCGCAGCAGCAGCAGAGCTGGTCCCTAGCACTGCCTGTTCCACGGAAAGCAGCGTGCTGCAGTCCTCTACGAGCAGAAGCTCTCTTGATGCACTTGGCAGGCTGGAGATGGGCTCGTTCCCTCCATGGGCTGTGTGCTACGGACGCACTGGCATGATTGAGCTTGCTGGAGTCTAAGTGCCTGGGTATATGGGCGTAATATACTTGTGCAGTGCGAAGCTGGGTAGCAACAACATCTCCTTTTATCTCCCCTGCCTGAGGGAACAGAAAGAAAAGCAACTTTCTGTTGTGGGCTCTTTAATTTTGTGTGGCACTTTACTGCCAGGCTGGAGGTGCTCTAAAAACCAGGGCTCTCCAACCCCAGGCGTCAGCCCAAGAGCCCGGCTGCCTTCGGGGCTGGCTGAGCTGCTGCCCTGTTTGGTGCAGGACAAAGGCTGGTCCTTATCCGGAGGCAGCTCCACCTCTCTTGGATGCCTCAGTCGGGGAGCTGCCGCCTGTATTTACAACCAGCCCCTTGCCTGTTTGATTCCCGAGCAGCAGGCAGCGCCGCGCCCGCTGTGACAGTTCAAGTTGGGTTTGTTTCTGCCTTTCTTCCAGCTGAGAAATTCACTCTGTGAACTTTTCATCCTCTTCTCCTGGGGCAGAGAGGCCACGGCTGGCGAGGCAGGCGGTGGCGCGGCTGCTGCCTGCGCACGAGGAGGCTTCCCCAGCTGCATTAACCTTGCAAACCCAAGAGGCGTGCAGGCAGCCGGTGTCCCTGTGGAGCAGCGATCCCAGGGATCCCCTCTGCTCCTCGTGGTGCTGGCGGCTCCTCAGCCTTGTCCCAGGCTGCGCAGCACTGCAGGGATGGTGATGGAGGGGGCCTGGGGGCTTGGAAAAGAGGAGGATTTGCTGCATTCTTGCAGGGCCAGCCTCCCGCTGGAAGGTCCCTGTGTGGGCACAAACAAGCCCAGGCCAGGCCCAGGAGCAGGGATGAGGGATTAGCAGTCACATCGATGGGGCTCCGGGCAGCGCAGAGCCTGCACCCGCTCTTCCACTGCCCTTTGTTAAGCACCCTGTAACTGTGAGCGATGGCGCTCCCCGGGCGGCCGCTGCTCTGTGCGTTCAGCTGTATTTCTGCTGTTCTGGCAGCACAGAGCCGAGCAAAGGACATGTGTAGCTGTGTAGAGACATTCACTCTGGCTCCTCAGGTGATGCTGAGGGAGCTGCAGCAAGAAAAGCAACAGCTTCGTGGGGAAATCCGGAGGTGGGGAAAATGGCTGCTTCCAAAGCCACTGTGGCATGGCCATGGCATGGCTTAGTGAGCACCTAATGAAGGCTGGCACCGTGCTTGGGCACCATGTCCTGCTGATGTGCTCCTGCCCTCTCCATGTCCCACCTGCCAAGGTGACCCTGTCCCCTTCCATACACCAGTCACCACGTGTGAAGGTGAGATGCACCAGTGCCATGGTGCATCCATGGTGTCCCCTGCCAGAGAGACCCTGGAAATGTTCCATCCATCCTGAAGAGGCAGAGCAAGTCCCGGTGCCACCAGCTGGCAGAGAGGGAAGCTGCTGGAATGCTACTGAATCCCATGGGCTGCGCTTTAAACGTGCTGCATGTGGGTAGATGCTGCCAATGACTCTTGATCAAACGGGGGACGGATGCCTGGTGTCCCATGGACTGCCACGTAACGGCTGTACTGTACAGGAGGTGCTGCCCTGATTAAGTGTCTCAGAGACTTTTCTGTGTCGGAGTGAAGACAGGCAGTGAACACCTGGTAACTCTTTGCATGCCAAGGCTGGTGGTACAAGAGGAAACAGATGGTGCTTTGCATTCACACAAGACGAGAGCAGAGAAGTCTCTTCTGGCACTTAAAGTGTGAGCTGGGCGAGGAGCGGGATTTTGCATCTTCGGATAAAATCTTCCCCCAGACATGCTCATGTTCTGGCAAGAAACTAAAAAACCCCAGATCTTGGCAGGCCTTATTGGTGCATCAGCCTTTGCCCTCGTAGGACTGAGCTGCAGCCTCCAAGAAAGAGCAGTCTGCAATGACAAAGGAAACTTGGGAGCACGTTGCTCTTTGATTTGCTCAGCAGCAATCTGCAACCCTAAGGATGAGATCATGAACCTGTGCAAATTGCCAAGCCCTCTCCTTGCAATAAATCAGCATCTCAGTGCATTTGTAACTTATCTTATCAGCTTAATACAATCCTTATCCACAAAAGCGCTAATCCAATTCCTCTGGAGGGATGTGTCTGATTAGATTAATTAATCTGTTTGCACTGTGGATTTTCCTAACACTTGAACTTTTCTGGGGCAAACTCCTCTCCGAACCCGGAGCTGTTCTGCCTGAACTGGGCAAGGAAGGGGAGAAGGGCAAAGGCGTCACTGCGGTGGAGGAAACGCCGGGTGCTGCGGCTGCTCAGCCAGAGCGGGATGGGAAACACATGGTTTCGGGATGCGGGGCGCTGCCCAGGGATGCTCGCGCAGGGAGCCCCGTGCCCCGTGGATGCACAACCTGGGACACAGCAGCTCCTGCCTCCCTCCAGTGCTGCACATCTGACCCCGGAGCTCTGCAGGGCTCTGCTTGCCGTTGTGTTTCCATGTTGCCCCACTTTGCATACATGTTTTGATGAGTAAATTTGCCACATCAAGCTAATCTAGCTCCCAGCAGAGCCCTGTGTGCACTAAAACATGATGGAATCAAAATGATGATGTTTTAATTGCCAGCCGGCATGGGCACACCTATTTTTAGCCATTATCTTCATAGCTGCTGAGATAAAAGCTTTGGAAAATTATTAGGTTTTGCTCAGATATTTGCTTAATGACACCAGGATTACGGTGTTGGTTAATGGTGTGTAGGTGAGGAGCTGCGGGCGGGGGGAAGGCTGCACGGGTCCCCCTGCACCAGAGCTCTGAGGGATAGAGCCTGGGGTGCCCCCAGCTCCAGGGGACATCGCTCGTGCAGGCCCAGGGCAGCAGCAGCAATGGGTGAGTGAGCCCAGGGTCTGCCCCATGGGTGATGCGAACTGTGCAGGTGCAGGCCCAGGACATGGGACGGCTGCAGGCGGATCTGTCCTAAGGACTAAAACCCATCATTAATGTTTGTATTCAGATGCTCTCCCGGCCCCTTCTCACACACAGCAAAGGAGGTGATTTAAAATTTATCAGCAAGTGTCAAGATAACCTATGCAATTCAGAATCAAAGTGCAAAGACCAGCACGAAATGACAGCTGCAGCATCCATGGAATCACATGTTTTATCCCAGTAAGTACACGAAAATTGCAATGTGCTTTTCTGCTATTCAGGCTGAAGGGCTCCTTTAACACAGACCATCTCGTGATATCAAAGTGAATGATTTCTTTCATTATTCGTGGTTATGAAGCCTATTTTCATGTTATTTGTCATTTGTGAAGCCATTTGGTTTAAAGATGGCTCAAAGCTTTTGTACTGAGCAATCAGGGAGAAAGTAGGGAAGGAACAACTAAGGGGAAGATTGGGATTCTTCATCTGCTCTTGCATAATCAAATGCAGAAGCTGCTCTATGCAGGGCAGGGATCCATTCCCTGGCAATTGGATTCCGTGAGCGCTCCGAGGCTCAGCCCGTTTCCAGGCGGGTGGATGTGCAGGAGCAGGGCTCAGCTCTGCAGCTCAGCTTCCCAACAGCTAACGGCTCCTCTGGGACACGTGGGGAATTCAAGTGACTTTGGAGCCAGCAACTGTCTGCAACTCACAAATTTGGACGTAGGGGCCAATCAATTGTGCAGTTGTTTTCGCACCATCAGAAACGGGGAATGGATCTGCTGGAGGAATTTTAGAGGGACTTTTTATCCTCCCATCTGCAGCCGGGCTCCTATTCCTCATGCTGAAAAGCCGGCCGTAAGAGTGTCCTGAAAACCCACCCCTGTGCTGCTGCAGGGCTGATATATCGCTCACCGAGGAGTGATACTGAGGCACCGGCTAGGAGGGAAACAAGGGGCAGAATCAATTCTCCAGCAAGTGTTGTTTGATTTTGTCATAACCCCTAATACTCTATACTGAAAAGCATAGCTGCTCAGCCTGCGGATGGAAAGCTGTTGCACTAACATGCCACAGAGGGCAGCTGCAGCCACTGGTTGATTCCCACCCCAGGATATGGGCATGCTGCCCTCCTGTGCTGAGCCGGCCCTGAGCCCTCCTCACACCCTGGCTGGGTACCGCTTCCCATCTCCATCCTTATGTGCCCTTGTCCCCACAGCTGCCCCCATGCAGCACATCCCTGCCGGCCCATGGGAAGCTTTGTCCCTTGCCCAGTTAGTGCACAGGGCTCAAGGCAAGCGGGGATCCTGCCTGCTCCCTGCATCCCTGGGGCTGTGAGGAGCATGGCCAGGAACACGAGGGGAGCAGGGAGAGCACATGAGGGCTGAGCAGCCATTGTGTGGGCACCGCCGCCATCCCGGCTATCAGGGGCTTGTCCTGTGGCTGCAGAAGATGCTGCTGACCCTGAGGAGCTGGAGGCGTTTTGCACTCGAGATGAGCAGCTTTGCTCGAAGTACAGAAGCAGGGATCCCATCGCTTCCAGGAGGATATTTTTATTGGCCGCTTGCAGAGAAGTGGCATTGCAAGTCTAAAATAGCTACTGATGTAAAAGCAAATATAGGGAATGTGCCTGCAGAGGCCCCTCCCAGAGGAAACAGATTCCATCTGCTCTGGCACCAAGCACATTTCAAAAGGGTTTTAGTCCAGTTTCAGAGATTTTGTTCTCTCTCTTTGTACTCTGCATTTTAAGACTGATGCAAGATAGGGTGACATCAGCAGAACCTGGCACAGGGGAGCCCGGAGCAGCTTCAGATGGGTCCCTCTTGGGAGCAGGGACTTTCTGCCTTAGGGGCTCTTTCCAGGGGAGAAGAATTGTGAGAGCTATCACAAAACAGCACTGGAATGGGAGCAGCCTCCGCTGCTGCCAGGTACCCTCTGAGGGCATAAACGTAAAACCTGTTTTCCCACTGAGCACCCACTCTCCCTATCACTTACCTCCCTGTGTCACCATCACACCTCTCCTGGTCCCCACATGGAATGTCTGCTGAGAGCAGCATAAATACAACCCTCCTTGGAAATGGGCTTTATCAAACTCACCGTTCTCCCAGCAAACCCGCAGTTAATTCTGTGCTGATCAGAAGTCACTGCTAATGAAGGTGGAGGTGGGCTGGGCACAGCAGGTAATAACCGCACTGGAGCACTTGAGAGTTAATTGGAAAGGCAGCGAGAGGTGGAGGAGCTCTGAGCGTGAAGGAGCCAGCGGAGCAAAGGGCCAGCTCCCCCGTGCTGCCTTGTGGCTGCATCCCGGCCCCGTGGCCCTCAGTGCTCACTGGGACTCACCTCTGGGTGCTGAGGACCCCGGACAAGGGGACTGAAGGGATCACCCCGCAGAGCTGCCATCGGAAGGGATCACACCACAGAGCCGTGGAGCGTGGCTGTGCTGGGAACCCTGCGGCACCCTGCGCACCAGGGGAGCCCATTCTGGTCTGGGGTAAGGGGACCCCAGACCTTACACGTCCTCCTGCAAGAGACACACAGGTGTAGGGGCTCTGTTTGTATTTGCATCCTTAAAATTACAAGTCTGGAGACAAAAGGAAAGCCTCTTCCATGACTGAGAATTAAAGTTACTGCTTCCTGACCATCGTAAAATTGACTTCTACAATAAGATACTTAATTAAATGTATCCATTCTTCTGATGCTACTCAAAGAGTTAAGTCCAGAAACGATGCAGAGACACTGTGGGGTAATGTATTCATGTGGATGGTTATCTTCCTCATAAAGGCATTATGAAAGTAGCAAAAGTAATTGCATTATATTTATGTCAATTCTCTTATTTAACTCGGCTGCAAATGAAGTATTCTGTATTGAACTGCAACCCATTTTAATTTACAAAACCAGCTCTGCTTTGCTCGGTAGTATTGCAACTAATGAAAAATGACTCAAAGGAACAGATTTTTTCCATATGAATGCTCCTATAGACCCCGAACAGCCTCGCTCCACAGCTGGAGCAGCTGCCAGGACCGAGCCAAGCTGTGGGCTCAGGGAAAATACACTGAGTTTTACCTTGCTCTGAAACTCGCAGGAGTGGGGCTCATGTCGCGCCAGGCCCCTCTCCTGGGGGATGCAGCAGGAGCCCTTCACATCCCATGGGCCTCTGGCTGTGCCTCAGGTGCATTCAGGATTAGGCCCATTGTGTGCCAGGGGCGTCCTGGGCACGGCAGAGCTGCCGCTGTGTGATGTGCCCTCCGGGCAGCAGCAGCGCTCCCTGTCCCCGTGTCAGTGCCGTGCACTAACCCAGCACAGTGTTCCTGCTCCGACACAGGCACTTGTCCTGTTCGTTTACAAGGACAGGATGTCCTCTGGCCTCTCGGTCCCGCGGGGCCAGCTCCTGAGCCGCGGCTCTAAGAGCATCTTGCACATCCAAAGGATGCCAAGAGCAATGCTGTCCTGGGCTGAATCCCCGCAGCAGGAAGGGCTGGTGGGACCACGGGAGGCTGCCTTTGCTCCTGCTGAGGAGCCTCAGAGCTGCTGGGCTTGGGCTGCTGGCTCCATCCTGGCAGGCAGCAAGGGCTTCACCCAGTCCCAGCTCCTCCTCTCCACCATCCTCCTAAGTGATGATCTCGAGGTCCTTTCCAACCCTAACTATTCTGTGATTCTGTGTGATTGCCTCAACTCTGCATCCCCAGGCCCAGGCTCAGCCACCTCCATCAGCAGGTCCCTGCATGTCCTGATCAGTCTCCCTGCCAGGCACTTCACATAGGATCTGTGGGAGTGCACAGGGCCCTGCTGCAGCACACTCATCCCTGCACCAGCCTCTCCAGCTCCTGAGATAACTCCCTGCTGCCTGGTGCGTGCCTCAGCACCGCATCCGTCAGGCTGGCCCACTCCTCCTTGCCAGGCTGGAGACACATGCATGTCCCCATCAGCTCTCAGCAGCCATCAGGCCCTTTCCTTCTCCTCCTGCTCTGCAGGTCCCTGACCTCAGGATGCTCTGCCCTGCTCCATGCTTTGACCTGGCAAAAGCCTCCTTGTGGATGGGATCCCAGGGCAGAGCATGGCTGAAGTCTCCCTGTCTCCATCTTCCCTCCCTGCTGCGGGTGCAGGAGCTCAGGTGCTTATTAAGCACATCTGAAGGCCACCGCTCGCAGGCAGATGCAGAGATACAGAGATTTTCATTGTCAGTGACAATATTAATGTTGCATGATTTACAATCTCCTGTGCGCCTGCTCTTCTGGCAGCCAAGCGTCTGCTTCAGGCCCGTTTGGGTAGTTTAGATGTGTCCTTGAGGATGTAATAGAGTTATTGAGAGGCCACAAACATTGATTGATTCGTACCGATTTGCTTGACAGGCGGCCTCGCATGGTTGTAGGGGAGGGAAGGTTGGGGACAGGGACCCGCCGGGTGCTTGCCATGCACCCCACAGCCGGCCCCGCTGTCCTCTCCTGGGGACGCCACTGGTGCTTGGTTCCTGGAGCTCTGGAAACACTCGGATGAATAGAGATGAGGAAAGATGTCCATAAAAATTCACCCTGTTCAATAAGCTGAAGCAGAAAGACACTGAAATCCATCATCCTGCAAAGCCACCTCTATTTTAAAGCCTGCAGTGTTTTCAAGTAGCCAGGGCCTGCTGGATCTGGCTGGGAAGGGAGGGTGGCAGTTTTCCAGGTGCAGATCCACACGCTCCCTCATTCCAGCCTCCCACCCAAGGCAGTGATGGAGATGCTGTTGGTGTGCGGGCTGGAACGGGCAGTGCTGGAGGAAGGGAAAGTTGTGAGCACATGTTCTGCCTGATGGACTGATGGATGGACTGACACATCCCTGGCTCCTGCTGGGCAGTGGGTACCAGCCAGAGCCAGAGCTGCAGCCCTGCCAGCAGTGCTGGGGTGGTTTGACAGGGCCAGAGCCATGGCAGGAGCAGACAAGACAAACAGCTCCTCACGCGGCACAGGACACCGGTACCGGCTGGGTGCCGGCAGGCCATTGCCAGGGCCTGCCCTCAGCCAAGGGGGGCACACAGCAGTGTGCGAGGGGCAGGGTGGGTTTGGGGTCATCCCATCACTTCTGGCTGCCCATGGCACCAGGGAGCTGCGGCTGCGGCAGGAGGGGACCAGGGAGCACCTCCAGCACGTGCTCGGATGGGAGCAGGCTGAGGTCGGGGGGAGCCCCTGGCTGGCCCCCGGCTGCTCCCTGTGCCGCCGGCACTCCCGGGACGTGCTGTGGCAGCTCCCACCAAGCGGCACCCTGAGGTGTAACTGAATTCACGCTCTTGGATTTAACTCATTATCCTGCCAGATTCTGGCATTCCAAAGGATTCACTATTGCTCCAGTTACAGGAATTGGGGTGTTCAGAGAACTCTGCCCACCCTGCTTCCACCCTTCCCGTGCAGGGTGTTCCAGGCTGCCAGGCACATAACCAGTACCTGCTCCAGCCCTGGGTCATTGCAGGGTCCCCTGCGGGGGCTCAGCTCTCCCTGCTGCTCCTCTGTCCTTCCAGGGCATCTTTGGGTGGCTCCAGATGAGCTTCCCCATGATGTGGTGCAGGGTGATGCTGAGGACCTGACCGTGGTTGATGCATCTCTCCTTCCCTCCTGAAGTGGGTAACATCTACTTAAGCAGTATCCATCCAGGAAGTGCCCTGCAGACTTGCAAGGAAATTAATAGCTCCGTTTCCTGCTTTTGTGGTGCAGAACTGTAATTCTTCATGGTGCTGTAAAGAGCCGCACACGGTGGTGCGGGGCGAGCTCTGCGAAAGGACATTGAGACCGGAGCTCCGGAGAACATCCGTTTATCAGGGTGGGAGCAGCTGGGGTAAAGAGCAGCTGCCTGCAGGCAGGGTCAGGCAGGAGGTGGGACTGTGCGGGTGGTCCTGCGCAGAGCTGAGGTGCTGCAGGAGCCCAGGAGCAGCCCCCATCACCCCCAGGGGCGTGGGGCAGCAGCGCAGGATGCTGGAGGGAGGGACGGAGTCACCGTGCCCATTGGACAGCCCCCTCCAGCCCCCCAGAACTCTCTCACACTCGCAAGGCAAAGCCTTCTTGTGCAGACCCTGTGCCCTCCAAGGCCTCCTCCAGAGCACTTTGCTCCATGGTTATTTATCCAAACCACCAGGTCGATACCTGATCAATTTGTAAGTACCCAGGACTGGCTTTGGAGTCTTTAAATAAAGACATTCAAAAAGAAACAATTAAAGAAGCAGCTGCAGCATTTGCTACTTCTGTGGGGCAGAGACATTTTAACACAATTCCTCAGGCTGAGCTTAAACATCCCAGGCCTGAACATCCCAGCTCGGGGCCTGGGCACCCACGGCTCCCACCTGCTGCTCCACAACCTCTGCCTTTCTGCAGGATCCCACCTTTGGATCTGAGCAGCTCCCAGCCAGGGATCTCCCTGCAGTCACCCCCAGCTCGCTGCAGTGGGGTCATTACACCCTGCCCGAGCAGACCTTACATCCGAACCCTGAAGGCAGTTTCAATACCAAGGTCATTTGTTTGTCTTTGTTCCTTCTATTCCACATTGCCCCTCCCTGTTTGTGCTCTGAAAACATATCGCACCCTTGCAACACTTCGTCTGTGCTCTGAAAGTCATCAGTCAGAGGCACGTAAACTATATACCAGGAACACGAAATCACCACCTTGTGCACATTAAATATTTCCTATTTGGAGTTTCATGACAAAGTGTGTATCAAGACATATTATGTAAAATGGACAAGTTAAGTCCAATTGTGCCGAGTTAACATCAATACCAGAAACTTCACTTTTGCATTTCCCAGCTTTTTGACATTTCCAATCCGTAATTTCAGTGTTGAGGTAAGGTTGAAGAGATTGCTTTTGATACCTGGGGTCCCCTTGCTTCATGCAGGTGATTTTAATGTGTTTCCTAACACACGTGATACCCCAATGCCCGGTGCTCCCGAACAGCAGTTTAACAGCAAACCACCATGCTCTGAGATGCTTATAGCCATCCCTCTCCATAACCCTTGTTTGGATCCAGCAGAAATACATGGATACCCCCATCTATTCTGCTTCGGTCTGGTAGCCAGGCTGCTATTATCCTGGAGGGTTTCCAAATGCCAGTCTGCTGAGGACAACACTTAAACACAACCGCTCAACTGGTTGTTAATGTTCTCCAGATATAGTCAAGCCATTCCTATTATTTTTCCCCAGATATTTTAAGGATCAGTCAAGCATCTCAGGATCCACCCCACAGCTCATTCCGCTGAAGGAAGGGGAAGGCAGACCACAATGATTTGCTGTTCCTGTTCAGAGAGCACTGCTGGGCTTCCCTGACCAGGGGCCACCCCTGCAGCCCCAGTGTACCCAAGGGAAGAGCTGACTTACCCTGGCTCATCAGGAGCCACAGTGGCTCCAGGCCTGCTCCATTCCTGATCAGGGTGATCTGGGGTGACCCAGTACAGGGCTTGAGCTCCCTCATCAGTCCTGTGGTCGTTTCAGCCCCTGTTTGTGCTGAGCCCATCTGGGGGATGCTCCTCACCTTGTACTAACCGCAGAGCAGAGGCTGGTGCAAGCATCCCGCTCTGCCAGGGAGTAACGGCATTTCAGAAACAGCTTTCTCCAGGCACAAAGGAAAGCCTTCACCTAGAAAATATCAGCTCAGACCCCCTGATGTGCTTGTGGTCATTGAAAACCATCTCAAGTCTTTAACAGAAAAGGTAGAAATTCCTTCGCTATTCATGTCCGATATTTATATAACTAACCACTGGGCTAAGGCGCACTGAGCCCTCAGCTCAAACAAACACGTATTCAAGGCTAGAGGTTTAATAACCACCTTTGAAAACATAGCTGTTATTTGCTGGTTGTATTTCAGAGGCAGGCAGTGGCTGCAGACGGGGCCTGCTGCAGGTTTGCTCCTGTGCTGCTGGCACCCCCCGATCAGCCCCGGCCTGCAGAGCCCCCCTCAGCGCACAGGTCAGTCCTTGCTGAGCACAGGAGATGCTCCAGGGCAGTCTTCCACTGATGGGAGGTTTTGTTCCTGCTGCTGGTTTCAGAGCAGAGGCAGGCACGAGGCAGGGACGAGGCACAGGCTGGGACCTGCTCTGAACGGGTGTCAGAGTGAAGGATGCCCCAGCTCCTGATGGGATTTTGGAAGAAGCTTCTGCACCGGGGTTTGGCAGAGGCAGAGTGGCACACGAGGGTGCTCCTGCTGATGTCCAGGGCTGGCTCCTGAGCAGCCCCCAGAATATCCCTGTGAAGGTGCCCTGCGGGAGGCTCCATGGGAACGCTCACAGCCCCATTGCTGCGATGCTGGCAATGGGGCAAAGTCTGCTGCCCTGCGAGCAGGCTCCCCCTGCGCAGCTTGCAGGGCTGTCCCTGCCATCCAGCCCGGTCACCAGCTCCAGCACAGCAGCTGCAGCGCCTGGGGGCTGCTGCTGACACCAGCACCCCCCCAACGCCCCTCTCAAAGCAACAGGGCAGCGGAGCAGCTTAAATTAATTAGGCCTTAAATTGTACGACAGCACAGCCAGGAGTGCAGTTTGTTTGTGTGTAAACGGGGCACATGTCACAGTAAATGCCAGCAGTCCCAGTGCTTGGAATAATAAATGTGCAAACAGCAATTAACAGTTTGCGTCTTCTGCTCACATGCAAAGGACATAATTAGCTAGTTCCATCTGTTAATTATACCTGCCACGGATCAGATATTCATATCCCAGCCACAAACTGGAGGAGGAAGGTGAGCTCGTGCAAGCAGAACTCCTCACCCAGACATGAGCTCCAGGGAGCTTCAGTCTCTCTTTGCGGCTGCTCAGAGGCACCGTGTGGGGTGAAGAGGGTAAAGAGAACCTTCTCCTTCCGCCGTGCTCCAGCCCCTCGCAGGGTCCCTCGCAGGGTCCTTGTCCTTTCACCTCTTTGGGAAGCCCCAGCAGCGGCTGCCTGCAGGGCCCTCGGTAGGAGGTATCCAGAGATGACGTCCCCAAACCCCTTCGAGCCTGGGTTTGGATGGACCTCTGCCAGGGCAGAAGTCAGAGCTTGAGCCCAGCGCGGCAGCAGGTTCAGGCAGACCTGGGCCTTGGTGGCTGAGGAGGCTGAACCCAGCACAGGCTGAGCAGAGGCTTTAACACAGCGCCTGGTGCTTGCACCCCTCCGCTTGAATTCTTACTGCAGGAGATGAAGGACGGATGCTCCTGCCTCACCATGCACCAGCCATGGGGAGTGGTGGAGACAAGTGCACGGCACCACAGAAGGGGCTGGGGACAGTGCTGAAGGGCAGAGCATGAGGGATGCTTCCAGTTGAGGTACACCAGTCCTGCTCCTCAGCCTGGCCCAGTGCCAGTCCCTGACCCAACTGGCCCCCAGCATCCAGCCCTGCCCCTGAGTGTGCATCTGGTCCTGTTGCTCATCCTCCCCTCCTGTCCCACTGCTGCCCCTGTCTCACCCTTTGCAAACAAGGACTCATTCTACTCTCCCCACCCTGCCCGTGCCTGTTAACAGCCCTCATGGACGCCCTGGCAATCCTGCAGGGAGAAGGGCAGCACAGGCCGTGAGTGGCTCCCTCACCATTGAGGAGCAACTCCAAATCCAAGTGCGGGCGGTGAGGACTGAGCCCTGGCTGCCAGACGCATTCCTCTATGCTAATTTCAAACAGACTTTCAGGATGAGCTCTCGTGGATCTGAGCAAGCAACAGAATCTTAACTATCAGAGCTCCTCGCTGGCTGATAAAATATGGATAAAGGAGCCATCACTTTAGAACAGCAGGAAGAAAAATAATTGCCAAGGTTGGCTCTCATTTGAATATTCTTTCAAACCCTCGTAGCATGGAGATGGTTGTTGCTGTTTCATTCTGCTTGTGTGGATAATTTTGCTGGACAAGATCTGTACTCGGCGCAGCCTGAGCAGCGGTAATGAGGGGCTCTGCTAATTGCTGCACTGGACCCAGGCAACCCATCTGCTCCAGCACGGGGGGAGCCCCGGGGGTCCCACTGCAGCCTCCTGTGCAGGGCCCCGGGGGGAGCAGCAGCTGCAATAGTGTGAGCAGGAAGGAATGAGCTGCAGAGAGAGGAGCTGCATGGCAGGGCTTGGAGGGTTTGGGTTTAACAGGGCTCTTTTTGGTGCTTTCCTTTTTTCCCTCCCCGGGCTGGTGCAGAGGCTGACAAGGACGGTAAAGTGACACTGACTAATTGAATTCTGAACTAGCAGGAGCAATGCAAATATCTGACAAATTGATTTAATTGCATTCACGTACAATAAAGCTGAGATCTAAAAGGTCAGCTAGAAAATGGAAAGGGTCCCTGGAGTGCTAACAGGAGGAAGCTGACTTTAATACACATTCATCACATTTTATCATCTAATTAGTTCACACAATGCCAGGCTGATAGACAGAGGCCCAAACAAAAGTATCGATTGATTATTAGCCACATATCTATCATATTGCCTCCAGCCGGCTGTCAGGGTGCGCTGGCAACTCCTGTCCAGTGCATCAGCAGAGGGGGGGCACTTGATAAATAGTTTTTCTATAGCAGAATTTAGACTCTGGAAAATGTTTTACACAGACACTGAATGATAAAGATCCTTGCAAGAGCTCTCAGCAAACCCACGATCAAACTCCAGCCAGTCTTGGCTGCATCGGGAATATTTATGAGCCCGCGGGCAGGCGGCTCTGCTCCATTGGGAGCACCCGGCCCTGGCATCACCAACACCAGCTCTGCAGCCACGCTCACCAGCATGCTCAGCAGCTCCCCAGAGCACTGCTGCTGCTTCCCAAGACATCCACCCCTAGCTCTCGGGACACTCACCTCTGCCATGGGGGAGCCTGTTGGTGCTCATCCCACAGCTCCATGCGGAGCTGGTCCAGGACCTGCGAGATGCACAACACAGAGTGGCAGCCGAGAAGCATCTTGGCACCCCAGTCCTGGGAGATGACTGCAAGGCCTGTGCAGTCTGCGTGTCCCCTCGCAGGCAGGGATGTGCAGCCTCTCCTGGGCCACGTGGAGCAGCTACATACACAAAAGCTCTTCCATGCACACAGCTGCAGCCGCTGCACAAGGTTTGGGATGCAGCTGGATGCTGCCCCTGCCTCCCTCTATTTCCCCATGGTGCCAATATGCTCCTGAGAGACCTGAGCTCCTTGCATGTGCTGGTTCAGAGAGATTGCTTCCCCTTTCCAGGCCTTCTAGCTTGGTGTCCCCAGAAGCTGATGCTGTGGCAGAGACCTTGCTCAGCTCCCCCATGCACCTCAGCCGCTCCCAGGGAAGGCTCTGGGCGCTGACTGTGGATCTGTAGCACAGCAATGTCATGAGTGTGATTTCATCATGCAGGAAGCGGTTGTGGCTCCCCATCACCTGGCTGCAGGACCTGGCAGTGGGATGGAGCCCCTGTTAACACCCTGCCAGAGGTGAGGGGTTAGTTAACAACACACATTCCATGCATTGGCACAACCTGGCGCTGTGCAGCTTGTGCTGGAATCAGCCCGGAGCCAGCACCAGCAGGAAGGATACCCATTAGAGAGGGAGCATATTCCAGAAAGCAGCATGGGATAAACACCGGTTTAACCACGTGCCTTAAGAGTGCGTTGGTCCTCGCCACACATCCACAGCTGCATTGATTTGCATTAGTTTTGTAAGAACATATGGGATGAGACCTTGCTAAAATGGCTTGTTTTTCCTTTTCCTCAGGCTTTATTCATTTGTATTCTGGATTATCTAATCATTCGGGCTTTAAATACCTACAGTTAGAAAACAGAGAGTTGACTATGGCCTAATTCACTGGAATTGGCTTCTGTTAAGACTGACACGTTCAACAGCTGCCAAAATGCCATCAGCCTTAGAAAGAGAATGTCTTCACTTTTTTATTGTTAAAAAGTGAGCAGAGTTAATCACTGCAATGGAAGCATTTAACTGGTGCACAGGATGTGCTCAATCTATTTGGCAATTTGGCTGCAGACTGGGCTTTAGCAGCAGCGCTGTTCTCAGCGGAGGCTCTTCAGGGGCCCACAGGAATCTTGTCCAGATCCAGCTCCCCCAAACCAGTCCTAACGCAGGGAAACCTGCCCCAGAGCCTTCCTCTGCCTCCTGAAGCTCTGCAGCAACACAGGGCTGAGCTGGGAGCATCCGCAAAGCCTTCAGCACCCCTCCCCACGTTCCCCTGCCCACTGAGAGATGCAGGCAAGGACTCCCCTTCTCTGGGGTGCTTGTACTGCACTTGGCAAAATGAGACCTACCATAGTACAGGGGCAGCACCAGCTTCATCTCCCACCGTCATTCCTTCAGTATCCCCAAATGCTGCGGGAGGGGAGGAGAAGAGAAGGTCCCGAACACAGTGGGATGCACAGGCTCATGTATAGGGCTGGGGCTTCAGCTTGGCTTAGCCTCAGTTAAGTCTCTGACCTAGAGAAGGCTTCTTACATTCCGGTGGTTATCCCAACTCTAATTATCTCTCTGAACAGCCTACACATCTAATGCATTCTGAACAAAGCTAGAAATAGAAGGATAATCAGATTATCCCAAATGACAGCTGCAACATCTGTATTTTCCAGTACACAGGCACATTTGTTGTACAGAATATTGTAATGAGGCCGAAACTCGTCAGTGTTACTTCTTTTGTCCCTTTCTCAAAGGAGCAGTGGTTTGCTGTCCAAAAGAATATTAATTGGTGCAAAATGTGGGAAACTGCTTTTCTGCAGCGAGGTTTGTTTGCTCCTGCCTTTCTGCAGAGGCACCTCTCCCCGCAGCAGCCAGCACACACATCCCTGTCCCTTCCACAGCTGCTCTGGGACCCTTCACATCACTCAGTCCTGCCTCCTCCCACATCAGGACACGAGGTCCCTCCTGCTCTCCAGGTCTCTGCAGAACACCCCCTCCACCCCCCCATCAGCACGGCCACACAAAGCATTGCTCCACAGAAGACACCAAAACCACTGCATCATCTGCTGAGGCCAACCAACAGCCCGAGCATCACCCAGCCCCTGCCAGAACCCCAGCCTGGGGCTCTGCTGCAGGAAGCAGCTCCCCCATTGATATTTTCAGCAGAGACTTCTCACGAGGGGCTCAGAAGAGCTTCAAGGCAGCAAAGCTTGGAGAACAAAACCAGATTCTCTGTTTATGCTCATTTTGCTCTCAGCCTTTTAGCTCTGCTCATTCTGCAGGGGATTACACGCTACTCACCAGGCTGTGGCTCCAGTATTTTAATTTCTTTTTTAGCTATAAACCCATTTTCCACTCTCTTTCAAGGAAAGCAGCAGGTACCAGAGTGCTGCTGGCAGGTCCAGGGCAGCTCCCTGACCACGGCCAGAGCAGGACCAAACCCTGGGTGCCCCTCGGGCACTGGTATGTGCAGCTTTGCCAACTGTGGGAGTGAGAATCTTCCTTAAGCCCTGATAACACTCAAGCAGTGGTCCCCACCGATGGCTCCTGTTTGAGCATTTCCCTTTCCCCAGATCACTGCTGCTCATATCCAAGTTTTTAGTGCAGGGTTAGCTGAGCTTCCTGTTAAGACTGAAACCATCACAAGAGCAAATCTATACCTGAAGCTAGTCAAACCACTAACAGCAAAAGCTGCTGTCTTAGCAGGTACTCTCTCTTCTCCATCCAAATCCCTATATACAGTAAACCCACTAATTCAAACATTATAAAGTGCTTCAAGGAAGACCCTGGTATGGTGCAGCCTTCCCTCCCACCCCAAACACAAGAACAGTCAGCAGGAGGCAGCTCGGATGCTCTGTTCTTATCCCAATCAACAGTTACTGCTCCCACCCGAGTGCCCAGCTGCAGCTCCTTGCCCTTAATATAAATACCGCAGGTCCTGGCTGGCTATCTTCTGTTACTTGAGGAGTTCTGTTTGGTTGTGAGCTTGCATCTTGCTCTTTCTTTCCTTCCTTCTATCCTTCATACCAGCTCCCTATAGAAGGCACTGGAACCATGCTGGAGCACCTGCTATGTGCTGGGGACCCTGCCAGGTCAGCAGGACAGAGCTGGGTGCTGGTCTTGGGTAACAATCCTTAATTTGCTAATTTTCATTTAAATTGAGCTTTGTGCTGCTTTGATGAGGGAATGTATTAAAGCCAGCGTGGCTGACGTTTCTTAAATAAATTCCAAGATGAATTCCATGCATATCCTGCCTTAATGTGGAAGGTGGAGATAGAGGCCGGGGTGAGCTGAAGCAGAAAGTATACTGTAAATTGAAGCTTGGCATTGAATATAAATGGCAAAGGTTGCTGAGTGCCAATAACAGTAAATCAGGCTCAAGCAGTGCATGGTGATAAGTCTGGGGATGGATTGTCCTGCGGCCGGGGCTCTGCGGGGCCCTGCTGGCAATGGGGGTGGTTGCTCACCTCAACCAGCAGCTCCCGGTGAGCAGCCTGGAGGGCTCCGGGTTGTTTCTGTTCTACACTGGCTGATCTGCTTTGGGATGTAATGGAGATAATTAATGCTTCCCCCGGCTGGGGCTGCTCTGCCCTGTCTGCTCCAGCCCATCCCACGGCTTTGCCAGCTGTTACCAACTGGAGCCCTTCTGCAGCTCTTGGCTTGCAAGGGAGGATGCTGCTTTGCAGCAAACCCATCCATGTGCCACGGTAGGAAAGTTGAATGTCTCTCCTGAGGCTGCACCTCGTGCATGGGAAGGGGCTTCCTGCGGTAAGCTTCTAAACTTGTACCTCTCCCAGGGAAGACGCAGGGGTTAAGGAGCTCTCCCAGACAGCATGTTTAGGGAAGGGTAATTTGTATTGGCAGCATGAGGGGAGAAGGAAGATGACCACAGAGAGACAGTTTGAGAAATGAGAAGACAGACCAGAATGTTTTTATAATGAAGAAGGAACCTGTGCAAAATTGTTTTCGATTAATCTGCAGCTAACTGAGCTCATTAAATGGGAATTATTTCATACGGGACCGGAGAGAGCGCCTGCGGAGCTGCTGCTGGAGAGCAGGGAGCTGCCAACGTTGCCCTGCTCGCGAGGGCTGGCCTCAGTGGGTGAGCAGGAGGCACGAGGGGGAGATCGGTTGTGCTCCTGCAGTGGGGAGCTGCCCTTGGGAAACATGGCTCCCACTATCCCAGTGCTTGCAGGGTGCTGGGTGGACCGGTACGTGTAGAGGGAAAGGTGACCACCTGGCAGCAGCCAGATATAACAGGATGGCTCAAGAATGTAGAGGTTGTGTCGGGAGTCTCCGGGCCCTTACTGAGACCCTTTGTTCACTTGTGTCAATGCCAGCCCCAGCAGGGCTGAGTTGCCCCTGCAGGTTTTTCCTGGGGCAGCTGAAGGAGCAGCAGGAAAACACTGGAGCTCCCCACACTTGCAGAAGAGCAGGGAGGAGGGCGGCCGGCTGGGTCCCTGCTGTCCCCTGGCACTGCTCATCGTCCCCCGCTTGGGTATTGCCCAGCGTGGTTCTGCAGCCCAGGAACGGGCCTGATCGATGGCAGCTCAGCAGCATGAGAGCTTTCGCCAGCCGGAGCTGAGGACCTGAACTGGCTCCAAGCTCCTCCTGGAAATCCATCCGGAGCGGGGTGCTGCAGGTGGCGCTTGGCTGCGGCGCTCTCTCCTGAAAGGCAAAGCAGCTTCAAGGTTACACACGCGGAAACCTGCGTGGCCCAGTGCCCGTGCTAATCCCACGTCTGCTGCTCGGGAGCAAGTCCTGGTTTTGTACAAGTATCACCCGTACCATTGCTGTCTGCACTCCCTCCCCAGGCCGGGTTTTGCCCTGACAGCAACCCGATTCCTCTGACCTGAAGGATTATTCCAGATTTACGCTGGGATGTGAGAAAAGCCAGGATTGATCAGGCCTGGTTGGGAACAACAGAAGGCGAATCCCAGATGTCTTCCTAACATGTCCCTAATAATTAAAACCTTTTAACATGATAATTTTGCAAGCAGATTTGTCTCAGACAGGTCTGGCAACCACTCTGCGTGTGGAAATTATCCTCCCAACCCCAGCCTGCAGGAATCCATGGCACTGTCGGGAGGGTGAGTCCCAGCCTCCTGGTCTTGCTGGTGCCTCTCCCAGGGAAGCAGCAGGCACTTTGGATCTGTGGGGCAGAAATGGCCCCGGCCTCTCCTGGGTTTTGGGTGGGCAGCTCTCAGCTTGCAGGTGTTTTCCCCTTCTGGGAAAGGATGAGCGTTCACTGGGAGTCCATGGAGGTGCCATTGCTCTGCTACTCGAGGATCAATTTCCACCCTTATCACCACAGTAATGCTCTCTGCAAGGCAATATGATTTTCTTCTGTGTAAACAGCAATAACTTCAGAATTACTTGGGAAAGATGGAGATCTCAAGAGATGTTTAAATTACTGGCTATATCTCATTAATCAAACACAAATGCAAGACTAGCAAAGACTCCAGTTGCTGAGCTGGAAAATGCTTAAATTCATTTATTGAGGCAGCAGGGAAAAGGGGATCTCTGCCAAGTGCTGAGGGGTCTGAGTGCCAGGAGATGACTGTGCCCAAGGGCAGCTCTCGCTGCAGTTGTTCCTGGAGGCTCTGCCAGTCCAGGACCAAATCCATGCCGTGGGTTTGCTCCTGCCTCGCCTGAGCCCAGCTCGGCCCTTTGGCCACATGGAATCCGTGCCTGGGAGCCGCTCTGGTTGGGCTCTTGGCACCGTCTGCCCGGAGCAGCAGGAGCGCCGGCACGGCGGAGCGGGGCTGTCTCCAGCCGGGAGAGCTGAGCCGGCTGTGCCATGGCTCCTCCCGGGTTGCCATGCCAACCAAGAGGAGACAAGCGCCGCTTTAATTTGCAGAATCACCCTCTTGACACAAAATCCAAGCAGCTTGTGAGGAGCAGGGCGAAAGGTGTCAGGGGAACAGGGGAGATTCTCTGCGCCTCCCCACAGCCAGCGTGCGGCTGTTTCCTCTCCCATTCTTCAACACCTACGTTTCAGAACTGGAAACACAAGAGCCAGATGCAAGCCCACAGGGAGGTCCCTGGCCAGTCTTCAGAAGGCAGCAGGGAATCCACTGGATATCTCAACACAGAATACCTCAGCATGCTCTTCTGATACGGCATGGCTGGGTCACAAATGGGAAGCACTGTCCCAAGGGCATGGAAATGCCTTTGCCTCGTGCTCCTTCCCCACTGTAGCAAGGAGGAGAGACGTGGTGGAAACTGCAAAACCGTTTCTGCTCTTTATCCTCTTATTTTCATGCTTGAAGCCAGCTGGGTCTGTAGATGATGAAGATGCAGCACCATTTCTCTCTGATCAGCTTCTGGCTGGACCTGCGAGGCAAGGAGGCTCATTCACTAGAGAGATGTCCAAGGATAAGGGCCAGAAATGAGTGTGTCTGCTGTGTGTCTAGCTCAGGAGCTGACAGTGTGCATGTAGCATGATATATCATGTCTGGCCATCCCTGGAGCCCTTCAGGTCTGCCCTTCCAACTGCATGTCATGTTGGTATCATAAAAACTGACGCTGGAGACACCAAGAGCTCCACGCTGAGCTGCCAGGAGCAGGGCATGCCCCAGTGTTGTTCCATGGTCAGAACAACCCATGCAGGGCATGGGGCTTCCTGTGTTGCATATTTCCTTGTGCCCAGCTGCGGGTGGCTGCACACAGCGAGGTCACGGATGTAAAAAAGGAAAGTATCCAGTGGTGGTGCTGCATCTGCCTCTGCAGCAGCCTCTGCTCCATCCTTCTCCATGCATTCACCATCCTGCCCAGGTTAAAATCCCATTAATGAGACCCCACCACCCAGTGAGGGGCTGAGCTCCTGCCTGTGGTTCTCCCACGGCAGTGTGACAGACGTGGCAAACAGCGGTAACGGCGAGATCAGAAGCATATAGATTGTTCTGGGAGGGGGGGTTGGAGTTTGCGTGATCGTCTGGAGCACCCCGGATCACAGGATCTGGCCAGATCTCAGCATCGGCTGCCATCATCACCTATCGCTATCCCAAATTCTGTCTTTGTACCAAAGGAGCTTTGCTAATTTTCATGGATCTCCTGTGTTTCATGCCCTTGGTGTCCTGTCATGCACTGATAGTTTTAGTCCACAAGCTAGAGTGCAATATGCTTATGAGTAATAGCATCTTATTGGAGTGTAAAGATGTTCCTATTTCACTGATTTATCCTGCACTTAAACTAATTCAAAATTCACTTACTTCAAAAGTACTGGAAGCAAAATGCTTTCTGTAAATAGCTTAGCTTTTTCTGAACTGATATTGCTGAAAGGGAAGACGGAATAACTCACACTATCTATTTTCTCTTGGAGGTAGCACCACTGTATTATTTTGACTGTTTTCCATAACAAGGGCCATAGTTGATTCTTCTCTGTAAGAGAGGCTCCTGGGCTGGCAAGGACTGTTTGACCTTTATATCCGAGTCTTTAGAAACTCCGTCCAGATGAATCTGAAGTTTGTTTAAGCAGCTTGTTAGGCAGCCACTTGGGTTCCAGTTCACTGCACGGTGCATTTCTGAACCAGAGTGCAGCAGCCCAGGAGAGGCTGGTGCAGCCCTGCTGTGGTCCCTGACAGCCTTGAGAGGTGATCCCGGGAAGCAGGGGCTATTCCCCTCTGCTTCAGCTGCCGATGATGCCCTGTCCTGACACGCACTGACGGGAGCTCGCTGAAGTCGCTCAGCTGGCACTCTGCAGGGGTTTCTGCTCCCAGACATTCCACATGAGTCAGTTCTACCTAGAAATCACACCTACGGCTGGGTGAATACACTTACTGCACGTGGCAGAGGGCAAGCTTAGGCTGCCGCGTTCATCAGAGGGCTGTATGCAGCTGGTGCAAGGGTGACAGGCACCCACTCTGTTTCCTGGCCCTTTTCTTAATCCCTTGGTGTTCTGTACTCCAGAGCAGGACTGCTCCACTGTGTGCAGCTGTGGGATGTGAACCGTCATCCCTAGGGAATGCCACCTGAGTGCTTGTGAGCAATAAGGGTTTCACTGAACTAAATTCTCCCCAAAGCCCTGGCTCCCTTCTTGCTTCCTCTCTTTGTTGCCTCTGTCAAATGCTCAGATGCTTTGAGACACCCATGGGGAGGTGCAGGGATTACCTTGCCCTGCTGCCCCTGGGGGATGCTCTGGTGGGGGTGAGGGTCGTGTCCTACCCCAGTTTTGGGAAGCATTGGCAATGTCACCTCGTGCTGCTGTGGCTGGTGGTGCCCTGCCTTGGTTGGCAGCAGTGCGTGTCACAGGAGGTCTGGGGCTGCGAGCAGGCTCTGGTCCCACACCAGCAGCCGGATGGTGGCCGGGTGATGCTGAAGCTGCTCCAGGCTTGTAAAATGTAGTGTCCCAACAACATTTCTATCATGAGAGAACAAGAATTTCCCATTTGATAGGGAAGAAATGAATTCAGACTTCGCTAAGCGCCATCCCAGGGTACATTAGCGCTGACTTGCTCGGAGCCCACTGTTTAGCTGGTTGTATAAGGTGCGCAGTTCATTTCCCACTTGGAATTCAGGCATTACTTATGTCCCAGCAGTTAGGGATACACCATCAGAGGCTTCTTTTTCTAGACTACAGAGTGTATCAGGAACAAGGAAGGCAGGTGTGGCACCAAAATCTAGCAAATGAATAGTCGTGATCACTTATTAACCCTATTTCAATCCCAAGTTAAATCATTCAAAATCCTAAAAGAAGCAGTCTTGAAGCAGTCAAGAGAGCAGAGCCCCACAGAGTAGGTGGCATGGGTGTTTCTGATGAATAAATCTCAGTGGGAGCACGCTGGGTACCTCGTTACCAGGCAGAGAGTGATAAATCAGGCAGCTCACAGAAGAGCTACAGGAATGATGAGGGAGGTGGAGGATCCATCTAATGAGCAGGGATTAAATTACTGAAACTGGCAGGGCTCGGCTGAGTGACAGGGGAGGAGGAACCGTGCAGGGAAGGGAAAGGGTGAGTAAGATGGATGATTTAGAGACTCACACTGGGCATAGCTCCTGCTAGTGAAGGGCGGCTGATCCAGGGGCAGGTCCTGGGAAGCCTCATTGTCCCTGTAAAAACTGATGCTGATCCAGGGGCAGCTCCATACGGTGCAGGGTGGAAGCCTGAGCACTCGCTGACCTGGGCTGGGGTGTGGGGCAGCAGATGCAGTGAGGTCCCTGTGGCCGTCCCACACTGTGCGATCAAAGTCATCAGAAGCTGAGTCATGGCTGAGGCGACACTGGGGAGTTGCAGGTTACGGCACAGGATCAGGCTCTGATGCCAGAACAGGTTTGTCAGCTCTAATTTAACAGTTTAAACCAGCAGCATTGCTGGCTACCAGGAGGTTTTCAGCAGCGAAGGGATGAAGTGAGTGACGTGTCACTGCCCAAGCATCAGTGTGTGATGGAGAGGGAGAGGATGAGCATCTCAGCTGGTGGGGCTCTGGGCTGAGGCTCAGGAAATGTTCATCCCCTTGGACACATGGCTGCAGAGGCCCTCCAGGCAGCCCAGCCAGCCGCTGTGATAATACATGAGGAGCACCTTAGAGCACAGCACAGCTAGCTCCCTGAGGTGGGGCAGGGGGGCTGGCATGTCCATGCTGATTCAGTGGAATCTTGCCATGGACAATCACCCCTACCCCGTGAGCAAGGGCAGGAGATGTCCTGTGTCAGAGGGGGTGATGCTCTGCAAAGCTGCAACACAGTGGCCCAGCCCCCTCCTTGGGCAACCAAGCCACCCAGGCAGTGCATTCTGCTCCTGGAGTGGACCACGCAGCTGGTGAAGGGCAGCTTAGAAAGCACAGAGGATGTTGGCAGAACATCTCTAATCTGGCCTCCGGATGCAAAGCTGGCAGCAGGCTGTGCTGCAGGTGAGCTGTCTGTGAGGCCCTGGGCTCTGCCATGTTTGTGGGTACAGCCTGCTCCTTCCCAGTTGACTGCAGAGACTCTTCCAGCACCAGCAGCATCAGCTGCGGGGCTCAGGTGGCGAGGTGCAGAGCGCAGCCGGTCTCCCGGCTCCCCTGCTAATCTCTCGCCCTTGCTGGCCGGCTGCATGATGTCAGGATGGCTCGGAATGAGCTCACTGCAGCCAGCAGGGCTGTGTCTGCACCAGCAGCAGGACACGTCCGTGCCCTGGTCACAGATGCCCTGGAGGCAGCTCTGTCTGCAGAGCCGCAGCAGCCGGGGCCAGGCACAGCCAAACAGAGCTGTGCCTGCACTGGGACATGGACAGTGCCTTCTAAGAGCAAAGTCCCTTTGTGAGCATGGGTGGATCTCTTCGTCCCTGCCTCCGTTTCCCCTCCTGTAGCCAAGCAATAGTGTACTCGGCCGCCTTGCAAACATAAGACAGCATCTCTACAACTGCTGCCTTCATCTTCCCTGCCGTGGTCACTACTTGAGCACAGGACAAATGCAGCCAGCTGATGCTGTGTTCAGCCATGTCATCCTGTCACGCAACCAGCCAAGGGCTGCCTTTGCAAGCCCTGGTCCTTGTCCTGCGACAGCTGAGATTGGAACAGGAGATTATCTCCTGGTAATGTGCAGATAGAGCCACTCACTTGCCAGTAAGACCACGGGCAGCTGAGGGGGAACTGGAGGCTTCAGTCCTGAGTGATAACTGGGGCCTGCAGAGGGGGAGCAGGCTGTGGGGAGCAGTGGGAGGTTGGAGCCTCTGGCTGTGGCAGAGCATCACCTCAATGTGCAGCCCCCCCAGTGGGACACTGGTCAGACTGGACCCGTGCAGCCTTGTTGTGTGGGGCTGTGGCTCTGTGGATGCCAGCAGTGGGACCATGGGGGACCATCCAGTTTGTTCCTATGCCTGTGTCACCTGTGTTGCCCCTTGTCTAACCTCTCCTGTTGCCTCTGCCAGGAGGTAGGTCCCAGACAATGGCTTTCCCTCT
This sequence comes from Lathamus discolor, assembly GCF_037157495.1. Taxonomy (NCBI): domain Eukaryota; kingdom Metazoa; phylum Chordata; class Aves; order Psittaciformes; family Psittacidae; genus Lathamus; species Lathamus discolor. The sequence goes on from NC_088889.1 coordinate 91,977,242, forward strand.
GGCTACATTTTCAGAACTATTCCTTGTATAAATCATGGACCACAAGGTATTTGTGGCACATACACTTTTCCAAGTGTAAGAACTGTTCCCTCTTTTATAGCAACTGTGAACAGTGCATCAGTGCAACAGGGGATTGGTTTCTGAGCAGCTTGCCCAGAGATGCTCTTCTTCCTTCTTTTGTTAATTCTAGGCAAGGAAGATGGATGTAGGTTCCTAGGCTGTATAGTTTAGATCACAGGAGCCACTATTAAAAGCTATCAGAACAAACACTTATTCTAAACCCGAAGCTGTTTCCATGAATGAGAAAATGCTTTGACGGTGTGGAATGCTGCTGCAGAACATCTGGAGTGCCTTCTTGGGCTAGAGTTTAAATGTCATTGCACGCTCGCTGTTTATTTTCTGTCTGGTATATGTTTACAAACTTCATTCATTCCCTGAAGGAGGTAGAGCACCGTGTGAATTAATCTAGCTCTTTCCAAGGTGTTTCACTGCTTCTGATGACAAGTAAATAATGAGGAGGAATTATGGGAGATTAACCTCTGATGCTCCCTGGAAAACAGATTTGTAGTGTCTGTAAAAGTCAGGACACAAAGGTGATAATTGCTGAAGATTATTTCTTAGCCGAAGCAAATAACTGGGGCAGCAGCATGCAGCGATACACAGGCCAGAGCCTTCCCTACACGGACCCATCCCACTTCCAGCCCGGTCTGGCAGCAGGACCATTTCTTTCAAGAGACTTCCGATCGCACTGTAAAGCCTTCCAAGGCAGGAAACCTCCATATTCCTTCACAAATCACTGCAGAAGGAAATGACTGTCCCTGATAAAGTATACACTTCCCATTTCACTCAAATGTGTCTAATTCCAGCTTCCCATCAATGGATATTGTTAAGCCTTTGGTAGATTAAAGAGCCCTTTCCTGTCAGAGGTCTTCTTCTTAGACTGGTGCTTGTGAATCACAACAGGAATGTAGAACTGGAAGGGACAGCTTGGGCCATCAGATCCCATTTCCCTGCAATTGCTGGCAGCCATGTTATAAAGTCCATTTCAAACTCAATTTTAAAGCTAATTGCATGCCTTGCCCCCAATACTCCTCTCAGGAATCTGTTCCAGAACAGCATTTCTCCCAGTCAGAAACCATCTGATTTCCAGCCAAAACGTATTTGTGCCAATTCATACCTCTTTGTTTTTGTGCCAGTGCTGCCTGTTCTCTGAGGCCATTTCCCTCCTTCCTTGGTGCTCATCTGCTTCTGCTTTTAGAGCGAGGGATGAGCTCCCTCCCCAGCTCTCCTCTCACTTGGCTAAATATGCCCCAGGCCCCTCAGATGGGCTCTTCAGTCTGGAGGCTGTCCTTGGAGTCTGGCTCTGCCCCTGCTGCTCTCCCAGTTTATGTTCCTGGAGCAGAGCTGATGGGAATAGTGGGCATTCCCATGTCTAAACAGAGCCAGCCTTTACCTGTCCCTGCCTTGGACCAGAGTCCTGCTTCCCCTTCATGAGCCTTTGCATGGTCCCAGACAGACCCTTTTGCTTCTCGGAGGTGCAGCAGCATCTCCAAAAGGGCTTTCCAGTCTATTATGTGGGAAACCTGGCTCTGATTAGGGCCTTGCCTTTAGCATGTGCAGGTTCGGGCCCTACCAACTGGTGTAAGGAAAGGCTCCTTGCTGCCTGCCATGGCTTTAGAGACGAGAGCATCACAGGCATGTCCCCCAGTCCCACCAAATGATGGGGACTTAGGAGGAGCAGTCTCTGAGGAGGCTGCTCCATGGCTGCCCACTGCAGAGCTCCTCCGCCTTTCTCCAAAGCAACAGATCTCGACCCCTGCCAAAATCTGGGGCATGAACTAGATGACCCCCAGAGGGACCTGTCCTGGCAGTTCACACACAGGGCTAGCAGCACCAGTTGGCCTCTCTAGGCTGGACACTTCCTGAATGCTGGAAGTGCTGAATGCTGGGGATGCACTCTTATTGCTAATTAAGGTGAATAAAAGCGTGCAGATAGGCAGTGTAAATACATAAGCCTTTAAAAGCAGAACTGTCAAATAAAGTGTTACACTCCATCAGCTCCTATTGCCTGCACTGGCTGAACATCACCAGACGCTTGGATAACACTCCGATCTGCTCATGGATGCGTTTGACATCCATGCAGGAGAAATACACATTCTATGATGAATAAAAAGAGTCAGAGCCCAGGCAGCAGGCATTTAAAGCTAAACCATTTGTTTTAGAGGGCTTTACATTCAGGTTGTAAAATTTCCTCTGGGCTGGAAGCTGGTGCCTGAGAAGAAATAGTCTCTGTTATGTATGATTTGCCGCAAATCCTATTAGTCTTCTGTGCAGCACGTCACAGGAGAAGAGACACAGGGATGTCAGACCAGGGCATTTTGCTAAGCACTGCAGTTCAGATGTGTGCTCAGTGTAAGAAAGACCAAAGCACTGTGACTCTTCATTAAATGGTGTCTGTTTTGAGGGTTATCTTATATTTTTGGAACCAAAAACAATTTCTTGGGTTTTATTTTTATGTGATGTTGGGAAAGTTGAGAGCAGGCTTGTGGATGCCAGCAGACTCTGTGGGTTCTACAATTTGGAATACCTGTGTTTCCATATCTGAGGAGGGCTCATCTCTCTCAAGTTAGACTTAGGCATAACAATGATATGCATTGTGTATGTGAAAACTCATGTATATGTGAAAGGACAGATACATGAGCGAAGCAGAGCAAACCCATTCTATGCAGGGCTTCCCGTGGACGCCAGTCTGTCCCCACCTGAGGATGTCACCCCCAGTCCTGCACATGTGCCCCCTCCCTGCTCCATGACCCAAACTTCAGCTACTCAGGGTTTTCATTTAAGGTTCACTGCTGGCTGCTGGACCTGCAGCACCCCCTCTGCTCCCCTGTGCCCTGGTGGGCCCCACAGAGCCCCAAGGACACCTCAGGCAAATGCCTGCCAGCATCCCAGCTCTGCAGCCTCCTCTGGGCACCGAGCAGGGCAGGAAGCTTGGGAGGGGATGCGAGGATTCACTCCTGTCAGCTCGAGTTAGTCCCCAAACGTTCACATTACCGTAATGCAGTTGAAAAGGAGTTACAGGAAATGATTTAGAGGACACAAGACACTGCATTTCAGAGGTCTCATGTGTGCCATAAAAAATATATTATGAAGGAATAATCTCTCTTGGAACTGGCGCTGCACAGAGAGAACACACGTCCAGCTGAGAGCAGCATTGAGCTTTTGTTCATTATGGGAAAGCCTGTGCTCTTTCTCTCCTTCAATGAATATTTTTCCCAGCTCTGGGTATGGAGTTCATATTGGAACTTAATTTTTTTCTTCAGATGATGCTTTTGGCATGATCACAGCGCAGCTGAGACTCCAATGGCACGGTGCCCGGTGCAGTTCACAGTCCCAAGGGATGTGGGTCAGATGAAGAGTAAAGTCAGGGCCCTGCGTTTTTGCAAAGTGAACTGCCAGGAGCTGGGCAATGGAACCCCCTGGAAAACTGCCCTCAGGGACAGGGGAGCAGAGCAGAGCAGGCAGAGCCTTAAGGACACTTTCTGTAGAACAGAAGAGCTCTTGATGCTCAGGTGTAAGAAATCAGGAAGGGAAGGCGAGAGATGAACATGGAGTCAAGACTAAAAGGCAGGAAGGAAATGTACAGGCCATGGTAGCAGGGACAGGTATCCTGGGAAGAGCATAGGGACACTGGCTGGTTGTGTAGGGATGGGGTCAGGAATGCCAAGGCACTGCTGGAGCTGAACTTGGAATGGCTGCAGATAATAATAAGGGCTTCTATAGGTGTGTCAGCCAGAGAAGGAAGGTCGGAGAAAACGCATCCCCTCAATGAGCCAGCCTGGCAAACTGGTGACAATGGATGGGGAGAAGGCTGAGGTACTCACCAGCATCTTCCTGTCAGGCCTCTCCTTCCGCAGCTCTCAAGTGGATGGACAGCAAGACAGGCACTGGGGGAGCAAAGTCCTTCCTGCTGTAAGAGATCAGGTTTGAGATCCATGATCTTCCCAGAGCTGGGGGAATTGGCTGATGTATCTGCCAAGCCTCTCTCCATCATATCTGGTAAGTCCTGGCAGTCAGGTGAACTTCCCTGGGACTGGAAAGGGGGGAACACTGCGCCCCTTTTTCTAGAAGCTAGAAAGGGGGCCCCTCGGAACCTGCCATCCTCAATACTGTGCCTGGGAAGATCATGGAGCAGGTCCTCCTAGAGAATACCTTCATCAGTGACACAAACAGCAGGATCAAGTGCACCTTCTTCTCTCTCCCCCTCTGCTGTGCTCCAAGGAGACCCCGCTGCAGTCCTGATCCACTTTGGCACCCACACAAGAGGGACATGGAGCTGTTGGAGCGAGTCCAGAGGAGGCCACGGAGATGCTGCGAGGGCTGGAGCAGCTCTGCTGTGGAGGCAGGCTGAGAGAGCTGGGCTGGGGCAGCCTGGACAAGAGAAGGCTCCTGAAGGGGAGACCTTACTGCGGCCTTTCAGTATTTCCAACCCAAACCGTTGTATGATTCTGTGTTCCCCCTAAGGTTCACGCAGTAACAGCAAGATTTGGAGCAATCCCTGGACTTCCCCCATGAAATCTAGCTCATCAGCTGGGGGAGTACGATGGAGCTCTGCCAGCTTCCTCCCATCCAGCCCTTGCCCAGAGCACCTCTGCATGATGGGATGCACAGCTCTGTAGTTTCCCAAAGCAGAGAAGGGTGACAGCCTCCAAATACTCCTGCTCACAGCTCACCAGTGCTCACAGCCACGCAAGGCTGGAAATGTACTCTGCACTTTTCCAGTGCCTGCTCACAAGCCCAGCAGTGGCCCTCACACACGTCAACAGGCAGCTCTGCAGCTTCTGCCATGAGGATCAGGTGCTGGCTTTTTGGGTGATCTGCAGCATTCAGATGCTGGTGGTTTGGGGGCAGCAGTTCAGGTGCAGAAGATGAGGTTGCTGCTGGTTTAATTGAGAGGGCATTAGCAATGGCTGTGCTCCTCAATTCGTCTCTGTACTACAGCAATGCCAGCACTGGTCTGCTGCAGGGGGGACCATGGTGGCCAGGATGCCAAGAGCTGTGATGTGCCCCAGTGTCACAGGGCAAAACCTATGAGGAAGAGACTCCTGGGAGATCCCAGAATGAGGGAGAGGAGGAAGCTGAGAGACACTAAAGCATTTCTTCCCTTCATAAAAATCCTTCCAAAAGCCAAAGCTGAGAACTGGAGGTGGGAAGTGCCAAAAATGTGGAGCTGAGAAGAGGTAGTGGCTGCTCCAGAAAAACTGTGAGGAGGGAGACTCAGCCCCAGCCTGCACGCTAAGGCATGGAGCTCCTGGAAGAGCAGCTTGTGAGGGTGTAATTGGTCTCACCTACTAGTGCAGCTCCTGGCACCTAAACTATGAACCCCCCTTGCTGCAAATGGCCCTTAGCTCCACCGTACCCGCAAAGAAGTTGCTTCCTGCCCCTGCCCACGGTCTGCCACCTCTCCCCGAGCTCCCAGGAGACAGCAGGCTGCCCTGGGGAGCCTCTCCCCCCTGCTCCTGGGTCTCAGAGGGCCACAGACAGGAGACCTTGCTGCAAGGGGCTGTTCCAGAGGGCTCGTCCGGACGTTCCTCGGGGGGAGCTGGAGGATTTCGGCAGGAGCCGTGGGCGGGGGGCAGCGGGTTGGGAGGGTGGTGGTATAGAATGCACGGGGGGGAAGCGGAGGGGAGCAGGGCAGGGCAAGGGGCCGAGGAGCTGCAGCACGGCGGTTTCTGCTGAGGGAGGGGAGCAGAGTTGGCAGAGGCCGTGGGGCGCTGCCTGCCGCCCTGGCCCGCACTCTCCGCTGCCGGGAGCGCTGGCAGGGGAGGACGCGGCCCCGCGGCTGAGTCTGTGGGGCGCGGGGTCTGTCCCGGGGAGCCGGGGGGTGCCCTGCGCGGCCCGGCGCTGCCGTGCCCGGGGCCGCCCGCGGGACCCCGCGCTCCCGGCCGCCCCCGCTGCTGTCAGCGGTGCTGAACGGGCGCTGTCCGCGGTGTCGATCGGCAGCGGCGCTCGGCGGCCCCGGCGCGCTCCCCGCGCTCTCGGCGGCGGCGGGGGCGGGTCCTGCCCTCCCCTCCCCTTCCTCCCTCCCTCCTCTTCCTCCTCTCCCCGCGCCGGGAGCGCGCTCCCGCCTCGCACCCGGCACAAAGTTTAGCAGCAGGAACTCGGGCGGGAGCAGCGCGGAGCCCGCGGCCCCGGAGCGCAGCCGCGCCGAGCCCAGGCCGCCCCGGTGCCCGGCGGGGGCCGGCGGCGACCGTGCCATGCGGGGCTCCCCCTCGCCACCGGCGGCGGCGGGGCGGGAGGGCAGCGGCGCCCCATGCGGCGGGGGCGGCCAGGCGGCGGCTGACACCATGTGCGCCCGGTGCCCGGGGCGAGGAGCGGGGAGCAGCCATGGCCCCCCCCGCCGCCCAGCCGGGGGTGCCGGGCGGGCGCGGCTCTAAGGTGCCCCCGGCGCGGAAGCTCCTCTGCATGTGCAGCCTCTCCCTCTGCCTCACCTACCTGTGCTACAGCCTCATGGGGGGCACCGGCCCGGGCGCTCTGCGCTCCCCGGCCGCGCTCCCCGGCACGGCGACCCCGCGGTCTGCGGCCGCGCTCCCTGGCACGGCTCTCCCGGGGCCCCCGCGCTCCCCCGCCGGCTTCCTGGGAGGCTCCGTTGCTCCGGACCCCTCGGCGGCCCCGGCGCGGGCCGGCAACAGCAGCCAGGAACGGGCGGCGGGGGCCTGGCCGCGGACGCCGCTGGCCCCCGGGGAGGTGATCACGGCGCAGAGCGGAGCCTTCGAGAGGGACCCGCAGGAGTCGAGCACCACGGACGAGGAGCTGAGCCGGGCTGGCAGCCCGGGGAGCCGCGGCGGCGGCAGCAGCAGCAGCACCACGCCGGACTACGGGGAGAAGAGGCTGCCGCAGGCTCTCATCATCGGAGTAAAGAAGGGGGGGACGCGGGCGCTGCTGGAGGCCATCCGGGCGCACCCCGACGTGCGCGCTGTGGGCACCGAGCCCCACTTCTTCGACAGGAACTACGAGAAGGGGCTGGAGTGGTACAGGTGAGGGCGCGGGAGCTGCGGGGCAGCGCGGGGCCGCCGGGGCGCGGGGTGTGTGTGTGCGGGGTGTCCGTGCGCAGGCGGGGCCGGGGGTCCCGCAGTGCTCGGGGGGTGCCCGGTTCTGCCCCAGGCTGGCCCCGGTGGGTGGCTGGCGATGGGGCCCGGACCACGGCGCAGTGGGGCCCGGGACCGGTGCGTGGGTCCGCGGGGAATCGACGGGAGCGGAGCCGGGGCAGGCCGGGCTCTCGCGTGGATCCCTCGCCTGGGCGCGGTGGTGATTTGGAATGCGGCGTTCTCGTGTGAGGGCAGAAGATGTGCGGAAACATCCTCCTCTAAGTGCCGTGCACTGAGAGCTCGGGCAGACCCTGGCAGAGCCACTGCGCTTGGTGTAAACCGCATCTAAATGGGTCAGTGATTAATAATTACTGAAATACACAAGATCGCGAGTGGCTCGGGGATGGATGGTCGCGGCTCCGAGCGCCGGAGGAAGCCTGCCTTCATAGGAGCTGCAGGGCTCGCTTCGCAAATAAGATTTACTCTTTTATTCAACAAGTTCCGCGTCAGAAAGTTTTTTTTTCCATTGACAAGATCTGGTATTACCCGTGCAGAAGCCTCTACGGGTTCTTGTCTGACTCAGGGCAACGTTTTAAGGGAATCTTCTGCTAGAAGCCCTGATTGTTAGAAAACAGCGGGCTGCAGTAATGAAGTGTTAAGTGCCTTGGCAGGTTTAGCAAATCAATGAACTCTGAGGGCTCCGGCTTTCTCTCTGGCTTTTAAAAACGCAGGGCATCCGTGGAACCTGCAACGTACCAGCAGTTTACCGTTAAAAGCAACCCATACTAGTTTCTTTTTAAGAAACAGTCTATGGCTGGGCTGGTGAAGTTCTTTTTGCTGCACTTAGTACGGTATTTGCTCTGAAATGAAGGGAAAATAAATAGAAGCAGCAAGTTAGTTACTGCTTGAATTATCTGGTCACTCTGTATCAAATAGACTACACAGTCTTCATGTCAATGGCATTTAAATGTGAGGAACTCCAGGCGATTTTCTGTGGCAACTGTGGAAGCAAAGTCTTCATAACACTTATTTGCTCCAGTATCTGCCTGGCTGTGTTGAAATGCTAAGGGATTTTTGGGGGGGGGATTTCAACAAAGTGGACATCAGCCCTGAGAGTGTGTTTGTCTCCAGGAGTGTGCTCAGTGTGCTCTATCAGCATGGGGAAGGAATAAAGGACTGACTGTGCTGCTTGTTTTTATAGGTATCATTTCAGACACAGTATCTTATTTCACTGAATTTTCTTGCAGGAAAGGTTTGCCTTGAAAAATAAGTCTAGAAACTTGCTGGAACAGGCTAGAAAGTGGCATATAAAAAGGTTTGGGTTTATTCAAAATAGGCAGAAGATCAAGCACTGAGTATGGCAAGCAGCTGCCTTTTCATCTTCTAAGTCATGCTACAAGGAAAGGGCTGGAGAGTGGGTGTAACTCCTCTCGTGGAGTGAAAGGCACACACAGGTTTTCCTTCGCAGATGCATTGTGAAATCTTTCCTCCCTGCAGCAGCAGCTCTGGGGTTTGTTGAGCTCATTTCCAGCACAGGCACTGCGCTGCGCTGGTGGAGGCGTTGGGTCAGGGCTGGTCTGTGAAGGTCCAGGGCACAGGAGGCTGGGGTGCATTCTCCGGCTGTGTATATAGGCTGTATGATCGATTATGCTGCTGTGTATCTGCTGTTGTGGCTTGAGAACGTGCCCTGGTTGTTTCACCTGAAGCCATCTCTACACCTTCCCAACCCCAGCAGTGTTTTCCTCTCCTTGCACACGCCTGTCAGCCTCGCTGGGACAGGACACCAGGTCACCCGTGCTGGTGGCCGCACCTCCAGGAGCGACAGGTTTCCCCCAGAGCCACACCGGCACCGGGCTGCTGTCCTGGCACAGGAGGCGAGTGCGCTCGGTGCTGTACATGCACAAGGGAGGGGGAAGGTGGCCATCCCCACCGGCAGCTCTTCCTTCCTGCCCTGACTGAGCTCACCCAAGGTGCCTGCTTCCAGCTGCAGCCCAGGATTGCTAATTGGAGAGGTTTCCTACCCACAAAAATACCAATTTTCTTGAAGTAAAGAAGCAGCTCTTGACGTGTTTATAGCAGCATCTCCTTACAGCCACCTTGTTTACGTTTTGCACATAACACTTCTCTGTATGCCTTATAAACTGTTAGCTTTTAATGCTGTCAGGTTTTCCCTTATGTAGTGAAATAAGGGAAGAGCAGGCCCCTGGAGTTCCTCGTCTTGTCATTCAGTCCTGAGGATGTCTTCTGCTCCGGCAGAGCTGTAGGGAAGAGAAGCAGCTTCCCCAGCTTGGTTTCTCTGCCCGTAAGACAAAGGCAGCACCCAAACACTATCATGTCCTCTCATGTGTCCCATGCTGCGTGCTGTGGGTTCGCTGTCTTGGGACAGTCAGCTATGAGCCCGGTGCCTGGGTCTGTGTGGGGACAGTAGTCAGAGGCTGAAGTTGTGGTGCAAGCAGAGCCCCAGTGCCAGCTCTCCCCAGCCTGTGCTGCTTTCCCAGTATCCTTTAGGGAAAGCTGTGTTCTGGCTCTGCGGTCAGGGTTTATGTGGGAATTAGTGACCCGAGGTCTTCCGGCACACGTATTTATGCGCACTGGGTCGAAGGCTTGTTTCAGTTGGTTGGTGTCGTGCTGCCAGAATCATTTGTGTAATTGTAATTTGTGATTCTGCACATCCTGGTGTTGGGCTGTCTGAAGGACAAGTGCAATGATGCCGCTTTCCTTAAACCGCACTTAATACCCCCGTGTACATTAACTCTCGTTGATAAATCTCCTAGTGTGTCTATTTAACGCAGAATGTAAGCTGACTGCTGTTAAGCAGTGTGCTAAAGGCTGAGTGGGAAGTGACTTTTAACCTTTCCCTCTGTTAGCAGGCTGGCAATGCTTCTCTCTGGTGTGTTACTGGCATAGCTTCTTCGCTCTCTCGAGTTGGGGACACTGGTACCTAGCAGTAAATATTATCCCTGGTGATGAACTTTGCTGACTTCATCCCTTTCACTGTGCCTGGATGTGGTCCCACTGTGGATGAAGGTTGTGGCCAGGGGCCGGTACTGCCTTTCCTTTGGAAGTTGCTGGCTGCTCTTTTACCCGCTGTTTCCTTCTAAATGATGGGACGCACTGTCCTTCCCTGCAAGAACCGCTGCTGATTTCCAGGCAGTGCCTGAGCATCCTCCTGCTCCCTCTTGTGCCCAGGGCAGCTCTCAGTGCCCACCTACCCCAGGCATGGGGTGACCCTCACATGCAGCAGGGCTGGACCAGAGCCTTTTGCACAGGGATATGCTCTCTCCAGTGTGATGCTCGTGCCTCAGTGGGCATGTCCCATGCCATGAACTCTGCCCTGAGCTGTCCTGCAGTTGGAAATGAATTGAGAGCCTTTCTGAGCCGAATGATGGGGGGACCTGGAGGCCTCTGAGCACGGAAGGAGTTCAGTTTATATCTGTGAATATGAGAAGTGGTCGGTGCTTCAGACCTCAGGCTTCAGCATCAGAGCTCTCTGAGCACAGTAGAATAGCTCAGTGCTCCAAGTCCGCTGCTCCCACCCACAGGCTCAGCGCCGTGTGGTGCTTCAGCACTGTCCACACTTTCAAGGCTTTTTTGCCATCCTGTGGTTAGCAGAAAACTGGAGATTTGTAACAGTATTTTGAAAACAAAATTGCGGTTTTAACGAAAATATAATCCCCACAATGCAAAGAGAGCAACTGATAGTGGTGGACTTAAATTGTGGAGCTTTCAAGCTCACTTATTTGAGGATTATTCCAAATAATCGGGAGTTCAATTCTCCGTGTACCTGCACACCGCTTTACTCCTTGTTTCCCTGTCGGTGGAGCCTTCACAGAGAAGCTGCAGCAATGTCTGTAATGAGACCACGTTCTTGCTCTGCCCTAGGCCTCCGTGTGTTAAGCACTTACACAGGGGCACAGCTTTCTGCGTGGAGCAGCCCCATCGCAGGCAGTGCAGGAGCAGTCACCATGACAGGCAATGAAGTGGTTTGCATGTCTAACGCTATTTTTGCTGCCTGTCTGGGTCTTTTGGAGCGCTCTCGCTAACCGTCAGGCCTGTGCCTCGTGCTGTGAGCTGCTGCCCCCATACAAATCATGGGTAACACCGTGACAGGGAGCTCTTCTCCTGGTAACAAACACGTGCTCTGGAGCCAGCGGTTCCAAGGAGCAGCTGTGGCTGCGGAGCCAGTGCTCACACTTGTACCCCTTTGGGCACTATTGCTGGTGTTGGGAAGCGCCTGTCACACACTGCTGCGATGGGCTCAGCTCCCCCTGCACTGCCCTGGGGGCTGCGTGGTGAGGCTGTCCCTGTGCACCGCGGTTGATCCTCCTCACTGCTATTGCCGTGTCTGACAAGTGTGATGAGACCCCCCTGCAGCATCCCTTAACAGCTGTTGGACAGCGATAGCTTGGGGCCATTTCAGCTGCGGTCCCACACGGTGTGACCCTCGCTGTGAGCAGTAATTGTGTGCCTGGGTAGTGCCTGTGCCTCTGATCTGCTTGGGGTATTCAGAAAATCAACCCCCTTCCATCATGCTGCGAGGCTGTGCTGATGGGCACTACAGAACACCTGCAGCGGATGGATAGATCGGGGCTTGCTGCTAATGAGTGGCACCACTGCCGAAGGCTGGGAACTGCTGTATTTCTCTGCAAAAGGCCTCCCCAGCGCACAGTGCCCTCCGCACTCTCGTAACTTAGGGAAAGTGTATTGATTTCTTTTTATTTCTATTTTTTTTTCCCTGGGACCTGCTGTGAGTTGGCTTTTGCTGAAATGCGGTGACTCAGCTGCCCTCTCTCCTCCGGATCCGATGCATCAGGATTAATCTGGGTTGAAGACTTTACAAGCATTTCCATGTCACAGCTCTTTCAACACCTTGTCCCCTTGTGCCTGTCCTAAACCTTTCAGTCTGGGTTAGATCCTACCTGTGCGCTGGTTTTCCCAGCCCAAGACTTCCACGACTCGGAAGCGCACACCCCCCCCTACAGCGCTGGCCTCCCACTGGTGCCGAGGTCTGGCTCCCAGTGAGGCTGGTGCAGGGTCGGGGCTGACCCGGGTCCCAGGCTGGAGGCTGTGGCAGGGGCCGAGGTCTTGCCTGGGCTGTCTCTGTGCCCTACCCATCTGGGGGCTGAAGAGAGGTCAGTCCAGTATCAGGCACGGGTTTTCTTCCACATCCAGAGCTAAAGGAGTGAATTCACTGTGTGCCAGGGCTGGGGGCCTCCTGGCTGGTGGAGACCACCCTGCTCCCTGATGGGCAGCAGACTTCTCCCAGCCTTTCTGCTCGGTTTCAGCTCAGGGGATGGATGGGCTGCAGGAGTGATGCAGGCCTGTTTGCAGTGTTTTATCACCTGATGATGGTTACCCACAGGCTACTTGACTGTAGCCATGGGAATGGCAGCTCTTCACAGCGCCCGCAGCCCCTCCATGCTGTGCCTGCTCTTCTTGCAAGGAGTGAGGAGCGTGAGGGGCCGGAGAGCCTGCAGAGCTGCTCAGTGCTTCCACTGCTGTGTAAACCACTTGCAGCTGAGTGTGTAGCGTGGGGGGAGGTAGCACGGGTAGGGGACTCCATGGCCATGTCCCACCACCGCAGCCCCTGGGTCCTGCCCTGCTGTGATCAGCAGAGTTATGAACCCAGGGCTCAGAAAACCAGCCAAGGGATGCAGAGATGCTCTCAGAGCATCCCTGGAGCATGTAGGGACCTGGCATAGTGCTTGAAATGCTCCAACTGTTGCACTGTGTTTTCAAGAATGTTTTCTGTGAGATTTTGCTCAATAATCCACTAAACAGACACTGCAGTGCTTTGCTATTAATGGATTAAGTGTTATTTGTAGTGTTACAGTTTGTGAGCTTCGCTCCGTGTGTGAGTGCAGCATCCCGCAAGCATGTAGATGCTACAGAAATCCCAAAATAGGCCTGAGGAAAAACAGCTCCTTGGAAAAGAGGAAGGCAAACAGTCAGTTGGTTGTGTTCATGGGTTTAACTGACGAGCCTGACCCTGCTTGGTTCCTAATTTAGTGAGGTTCGTTCTGCTCTGCTCAAAGCCCAGACTAGCAAAGGTGTGCAACAGGTTCTCAAAGGAAGTTATTGACAAAGGCTTTTGATTTTCAAAGTGAAAATTCCAGTACAAATTGGTGACACCGTGTATCGAGAGAGGTCAGAGCCTTTTGCTTTTCATGGCTTTTTCTTGCCTCTTGTTGTCATGGGGACTTCTTTTCCCTTACTCTCTATCATGCACTTCAGCAGAAATTTTATTGCTTTGGGGGCTGGAGAGGCTCATGTGGGACATTTCTCACTGCTCATGGTGCAATACACACAGGTAATTTCTTTCAAATGATTTTTGCTTGAAGTGGTTTCAATGAATAGCGAAGGGTGCGAGTAAGAGTGGATGGCTGCCTGTTTGTACTGGGCTACGGTGAGGAGCATGAACCGTCAAACTTTCCAGAGCGTTAAGTGTGGATATTATCATTTCACTGTGGTATGTCTGCAGGCAGCAGTCCATTTTATCCTGTTTATTTACTTTTTAAAGTAACACTTAGGGTTTGAGGTAGTTTAGATTGGTGTTCCTCCCTTTTAAAAAGGTAAAAAGAAAATGGTAAGTTATAGGAGTCTTTTCTAAGCAGCAATTTCTTGCTGTGATTGAGCAAAGGGGCACAGGCATCTCTGTGGGAGCAGCTTCTCACACCTCAGCTGCACAGGTAGCAGGGCTTTGAGCTGCTTCAGGGGATACCGGTGCGTGGTCGGGGTCTTGTTCCGCCCCCCGAGCCAAGGTGAGCATCCCCCAGAGCCCCACGTGTTCAAGGCCAGGTTGGATGGGGCTTGGAGCAAGCTGCTCCAGTGGAAGGTGTCCCTGCCCATGGCAGGGGTTGGAACTGGAGGAGCTTTGAGGTCCCTTCCAACCCAAACCAGGCTGGTTCTGTGCCAGGGACCTCCTTTGCACACAGTCCCTGCCTGGCCCTCTCTTTGCTCATTCAGGCAGCTGCTGTTTCCAAGCCGAAGGAGGGCGTTTAAAACCCAGTTGTTTGAAAGATGTGGAAAGGATTCATATTTATGGGGGGGAAAAAAAGGAAGAAAAAATAAACCAAAACAACCTCAAAACCCCTCCAACGTGTTTTTTCAGATCTCCCATTTGCATCCCCAGAGTGAACACACCAATTTAGTAAATGTTGCAAGGCACACAATTTTCCCCCTTGTCATATTATACATCCAAGCATCAAGGATGGATCATAAACTTGCTCTTTATGGCTTTAACATTTCAATTGCTAGTCACATTTTATGTAAATGAAGGTATTTACCTTGACAAGCTCTCCTGTGAAGTACAGTACTTCTTTAAAGAATTTATTTGGCAACATAAACAGGCCAAATGCTGAGGGTGGATGCAAAATTCACAATTGATTTTTACAGCTAAATAATGCAGGGTCCTCTCAAAATATACCTGGGATTGCCTGCTCCAATCTTGTCAGTGCCTTGGAGAAACTGAGGCAGCAGGACCAAAGGAATGGAAATAGAATAGCAAAGGGACATCAGTTATAGGCACAGACCTACTAAACAGAACTGGCTCTGGGTAAAAATAACTCCAGCTGCCAGACTTTATTTTGTATTACTGAGATTGCTGTAACACATTTCAAGCCAAAATCTGATTTCCATTCTCTCCAGAGCCAGGCTGGAGAGGACATGGCCCCCTCCTTTAGTAGCAGGTAATCATTTTGGATCTGAGCAGAGCAACCTTGCTCTGGGAGCCTGAATTTGCAGCTCTCCTTTGTTTTAGAGCATATTTCCTTTCATCTCGCATTGAGATGGGCGCAGTAATATAATACACTTTCTATTAGTCTTCATACGCATCTGCAAATAACTTTATTTCAGCCTCAGCTCTGCCCTTTCTGTATTTGTTCTTGATGGACATTGATATCATTAAGCTGAGCAGGGAGTGCGCCCATGGAAAGTCAGCGTCAGGGCTGCGCTCAATTCACATTTGGATTCTGCTGCCAGCACAAGCTGCTATGGCCCAGCCAGGGCACAGACGAAGCCACCCAACCTGTGCGAGGCCAACGAGGAGAAGGCACCAGCCACAGAGGCTTTGGGGCTCCCTGGCTGTCCCCAGGGGGTTCAGCTGCTGCCCCTGCCCCTCCATCCCCATGGCTCCCAAAGGGTTTCCTTGCTCATCTGTGGGTGTGAGGAGCTGCACCCCTGGGGCAGGTCATTACCTGGGTATTACTGGGCTCCAGTCCTGTTTATTGCCTCCAGAGCGCTGACCTGTGAAATCCCAGTGGTGGCCCATGGATGCTGGAGCCCTTGCTGCTGGAGGGCTCAAACTGGCCTTCAGTCCATCGCCACTTGCTCTGTCCCCTGGGGAGCAGCAGCACTGATCCGGCAGCTGCTCACCTGCACCGTCAGCACTCTCCCCTCCGATCTCATTTCTGGGCTGTTTATTTGAACTGTGTTAATCCCAAACCACCACCCCTGCTGCTCCGTGGGCCAGGGGACAGCACCAGGTGGTATGGGAGGCACAGAGGTACCCCAGGAACAGGCTCTGCCTCTTTTACCCGAGCTGCTAAAATCATCCAGGAAGGCAAATAGCTGCAGCCCAGAGCTCAAGAGGCTCCAGAGGAGCTGGATGGGGTGATGGGGAGGTGTGATATCTGGTGTGGTGATTGGGGCTGGCTGTGACTTGTGCCGTGGGCAGGAGAGGATTAAACTTGCCTGTCAGTGGAGAGCAGCTCCTGTAGCATTCTTGGTTGCCATTCTTCGCTAACAGTTACCCCAGACAGATTAAACGTCTGGCCAAAAAGGAGCGATCCAAGCTAGCCAGGCATCTGCTACGATTGCTGGTATGACCGTGTACATGTGTCTCTGGGGAGCTGTCAGGGTCCGATTAGGAGAAAACCCCAGTGTCGGACCCTGTTCCAGTTCACGATCCAAGAGTGAAATTAAGGCACAAATGAGGTCAAGTACCAGAATCGACTGGTAAGTTTATTACAAATTACAGAACGAGAGTTATTATAAAAAAGGGAAATTATTGTAATAAAGGGGATAGTGATAGGATAGGCTGGAAAAAAAGGTAGAAAGTGAAGCAAGGATTCTCCCAGGGAATTGCCATTGGAGTTTTATCTCAACTCCTCCCACCCATCTCAGTCAAAAGATAGGTGGAATTCCATCTCGGCTTCTCAGACCAATCTTTGGGAAAATGGACACAGGAGTCTGATTTCAGATCAGTCTCGGCAGGAGCTGGGCCTGATGGGACAGACGGTGGGGGCTGAGGGCAGCACTGGCGCCCTGGCACCATGAGCAGGGACTCCAGACCTCCCTCATGAGGGGCAGAGACCCTGGTCCCCGCTGAGAGAGGGCTCTGGTCTTCTCTTGCATCTGCTTCTTGGGATGCTCTTCTGCCTGTGCCGCCGCATGGGAGGGAGGCTGCCGAGGCTGCTGCACATGCCTGGATCAGGAACAATAACGGCTCCTTACTCAAGTCAAAATCCTCCAGAAACCCCCCAAAAGAAATCAAAGCACTCTGGAAGAATGCCCGAGGCAATAACTTCATTGGTAAACTAAAGCACTGAGAATTTCTTAGACCCAGCAAATCATAATGCAATTTCCTATGCAAAAAGGGTTTATCTCTATCTAAATATTATTCTGCATCGTTACTCATTGTAGGGAAGCTATTGCTCTCCTAGGTTAACTGATTGAACTTTGGAAATAAAGCTGCAAGTTTATCATACAGACGAGAGCTTGACTTCTATTGCTCCTAAATTGTAGTGATATTGTTAGATGTGAGTAAATGTATACTCCATTAGAAAATATTAAAGTTTGATACTACTTTAGAATTAAGAAGATTAAAAGAAACATTTCTGCAGTCTAGCCCACCATGAAATTGGAATCTATTTGGTATGTAAAACATGTAATACAAATAGCCTAACAATTAATGGCAAAGGAAGAGCTGGTATGGATTTAAAGCTCAAACTAACCTGGAATTCTTGAGGCTGGAGTAGCACCAGGGGAAATGCGTTATCAGATCATAACAGGCTTCTGCTAGAGCCATCGCTGGTGAAGTTACACCAAAGTGTGTTACTTTTACCCTGTGCCCACATAATACTCTTAAACACTCTCTTCTTGGAATGGGGCTGTCTCTGTGGGAGCCCATCCACCATGTGGGAGCCCATCTCCGCCATGGACCGGTTCATCTGGAGAACCCGAACAGAAATTCCTCAGCCATTTTTTGCTATAGGCAATGATGTAAAAGTGCCTTCCCCTTGCCTGCGTGTGGAAGGAGCTTGTTTATTAATGCTTGAGTTCAAAGCGGCTGACTGCAGTCGGGGTAATGCATTCAGGAGCCGGGTCCCCGCATCGCCGTGGATGCGGAGCCTTCAGCCTCCCGGCCGCATCCCTCCGAGGCAGCCGCTTCCCGGCGCCGCTCCCCCCGTGCCCCCGTTAACTTCTGCTAATGCTGGAGCGCAGCGAGGCGGAGGAGAGCCTCAAGCCCCTTGCGGTGCCCAGAGGGTGAGGATGTGGGATGCTGGCGCCAGGGCTCTGCCGAGAGCTGGATTTCACCTTGCATCCTCCTGTGACCCCAGGGGCTGCTGAGCCCCGAGTTGCCCTAATGTGGGGTGTGCAGCACTCCACAGCAGCACGGGTGGGGGGACCTGAGACCAGAGTTGGGTTTTCCTAGGGGAAAGTAGTAGATTGCAGTACCACAGGCCGTTTGTGATGCCTTTGGGATGCAGATTCAGGGCCTGCAGTTGTGGTGGTGCTGCCGAATGAATGTTGTGTGAAACTTCAGAGTATAAATTGCCTTTCTAATCCAGTTTTTCTCCCAGAGAACCCCCTTGCACCTCATGTAATTTTGTATGTTGGTCCTCTGTGCTTAAACGTGCAGTGCAGAGTATGTAACTCCTTCATTAACAGGAGTTATGTCCTTGGTGTTTCTTGCTGGATGACTTAGTATTGTAATGAAGAACATGAATGCTGTCTTAATTAAAATGCAGCCTCCTACATGAATATATACGTTGTCGCTGAAAATGAAGGTTCACTGGAAACAGTGAGTTTAAAAGCTTGTGGCAGATTTAACTGGCAGCATGTGCAATGGGAAGTGATGGGATTTGGATCGCCCCAGCTCTGCAACCCAGCCGTGCAGGACTGTGCTCACAGGGACGGGGATCTCAGCTGCCTTCACAGCCTGGTCCTGCAGGAGCTGCCTGTCCCTGACTGGCAGCAGAACTGTCCTGGGGTGCCCGTTGCCCTTGAATGTGGCTCTGCAGGGCTGTTGCCCACCCGCTGGCAGGACACCGGCAGGATGCAGGCAGTGTCAGCACCGTGCCATGCCCGTCCTCACGCTGTGCTGAATTGTGCCTGGGAATTGCTCCAGCTAGAGCTCTCACTCCGGGCGGGTTTGTTGTACCAGGGAGGTGCAAAGCAGCTTTAATGAACCAGAGAATTTGTTTCATAATATTGCTTAAAAAATATATATTGTAAATGCAAACAGTGCCAGCTCCTGTGAGAACACGGTGCATGCATCGCCGTTGGCAGTATTATCAGTTATGAAGATATTTTGCATTCACGGATTTGCAGTTTCTGGGTCCATGAATATTCAGGCTCCAGTTTGCCCTTTCTGTCTGTGCACTGCACCGATCCCTTCCTTTCCTCACTCCTTTATTTTTTTTCCAGTGGATTCAATTAGTTCTATTTGCTGCTTTAGCAATAAAACAATTCCCTCTGTGGTATTAAAATGAGTTTCTTGCATTATTTCATTTGGCTTCTTGCTGTATGTTGAAGGAAGGCAAGGGGGCTCTGCTCATCCTCTGCCCTGCTTCGCAGGGGCAGGCTGCCAAGCCAGGGAGGACATGGAATGTACTTGGGGCTGCGTTAAGCATTAATGAAGGGCACTTGCTAGCGCAGAGGTGCAGGATCCTCACTGACAGAACTGTTCTCAGAGCCACAGGTAGAATTTGACTGATCCTAAAGACTTCCAATAGGACTTTGTCACCCTACTCACTGTGAGCTGGCCTTGAACGTGCCAAGCTTCTGAAGAGGTTCAAAGAGTTGGGTTGGATCAGTGCAGAGCCTTTGCATCAGCTGTTGGTAATGAAATGCACAGGCTGAGCATTGAGAGTACTGGGTTTAGCTGAGGCACAAGTTGATCTGAAAACACCAATTTAAACCCAGCAGATCAGCTCATGGAAACAGTGTGGGCAGTGCCTGGTGTGTGGCATTGGGCTGGAGCTGGTCAAAGGTCCTGGTCCTATTTTCTTCCAAAGCAGAGCCCAGCGTGGCGTACAAAAAGCACGCAGGCATCGTGAGAGCCGAATAACAGTGATTATGTGGGCAGGGTGTACAAATAATTACACGTAATGCCAGAGCCCTCTCGTCAATCTGCTCTTGGAGTGCCCTTTCGGGGGGTTGAGATGGCGTCAGGTAGCCGTGTACTGCTAACAGACCCATAAATCATTCTTGTTTCACACTGCGCTACACACAAATCATATTAGTTACAACACTGAAGAGCATCTATGTAGAGAGAAGAGAACGACAAGGTAGAAAGAGGAAACTGGATTTAGACCTGATTGCTTTTCTGTATGTGTTTGGCTGGGACAGGGTGCACGTGGCATGGGCAGAGGTGGGAGCCTCAAAAGGCCGACACGGGTGTTAAGGGTGGATGAGAGGAGACATGGCTTTGTGAATTCAAACTGAGGGGGGGTGTGTGTGTTAAATTACTTTTCCTCCTCTCTGTGTCTGGGGAAGGCTGAAACAGTTGTGCTGGTTCCAATTTCCTTTTCATTACGAGATTAAATCTAGACCCAAAAGAGAATTTCCAGGCTGGCACAGTGGCTGCGCCCCCCTGGGGCTGACAAGTGCCTGAGCTTTGGGAGGAAGAGGTTTGTGCTTTTCCTTTCCCCGTGACATAGACCCGAGCCCTGCTGTAGCGGGTCACCCGCTGCCTCCACGAAGTCTGGGATGGGATGGGTGCCCGCTGGTCCTGGCCCAGGAAACCCTTCACCAGGGGAATCAGTCAGTAACAGCGAGTTTCACTGGGACAGAGTGAAGGAGCTTAAACAGGAAATATGTCTGTCTGGCATGGAAGACCATTTTAAAAGGAAGAAAAATTAGAGTGTACAGGAGGGTAAGTAGGACCGCAAAGTCAAGTAATTAATCACACTGGTTGTAACTTGGAAAGGAAATAAACGTGATAAAAGGATTTGTCTGAGTGGATTACAGACAAATTAGAAAAAAAGGAGGGGTCATCATGGACTTGGGAATTGCGCTCCTCAGAAATCTTCAATCATCCTCACAATCAATTCTGCGTTTCCTTAATAGCGGTGTGAGACACAGCTCGCTCCGCATTGTCCTAGATTAACCGCTAACTGCAGCCCATACATTAAATGAGGTATTGAATATTTGTCTCTCAACAATACACTTGGAAATTGTTTATTTCCCTACCAGGCCTTCTGCAGTGCATCTGGGTACTGTAACCTAACAGTGCAGTGCATCTGGGTACTGTAACCTAACAGTGCAGTGCATCTGGGTACTGTAACCTAACAGTGCAGTGCATCTGGGTACTGTAACCTAGCAGTGCAGTGCAGACAGGCAGTACCTGCACTTGACACCCTCCACTGGCATCCGGGGCAAGCGATCACAGGAGCTGCTTTCTCCTAAACTGATTGTTTGTTTCTGGAGACAATTACACTGAGTTTATTATACATCGTATGTTTCTCTGCAACAAACAATCCGCTTTATGGGTTTTCCTAGTAAAATACCAAGTCGCTATGCTCACTAATATGATTCAATTGTATTGTGCTATCTGACCTTTAAGGAACTTGCAATCTATAATAACATGGTTCTACAGCCAATCCACTAGTAAAAAGCCTGGGCTTCTGGGAAATTCAGTCTGCAAATAAGTGGAGCCCAGGTATGAAAGGAATAACAAGGCACTTTAACCCCTTGGCTGCCTGCCTGCCTGTGGTGGTTTTGCCATCCCTGTGACGAGGTGCTGTGGGGATGTGCGTGCACAAGGAGGCTGGGAGCATGGTGCAGTGGATCCCATCCTGGAGCATCCAGAGCTGGTGTCCCTTGTCCCTCTACCCGGAGGCGTGGGGATGCAGAGAGGATGTGAATGGGACACAGAAGGGACCTGCTCTCTCGGCTATGCTGAGGGCAGGTCACCCGTGCCCCGGTCCAGCGCGCGGTGCTTGGCAGCGACGCAGGCTGGGCGCTGCTGCACTCGTGAGCGGTGGCACGGAAGTGATGAACACCGGGCTCCTTGCAGCCGCCCAGTGCTCCCCTCTGCCCGCTCGCCCCGGGTGCGCTGCCACGCACGGGAGCACCGTTGAGCTCCGCTGCAGCCCAGGGACCCCCTGCCCTGCCCCTTGCCCTGTGGTGGCACAGGGGTCCCATCACCACCAGTGACCCCAGGACCCCGAGTGCTGGCTGTGGGCTGCTGCTGGAGAGCACGGCACAGCCCGGCCTCCGGCTCCCCCTGCTCCCCTGAGCTGTGATTCTGAGAAAACTCCAGGAACAACCTCGCCAACAGAGTTTCAAGCTGACAAGCAGGTATTCTTTATTGCGGCGCAGGGAGACACGGGGGATAGCTCCTCCTAACGTGTGTCGCCGTATTGCTATACAGGCCGTCCTTATGGTCACTGGGCATTCATAGAGTCATAGAATCATAGAATAGTTAGGGTTGGAAAGGACCTTAAGATGATCCAGTTCCAAGCCCCCTGCCACGGGCAGGGACACCTCACACTAAACCATCCCACACAAGGCTTCATCCAACCTGGCCTTGAACACTGCCAGGGATGGAGCACTCACAACCTCCCTGGGCAACCGATTCCAGTGCCTCACCACCCTAACAGGAAAGAATTTCCTCCTTAGATCCAATCTAAACTTCCCCTGTTTAAGTTTTAACCCGTTACCCCTTGTCCTATCACTACTGTCCCTAATGAAGTGTCCCTGCCCAGCATCCTTATAGGCCCCCTTCAGACACTGGAAGGCTGCTCAGAGGTCTCCATGCAGCCTTCTCTTCTACATATGTATTTATGAAGCTACACATGAATTACATCATTTTCCAGAAAGTTTCCCGCATGCATACAACAATGTGATGGTGGTCCTTAAGGGTCCTTCTCCCAACAATCTTCATAACTTCTGGCAGTCTTTGAAGCACCAGCTTAATTGACATTATAGACATAGCGGTCATCCTGTCCTTGTACTTATCGGTTAGTGTAACTGTGCCCATCCTGGACATCTAGTCCTGCATACTCCCCAGTATATGTTTACACCAGCTTAATGGGTTCATTAACACCACAAACATAGCAATCATCCTGTCCTTCTACTTACCAGTTAGTTTAACTGTGCCCACCCTGGACATTTGCTAGTCCCGGATACTCCCCATCCCCAGGTCCTGTTTCTCTATTCTGCTTTTCTTACACCTTTTGTGCTAAGGTCCTAAGGACCTGAAGCCGTATCAACTACCTTCAAGCGGTTATTTTCCATTACAAAGCCATCAAACTTAACGTTACTTAGAACTGATTACATTGTGCTGCTGTGCCTCCTTGTCTCAGCTGGCATTGCAGCCAGTTGACCTCATGGCACAGTGGAAGCTCAGGAGCCACATCCCCAGGTGCCCACATCATTCCTTAGCCCAGACTGTTCTCCCGCCTGGAATTTATTCACAAGGTGCTTAGAAGAGGTCTGCAGGTTGTGGTCTCGGCCAGGGCTGGGGTGAGCCCCGGCTCGTAGGTCAAATAGCCCAGTCCCCCCCGGAAGGGATTTGCCATTCACCAGCTCATGCTGCTGGTCCCTCTCTGCATCTCCGCTGCCATGACCAGCAGGAGCAGGGGCCCCTGCAGGGTACAGCACTGCTGAGGAGGCCTGATGGGGACAGAAGGGTCCCAGGGCAGTGTCTTCTGCACCCAGCAGACAGCCACGGGGTCTCCATCCCTGCTCTGTTTGGATGCCTTTCCAGCCCACTAATCACTCTCTAAGCATCCTGATTGCTTTTGTCTGCCCTCCCTCCAGGGCGGCAATGCTTTTCCTAACAGGCATTGGAGTGGTTTTATTTAGCTGAGTGAAAGATGGGGATAGTTGGGAATGTGCTAGACCCGGGAATTGGCAAGAGACTGGGAAGCTGAGCAGAGAAAGAGCTACCTCCGAAGTGTTTAACGATCCCTCTCTCAGAGGCCAGCCGGTGCCTGGCTCTGGGTGCTGGGTTTTTAAGGAAGTTTTCCTGCTGCATTGACTTTTGGCAGAGATCTCTGTGAAACTTTTCCACCGAGGAACAGGAGATCAGAGAACCGCTCCCTTTAACGCTCCGGGGCGCACGAACTTGCAGGGATATCGTTTGAGGCTCTGCTCACCTTGTTAAAGGTCACCTTTTGATCCCATCAAATACCCTCTTTACCTGGAGATAAGATTTAAAAATGAAAGACGAAAGAGAAAGAGCCGAAGGAAGAGGGAGAACCTGGATGTTCACTGAGCACACCCGCGCCTGGCTTGTGGCAACGGAGAGATTAAAGCAGGCACTGGTACGGCCAAGGAAGGGCTGTATGGGGTGGGAATGGGGCAGCTGGGCCATCTCAAGGGCTGTGGGGCAGCCCCATGGCACGGCTGGGGCCAGGCACACTGACTGCCCCCTGCCACTGGTGCTCCCCTGCCCTGTCCTGCCGGAGCCTGTCACCGCCAGCGCCGCGGTGCGAAGGAAGCGGTGCCGGGCCAAGGTCGCGGCTGAGGTCAATAAATAATACATGACAATTAATCTTAGCAACCTGCAGCTGGGGGAGAAGGGCGAGGACACTGCGGCTCCTGCGCCGGGCTGGCAGGCGGTGCCTTGGCTCCGTGTCAGCCCAGGCAAGGCAACGGAACACAGGCCTCTGCCGCGATGCTGCGAGCGGGTCGGTGGCATGGCCGGCACAGCCCCGGTGCTGATGGAGCTGGGTACCACGGTGTCCCCCGGTGCGCCGGGAGGCGGGCGGCTGATGCCTGCTCCCCACAGGGCACTGGGCTGGCTCCCAGGATGTAATCCATGGGAGCCACGCAGCCTTCCTGCGTTCCAGCTAGCCGTGAGCCCTCTGTGCTGGCGGGGTTCAGCAATTGTTTGCTTTACAATCAATTCCCATTTGAGATGTTTTAATATGTATAACTGTCTCCTTGAGACTACAGCATTCCGCAGGTGGTAACACTCAAAGCTTTTTTTTTTTTAATCTGTAGTAAGGATTTACAAAGGAAACCTTGACTTTTAGATTGATTTTTAAATAAGCATATATTTAGCTGTTAGTGCTTGAAGTACATATTGGATTATATTCTTCTGCAAACAGAATATTCTAATTGATCTTGCTAATAAATAATGAAAGCCAGCCCTGCTACATATAATTCAAGGTTATACTGCATTTGTACCAGCAGCGCTGGGGAGTTTTTTAATGCTTAAAAGATTATTTCTTTTAAAAAGGGAAAAACCAGAGGGGGAGAGACTAAGTGCTGAGCTTTTCTCTAGAATTTCCTTTTGTTATTCTCTAAAATGCAATTAACAAGTGTCACCGTTGGAGACCCTGATATCCATATAGAACTGAACTTGAAAGCCTTTCTCTCTCTCTGCAGCCGCCCTCTCGGGAGCGGCTCAGCGCCGGTGCCTGGCTGGTGGGTACAGAGCAGCAGTGAGTTTGCAGAGCCATGGGGAGGAGGGCACTGGGCGCTGCTGGAACGTGGCATCGGCTGCGGAATCAATTTTAATGTTCAGCCTTGTATTGACCAGTGATGGGGCACTTGGCTGTGGCCGCCGCACTGGGATGGGCACTGTGTGCTCAAGGGATGTGGAGCTGCCAGGGCTGGCGCTGAGGTCTGGTACCGCACTGGGAGCCCGGGCTCTCTGCAGGGCCGTGGAAACCAGGCTGTGGGCCAGGGGCCAGGCAGTCAGTGCTATGCATGGCACACAGCAGGTGCTGTGCGTGGCACACTGCTGACGGTGCCGTGCATGGCATGCAGGCGGTGCTGTGCGTGGCACACAGCTGACGGTGCCGTGCATGGCATGCAGGCGGTGCTGTGCATGGTACACAGCTGACGGTGCTGTGGATGACATGCACGCAGTGCTGTGCGTGGCACACAGCTGACGGTGCCGTGCATGGCATGCAGGCGGTGCTGTGCATGGTACACAGCTGACGGTGCCGTGCATGGCATGCAGGCGGTGCTGTGCGTGGCACACAGCTGACGGTGCTGTGCATGGCATGCAGGCGGTGCAGCCCAGTGCATCACATCATGACCAGAGGTAACTCTGGGGCTAGGTGATGTCTTGGGCATAGCCACAGCTCCTGACACTGGTGCAGAACATCCTTTGTCATGAGTCCTGCTGCAGTCATGTTCTGGCACATCTGGAGCCCACCCTTCATGTTGTCTCCCCAGGCCCCAGCAGTGGTGGGCTGATGGGGACGGAGACTATGCAGAGTTTAGTGACTTGGGGAGCTGAAGTATTACGGTCTGCAAATGTGGTGCAGGCTCTCAGCGTGTAGAGCAGGCATTAATCACTCAGTGACATTGCAATTACCATAAAGGATAGGGCATTTATTTGGCATTTAACTTGTAATTAGCGGAAATAACTATTTCTTCCCCGTGCTAAGAAAGAGCAAGTTGCAAATGGGCAGATTTGACCTAGTGAGTTTGTGCAGCTCAGCTGCATTGGCTTTGCCACAGGGCAAACAGCTCTTTTGTCCAGCTGAGGTGAAGTCTGCTATTAAAGCTGACATTCGTAGCAGTCATCCCTGCTCTGTACAAAAAGTCTCCCTCGTGCTGGAGTGATGGCAGTGGCTGAGCAGCAGGGAGGGCAGGACCCCTGGTGAGTGGTCGTTATGGGGAAGGTCACTGAGCCCAGTACCCTGCTTTTGGCCACAGGCAGGTCCCCAGGGACACAGGGCAGGGCATCCCTGTAGGGGTAATGTATTGCTCCCTAATATGTGGGGTATTTCTCCCTAATAATCTCAAATATCCCCAGCCCAAGGATTAGGAGAGAGGCCAGCTCAGTACCCAGTGCAGGGCAGTGTGCGGCTGGGTGGCTTTATCCTTTGCTTCCTGATGGCTGCTGGAGGAAGGGAATGGTCTCTGGGGGCAGGGCAGCCATCCCAGCTGGGGTTCTGTGATGCAGAAGGCTATATCCAGTTCCACTACTTTGAGACCAGCAAAGCTGCTCATTTCTGAGCAAACCCCTGTATATCTTGTGGCTGGATGTGCAGTTCTGCTTCCTGTTGGGGACAGGGCAGCAATCTGTGTCTGACCCTCTAGCTGCCATCCTGCTACCCACTGCAAGAAGCCATTCTTCTGTAGAGCCAGGAGCAGTGCCCAGGGATGAGCCAATGCAGGTCTTGAGGCAAGAGAGGAAGTTGCTATCTTCCTTTTCCTGTAGGCAGCTGGCAGCCACTCTCCCTACCAGCTGGAGTGACGATCAGCCAGCAAATACTAAGGAGCTGCTGACATCTTTTGGGAAACTCACTTTTATTTAGGTGCATGTCTGTGAATTTTTCTGCTTCTTCCCCCCACCCTTGCTCCACAGAGAGCAGTGCTGGAGTGAAGACTGGGTGGGATTCTGTGGCTCTTGGTGGGGAGAGGACAGGGATGCAGAGCTGAGTGCACAGAGCATCTCGGACCTCTCCTACCTCTGCAAGGCTGCCTCATGCCCAGCATATGATGTGGAGCCGGGAACAGCCCGATGTGTTGCTGCAGGGCCCGTGGGCTGCTCAGGGCGGGTGTCCCAGGCAGGAGCAGAGGGACAGACACAGCGGGGCAGCCAGGAGAAGAGGACAGACGGACACTGCTGCCGCCGGGCAGGACCGAGAGCTGCAGCCAGCGGCTGTTTATTAGCAAAACTACTCCCGTCTTTGGTGTTCGCTCTCGGGAGTCAGGATGAGCACGGATGAGGGTGCGCAGGCGGTGGGGTGGTTAATGAGCGTGGAGTCCTGGGAGCGGGAGCCCCCGGGCTGTAATCACACCCCGGGGATGGAGCCGGTCCCGGGGCACCTGCGAGAGGTCCCGGGTCGTGCGGCGCGGGGCTGCCTTCCGCTCTCTGCAGCTTTAATTGCGCCTGCCCCGCAGGCGCTGTGCGAGCCGCAGTTAATTAACGCTCATGAAGGCGCTCGGCACCCCTGGAGAAGAGCAAAGTGTCACCGCTGCCGCTGTGATTTGCAGGCGATGCAATTAGTTCAATTTCAGGAGGTTCCCAGCCAGGCAGCCCTGCCCGCAGCCGCTGTCCCTGTCTGGGCACGCTCGCGGGGAGCCGGCTCGCAGTCTGCCGGGGAGGAGACAGCAGCACTCGGCGTCTGCTCCTGCCACCACCTCTTCCCCTCTGCGCCCTCCCTGGCTCTTGAATCATCCCCAGTTGCCACCCTTTTGTCCCATTAACGGCCTGATGTCATCGTGACCTGTGGCTGGGGTCGCAGCAGCCACCGGTGATGTCACGAACAGATGAAAAGTCACCTCGTTTATCCTCAGCTGTTTACCTCGATGTGAGCTCTGGGGGTGCCAGGCCCTGTTCTCCAGCTGCAGAGGGGTCTGGATGACACCCTCGTGCCACAGCCCAAGCTGCTGGGAGCCCGGATGAGGGATGTGAATCCAGGCTGGCCTCTGCTCTGGGCACGGTGTTCTTTTTCTGTGCTGCCTTTGCGTTGTGGGGACCAAAGAGCTCCCGGTGCTGCTTTGCAGCGATCCTGGCCAGCCCCAAATGTTCCCAGGATGGGGGTGTCCATGTGGGGTGTGTGTATGTATGTATGTGAATGTATGTACGTGACCAGCAGGGCGAAGGAGGTGATCCTGCCCCTCTACTCTGCTCTTGTGAGACCTCACCTGGAGCACTGTGTGCAGTTCTGGTGTCCTCAACATAAAAAGGACATGGAACTGCTGGAACAAGTCCAGAGGAGGCCACAAGGATGATCAGGGGCTGGAGCACCTCCCGTATGAAGACAGGCTGAGGAAGTTGGGGCTGTTCAGCCTGGAGAAGAGAAGGCTGCGTGGAGACCTCTGAGCAGCTTCCAGTACCTGAAGGGGGCCTATAGGGATGCTGGGGAGGGACTCTTCGTCAGCGACTGCAGTGACAGGACAAGGGGTAACGGGTTCAAACTGAAACAGGGGAAGTTTAGATTGGATCTAAGGAGGAAATTCTTTCCTGTGAGGGTGCTGAGGCACTGGAATGGGTTGCCCAGGGATGTTGTGAGTGCTCCATCCCTGACAGAGTTCAAGGCCAGGTTGGACAGAGCCTTCGGTGCCATGGTTTAGTGTGAGGTGTCCCTGCCCGTGGCAGGGGGCTTGGAACTGGATCATCTTAAGGTCCTTTCCAACCCTAACTATTCTATGATTCTATGTGTGTGTGTGTATGTACATGTTTAATAGGTAAGAAACTCAAGGACCATCTCTTCCAGCTTTTGGGGACACTAAAAGCCATTTCTGGCATATGCTGAGGCTGTAGGTAATAAATCACTGTGCGCTCAGTGATTTCCCTCTGCAGGGGTTCTGCTCCATGATGGCTCTGATACCCCATGATCTGGGGTCCTGTGCAGCCCCCAGCCCCGAGGCAGCGCTGGGCTCAGGCCCTTCCTGGACAGCCTGGAATAATTGGATTGCTTGGTTCTCTCTGGGCTGCCGGGGAAAGAATACCTGGCCTTTCCCTTTGTGGCCCATCTCTTCACAAACCCTTCCTTTGTTACTGGTTCTTTTTTCCTCCCAAGACATGAAAACTGGGGCCTGTCATCCTTCCCTCTATCTTTGCAATAGATGAAGATGTCAGGGAGCTTGATTAGCTGCTTAAGAGACCTGCCATTACCTTTTTCCTCCTCCAATTCTTGAAATCATTTCATAGGGATCCAATCTTCTCTTTCGTATTCACTCCTGCAAACAGATTTGAAAAACTCTTTGTTAGTTGAAATAGCCTCTGAAATGTGCTGCTGTATTTCTTTTTGCTATTCTAATTAGCCTTTTAACTCAGTGCTGCTTGTATTTATAGACGGCTAATCCTCCCTCTGCAATCCTCCTCCTCCATAGCAGAACATTTCCACTGTTTAAAAGCCGTTTGCTCTTTCCTGTTTTCTGTTTCCCAGTTCCTCTGCTGTTGCTGTTTAAACGCTCCAGCTCTTGACTGAGCTTCCTGATCAGACGCAGGGTCCCCTTTGCTGCGGCACCTCTCCCTGAGCGAGATTCAGCTCCAGGCTGGCACAAGCCTTTGAGCAGCTGCCTCGCTTCTCTCCTTCAGGATTATTTCAAGACCGCCTGTTTTTGCTGTTCAGCTCCTACCACCGGCTCCTGCGGGGACGGCCACCCGGGGTGGTGAGACAAGGAGGCACAACAGCACAATGTAATCAGTTCTAAGTGATGTTAAGTTTGATGGCTTTGTAATGGAAAATAACTGCGGTGCTTGAAGGTAGTTGATATGGCTTCAGGTCCTGAGGACCTTAGCACAAAAGGTGTAAGAAAAGCAGAATAGAGAAACAGGACCTGGGGATGGGGAGTATCCGGGACTAGCAGATGTGGGCACAGTTAAACTAACTGGTAAGTAGAAGGACCGGATGATTGCTATGTCTGTAATGTTAATTAAGCTGGTTATGAAGATTGTTGGGAAAAGTAAAGGACCCTTAAAGACCACCATCACATTGCGGGAAACTGTCTGGAAAATGGTGTAATATGCCCAGTGACCACGTAAGGACGGCCACTATAGCAATCCGGGGACACACGTTAGGAGGAGCTATCCCCCGTGTCTCCCGGCACCGCAATAAGGAATAGCTGCTTGTCAGCTTGAAACTGTTGGAGTTTGTTCCTGGAGTTTTCTCCGAATCAGTGGCCATGGGCACAGCTCTGGTGCCCTCGCACCTTCCCGCTGCACTGCGGCATGCTGGAGCCTCTTGCCCTTTGCTGGTAGCCCCAGCCTCAAGTCCTGCTGCTCTCCAGGGCTGTGCAGGCTGTGGCCGTTCAGAGCAGCACCTTGCTCTGAGCATCTCGGCTTCTCGTGCTCAGAGCAGCTTCAGCGTCTGTGTGTAACCAGATTTGTGTCCCCATCCATCATCTAATTAAATCCGAGTTTAAAATACGTTTTTACTTGTTGATGCTTTTATGTACTTAGGAGCTTGGCCGAAGTGCTCTGCTGTAGTTTTTCAGTAAGCCCTTCAGCTTAGCACTGGGGAGCACGTTGTGGTTTCCCAGGATGGGGGGGTGCAAATGTGCACTTATCCCCCAAAGCCGGTGGGAGAGTCCCCCATAAGAGCCCTTTTTGCTGTGCGCCTCTAACCCTTGACTTAAGAGCAATTCCTCTGCTAATGCTTTAGCTCTGCATTTATGAAGCTTAAGATAACTCAGAGCTCTTCTGGAGAAATGCCAAATTCTAGCATAAAATATCAAAATGTCTTGTATGGTGCAAAGCTTTATCTGTAGGCTGGAGATGTAGGGCTTTCCCTTTATGTGGCCCTCCTGCCAGAGCTTTTCATAGCATGGTTTCAAAGAGCAAATATGCAGGAGATCTGCTGGCTTAGCGCAATTCCTAAATGCAGATAAGGCTTACAGCCCTTGCGCCAGGTAGGAAGATTCCAGTGACAGCTAAATGTGCTCAATTGTGCAAATCCCTGGCTGTGGCAAGGAGAGATGGGGAGCAGAGGCAGATGGTCTGGCACAGAATGCGTGCTGGGAGCCTGCAGAAGCACACTTCCTAAAAGGCGTCCTGGCTGCCTGGTGGCAGAGTCCTTTATAGACATGGAGGTGAGGATAACGAATCCCAGCTCCCAGCCCCACTGTGGATGGGTCCCACCACCATAGGTCCCTGCTCCTCAGCATGTCATCTTCCTCTGGGTTGGACTCAAGCAGCCGCAGTGAGCAGGTGGCCACACAAGCCCAAATCACCAACACTGCTGAGCTGAAGAGCATCTCCTGTGCTCCAAGTGATGCCCAATGCAGGGATCAGCGGCAGGATGTGACCAGAGCATGCAGGCTGGGCTCTGCAACATGGGAGTCTACACACAGCGTTGTGTGTCGGTCATGGGGAGAAAGTGCTGCCCCACACAGAGAGCTGGAGCAGCGATCCCAACCCAGCTCCAGTGGGGAGAGGAGAGCTGCTGGGGAAAGAGAGGGGCAGGGAGGATGAGAGTGATTAAATACAATGCCGAGTGCAGGGTGAGGAGGTTGTGCTTGTCAGGGGCTCTGACGAAAAGCAGGGGCAACCAGGACTTTCTTCTAATATCACATTTTAAAATGTGCATATCTGTTACCAGTGAGTTATTTGCTCTACATAAAATATTAGTCCTTGTCAAGATATATCTTTCCAGTGCATAAACCGCATATTTTGTTGCCTTGTTTCTTTATTCAATCTCTTTGCTCCCAAAAGTTCATCTCCATTTTCGCATTTGCTCAATTCTCTTCATGTTTACATGGCATTTATGAGATGCCCACGGCATGAATCCTCTGCTGTGGGCATCTCAAGATGCCCCAGCTGAGGAGAGGGCTCGCAGTGTCCCAGGTCACGATGCCGCCAGCACTGGGTTCCACGTGGCAGGATCCAGTACCGATAGAGGAGAAGCAGATGTAGGTGGGTGGCAGCTTCCCAGGGACCCTCAGGTTTGTTCCAGCAGTGGTGCTGAGAGGCTCAAACACTGGCTGCAGCCGGGGGCACGCAGACCAGCGCGCTCCAGCCCACCAGGGCAGTGACCTGCCATTTGCTTCTCAGCAGCCATGAGCCAAGGACAAAGCACCAAAAGAGTTAGCCTGAATGAGCACAGAAAGCGTAGGTGGTGCCAGCATCTCTCTTGCTGCTGTGGCAAGGAAACCCTGGCACACACCGGGAATGGCCCCGAGTTTCACAGATGTTTGCTAAGGAGAATCTCAGCAGCTTCCAAAGGACGGAGCTCCAGGAGTCGCAGTGTGAGCGGTCCGTAGAGCTGCCTCCTGCAGCCGATGTGCGAGGGACCTCTGCAGCTCGTGCTCCACGAGGCTTTGCAGAGTGCGGCCTCTTTAATCCCAGAGGGAAGGAGTGGCCAGAGACCTCAGGGAAGGCTTCAGGATGAAAAAGAACTTTATTCCATTTGACACCACGTCAAGGCATAGGGACAAAAAATCAAAAGATAAAGCAGGAAAGCCCACTAAGAGCATAGTTGGCTGCCAGGTTTAGCCTTGGCTGCCTTCATGTTTCAGCTATCACAGGAGTCTTAACTTCACCTCCCCATGTGCATGTGATGTCCCAACCTCCCCATGAGATCTGGGGTCTCAGCACCTTGCACTTTGGCAGTGTCCTATGGACCTGGAGGAGATGGGATAAACCTCTGCCCCTCTTCCGTGGGCTCAGGCTGCTCCCAGCCCTTCCCCAGCCTCCCCAAATTTGCCTTTCAGTCCTTCCCCAAAACTGGCATCCCCTCAGCTGGTGTTCCGTGCTCACAGCCTCCTTCAGACCTTGCAGTAAAACTTTACACATCATTTATCATGAGATGTATTAAGGGTACAAACAATCTCTTAGCTTCCTTTTATCTCAGCATGCCCACCATGTGGTCTACTCATGACTATTAGCAGCACAGATGACAGACTAGGCAGTGAAAGGATGTTTTCTAATTTGCTTTCCTCACCCCCTTATGCTAGGGGGGGTTCTGCCACCAGTCTAAATTGAGAATAGACTGGGAAGGAGTTTATAGTACGCAAGGGGTTAAAGTTGTGGGTGTCATTATGCACGGACCAAGATTTCTGTCCGTTTCCCGGTCCAGCCAGTATTTTTTAAGCATCATAAATCTGTCTCCTTGCTGCTAAAGCCAGCAAGAAATCACGCCTCACTGTGTCAGTCTCTTGGCCTGATTTAAGCAAAACCATGCAACTGGTTGCTACTGTATGGGAATGCAAAAGTAAACGCCTCATCTGCTATGCTGCTGGTGGTTCCGCAATCATTAATCTAATGAAACCGATAATAACTCTTGGGGATGTGGTTCTGGGTGAAATCTCAGCTCAACCAGAGACAGGCTGAGCAGCCCGCACATTCAGGGAGTGATTTGTCATCTGCAGGATGGAGGCACCTGTAATGAGCAAAACGACTCCTGGCAAAACCAGACTCTGCTGTTTGGTGGGGGCAGGCAGGAGGGGTTTGCTGTGGGTGCTGTGTGTGCAGCGCTGATCCACATGGCCTGTGCCAGCCTGCTCAAGCAGGACATTGCAAGAGCAATGAAGAACCTGAAGTCCAACTGTGACACCAGGGAGCCCAGGCCTGTGCACGCCATTACCCTCTCCCAGCAGTGTGAGATCACAGAATGGTGGAAGAGTTTGTGTTGGAAGGGACCCTCAAACCGTCACAGGCCAAGGGAAAATGCAAGTGCTCATCTTCATTATGAAGACCTGAGAAAGAGCAGCCAGAGCGGAAGCAGGTTTGTGCTGCCAGGGAAGGGGCTTTCATTGATTTGCCCACACGGACAGGTCTGCTTGCTGCCTGGGGATGATGCACACACGTGTCCACGGTGGCATCTTCTGCTGCTCATCCAGAGATTTCCTCCCACACCAGGGGTACCTGGAGCGACAGAGGCCCGCACTGGCCCAACCGGCTGATGCATAACCCCAAGGACACAGAGCCATGGCCAGGACACCACATTCTGTTAAACATTACACCATTTTGTCTTCTTTATGGCTGGAGGCTTTTACAAGAACATGCAGTTTTTGTCTGCACTCCAGCAAGAGGAAGAAGGATGCTTATAATCCGGTGCTGGAGAAATTGGCTGAGGATCAGAGATCTGTGCCAGCCCCCTTTGCTCTCCCAGAATCTGCAGCAGAGATGCCTGGGAGCGTTTCTGAACCGTTCTTTTTGCCACAAAAAAGAAGCTGCTAAGTCAAACCCTAAACAGTCGCAAACTAAAGTTGGTTCCGAAGAGCCTCCAGGTTTTAAAGTGCTGGGGGAGAAGTTCCCTTGTTGACAGAGCACCTTCTTTCAGCTGCTGCAGTGAACAGGTTTGACAATGAGTCAGAGTTTGAAGGCTTAATTAATTCAGCCTTAGCCTGTGAAAAAGCACCCAGTTAATAGGGCTGAAATCAGGGAAGGCTGTGTTCGCACAGACCCCAAATAATTCACTGCGAGATCATAACGTTTCCAAGACACTGACCTTTCATCCACGTGGGAAGAGCTGTTAACGTTTTAGAATCTCTCAGGAGGTGAAGACCATGCCAGGCTGGTCCGTGAGCAGGAACTCCTTCCTGATAGCCCCATGATAACCGGGCAGGCCCTGCGACAGGGGAGCCTGGGGTAGGGTTTTGAGGCAGCCAGCCCTCGGTACGCAGGGGTCCCTGCTCCCCAGCACGTGCCCAGGCAACAGCACTGCCCATGGAGGCATCCCCAGGGGCGATGGTGCCGGTTTTGGGGGGCTCCCCCAGAGACCTGCCTGGCTGCAGCTGCCCCGTTTTAGCTGGTGCCTCCTCAGATGTTTCCCAGGATGATGCCGGTTTTCCTGCAGGTTTTATGCACTTCCAAGGGGGCAGAGGGAGGAAAGTTTATGGCTGTGTTTATGAGGAGCAGGAGATTATCTGCATATGCTGGGAAAATCACAGAGGCTGTATAAAGAGGGGACAGTACCATCCTCCGGTGAGCGGAGTGAATTGGTATTAGCCTGCAGTCAAAGAGGATCTTAAATTATTGTTGTCTTTTTTGTATTGCTGTACAGTAATTTAAAGATAAAAGCCGCCTGGGAAGCGTTCAGATAAGTTGTGGGGGGAGCCAGACAAGCTTAGATGCTCTTGACTGCAACGTGCTGAAATGAGCCTGATGCCTCTGAGTGCTTCTGCTTCTCCTCCCTGGGTCCAGGCTGATAAACCTGAGGTACCCAGGGCAGGGTACGACAAATCCTGCCTGGATCAGTCAGCCTCTTCCCCTGTGGCACATCCCCTGTCCCAGCACCTGCCTTTGCAAAGGAGCATCGCCTCTGCAGACCCTGCTGACCGAAGCTGTTTGCTGGAAGCAGGCTCATTACTGCTGATGGCTGTAAATCCACTTTCTTCCCTCGGTGTGCATTATCAGGGAACTTTCTCCAAAACAGGAGCCGCAGGCCCTGACGCGGGGGCTGACAGCTTGTATCCCTCTCCGTGTTGACCAGGACATCTCCCCCATCACTGGCACAGACCAGATGGGGATTTGCTCCTGGAGCCCCAGAGCTGAGGTGTGTGTTCAGGTGCATGGTGATCCCCTTTGGAGCATCCCCAGGCACCGAGAGGTGGCAAGCTCCTCAGCTGCGAGAGGCCAGAGGAAGGAGAGCCCCACTCCTGCCGATGCAGGGGTGCAGTTGAGGTCTTTGCCTAACTGCAGTACAGCTAATGGAGTATAAGTAGGCCCTCAAATCAGCTGGCCCCTGCCTGGCTCTGCAATTTAAACACAGGTTAATTAGGAATAATGAATTTAGCCTGGGGTGGGCTGGCACAGGGAGACCAGTGGATGCAAGGGGAGTTGGTGTGCTCCTGCTCCTGCTCCTGCTCCTGCTCCTGCTCCTGCTCCTGCTCCTCAGCTCCATCCCATGGGAATGGCCCAGGAGCATCGCTCCAGCCGGGCAGTGTGGCTGCGGTCATTGCCTGAAGGTGTAAGTGGTATTTTGGGCCTTTCCTGGGAGGATGGGGCTTTCGGCAGCTGCTTCCCAAGCATTTTTCCACCACTCCAGTGGAGCAGTGACAGACGTGTTCAGCCTTACAAATGCCAGAACAGTTTTAGTCAGCAGCATGGGGCACAGTGGTTGCCTGCAGCAAGGGGTGAGCAGGGACACAACCGGGATGCAGTTAGAGCAGCCACTCTCCTGGCACAGCAGGGAAGCAGCTGAGGAAACGCTGAAGGCTCCTCTGCCAGGAAGCAGACCCCGAATGAAAGCAGTGAGGGGTGCAGTGAGGGGTGCAGTGATAGCGCAGGGCCCCGCTGCACTTTGCAGCTCAGGTGATGGGGGCACTAATTGTGTGGAGCCCTCATTAAGGCGGGTGACCTGGAGTAATCTTCTTAGCAGACCTTTCCAAGAGGGAGAACCCCTGGGAGCAGCCTTGGTGCAAGGCACTCGGCTGACAGTGCTCACGCTTCGTGGGGCTGTGGCACTGCCCTGCGGGGCCCCGAGCTGGTAATCAGCGTCCTGGCAAGCTGGAAGCTGCAAGGCATTACTGTAATCTAGGCTGCAGGAGATAACAGTGAACAAGCTTTGCGGAGTCAGACAAGGATAAGCACTGGCAAAGTCTGGAATTTTTTCAGATGATAATGGCTCTCCTTAATAAAACACCTAATGCAACAGCAAGGGCTGCGTGTCCATCCCCGCTGGGCAGGCTGGCCATGTGGCTGATTGCAGCAGCGTGCGGCTGGTCACAGGGCTGGTTTGGCCCTCAGCATCCCACCAGGAGCCAGCTCCCGCAGCAAGGAGCCAGCCCAGGCAGGCACAGTGCTGGTGGGCAGCCCATGTGCCCCACTGCAGGTACTGCAAAGACTTACCCTGCACGAGCCACTGAGCAGGAAGTGCCATGAGGGATGTTCAGCCTGCACTGGAGATGCTGGGACGAAGTCATTGCCTTGGGACTCGTGGTGCTGGAACACAGGCTTAAATCAGGCAGGACAGGCGCAGGGCGAGCGAGTCTTTGAGAAACTATTGCCGATTCCCCGGTGGCTTTAAAATCTGCCTTTGTGTGGTGCTGCTTTTGAATCGCTTGTGTTCACACAGCAGCTTGAGGGGAGTGATAAGACTCATGAATATGGAGATATTTCTCAGGGGGTGGAAGGGGGTTTGCTGCGACTTGGGGTGTTTTCCTGAGTCGCTCACATCCCAGCCTTCTGCAGGGGCCGTGTGCTGAAGTGATGGGCGGCTCTGGTCCGAAAGAGCCCCCAGGGCAGCGCTCCTGGGTCTGGGCATTGAGCGACGCTGGAGCAGGGGCTGGGAAGCAGCCGGGCAGGTCCCCTCTCAGGAGGAGGAGAGCAGGGGCCCAAGGATGGGCCTGGGGAGCTGTGTGAAGGTGACGAGGCCTTTCCTGTGCCTGTGCAAAGGCACCAAGTTCTCGGCAGCCGCTGGGACCGGGATGCTCCATGCGGTCTGCGGAAGCAGGCACGCCGCATTCAGCATGCCTCGTCCCCGCCAGCAGCGCAGCCCAGCATCGCGCCGTTTGCCCGGTGAAGTGGTTTTCCGGTTCCCCGGCACTGAGCACCGCTCCCTGCTGGTCTGCCTGCGAGCCTGAAGCTCGGTTCCTTGCTCCTCACAGGCGTCTGTGTGCCTGCATCCGGCCCAGGCAGCAGCCCCAGCCTGTGCTCACAACGGGAATGTGGTAACCCCGGAGCAGCGGGGGCTCGGTGAGCCCTGTGCCCACAGGAGTGGTGTGCTCTGGGAAACCCCCACCGCCGCTGGCCTGGCTCCGTGCTGCCGGGGTCACCTGAGGGCCCCAGGCTCAGTGTCGGGAGCCCCCAGTGCCACGGGGCTTAGTGCCCCAGTCCCTGCCCAGCCCGGTGCCGTGGTGACCCCAATCCCAAGCTGCAGGGGCAGCCACACCGCCCTGCACGCTGCTCGGCGTGGGAGGCTCTCTGGATGTCGCTGCAGACAGCTCTGCATACATCCACTTGTTATCGATCTCTCTAAAAATCTTTAAAGATTAACTTCTGGGGACAAATATAACATCTTTATGGAGCGCCGGGAACAAACTGCTTTCGCATTCGGGTGGCTGCTTGGCGGCACAGAGACATCTGTTTGCAACAGGACGCGCTGAGCAGATGATCTGTCAGTGTGCGAGGGGACGTGTCCTACAAGCGGGTGCCCCCCCCGCGCTGGCAGGTAGAGGACACCTTGCCATGGCTGCAGCCGCGCAGGCCGTGCTCCAGGACTGTGTCGGTGACATTTGTTACTGCACCAAGCTCTGGCGTGTGCTGTGGAACCGGCCTGTGTCTCCTCTGACTTCGACCTCCGGCATCACGGCAGGTGGGGAGCAGCCTGCAGAGGAGTGGAGCGGAGCCGGCAGCGGGCGGGTGCATCCCACCCTTCAGGCTGATGCCTTTGCCACAGCTACAGAGAGCGGTTTTGGTGTCCAGGATCACACAGCACACCCAGGACGGGGGCTCTGGCTCCACTGTGTATGAGTGCCACAGCACGGCTCCGTGGTCAGAGAGGGCTGGGAGAGCTCTGGGCACATTTGCCACCTTGGGGAGTGCTCAGAGCACCCGGCGGTGTGTCACAAGTCGGGGAGAGCACGGTCAGAGCTGTGCGGAGAAGGGGTGGGTTTGAGCCTCAGCCCAGGTCTGTGCTCACAGGGGCGCGCTGTGCCTGCGGAGGGGCTCGGTGGGCTCCAGCAGTGCTCTTGCACTCGCTGCAGCGTGCCCAAACCCCTGGCAAAGCTGCTGTAAAACCAGAATTTATGACTGGGGCACTTTCGTTCCTTCACCTTGAAGTTTTTGCTCCTTCAAAGGCTGGCTGGAGCCCAGTGCTCCTGCGCACAGCTCCCCTGCAGGATCGGGTCTCTGATGTGGAGCTGCGGGATGCTCTGGGGAGCTGTCAGGCAGACACACGTTTGCCTGGAACCATTCCTGTCCTGCTGCATGTTCTGTGAACCTCTGCTCCTAGGCAAGGCCGCAGCAGTAACTACTCCACAGAGTTGCAATTACTCCTGTTTCTGCCTCAAACTACTGACGTGTGCCAAGAGCTATCCTGACTACGAAGCTGGCTTTATTCAGAGGGACTGGCAATTCCCAGTACAGCTGGTTCCATTGCCCTCCCAGGCAGCACTGCTCATTGCATCTGCGCAGTGCTGCATCCCTGGGACCAGGGGGCTGCAGTGGGTGCAGGCGCTACCCCTCAGCTACAGACAGTGCTTGCCATGGCCAGCCTGGGAGCAGCAAGTCCATCAGAAACCAGCCCTGGTGGTGCTGGGGTTGGGCAAAGAGTGGCCAACACACTCAGGACTGCTCCTGCCTGCCTGGGAGCCTGCAGTTGATGGCACGTGCACAGGGACTGTGAGCTGCACAGGAACAACCTGCGGCAAAGCCCAGCCTGCGGCACGGCAGCAGAATGAGCATGGGGAGACCTGGGCAGCAAATGCTCTCACCAAGAGAGGAGACCTTGGTGAGTTTCTGCCTTGTCAGGCAGCTGTGAATGAATGTGCCTTTTCCCAGAGCAGTGAATCATCGTTAGAAATCACTCAGTGATTGATAGTAGAAGCAGTCAGTATTGGGCCATCCTGTCCATCTCACAGCGTTTGTGCATCCCCTGGGATATTTGCCAGGAATCTCTGACCTGCACCATGCTGTGGAGTTTCCCCCTTTCCCTGGCATGGCAATTCCTTGATTACCATGGTTTGCTGCCAGAAAACTTTCTCCAGTATTCAGCCTGTGTTTTCCTTATGTTAATTTCTTGCCATTACAGCACCCTGATTAATTACTCTGTTTATGCCTCTAGAATATTTGCAGGCTGTTGCCATTGATGCGGGAACACTTTATAGAAGAGGAATGTCTGTAGATCAGTAATTGCTTAATGAAGTGCTGATAGCGGGAATCAAGGATACTCACTGTAACCCTGGGCTTTGTAGGACCAGTGAATGTCTTCTTGGCCTGCAAAAGACCAATCTGTGCCCCAGTTTATGGCGACCTCATTGCCAGGCTGGGCTAGCTCAGGCCTTCTGCTCACCTTTGAGAGCCCTTCCTCAGCTGGTTGACTTTGCAGCCATCGCCTGGCACAGTGATGTTCATAACAACTCATGCCACAGATTCCTTGTCCCAGGGAATGCTGCAATCCAGGAATGGGACAGGGCTTCTGTGTGGCTTCACTGACTTGCAAGTCAGGGTAACAAATCCCTGGGAAGGTGCCTAGCACTGAATGCTTTGGGATCTGGGTTCCCTGGCCCCCTACCCCAGCGTGCCTGCATTTTGCACTTCCTACCTGTCCGTTCTGCCTGTGTTTCCCAGCTCTGGATGCTGGGTTTGCTCCCTGGCACTTGGCAGCTCCTCATCCACAGGCACACAGGGCTGAGCATCCCCAGGCAGGGGCTGAAACCCAGCCCACTGTGCGGTTCCCACATTGTCCCAGTTTTCCCTGTGGCATCGCTGAAGCCAGGCACCCTGCGCGTGCTGGGCAGCAGATGGATGATGGTGAGACCGGTGTCCACCGTGAGGTCCGTGTCCCTTCGTGCCATCTCCTTCACAGCAGCAGCTCACAGGGCAGGTGCTGCCTCGGCTGGTACTGCCACTGCTTCACCATACAAAGACGCTCCGAAAGGTCTCCTGAGTCCCCAGCAGGGCTCCCCTGCCTCCTAATGTGAGAAGAGAAGGACCCATTAATGGCTCTTCATTTCTGTTTATCAAAGAAAAGAAAGCTTTTGTGAAGCATCAAAGCTGGGATTTAGGACACAAAGCAAACGGCTTTGCTGTGGGCTTCTGAGGAACCTCAGGAAGAAAAGCAGTTGTTTGAAATTCCGGACTCAACCAGTGGCTCCGAAACCCACCCTTTGTCTTCAGCTGAGCAGAAGAGGATCAAGAAATTACCTGTCTGCTGTGAACCTCTCTGAGGTCAGGAGCTCCATCCGGGTCCGGAATCCAGGGCAGTGAGGATGCACTGAGGGGGGGTCTGGGCGCAGGCTGAGGCTGCAGCAGCCCTGTGCCTTGTGAGGGCTCGCAGCAGGCGGCCTCAGAAAGCCTCAGAAAACCCAGGACAGGGTGAAGCAACTGGCAGGAAAATGCAGACTAAACATGTGGCCTGGAGTGCGGATGTGCAGTTTATTTTAAAACCTAATAACTCGAGATAATTGATAGTGGAGTGCAGTGTTTCCAGCACGTTGGATTACGAGCGTCTGTCGCTCACAAGAAGCTGTAACCCTGAGCTATGAGACATTATTGGCAGTATTTAACACAAATCTTTTTTCCATCATTGTCAAATCCCACTTTAACGTGCACCACAGGAAGAAAGCCGAATACTAAATTGATTTCCTTAATGGGAAGTGTTCTTCAGGAGAGACCAACCTGTGTGGAGATGCATTAATAGGATTACAATGGAACCTTTTTATTTTGCTTTATTTTTATAGAGATCTTTTATGGAGATCCCGTGCTGACACGCAGGACCCTGTGCTCACACACTGCGCTGCGTGGCTGTGGTGCGGCCGGGACGAGAGCATCCTCCTCTGGGGACACAGATCGGGAGCTCAAAACTGTTCTTGTAGAGGCTCTGCCAAGCCCCTGCTGCTGGGAGCAGCCTGGGGACCAGCGACGTTTGCCACACACCGAAGATCTCCCTCCCTGGGCGCTGCATCTGCTGGGATCTAAGAGCACCCAATGCTTGTCCTCACCCAGAGCCCGGTACCCGCAGGCCTGGGGAGGAAAAGCAGGAGAGAAACCAGCAGGGGCACAGGGCAGAACCAGCGTGGGGCTGAGCATGGTGTGCCCAGGGCTGCCCCTGACCTGCAGGGAGCCCCCAGCAGCCCCAGCAGGCGCTCACATCACAGCCCTGGTTTCACTCTTTTCCCGACTGCTGGAAGCCTGCTGGGCGGCATCAGTGCGGGTTGGGGTGTGCTGGTGCTGTGCCCGGGCAGCCTGGGGCACCGAAACAGGCAGCACTGGCCATCACCCATGGGCAGCGGGGCTGGTGGGTCAGTGCAGGATCGTGTGTGCCAGGCAGGAGGAGCACCGCTCCCTCCTCTGGGAGCGCAGGAGCCTGTGAGTGATAAGGTAATTGTTCTTCAGCACCAGCCAATTGACAGAGAACTGATTGACTTTCTAGAAGTTGCCGTTCCCCTCCCCTGGGCAGGGTGACAGCACCTGGAGCTTCTCTCAGCTGCTGCTGCTGCTGCGGCCGAGCTCCTGCAGGAGCACAGGGCAGGTCTGGCGCTGCACCGGGGTGTCCGGCAGGCAGAGCTCAGCCTGTGCCCAGCGCGGGGTTCATGCGGCAGCTGCTGACTCAGTGCGCAGCGGTGCCACACTGGAAGGTCTGTGCCAGTCCCGGGGCGCTGTGAAGTGGTTCACAAGTGTGGCTGGCAAAGCTGACCCTTTCCTTGTGGTACTCCGGGGATTTGTGTCTGTGAATAGAGGAAGCAACCGGTGGCTGGGCTGCGAGGGGGGATCAGTCACAGGACAGTTTGCTCCTCACAGCCCCGCAGGTTGCTGCTGCCCCAGTGAGGGTCGTTGCAGGGAGCTGAGGCCGTGAGGATGGTGTCAAGGTGGGGAAGAGCCACTGGGCCCTTCCTGTAGAGCCGGGGACGTTCACTGTGTGTGTGCATCTCCTGTCAACTGCCACTGCTGAGCTGTGTGCTCTCTCATCAGAGGCAGAGGAGTAGCAAACACACAGAGGAACACCTTCCCCCACAGTAAAATGAGGATTCTGAAACTTCAGCCCAATACTGAAGCCAGTGACTGCTCCTTTGTGGTGACACATCACCCCACATGTATCTCCCGGAGTCTGACAGTCTGTTTGGCATCCCCAGGCCCCGCAGGCATCCCAGGATCCAAGCTCAGCTCCTCAGACCTTGGCCAGCATGCACCATTTCCCAAGCTCAACATGACAGTTTAACCCCTCAGGAGATGTGATGGAGATAGCACAGGCACTGGCAGCAGATGAGCACAGACTCAGCGTTCCTGGTCACAGCACGAGGTAACGAACAGGAATTTGTAGACTTACAGGAAAACACTGCACATTCCCAAAGGCTCGGTACCCTCGGGAGCTGGCCCAGAGCGTGGCACTGAATTCAGAGATGTGGTGCCCTAGGTTTGACTGCCAAAGAAGGGAAGAATCGTGGTGGTTTCATTTACGTGCTCAGGGTGCAGTGGGGCCACGCAGTGGTGCAGACCCCCTTTGGCCTCACCTGCCCCCTGCTCTGGCTGGGAGCAGAGGATACCCATCAGGTGCTCCCACTTCTTCCCTGCCACCCCACTTCCCCACTTCTGGAGCAGTAACAAGTCCCAGGCAGGTAGAAATAAGCTGCCACTGTGATGGATAACAAAATCACAGCAGCAGTTAGGGCGGATTATGGCTTTTTTCTTCTCTAAC
This sequence comes from Lathamus discolor, assembly GCF_037157495.1. Taxonomy (NCBI): domain Eukaryota; kingdom Metazoa; phylum Chordata; class Aves; order Psittaciformes; family Psittacidae; genus Lathamus; species Lathamus discolor. Next base: position 92,020,221 of record NC_088889.1, read on the forward strand.
AGGATGGAGACGTCTCTCCATATGAGCCTCAGGTTGCTCAGGGCAGCTATCACCACCATCCATCACTGCTGGTCCCCAAGCGCTCCCAAACTGGAGATGTGTTTGGTCTGAAATGTGTCCACACGGCATGAGGCTGCCGAGCAGGTCGGAGCTGATGGAGGCTGCTCTGCTCCAGCTCAGGCAGGGAGGTTATGCCACTGCCTCTAGATTGGCTCTGGCCCCAAAGGCTGTTGTTTTCCTGGGCACAGGGTGTTCACAGGGCAGGAGCTGGGGTCTGACAGGGCCCCACTTGGCTGGGTACTGGGGCTGGGACCTGCAGCTCTGCACCCAGTCAGACCCAGTCACTTAGTCTGGTGCTGCGGTGGCTTTGGGAAGGATGCCTGCCCTGCTGTGTGTCTGGTGGCCCATTGGCCAGCACAGGTGCTGAGCCTGGCCACTGCTCCCTGGCCCTCTCCTGCGACACAGTGCGAACCCCTGCCCACAGGCTCTGGGGACCAGACTGGAACTGAGCATCGCTAGCTGGAGCCTGCAGAGCTGGCTCTTCCTTACAGCAAGGTATTTGTGACCAGTCAGGTATCACAGAAACATCTTAACAGGGTTACCTGCGATGCCATAGGTGTTAAATGTGCAGGTGGTTTTGTCCCATGCTGGTGCAGCAGCAAAAGGACAGAGCTGTCAGGACCCCTTGGTGACAAAGCCTCTGGAGAGCAGGGAGTCAAACAGGAGCAATGGCCTTTCTGGAAGGGCCAGGGCAGTGTCAGGGTTTGTTGTTCCTGGCACCATGAACAGGTTTCCCCAGGAGGCTGGAGCCTTCCCAGCAGAAGCTGTGTGGGGTGAGCGCTGTAGATCAGTGGGGTCGGCAGCACAGAGCCGCCTGGCCCTGCCACGCTTAGCACATCCCTTCCTGCTCTGGGACGTTTGGGTCATTCAGGCCCAGGAAGGCACCCTCCATGCCTGGAGCAATGCCCAGGGCACACACCATGCGTGTTCCCTGCTCAGGGGCCAGCAGCACCCCATGCACTGGCTGGCTGGGAGCACATCGCCTGTCAAACAGCATTGATCCAGGCTCTGTCTTATCTGAAACGACCGCAGCCCCGAGCAAGTGCAAGGAAGACACTCCTCTTAACAAGCACAATTAGGGCGTCAGGGCTGTGACACAGTGGCAGGAAAGGAGCTTAGCCATGGTGATTAATTTCCTGGTGCCGCAGCGGGGCTGCACGTCTGCCTCTGGCGCAGGACGGGCTGACCTCGGCTCGGCTTCGCTGTAACCCCAATTTGATGGAAACTGTCAGGAAACATTCAAGTACAGAAGGAGAAATGTTTCCTCTGGGAAACTCCATGGGGATGAGGTGTTTGGCTTTTGGAACCAGACCCGCTGATGTTGTCCCTGGCAGCCAGAACCAGAGCGTGCACCAGCTCAGGTCAGGGCAGGGGTGGCACGATGCTGCCCTGTGCTAGCAACATGAGAGCCATGCTGGGACGCGGTGCCTGGGGCGGCTGCCTCGGCCAGGACAGCGCACAGGCAGGCACTGCAGCAGCACTGCTGGGTGGAATGGAGCTGCTCATGGCACAGACCCATTTGCAGCCGGGGTCGTGGTCATTTCCCTTCCACGCACCTTGGGGCTTCTCCAGCTCCTTCCCGGCCATGCCCCAGCAGCACCGTGCTCGTGCTCCCAGAGCCAGGGCCCCTGCTTTCTGCAGAGGTTCTGGGTTTATTCACCGGCTCCCTCCCCTGCTGACAGCCAGCCCTCTGCTCTGCTTGTAATGTCTGGGTGTAGCAGCTTTCATCAGGTGATAAACCTGGCTCAGTGAAGCCAGACCTTGTGTCAAACACACTCTAATATTCTCAAAACACAGCCCCAGCAGCGCACATCCAAATGCCAGACGTGCACATCGGGATTAGGCGGCAGAGCCCCTGATGTTCTGTCAGTCAGGATACAGCAAATCCCGTACGTGCACAGGGGAAGGTTCTGATGGAGCCGTGGTTGGAGCCTTCCTCCATGCTCTCTCTGCTGCAGACATTTACCTTTGAACCAATGAGCTGGGAAGGTTTTCGTGCTGATTAGAAGCCCGGCATTAGTATGCAGATGAAAATGCAAATCAGCCCAGACGAGACTTCCTGGATGGCAGTGCAAGTCAAGGATTTAATCCAGTCTGATCCTGGAAATAGTTTAAGCTCCACAAAACAAGAACACACAACCTGATGCAAAGATCTCATCTCAATAAACCTCCCTGCCAGCAAGCTCCTGGAGCCTCTGTTTGCCTTAGCAATGATGTTTGGGCAGAGGTGAAGTGCTTGGCACTGGTGCCTGCTGTGATACCTCTGCCCTGGTGTCCCCCTGTGCTCCTGGGCTGTGCCGCTTCACCCCAGCCAGGCCATCAGTGACTGTGCTTGCTGCTGTCCTTCAGAGACCTGGGGCAGCACCTTCCTCTCCCCTCTGCCTGCCTCTGGCTCTGCCCCATTCCATGCTCTCCAGGTCCCCCCAGGAATGCTCAGCTCTCTGCTGTGGACCAGGACGGTTACTCTGGGCATGCTGGAGTCCTGACTTGAGCAAATTAACTGCATCCCTCTGAGCTTTATTTCATCATAAGAAACTGTCATCTCCATGCCAGGTTCTGGGATTTCTTCTGCCAATCCCTGCCCAATTCTCTTCAATATATAGAGGCCAAAGCTGCAGAAGGGCCAACCAAGCCCCAGATTCTGGTCAGAGCTTGCAGTGGCTCAGTTTGCCAGCTACGAGTCTCCAAATCCAAACAGAATTAATGGGCTGCAAAGTCCATGAACTGCACATCCTGAGTGCGCATGTGGCAGACCCAGCGGCACTGCCGAGCCTGGTGGCTGCAGGGTCAATGCTCCCATGGGATTGCTGCAGCTCGCACCCAGTGCAGAGCAGGGAGCCGGGAGCCCATGTCCTCACTGCTCAATCGGCTCCTCTGCCAGGGTGCCAAGGGGCCACATTCCTGCTCCTATCCTAATGGAAGCACAGGGAGAGCAGCAGGCGAAGGGATGCTGAGAGGGAAAGGTGCAGGCATGGCAAAGCAGTGGACCAGTCTGCTTAGTGAGTATTTAATAAGCCTCTATGTTAAAGGTCTGGTCCCCAGATGTACATAGGAGATGTGGGGACAGGAAAACTTCTCCAGCAAGAACAAGCAGGGGGACTGTGGGCTTCCCAGCTGTTCCTTTCCAGAGCTGGAAAGCCTTCACACCAGGAGCAGGAGCCAAGGAATGCTGGCAGTGCCAGGCGGCTGAGCACAGCCCTCACTGCTCCATCCTTGCGCATAAATTACCTCCAGGCTCTGAGCTAAACAAAGGGCCCTGAAATAATTCTGCATTTTAATAGAGTCGGGGCTCATGCCACTGTTGTCCTTACAGAAAGGGAATTTGCATTTCTTTCTGCCTGCTCCCCCTGCACAGCCTGCTGGCGCCAGAGACCTGCCGCGCTCCCTCCACGCCCCACCACAGACTGATGGGTTCTGTAGCTTCATCACTGTGACACAGAAATGCAGAGCTGCTCCAGCCCCCCGGATTGGGGAGCACACCAGTGCCTCAACAGCCTCCAGTGTGCAGGCTCCTCTGAAAGCATCACGCTCCAAATCGCTGCTGCTGGTGACCAGGCATCTCCCACAGCCTCTGCCCACTGCTGTCCTGCAACACCCCATGGCAGGGCCCGGAGCTATCGGAGCCAAGGGAGGAGGAGCTGGCACGTGCAGTTCTGGTTTATGTTTCTGTGAAATCAGGAATGAAACAAACTGCAGCTTCTGCCTCCCCAGGGAAAGGCATTCCCCTGGGCTTGGAGCCTGCCGTTAGCTATGCCTCCTGCAGAGAGCACACCATGAGCCGGTGAGCAACATATGTGACAAACATAACATATAACATAACAAAACAAAACATAACATAACATATAACATATAACATACAGCATAACATATAGCGTAACATAACATAACAACACAACATACCATGTTTCCCCTGCCTGGGACCATCTGCAGTCCCAGGGCAGGCGGCAGCACATCCCTGGAGTGCTCTTCTCCTGGGACAATCCCTTCAGTCCTGACATTCTTCAGCCCCTGTGCTGGACACAGGGGCCATGGTGGGGATGTCCAGGCTGGAGGATGCTGCCGTTCCTGAGGGAGCACTAAAGCACAAGCATCTCACCTCCATCCTGCTCCCTCCGCCGCAGCAGCCGCAACAGGGCCTCCCGCTGTGGGGAAAGCCGTGATCGCAGCTTTCAGCATGTTCAATTACTGTCAGTTAATGATGATTAATTTACAATTAAGGGCCTCTAAAGGGTAGTGTGTGTGTGTGTGTGTGTTAAATAAATATTGATCTTTCATTTGTGGCCACAGATATATTACCCCAGTTACAGGAAGCACAGCAGCAGCAGGAGCTGGGCTCCCAGCACAGAGACCTGCCCCAGATCTCGGCCTGGAGACCAGGGTCTGCCCGGGGCAGGAGGGTTGTGCTTGGCCGCATCCTGCCAGGAGCTCTGGCTGCTCAGGGCTGGGTGAGGATCTCTTCACCCGGGCTGTTTCAGTATCAATGGCAGCTGCTCGGTCCTGTTCTCACTTGCAGGAGTCGGGTGAGGGCAGGGGGGTGCTGGCTGCTGGCAGTTTTCCTCTTGCACAGCCCCTAATTGGCCTTGTAAAATAAGCAAACTGTCCAGAGCCTGTTGCGGTTTCATTAGCAGCTCCGACAGCTCACGGCTCCTCACTGAATGCACAATGTGGTCTTCAACCCAGCTCTGGAGTGCTTCTGGCTGGCGTGGTCCCACCACAGCCCGCACACCCGTGCCACATCGTGTGCTGGGGGATGAGGTGCCCTCAGCATCCTCCGCAAGGACACCGTCAGAGGACGTGGCCCAATGCCTGTCGGGGTTCCTGGCGGGGTTTGGCCAGGGCGGCTGGGAGGAGCCGTGTCCCCACAGGATGCTCCACACCGGCGATGAGCAGTGCGGGCTCAGGGCTTCAGCTTTCCGTGTGCCCCATCCCTGTGTCACCATCTCCCTTGCCCAGCCAAACCACCCCGGTTACTGTCACCTGGCCACAGCTCCTCTGCCCCGGAAGCACGACCCTCGCTCAGCAGAGGTGGCCACGGTGCACAGCTCCCTGTTTCAGGCCTCGAGGCACAAGAGCTGCCGCCAGCCCAGATGACCATCATTATCTCATCCTGTCATGCACGTCGATCAAGTTCTCTTTATGTCGGAGCAGTGCCTGACAGCTGCCTGACGTTCCTGCCTGTAATGAGCACATTCTCCGAGATGTATTTCTCTAAAAACCTTGTAGTTAGTTATGCAGCTCTCCACATTTCCCCATTTTAGCGCTGTTTTTAGCTTGCACTGGCAACTGCTTTGTCGGGCTCGCAGTGGCTATCTGTGCTTATCAATATCCACAGCAAGATCCAGACTAAGCTCATGAAGAGCCCTTCGTGCAATGTACGACAGGGCCCTGCCCAGGCCACTGCCACTTAAAAGCACATCTGGAAATGACAGGTAAGGCAGCAGGAAGGATCCCAAACTGAGGAATATGCTCAAGCCGCCTTCATCCATGCTTGCTGTGGCCATCAGCCCCTGGAACCACCGCGGTGTGTTACAGTGGCAGGAGGCAAGGAAAACAGCACAGTCAGAGGTAGAGCATGAAGACCAGGGACCAGCAGTGGCTGGAAACAGCTGCAAGGAGCAGTCATCTCCTCTGTATTATGTTTCTCCAGACACAAATTCAGTGTAGCTGCTGCCGTATCATACATCCTGCATCCCCTACTATGGCTGTGTGTGTACAGCCATCCATGCAGATGCTCTTGCATCCTCGCAAATCCATGTGGAGGGACATTCAGAGGCTCCGTGCATTCTCCCACACATGGGTGAGTGATGCCCACAGCCCTGGGATTGCTTTTTTCTTTAAATTCATTATGGTCTCCCAATACCTGGTGTTCGGGATTCTAGAGAAATGCCTAAACATGGTGCAATCCAGCCCAGAGGAGCAAAAGCCATTTCAACAGGCACCAGAGCCAGCAGGTCCTGAACACTGGAGCTCAGGGCTGCTTCCACAGCCCCACAGCCCTGTTCTTCCCCATCTGAGATTCTTTTCCACATATAGATGATTTGGAAGGGGGCAAGGGGAAGGAATACCATCCCACCCCACCTCCAGCCGTGTCCCAGACAGCTTCTGAGTGATCTCTGCTCCTTTTCCCCATCACTTTCACAGTCAGCATCCCCTCGCCAGGAGCTTGTTTCCCTTCTCTGCAGTGCATTTCTTGGAAGCAGGCTCATGAGAAGAATATTGTCTCTGGCTTTCTCTTTTATTTGAAGCATGTATTTAAAATGATGCTTTTGTTCCAAATGAATGAGTCGATTCATTCAGAAGTGCAGTTTCTGTTTTTGAATCAGCAGAGCTGTTTATGCTCATAGTGTCCATAAAACTGTTATTTTAGTCCTGACACTGATGCTTATGAATAAAATTTAGATCTCATTCAGAAGTACATTAGCTGTAGCTATTTGGCTTCTTGTTAAAGCATTAATTTTTATTGAGAAGACCACATTGCCAAACAGCTCCTTCTGCATCTTGCAGCAAACCAAGTACCTCAAAGTACAGAGGCCATATTACAGCACATGTTCCCCTGGTACCCTAGGGTCCAAACGTTCAGTTTCTGTCTGGTTTTGTTCTGCTTCTGCATCCTGGTGGGAGCTTCCCAGTTACCCTGGGTGAACAGGGAGACTGGAGTAGATGCACCATTGCTCGGGCAGCCAGGGTCTGCAGGAGTCACTGGTGAGCTAGCACCGCATTGCTTATTCATGACGGGCTGGGTGCTGGGTGCACTGGAGCCAATTAGCTCTCCCATGTATTTATTGCACTTTTTTGCTTAAAGCAAGCTGTTAAACGTCAGAAATACTTTAGCATTTTAGCAGAAAGATAATTTTTTAATAGATTCCACCTACAAAAAGGAGCTGACTGGCAGAATATTAAACTCAGGAAGATTTATTTTTAATCCGTGCCTCCAAACAGCTTGAGATAACCATTTTTTGCATCACTCCTGGCTGGTTAATACTGCTGGTCCTTGTCTGTCCTCCTCACTTGGTGCTGTGGCAGCTGTGGGCTCTCACATCCCATTAACCTTGCCTGCAGAAGGGCCAAAGCCAGAATGAGCTCTTGTAATCGGGAATGTAAACACCACCCACCCCCTATCCCTGCCTGCTCCCGGTACTCCTCAGGGCAGGATGCTGCCAGCCGGGCTCTTCCCATCATCGACTTCCCACACACCAGCTTCCAATAGTCCCTAAATTAACAGGCATATAAACCCCCAGTGAAGGCAAAGCAGCTTTGGTTCCTCGGGACTGAGGCTGGTGCTCTGTCAGTGTTGGCTGTGCTCTAGGAAGTGGCACCAGCATCATGGAGCATTTGACAGGACTGTGGTGAGTCTCATCCTCCTCCTTAGAGGAGCTAATGGATGCCCAGGACTGGTGTCTGGCACCAGCAATAGTGTTCTTCCTAGGGGTCATGTTTGTATCTCGGCTCTTGGAGCTGATGGCACAGCACTGGGGGCATGATGAGTGTCTCCACAGTGAGGCTGCCATGGGTGGCACAGGGGTGTCCTCTTGTCCCCTCTGCCTCTGGTCCTACCTGGTTTCATTTTCAAGCCAAGTAGTATCAGGCTCTCCTCAGTATCAGCACTAAGTCCCTGGTGCTGGATGGAGCAATTAAGTCATTGTTCATAATACAGTAGGTTCTGAAAATTAAGGTGACTTTATTTGTTTCTCAGTAATATAATGAGCTATTTTGAGTGATGCTGGATTTAATGGCTAAATCAATACGTGTATTTAGTGTTAGGCTTTATTTTAGCACTAAGTGACATGAGATAAGCAGACTTAGAGAGTGTTAATTGGTTTGTGTTTAGCATTTACACTAATCGGAGGGTGCAGTGCTGCCCAGGGCTCTGAAGCACTAGTAATTCTGTTTATCCAAACCAGGAGTTGTTTACTCTATTGACTGGGATGGCAGCAGTCTGTTTTTTCACTTACTTGAATGTTATACTGCATATGTGAATTTAGCAGACTCCTGGCCTAATCTAAGCTGTGCTGCACATAGTGTGTATGTGTATGGGGAGAAGATCGCTAAACAAACCTTGAAGAAAACAGAACATTAGCAGGCACCTGTACTGACCTCCGCAAATGCAAGAAAACAGCCTTTCTTTTCCTTTGCTGGTGGGCCTGTTTCTCTGCCTCTGTATTGAGGGTGTGCACAGTGAAAGCTGCCCTCCCCTGCTGCAGTCGAAACAGAGCCCCCATCACCCCAGTTATTCCACCAACCCTGCTGAGCCTCCTGCTCGGGTCGTGGTGCTCTCTTGTCATGAGCCAGACCTAGGAGATGGGGTTTATCATGGGGGTGCTTGGGCTGTGGTGCCCAGGGAGAGATCCTGCTTGGCTCTGTGCGTGATGTGGAGTAGCCTCCAGGGTCCCTCCAGGCACAAAAGCACTCCATGTACCAGAAGCCTCATGCGCTGCTGCCACTGAGCTGTCTGGCCTGGGCTTGTGTCCATCCGGCACTGACAGGAGCAGATGCCTAGGGAAGAGCCCACCGCAACGTCTCGGAAGCCGAGGCCAGCACACCACAGCCAGCCTGCAGTGCCTGGCATGGCTGCCTGCAAACGGCTTGGAAGCAGCCCCGCCACCACTGTGCTCCCATCACCTGGCTGCTCTTAATGGAGTTGCTTTTGGATCATTTAATTTTTATCTAAACATTTGCTTCCCAGCTGAGGTCTTGGAGAGCCCAGCTCCGGCTCCCTGGACCGGCGCTGAGCCGCTGGAAATAGAGCTGTCTGCTGCGAGCACTGACAACACTTCCTGCTGCTGGAAGCTGCCTCCTGAGCCATTCGTAGGCCCTTCCCTGCTGCAGACCCGGGACTCGCTCCATCCCCAGCCCCTTCCACTCGCAGCGGGGCAGGTGACCTGGGCGCTGGAGGCTTGTGCAGGATCTGCGATGCTGTTCCCCAAGCAAGGATGCTCCATGTAGGAAAGGTCAGACACGCCACAGGCTACGCCGTCTGGCTGCCCTAAGCTGTACTGAGAGGTAAAACAAGATGAAATCCCTTTTATTTGGCAATTGCTATTTTATTGATTTCTGCCAAGCAGCCCCTGGCTGGGTGGGAGGGGAGCGGGCGGCTGCGTGCGGTGAAGAGAGGGGAGAAGCCTGGAGCTGCCGTTATCTGGAGCTGCAGCAGCTTCTGACAGCTCCCGAGATGGACGTTAAATCACTGCTGCGAGGGAGAGTGAAGGGATGTCAGCTGGGCTCGGAGAGGAAGCTCTGCTGTACCGATTGCACAGACTGTGTGATCCAAGTCAGAATGAGAATCATAAATCTTGATTATTCTCTGTCTCAGCTGATTTGAACCAAATGCCTTGGACAGGGATATAGTTCACATCTCGCTGAAAACTGCAAAAAAACTGATTAAATGTACAAACTGATATAAATAGCACTCGATCTGTGTTAATGCCCAAACTGTCACTGCCGAGGGTGAGGATCCTGCTCGGCCGGGCTCTGTCCCAGCCTGGAGCAGCTTCCTGGGTGTTTTCAGAGGCGCCTTTCTCCGCTGCTGTTTATTTTGGTACTTTGTTCCTGCAATGCTCACTGTTATTATGATGCTGTCAATTACAGATGGCATCTCTGATTCTGATTGCACTTTGCTTACAATTAAGCATCCTATAGAAAAATGGAAATGCTGGGTCATTAACATAAAGTAATAATAAGGTAAACCATTCAATTATGGAGGAAAAAACATTTTGAATAATAAGGATATTGTATGCCTAAAAGACATTCAGATGCCAGTATATTACCATTTTTGCATACATAATAAATGAACTTAAACCCCAAAATAATCGGCAGAAGCAAATAATAAATAGCTTGCCCTCGGCAGTGAAGAGCAGCTCCAGGGTGGGAAAAGGGAGTCTCAGACCCGTGCGGTGCTTGGCGGTCATGCGGGGTTTGCCTTGGCTGCCGTGGGGCTTGTCTGAGGCTGGGACCAAGGTGATGCAGTGCCCCGTCCCAATGCCTCCGGGTTGCTCTGGGGACCTGGGAGCTGATACAGCCAGGATGGCTATAGCGCAGAGTGGGACACATCAGGAGCTGCAGGAAGAGGCAGTGAAGAGGGATGGGGCAGTGGTGCTCACCACTGCTTGGTGATGGCGAGGGAGGGCAATGGAGCTCTGCCCAGGGCAAGTGCGGAGCCCCAGGATGCAGACCTGCGCCACTGTAGATTAAAAAGTGGGATGTTGTGTTTCGGTCCCCGGAGGTTGGTGCAGTTGGGAAGATCTGGCCACCTGGTGTGTATGTGGAGGGACTTGGGACTGGCTTTGCTACCTCCAGCATCTGCTGTCCCCTCCCTGTGGGATCCTGTCCTCCTTGTCCCTGTCCCCCTGCATTCAGCCACTCTGTCTGCGGCACCAGTGGCCCTGCATGGACCCATCTTGTCTACAGCTGAGTTTGAACAAGGACTCATGGGGGTTTGAAGCTGCAGAAGGGCTGAGCTCAGGGGTGGCTGCTGGTCCCTACCCTGCCGGGACCAGTGGCTTCATATCAGACCTTTCTGTGCCACTCGGGGGAGAGTCCATCTCCTTTCCCCAGCTGCCAGCGCTGCAAGAAGTCAGCAGCGGGATGTGCACAATTACTTCTGTTATTCAACTATTCTGCAGGTACTGCTCTTCTGCTGTCCCTCCATAACAATTCCCAGCCTTTTAGCTGTTGATGGCTCACCTATTACTCTGGCACTGTGTTAGGATAACATCCAGATATATCTGAAGAGTGGAATTTATTTACTGTTTTTCCCTGAAAAGCTTTTAGCATGATACAGCAGCAGTGCTTTCACTTAGGCAGCCATTATTGTCAGCGTGTTTTTCCTGGTAGAAGTAAATTCTCCAGAAGATGAAAAAGAACTCCTCATGATGTGTAGCTCCAGACTAATACATTTTAATAGTGTAGTTTCATGGTGTTCCTTCTCAGGATGGGACTGCCTTTGGGAAGCAGGAATGGTTTGAAACACCCAGTTGAGTCAAATCGGTATTTAAAGTGGACTGGACTGTTTGTAACACCCTTCCTCAGCTGTATCTTTTCCATATCAAACTGGCTTTTCCAGGAACCATAGCCTGTAACATCAATGGCATGTATTATTAACAGTCCTGAGACTTCCACAGCATTAGCAGCCGGCAGGGGCTGGCAGTGCTGGATGGAAGCATTTCTGCAGGGGTGCCAGGCAGTCGAACCGGTGTGCTCAGGGCAGAGGGGCCTGGCTGGTGCATGTCTGAGGCCAGCTCCACCTTGGGAAAAGCTCTTCCCAAGCGAGTGGGAATGGCAGCTCTGTCATGGGCTGCTGCCAGAAGGTGCACTGGGCCTGCTGTTTTGGAGAGGACTTGTGTCCTGCAGGCACCATCCACCACGTGTGTCAGCATTCCACGTACTTGATGCCTCTTTTACCTGTGGGTGTGCTGGGAGAACGGGAGCATCCCCAGTCTTTAGAGCAAGCTGCCTGTGACTGAGACGCAGGTATTGGGACACCCCAGTTTTTCAGTGAGTTTGTGTTTGCTCATTAAATACCTGCTGTTTGCTCCCCAAACTGCCTGAACTTCTTCTGCAAGACCTGTCTCGAGTGTGGAGCTCAGTGTGGTTCACGCAGTCCTTGGGGCGGGTGGGCTGCTTTCTGGGTTGGCTGCTTGCTCAGCCCTAGGATTTACACGCAGTCACGGGCATCCAGGTCCTTTCCCTTCTTCTGTGACAGTAGAAAATGCATGAGCTCACTCAAGGGACTTGTACCCATACGCTGAAGGGAAGCCTGGTCTTAGAACAGACCTCTTTGACTTGCACATCCTCAATCAGAGGAGGCAGGCTCTGCCAGGGAGTCCCTGTTCCAGCATGTGCGAGGCAGGGCACTCACTAGTGCTGCTTAGCTGTAACTGTGATTAATACAGCAATTAAACCTGGGAGATGACACTGAGAGATTCCCAGAGAATAGGATCACAGTGCTGCTGCAGAGAACAGTAGCGAGGCTTAGTCAAAACAGTGTTGACTGCAGTGGGGTTAGGAACAGGCATTTCCAGCCTTTTTCACAAGCTGTTTCATGGCTCAGCACTGACCAGCAATAAATCATACGCTAAAATTGGAGAGTCTGGGCCACATTTATCCCTGGTAGAACAATGTGACACTGAACACACGTCTTCATCCTCGGCGCTGAGATGGCTTTGCACAGCCAAAGCCAAGTGGTGCTGAGGGCCATGGCTGTGAGCCCCTGAGGTGGTGAGTGCCAGTGCAGATGTGCTGAGTGCCGCCAGCTGTGCCAAGAGCTTGCAGAGCTCCGGGGGCTGCTCCTAGGAGAGCTGCTAGGCCAGGCCAGGGCAGCGAGCACAGCCCCGTGCATTCGCCGTGGCTGCTGGGGAGGAGGGGGCTGGTTAAGGGCACCCCCATTGAGAAGGCAGTAAAATCACAGCAGCACTGTCTAATCTGAGACACTCCAATTTGTGTGTGAGCTGTGCAGTCAGATGGGCAAAGGGATTTCAGCACAAGGCAACAGCCGTATCCCAGAGGAGATCCACTTGAGGAAAGAACAGAAGAAAGCAAGATTTAGCATTAAGATCATAATTTCAGATTGCATTGTGTGAGCATCAACACTCTATATACGTGAGAGCCTTTGGGGAGCATAGTGCCGTAATAGCTATCCAAGCCAGCCTGAACAGCCAGGGTTATTTTTAATTGCAACTGAATGGATCTAACCTTGTGATGTTTGTTCACAAAGCATTGCTGGATTAATACAGGTTCCATAGTTGCTTCAGCTAAAAGACTTTAATGGATCAGCTTAGTTCTCTGCTCCATGATTATAGCATTCTTACCCGCCTATCATGCATGAGCCAGATGGTCCCAGTGAAATCAGAGCATATTTATATTTTTGTCTGCTACTCAGCCACCTGCCCACTGATTTAGTTGCAGAGTGGTAGGAGGAGAGGAGCCTTCCTGAGTTAGGTTCACCCGCCTTGGTCCCTAGCCCAGGTATCACCTCCATCAGAGGAACCATGGACGTGTTCCGTGCCCAGGGCTGCTGGGACACTTGCCTGCTGGCCATGGATGGTGGCCACGCTCCAGTGGCAGTAGCTCTGCCTCCTGGCATGGATTCAGCCACTTTCCAGTGAGCAGGGGGATGTTTTCAGTCCTATTGGCAATGAGAGCCATTAAGAAGGTACAAGTACTAAAGAGATCCTGAGCGATGCCTATAAAACCTTTGAATCCCTGACAGAATCAATAGTGGGCTCTCAGGAGCAACTTTTTTTCCAGGCCAACCTAAAAACATGCCAATGTGCTGTTAAAGATTTTACATTTTGTGGAGACACAGAATCCCTTTCACCACCATTGCTGGACTCCAGACTGGGTGAGATGATGAAAAATCAGATTAGAAATAGACTGTGCTCCAAGGGCATTTTCCTCAGTGTCTGGGAGAGCGGCTCAGATGATGCTCGCAGGCGGCATCCTTCCTCCAGGTGGAAGCCCCATTGGGATTTGTTGCAATGAGAGGCACAGACCCCTCTGGCCATGTCTGTGAGGGAAGCAGGGGTGGAGGAGCAGGAGAGCAAAGCAGGGAGCAGGGGAGCCCAATGGAATGGAAGTCCTGGGATGCAGCCAAGGCTCCACAGTGTCCCAAGCTGTGCAGCTGCCCAGGAGCAGCCTCAGCAGGGCTGGGGCCAGGCCCCTGCTGCACACACTTGCCTCTGTTTGGATAACTTTGCTATTGGCACCATCTCCAATTTGGCATCTCGGTTACCATAGCAACTCGATGCTTCCGTTGGGATCAGATCAGCCTGCAGTTAGTCAGCACCGTTAGCACCTGCGTTGGTATGGCAACACTGGGCCCTTCTCCATCCATCCTGATGCTGCTGTCCAGGGATGGTCCAGGCGGCCCCGGAGGAACCCTGCGACCCCGAAGGACAGTGCAGCCCCATGCTTGGCCCTGCTACAGGGCAGTGAGATGCTCCCAAGCCCTGGCTGATCCTTGTTCCCTGGCTGCAGTGAGAGCTGGGGCTGCTCCTGCTCTGGCCGCAGTGTCCTGAGCTCCTGAGTCCTGCACTGAAGGAGCTCAGCAGGGATGTGGCTGGCATGGAGCAAGGCAGTGCTCTTGGATCTCAACCTGCCCCTCATGAGAGTGTTCTGCATGGACTCCAAATGGCTTTGCAGCCTCTGGGGGTGGGGAAAGCTGCTTGTGTTGGTGATGGAAACCAAGAGCTCCAGGCAGCCCTCAATTTGGGGTATTAAGTCCCGCAAGAGTAGAGCTCAAGGCACAGAGAAGGGTGGTTCATCCCCTTCTCCCACAGCCACCAGCTTCCAAACCACTAAACTCTCTCAGTCAGTCCCGCGGGGGAGATTTGTTTTGCTTTAGCCCCAGTCTGATCTGGTACCCGCTTTTCTGAAAGTGCTTTACAATTTGTTTAATGATTTTTAACAGACGTGTGCAAGCCATTTGAATTAGAGCAGTATGAATCTATTAGGCAGTGACAGATGCAGGTTTTGTGTCTCTTATTAGAAGGGATTGGATTCTGAGGTTTAGTGATGTGCAAAGGATTGGACTTTGGAGAGATTAAAATTATTTTCAGCGTTAAGCACAATATTTCTAAGCTAATGCACTCAGTCTTGAATATAGATTCACAGAGCAAAAAGATTATAAAACATTAAACCTATGTAAATTCAGCTGTAAATTTATGTTTGAACAAATTCAACAAGAGATTTGACTTGGGGGCTTACAGCAAATAGGTTCTGCTTTTAATGCGCGCTGCAGCGTGCGGCTGCAATGCCACTCTCCCCTTCAGCGTCCCAAGGCGGCTGAATTACTGGCAGGTCACAGCTGACAGCTCAAGCAGCTACACTGGAATGTGTTAATAATAAAAGGGAAAATGACTTCATGTTTGCCTTCTGAGAAGACAAAAGCAGATGTTTGCTCCACCCCGCGGAGCCGAGCTCCGTGGGCAGTGACACCGTCTCAGTGCTTGGCCATCGCCTCTTTCGGGCAGCAGTTGTGCAAAGCAGAGTCCTCCTCCGCTCCTCCCGGCCCTGGGAGTTGCTGAGAACTTTTTTCTCTTGTGGAGAAGATGAAAATCCAGCCAACAAAGGCTCCTTTAGAGTGGGATTGCGGGAAACCTGCAGCACCGTGAGCAGGCTGCCTACACAGAGATAAATGACAGCTGTGACTGGAGGAATAAACAAGATAATCTGGATTTAAATAAAGCACAAGGGGATTTTGGCAACATGCAAATTCACAGATTTATAAGACGTATCCTTTGAAAATAAAGAGCTTTTCTGAAGCCGGCGGTTAAGAACAATTACTGCAGCACTTCCCCCAGTGAGCGCTCCGAGCTGGCCCTTGCCACCAGCCATGGGAGGCCGGGAGCCGTGGGGTTGCTCTTACGTGCCGAAGCAGTGAGTCCCCATCCTGCTGCAGGGGCTGGGGCACACAGGGCCCCATCCTGACCCTGCTCTGCTCCAGCTCACAGCACCAGGGGATGTACAGGAAAGGAGTGAAATATCAAAAGCCCACACAAGCACCCAATAATGCATATTTGATCACTGCTTGGAGGACCGGGTAGTTCTAGATCCAAGCCCAGGAACGGCCATGAAAGTTTCATTTTGACATGGCACAGCGCAGGGATGCTGCTACCAACATGAAGAAATGAGGCCCGTCCCCACAAATGAGTGATGGAGCTGTTGATGCCGGAGGGTGGTGGAGCTCCTTCCAGGGGCTTGTTGTCATTGTCCCCTTTTTTCAGGTGGGAGGTGATGGAGGGGGTGGAATGTAAGTAGAGACCAGAGGCGGAGCATGAGCAGATGTGTCCCATTCCGGCACTGCTCTGCAGAGGTGCATCAGGCATGGTCAGCAGCGTGTCCATGCCTCTTCACCAACCAGCCTAGCATCAGAAGGGGAAGAAATGCTGCAAGAAAACCCAAAGTGTGTCCAAGAGGCTATGGAGTCCACTCGAGGAGCAAAGCCTTGTCCCAGCACTGCAATTGCTCTGCAGCAGCCACCAGAGGAGAGCAATAGGAGCACTGCATGCTGCAGGAGTGCTTGGAGCTGGTTGGCATTCTGTCAGCACATGTGCGATTAGGGCAGAGCACATGCAAGCAGCTCTGTGAAGGTTAACTGCTCTGAGGAGCATTCCTGCCCTTCCAGGGTCTCGGCCGCTCCAGGTTTAACACCCTTGTTACCCTCAGCAACAGATGCTGTGCATTGTTCTCTGCTGTGCAGTTGGCAACAGCTACTGTGTGCAGCAGGATGGGTGCGTGTGGTGGGATGTACACGTGCAGCAGGGTGTGTGCAGTGGGATGGTTGCATGCCGCAGGATGCGTGCAGTGGCATGGTGCATGCAGCAGGATGGATGCAGCAGGATGTGTGTGGGGCTCACTGGCTCTTGGTGCTGATCGGCTCCAGCTGCCAGTGCCTGGTGGGAGCTCAGCAAGGCACCCGCATGCCTGCCCAGGAAGGGCAGCACCTAGAAGTAACTCTGAAACAGGCAGAGCTTGGGGAAAAAGCTTTTCTGCGCATCCCAGAGCCGCAGCAGTTGTGGTGCTCTGCAGGGCCAGGGGTGTCTCGAGGACACATTGCAGCTCCCAGTGTGCAGCAAGAGCTGAATTTGCTTTTCCTCCTCTTTTCCTTGATCGCTCCTTCCCTGCTGTCTCTCCTCAGTGCCAGCCTCTCCGTCCATTTGTCTTTATTGTGCATGGAGTTAAACGGGGTCTGTAAATGTGGCAACACTTTCAGGTTATTAGCTCTGCAATTCCTTGGCTCCTGTTTGTTGTGATAACATCATCTGAAGGGGCTGTTGTAATTAATAGTTTGTTCGTGCTTCTTTTATAAACCCCTGGTGTGTTTGTTTTATACTTCAACACCAGCCACTACAACTTGCTTCCAGTGTCTTGTCTGAAGCATCCCCACTACAGGGAAAGGGCTTAGAGGTTTGGGGCTTTTTTGCAGTAGTTTATTGAAACCATAATTTAAAGGCAAAGCTCAGTAAGTACAATATTAAAGGCAAGACAATCATCTTGCCCTGACCATAGAGCAGAGGGGACCAAAATCCTTGTTTACAGACGTGCCTGTGAAGGGGCAGCTGGAGCACGGCAGTGCCTGCAGGACAGGACCCTCCTCCTGTCACCCAGCCTGGCCAGCGCTGGGATGGGCTGGAGCAGCAGCAGGGGTAAGGAGAGAGCAGAACTGCCTCTGAACTCTGAGTGATTTCGTCTCTTTTGAAGCACTGTCATCTAAAACCCCGCAGACCACAGACACAATCCATGACGCAGAGCAAATGAAGGCTTGCGTAGGTAAAGTACCACATCTCTGGGCACCAAGAGGCTCCGAGTGCCAGGGAGGTGCTGGTCAGGGGCAGTAGGAGCAAATGAAGCACAAACGCCATCAGTACCACCCTCTGATTGCGCAGCCAGAGCATGGGCACAAGGGGCACGGCCCAGCCAGTCCCCGTTGGCTCTGAGCTTTTAGTTTTAGAGCCCCCAGGCACTTACTTGCAGAGCAGCATCTTGTCAGCTGGGAGAGAGGCCAGGCTCAAGGCTGTGTTACAGAAACCCATCAGGCAGCGGCTGCGGCCAGCCCGGTTCACGCTGCAGCAGAGGTGCTGGGTACCGGGGAGAGGTGTCAACCAACCCAGAGCCCCCTTTCCCCCAGCTCCCGGAGCAGAGCAGTTGTGCTGGTGGAGGCAGCGCTGCGAGGCTGGGGCAGAGGAGCTGGTGAGAGCCACGGACCCCTCGAGCCCTCTTGGCTGGGAGCCCCTCGCTCCTAATCCCACAGAGCTTTTAGCATCAGGTAATTGCCCCATTTTGACACTTGACAGCCTGTGTCCGACTCAGAGGAGCACACACCAGCCACTCCTGCCTCTGCTGGTCCCTCCTTCTGCTTAGAGAACTGCACAGGAAAACAGCTTATCCTGCCTGAGGCAGCACAAACAGTGTGCGGGTGTCCGGGTGATTGAACACCACGGGGGACTGGTGCTTGGTGCTCGCCTTGCAAGGTAGAAGAACTTTGCAAACTGCTCCTTCTGCTTTACCCGGCTGCTGCTGGTTCAGCTGATGCCCTCTTCGCGCAAAAATCGGAGCTGCCTCTTCCCATTGCCCACGGTGCCACCTGCCACAAGCTCAGTGATCCCACTGCACCCATTTGACCCTCATGGGCCGCGGTGCTGATTCAAGCTCCCAGCAGCAGCAGTAGGGACAGCCCCAGGTGCCCAGAGTTTCACCCCCATTATCAGCTCATGATCAAACATGCCTCTGGTCTGGAAGAACCTGCTGTGAACCCAGACCCTCAGTATTCCTGTTGTCAAAGGGAGCGTCAGAGCTGGTCCAGCCCTGTCAGGCTTTACTGTGGTGTAAAATGAAGACTGGGGTAAAGAGAGAAGGCGGAAAGCTCTATTCTCCCATCCTCTCAGAGCAGGCCAGCAGTGAATACAGAGCACAGAGGAGAAACACTGCCTGAGCCCTGCAGGATGAATTAATGGACCCTGTTGCTGCTTGATGTCTTCGAGCAGTGATGGGTCCGGCGGGACTGGACACCTTTGTGCATGTTAATGTGCCTGTTAACTGCATCTAGAGTTGCCACTAACTACAGAGATTGGGAAGCAATGTTAACACTTTCTGCTTTGGAACTTCATTAGATCTTCAGTGTCAGAAATCAGGAGGAAAGGAGCACAGGCAGAGTAATCCACTGAGATTGAGAGATCCTTGGTCCTTTCTTAGGAGCTCCCATTACTGACGGGTGTCAAGGACAGGCACCTGGCCAGAAAACCCGCAGCCACTACATAGGATGTGGTACCTGTGTCCCCGCAGACTGGCAGCACCGGCACTAGGGATGTGCTCTGGCTGTTGGCACGGAACAGCAAGCAGCAGCGTAAAGTGTGGTCTGCAGCTTGTGATAGAACCCGTTAAGAAGGAAATGCACACAAATTGCTAGCTATAACTGATGATAAAATAACTATTTTGTGGAGCAAGGAACACATTGATTTTGGTAATTAATGGTTCAATAGAAACCTGTTCTTGGAGCGCCCTGGGCAAAGTCACTGGATTAGAAGCATCTTTATTCCCTGGCCTCAGTTCTCTGCCTCACTCCTTCACATGTTCTCCCAGCCCCAGGGACAGCCGCAGGCACCGGCTGCTGCTCCCCGCAGGCTCCCACTGTCCTGGCAGCTCGTCAGGGCAGGGACTGGGGCTCAGGCTGTGGCAGTGCTCACCCGGAGCACAGACACCCGCCCGCCACATCCAGAGGGCAGCTCCGATGGGACACGATGCTGGACGGCCTGGCCGTGGGTGTGCTGGAAGGGGTGAGCCGGGGGCCTGCAGCCCTGCTCCCAGCACAGCCCCATTGCCAGGACCCAGAGAGAGGAATTTTAACAGGGAGGGGGTGACTGCAGGATGCCAGGACCCCGCTGGCATCTTCACTCCAGAATGCTGGTGGCACGAGCAGCCCTGTGGCAGCACCAAGCCCCTTCACTTGGGCAGCAGTCACACACAGGAGGCAAGGCTGGCAGTCAGACCCACCTGGGCCTGGCCTCACTCGAGCTGTGTAATTCCTGAAATGGCTGCTTCCCGGGGCTCGGCAGTTTGACGTCAGCATCACCGCGGCCGCCGGTGCCCAAGGTGCTCTCACAGAACCATTTCCAGCCTATTCACATTGTTCCCTCACCGTATGTTTGCACTAAAAATAGTTGCAATGTGAAGGGATAATCCTGTAAGACCCCGAGCATCGCCATCCTCTGCCTGCTGCAAGAGCTGGCCAGCGCTACCAGCGCTTCCCAGAGCAGTGACACCGCTCCTCCTCCTGCCTCCCAGGCACCCCATCTGCAGGGCAAACCAGCCAACGAGAGGTTAAACAAACAGGGGCTGTGGGGCTGCGCCTACGCAGGAGCACTTGGAGAGCTCAAGATGAAAGTACTGCTATAACTCAGTTAAGAAGCAGTCAGTGCATGGCCATGGCACATGCAAAGCCGGAGCTTGGCTCCTGGCACAGCTCTTCAGCATCTCCAGCACCCTGAGGAGGTGTGAAAGAGGCTCTAATGCTCTTGCCAGGGACATCACTTAATACCTTCCTGCTTGCTATGATAATCTTTAACTGGGGGCAGCGCGGATGAGCATTTACCTCTTCATTTTCTTAGATATAAATGCTATCTCGCTGCAGTTTCATTTTACAGTATGGTAATATGCTATCCAGGAAAGTCTTGCTATGCTAATTTATCCAGTAGGCAAATTCCTTTTGGCTAATAAAAGTGCTTGCACAGGAAGCTCAAAACCCAGCAGCAATTAATTATTGACAGAGCATGTGAATTAGAGATAAAAGAAAAGTCATTCTTTCTCACATACAAGATAGTAAATAAATTTAATTATTGTACTAGAAGCAAGGGATCTTATTCTGTATTAAGTTTTATTAGCTGAGACATTTAAAAGCATGTCATCATAACAAAAAGGTCTTGTGTAATCCTAACTGCACCACTCTGGTACAAGGCTCAGAAGTGAATAGGCTTAATTGAGCAAATGGAAGCAGATGGCTTGCTGAACAGACAGGTATTGTACAGGTTTATTGTCAATTAACTTTTGTCTACATACGCCTATGGCGAATTGACTGTATAATGTGTTACTGAGGCTGATTTAATGCTTCAGGTGCCCACTATGTCCAGGGTCCAAGAGGAAGCCAAGCCAGAAGTGCTTTGGTCACTGGGGCCCGCAGGCAGGCAGCATGCCCCCTCCTGACAGCCCCAGCAGCGCCTGCACAGGGCAGGAGGGACACGAGGTGTCCCCCCATGCCTGGCCCCTCGCTAACATCCCTCCTCTGCTTCCGCACAGGAACGTGATGCCCAAGACGCTGGACGGGCAGATCACCATGGAGAAGACCCCCAGCTACTTCGTGACCAACGAGGCCCCCAGGCGCATTCACTCCATGGCCAAGGACACGAAGCTGATCGTGGTGGTGCGGAACCCGGTCACCCGCGCCATCTCAGACTACACGCAGACGCTCTCCAAGAAGCCGGAGATCCCCACCTTCGAGGTGCTGGCCTTCAAGAACCGGACCCTGGGGCTGATCGATGCCTCCTGGAGCGCCATCCGCATCGGGATCTATGCCCTGCACTTGGAGAACTGGCTCCAGTACTTCCCCCTCTCCCAGATCCTTTTTGTCAGTGGCGAGAGGCTCATCACTGACCCGGCTGGGGAAATGGCCAAGGTCCAGGACTTCTTAGGCCTCAAGAGGATTGTGACAGAGAAACATTTTTATTTTAATAAAACCAAGGGGTTCCCCTGCCTAAAGAAGCCAGAGGACAGCAGTGCTCCCCGCTGCTTGGGCAAGTCCAAGGGTCGAACTCACCCCAAAATAGACCCAGACGTCATCCACAGACTGCGGAAGTTTTACAAACCCTTCAATGTCATGTTTTACCAAATGACAGGCCAGGATTTCCAGTGGGAGCAGGAAGAGAGTGATAAGTAGACCCACAAAATCAGGACAAAAAAAATGCTCTTTTCTTTTGAGATGTAAATCATCATTAGAGACCCAAACCTCACCCAGGGCTGGAGGCTCAGCATCTTGAGCGCAGGGCTCTTGCGCTGTCAGGGTTGCTGCCAAAGAAACCCTGTGTTTCCAGCCCTGAAACCTTAGTGGCACCAAACCTCGGGTTGCACTTGGGCTCTCCCCACTGTGACCATGAGAAGCCAGGGGCTGGTGGGAGGAAGGAGGCAGAGGGCACGGGACTCCTTGGGATGCTGGGATGCTTGGTGCCCACATTTTGCTGCTGGCTCCCCCTCGCAGCCAGGCAAGGCAGGACCAGCTCCTGTGGGGCTGCCTGAGCAGGAGGTGGCCCAAAACCCAGCAGCATGGGGTCAGACTCATAGATCTGATTTCTTCTGTCCTGGCTTCTAGTTTTGCACAAACGGCAGCATCAGGTCTGTTGAAGTCCGGGCTCGTGCATTCACGTGCCCACTGGTGTTTATGTGTGGAAGGAATAAAGCCAGTTATGCTGCAGGGGAACTATGTACAGAAACTTCATTTGCACCAGATGTTCCAATTACCTGTTGCACTAAAACTAGTGTTTACCAAGTGCCACAAAACGCCTGGGCCTGATTCTCCTCCAACTGATGGGTGCATGCCCGCTGCTGGAAGGGAGCCCTTCCTTTTTGCTGGGATGCTCAGTGAGATCAGACCCGGGTCCTCCCCAAGCCCCTCCTCCTCTGTGCTGTGCCCTGCTCCGAGGGCTGGAGCCGGGGGTCCCAGGTGGGAGCAGCGGGGTGCCCGCAGGCACAGCCCCGGGGCCAGCCGCAGCACAGGGCCTGGGCAGGGCTGGTGTGCGGCCTCTGGCACTGCCCTTTGCACCTTGAAAAGGAGAGCTCTCCTGCTTGTCGGTGACAGAGGGGCTTGCACAGTGGGGAAGCAGCGCTCAGCTTTAGTCACAATTACGGAGGAGCAGTGGATTCCCAGGGGGAGCACTGCTCTGCACGGAAAATGCGTGTTTTCCACTGGAAATGACCAAGTCGACCAAATTTGCAGTCCTATTCTACCGAAGCCGTAGAATAAACCTGGATCCCAGCTGGATCCGCCAGCGACGTGGTGAGTGCTGCACGCTGGAACCAGTGGAGAGCAGCCAGCAGCCCTCTGACACAGCAGCACTGCTCCCATCCCCATCACTGAGGGAAAACAGAGAGGGAGCAACAGGGAAAATGCGGAGCTGCTGTTGCTGAATGCTCCCCTAGTCGGGGTGATTTCTAAGGGCACTCCAATACCGCTGGCTGCTTGCTTTGTTTTAAGAAGTGGTGAGGATGCCTCCTGGGCTGTGTGTGAGTCCTGTCCCCTTGCGAGAGGCTGCTCCCTCAGGAGCAGGGAACAGCCTCCCAACAGGGAAGCAGCAGAGATGCTGTGCACGATCACCGCGGGAGGACAAAGGCTCAGTTTTGATTAAGGTGGCAAGAAATCCCTCCTGAGCAGCTAACCAAATGAAATCACTGTTTTCTGGGTAACAAGCTGAACCTGCTTGGGTTTCGTGGCCTGTCGCGTGGTTCATTACGCCATGAAGTGGTGCTGGTGCCTTGGATTGGATGAAAGGCAGAGCTGAAGCCATTTGGACAATTTAGCCCGTGGGCCATGCTGGAGGGGCACTGCGAGGTCCCTGCTCACATCACGTCAGTTCCCGTTAGCATGATTAGATTTAAAACCAGCTCCTGACACAACACAGTTTTTCACAGACCCACAATCCCTGAATTATTACCTGAAAACTGGAAGTCTGTAACAGGCATCATTTTACAGTGTTTCACATGTTATTAAAATGTCAGATCAGCTCCAAAGTGAAAACCATTGTTACACAGTTCGGTGCGAGCTGCTCGATGCGTTCAGTGGAGGGCAAGGGAGGGGATGACCGAGGACCAGTGTCCAGGCTCCTCACCGGGGGGTATCCGGAGATCTTTGCCTGCTCCCAGCGTGCTGCAGCCCCGACACCCGGCTGAGCAGGACCTGCCAGTGCAGAGGGGGGGTTGGCCCTGGGTGACTGCCGCAGCTCATGGCATGGTGGGGGCCTGGCAGGTTGCTGGCTGCCCATGACCGTGCCCATGGCACTGTGCATCACCTCATGGCCAGAGCTGGGACTGCCTCAGCCCCCATCCCCAGCTGAACCAGGAGCAGTTTTTCTCCGAGCAAGGTCTCCTTGAGCTTGAAGAGCCCCCGAGAAGCCCCATCGCCACCCTGCAGGTCTCCCTGCATGCCCCGGCCTTGGTGTGGTCTGGTCCAGGAGCTGCCCTGTGTCTCCCTGGGCAGCTCAGGCTGGCTTCTCCCGGGAAGAGCCTCTGGTCCCCAGCTGCCATCCAGCCACTGTCACTGTTCCCATCGGACCCCTCACTTGGAGGGACAGGAGATCTGAAACCACATTCTTGTCTGAGAACTACGACCCGATGAAGCATCCCAGTAGGAAGGTCACGGCGCGCGGCTGGACCCGGAGCATCTGTCCTGCACTGGGGTGAAGCACAGTCACATCTGGGGCACAGTCCTGCCGCTGGGACAAGGCCCTGGAGCAGGGTGCGCCGCAGCCCCCAAGAGGGGTCACCGCATGGTTTACAGCGGCGCGGGGTGCAGGGGGTGCTGGGCCCGCCCATGCCCGTCTCTCGCTCCCGTTCTTTCTGCCATATGTTCAGAGGTTTATTTTTTATACCGGCTGCAGCCTCCATCCCCGGAGGAGCCGCCGAGCGCCCCATCCCGGTGGGACGCGGTGCCACCGGCCCCTTCTGCTTCCCTGACACGCGCCCCGCGTCTGCCGCGCCGATGCTGGGGATTGACAGGGGAATTATTTTCTATCTGGCCGAGAGTGGCCTGCGAATGAGAGTCAGGTTAATAACACGGTTTTTTTAGACTATTCAAATGTCAGCATTAGAGTACACAGGAAATTGAATTTTGTATTTGATTTCAATTAGCAGAGCATAAATTATATTTAATTTTATACACAGACTGGGTGATTCATTGTTCTGGAAAAGCTGGTACTTTATGGTTCAGAGACTGGAAATGGAGAGTTAAGTCTTTTCTGAAACCAAACCGCTGTGATGTCGCCTCCTCCCAAACGCGTCTCTGTCTGTCACCGTACCTGAACAATATGAAAACCCCGAACTGAACACTTGAACCCACAGCACTAAACAATAAAACATTGTAGCAGCTGCATTTCTCTGCTCCATTTCTCCCACCAACACCCCGCCAACCGCAGAGCCACGATGGGTGCTGGCCATGACCCACCACCAGCCAGCCCAGTCCCAAGCAGCCACCTGAGCCTGCTATGGGACATGGCCCCACTGGTACCAGAGGGGCTGGGGGAAGGTGCGGGCCATAGTGGGACCAGGACCTGAACCAGGACCAGGTCCAGGACCACCTGGGCCAGCTCCAGCCCACAGGCATCCTGAGATGTCCTTCATGGGATCCAGTCAGGGACCCATGGAGAGCACAAACCCTGCTTTCCCCTGCAGGCAGGGACCAGTCACTGTCCCCAGAGACCCAGAGCTGCCCCAGCTGGGGACAGCAGGACTGTCCCTGTGGTGGGGGACAACTTTCCTCACTGGCCTCACAGCCTGGGCTGCAATTCCAAGGTCACAAAGAACAAATCCCTGAGCAGTGCCTGAGACGTTTCAGTAGCTGTTCATCAAGGACAGGTCAGTGCATAATAAGTGGAGGGAGGGGGCTGGCTGCAGGCAGTGAGATGAGGGGGATTTTTTTCTCTTATTTTGTGTGCACAATTTCCTGCTAGTCTGCAAAACGCCACTTCACAGCACAGCCCTATTGTGTCATCTGATAAAAACCACTGAAAAACTTTTATCAACAAAATGAGGAAGTAGTCAACTATAAAATTGCTAATTATTTTCTAGTAAATTTACTTTTAAATAACTTTGGACACCAATTACAGGCACCATTAAGCCCCATTAACACTGGGTATATTTGCTAAACAAGGATGGAATACTTATTCAAATCAAGATCATTTGTGTGTAGATCTTGCTGTTTGGAAAGCAGTCCCCTCTTACCAGATGCTTAGAAAGTCAGCAGAAGATCAATTACACCTCGCACATAATCAGATTTCTAATATTTAAGTTGTGGTATGATATAATTTAACCCTGAACCAAACACCCCCATGAGCAGGGACTGTCACCCTGAGGAGCTGCCCTGGCAGCACTGGCACTTGATGGATGCAGGGCCAGGGCTCCTGAGCAACTTCCTCTCTTGCGAGATGCAGGTGAGCCCCACATTAAGCTGCTCCAGCTGCCTCTTACAGTTATCTCCTTCCCTGATCCATGCAAGGCTTCACCACCCTCTGCAGACCTCTCCTTGTCTGGCCAGCGAGCATCACTCATCCCTGCAATCCGCTGCCCTTTGGCTCTTCAGCACCTTTTGCTGCTTACAGGGATTTGCTCCCGGAAGACCCGGGCGGCTCCCTGCTCCCTCCACATGCTGCACATGTGCGGGATGCCCTGCTGCTGGCATCACCAGAGCCCCGGTGCTGGTACTGGCCTCACCAGAGCCCAGTGCCAGTACTGGCATCAGCAGACCCTGGTGCTGGCGCCAAATGTGCTCCATGTGGGGCTGAGCACCAGTGTGCACCTCTTAATTGGCCGTTGCCAGGCGGCTGTCAGAACGCCGGCTGCAAAGCTGCTGCCTGCTCTGACTTTCCTGCTGTTATCTTTGACATCCTCATTATTTATTAACTGCCCTGTACCCAACAGGCTGCCACTGATGCGGAGATGCTCTTATTATGCAGGTTCAATATTCCGCCTGCCTTCCAAGGTCACATCCTCCAGGATGTCTTGCAAACCAGATTGAAGAGGTACCAGTAAAGATTCAACATGTTCTGTATGTGCCGATGCCAGGTTTCAAACAGAGCCCCTTGAAGAAGGATGACATACTAGATAGAGTCATGGAATTGTTTGGGGTAGAAAAGACCTTTAAGATCATCAAGTCCAGCCACTAACCCAGCACTGCCAAGGCCACCACTAACCCATGTCCCCAAACACCGCATTTACACATCTTTTAAATCCCTCCAGGGATGGTGACTCAACCCCTTCCCTGGCAGCCTGTTCCAACCTTTGCAGTTAAGAAATCTTCCCTAATATCCAATCTAAACCTTGATGCAACTTGAGGCCATTTCCTCTTATCCTATTGCTTGTTGAAGAAGAAATGGACCCCACATCCAGTGAAGGATGGAGATTTTCCTTAGCCTTCCTTTTGCTGCTGATGTATTTATGGAAGCATGTCAATTGCCTTTTACAGCAGTTGCTGTATTAAATTCTCGTTGGGCTTTGGCCCTTTTAATTTTCCCCCTGCAGAACCTCACAACACCCCTGTGGTCCTGAATTTCTTGCCCCTTCTTCCAAAGGTTATAAACTCTTGTTTTGTCCTGAGCTCCAGCCAAAGCCCGTTCAGCAATGTTCAGCCAGGCTTGGCTTCTTTCTGCCCTGCTGGCCTCTGCACCTTTAGGATTTCCATCTCGAGGCATGTCCACTCATCCTGGACCCCTTTGCCTCCACGACTGCCCCCTGAGGGACTCTGCCAACCAGACTCCTGCTCAGTTCAAAGTCTGGCCTCAGGGAGTCCAAGGGAGCCGTTCTGCTGACCCCCTCTTTACTTCTGCAAGAACTGGAGCCATCACTTCATGATCATTGTGCCCAAGACGGCCTCCAGCCAGGTGGTGATACGAGACCCTGTGGCTTACTGCCCTTCCCTGTCCTGTGTGCAGCACTGGGCTTTCTGCACCTGCATCAGCAAAACCAGGAAACCAGAGCAGCCGGAAAGTGCTCCCGCCATCGGGTTTCACACATGGAACAGAGATGAGCTGGAGAAGAGCAGCGTGGGGTCATTCAGCTGCCCAGGTCCAAACCACCATGATCTGCTGCAGCTTCGTCAGCAAGAACAAACTCCCTTCCCCAGCACCCTGCCCTCTGCCACCACCTCCCTGGCACGGAGCCGGCGACCCTGCGTGGTGCAGCCTGGTGGCTCCTGCCTCCGCGCCAGCAGGCTGTGACCTCCCAGATGTTCCAGGCAGGAACACCAAAGGAAGCGATGCTCTTGCTTCAACAGCTTTAGTGGTGCCTTTTGCTCAGGGTTTTGCTTTGCTTTGCTGACCTCAAAAACGATCCCTCTATGAGTCACTCGCTGGAAAAACAATCTGATTAGAAAAGCCTTGATGCCTTTTGAGAAGCTCTTCTGACTTCAGGTGAAAGGCTTGAAATCAGAAGAAATAATTTGAGGGACACTCTGCTATTGCTTTATACCACCAGCAGGAATATTTTGGAATATTATAGGTGTAACACAAGGTCTAACAGCCCAATAGATGTGAGCACTTGCCTGCATGCACCCCATGCAAGGAGAGGGGCTCCCAGACCAGAAGATTTCTCCAGGGAAGGTTTTACCTACAGATTAAGAGGAATTTCTGCTCTAAGCTAGTGATGCTCTAGGATGCCAGAGGAGAAAGACACTGGGGCTTTGCAGACTCGTGCAGAGAGCTCCCTGTGCTGCCATCACCAGCCCCACGGCTGCTCTGGATGGGGTAGGACACATCCCACCAGTGTCAGAGGCACCCTGGCAAAGAAGCGGTGTGGATCCTGCACCCTCTGAGGGCCGGGGCTTTGTGTGGAGTGAGGCTGAGCCTGGGCAGCCAAGGGACCTCGGCCCAAGGTGCAGGCACTGAGGAAATGGGATTGAGAGGACCCAGGATCATTTCAACAACTTGCTTTGTGTCTAAAGTCATTACAAGCACAGAGGTGTACAGGGAGCTGAAGGACAGAATTAATATAGTAAGTAATCCCTCCCTTTAGCAATATCTTTCTGCATGAAATAATGATTTAATTTCTAGCTTCTTCCAGCATACACATTTCCTCATAACAAACGCTTAGACGATGTGCAGCTCTTTATGTTTCAAGGCAAAAAGCGTGGAGTGTAATGGACTCTACTCTGACTATCTTTCCATGAAGAAATTTC
This sequence comes from Lathamus discolor, assembly GCF_037157495.1. Classification (NCBI taxonomy): domain Eukaryota; kingdom Metazoa; phylum Chordata; class Aves; order Psittaciformes; family Psittacidae; genus Lathamus; species Lathamus discolor. Next base: position 92,048,698 of record NC_088889.1, read on the forward strand.
ACTGTATCATGGGAAATGAGGAAAAACATTTTATTTGGAGGCAATTTCTCCCTATTTAAGGCATTCTTTTCTTACGCCTTTGCTCTGTGTCTGAAGGGGGATGTACCTGACTCCGAGCTCCTGCCCCACACATCGGGTGTCTGTGCTCCCCAGGAGCCCCTGCCCACAGGACTCCCTTGCTTCCCTGAGCACTTCCCACACGACCTGGCCCAAGGGGCAGGGATCTGCTTTCTGAGGCTGCAGAACCCAGCCCAGGCAGCCCTGGCTGCTCTGAAGCCCCCCTTAGGAGGCTCTCAGCTCTGCTGCTTCCTTTTCCTCCCACAGGATTACTGTGCAGAGCAGCAGAGGACAGAGCTCTGTCCCGTAAGCACGCTTGCCTCCAGGGTGCTGCTCTCCACGCTCTCTAAGGCAGATCCCACAAACATCAACACCAGGAAGAAGAAATGAGCTTTCCCCTGCTGGTGACACACCGCTTAAAAGCCCTGATGCAGATAACACGAGACATGTCTGTGTAATGAAGGCAAACGACACATCTGGCAATTTTCCACCCAACTGACAGAGATAAACAGCTACAAATATACCCCGTTAATAGCGTGAGCATCCTTCAAAGTTTGTCTTTGAGCGCCCATGGGCGGGTGGCTGCGGACACCTCTCCCACTGCATCCTACATGGATGGACAGGCCCTGCAGGAGCCGAGGAAGCACCAGCAGCTACACTGCCTCCGGCTGTTCCTGCTCCACGGGCTCGGAGCCGGGGCAAGACTCAGGACAGGGATCGGACTTCAGCCTGCTTGAGCCGCAGCTGGCTGATGTGCCTGTGTTGGGAATCTCTCCCCTGGTCCAGCACCGTGGTAGAGGGTAGAGAAGTGCTCCGTTCCCTCAGAGTTCCCAGTTTACTTGGGCAGAAGTGTCTCGTCACAGCTAACTCCTGCTAATCTAATCCCTCAGCACTGTGACGTCTGCTCCACCCTGTGCGACGCCTCTGAAAGCACTCTGGGGTGATGGACGCTGATGGAGTACCACGAGTACACGGTGAAGAGGAGCCACTCTTGGCAGATGATCTTCCTGAAGGCGGTCGAGCAGTTTATGGGGTTTTGCCCAAGCACTGGTGATTTTGGATGCCTTTTGTGTGCTGACCTGATTGCCTACCAGCGGTTTACTGCTTAGACGTATACTTTGGCTTAAAAGCCCACGGCATTGCCTGAGCCAACTGCAGCAATATCTTAATCCTAAACACTGGGACCACAACAGCCTCTGCCTGCGTGACACCAGTCTGCAGAGGCAGTTCATTAGTGACAGTGCAAAGAGGCTCTCTCTATCGGGGCTGCATTTGGCCACCTTCCCGCTCACACAATCTGTCAGAGTTCACACAAGAGGAGGTCCCGCTGCGAGGGACCCTGCAGGGTCTGCAGGGCTGGAGAGCACACACTCAGCAGACACCCGGCACAGCCATTTGGTGGGGGCCATCTCTGCAGTGTAAGACAGAAGATACTTTAACGTTTCCTTCCTGTAATGCTTACAGCAGAAAGTCTGGCGTGTTCCTCGCAGGTACGACGGCTCGCGTGGCAAAGCAGATTTGTCGATTTACAATATGAGCACTACTCTCTGAAATTAAAAGCAAACCCCAAACCCGAGCCTGTATTCCCAGACGTACATTAGAGACACTCGAATGCCCTGAGAACTGTGAGCGTTATCCCCGTTCTATCATGGAAAACGTCTTTTCACACAGCTCAGAGAGGGAATGGCATATGCCACCGGCTTGTCCATCTGTCTTGCTCTGTTTGCAGCAGCAGAGCTCTCAAACCAGAGAATGAGTCCCTGGCCCTGCCAAAACCTGCACCATCCGCTTTGTTCTTTTAAACACAAGGCACAAGAGCTGCAGCGAGAGGAGCTGGAGGCATGACCGCAGCACACGCAGGCCAGGCGTTCCTACGGGCACTGGGTACAAACCAGCCCCAAAGAGACAGACCCCGTGCTGGCTCAAACCCTGCAGTGGAGGAGACTCTTCCTCCTGTGCCATGGGGTGAACAACCCAAACTGCACCTTCCTGGAGGACGTTAGGCACAGAGACACAGCCCATCCATTACAGCCCATGCGTCTGCAGGAGGTTCCTGTGTGCCCCTGCACATGGGTGCAGTGCAGGCAGGTGGGAACCGCAGCTTCCCACCACCCTTCCATGCAGAGTTGCACCCGGGGCCTCCGTCACGCGGAATTCCCATTTTCAGGTGGGGCGGGCTTTGTGCCTTTGAATATCCGAGCCAGGAGCCAGGCCATACAACAGACCCCGGCCCTGCCTCCTGCCGGCCCCATGATCCCCGCAGGAGCACAGGGCTCTGCGGCCGTGGACGTGTGTGCTCCTGCAGAGGGTACCGTAGGAGCTGTGCGCTGCCGGCTGCCGTCCCTCCCCACCCAACTGCATCTTTCTTTCCTCAGCTCCTTCAGCTCCTGCCCTGATTGCAGCTGTCAAATCGTTTCAGCTAAAGCCTTTTTCTCCCTGCTTTTGAAGCAGCATCTTCATCTCTTCCCAGCTGTGCCCAGGTGATAGCAAACACTCCTGCTGTGGGTTTTACTGTTCTGTGTTCTGGACGGCACCCCGTCAGTCATTCCAGTACAGCTCTTGGGTGATATTTGGATTCCCTTGGCAAGCACTGGATGCTCTGAGTCCAGTCAGACCAGTGTGCAATGGTGGTGTCAGCTCCTACTCCAGCGCAGAAGGAGAAGGAGCCACTCGTCTGGAAGGCTGCAGGGAGCAGCAGCGCTCAGGGATGGTGCTGGCACTATTAACAAAGACACACAACTCCTGTCTCACATTAAGGGCTACTTTATCCCTGCTAAATCACAGAGCAGCCCAGACCGACACAATTCAGGGCTGGGTTTCATTTCAGATCTGTGTACTTCACCTTGACACGTACTTTACAAGCAGCTGTTAAAGCCTCCTGCAGAAGGGCAGCTCAGTCACCTGCACAAGCACACGGAAACGTGGCTCCTGCCCCATGAGGTGCTAGCCCTAGGGAGCCTGACTCTGCTGGTCTACGCCATCCACACTGCAGGTTTCTCACGGGTCACACATAAAATGCTGTTTGCACGTTTCAGTATCACCGGGCAGACACTGGAGCCTGCTCTCCCCATGGGCATGGCTGCTCGGGTTGAGCCCACACAGCACCAGCAGCTTCTCTGGCATTCACCTTCTTGTCAAGGGTTCAGTAAGTTTGTGTAGCTTTCTGTTAAGCAGCAAGGAAATGTTTTCCGGGGAAGCCAATTCCAGCACATCCTCTCTGTGTAGGCTCCACGTTGTGGAGCACTGGGCCTGTGGAATTCATCAGCACACCGCTCTTCACTTAGCTAATCTGCATATTCTGCTCCAGGATGAGGGAAACCTCTGGGCGCTGGTAGGATGCTCGGGCTGTCTCAGCTCCAGCCGCAGGCAAAGGCAATGCTGGCACTGCCCCATGCAGGGCTTCCCAATGGCCTGGGCACTGCCTGACCGTGTCCTGCAGCCAGTTTGGCTGAGTGGGACCTGTGTGAGGCAGGGCTGCCTCCTGCCAGGATGTGCACTGATTCCCTCCCCATCCCATGCCCAGAGCAGGCACTGCCCTTTGCGGACCATGCGGCCTGTGGGGCAGGACGGGCAGAGCTGCCCCTCAGCTCCTGCCTAGGCTGTGCTCACAGAAAGGCACAAAGATGCCTCTGGGATCTGGGCATTTGTTCATCTCGGCACAAAATTCTTCCAGAGATGATTATTTGAAAGATGAGTCACCAAATACAATAGCAAAGGCACATCCTTGACTTACTGGCAGAGAAGAGAGATGTGACCAGCATTAAGTCTCTGTGCAATGTCTCCATCACACAGTGTCTGGCGTTTATTCTAAACAGCTCTCAGTCTTGGGAAGAATTGTTTTTTCAGATCAGAAATCCAGCTACTTTTCCATAAGAAATGTTTCTTAATGAAAGACAGACCATGTGTGCAGATGTAAAAATCATTGTAGTGCAGCTCTGCCCTATACAGCTGCTGTCTTTCAAAGCCTATTTCTGTGAACACACACGCACATGTGGAGATGCACATTAGCATCTCTGCATTGAGGGTGTGCTCTGAAATGGGGCATAAATTCCAGCTACCTTTGGGGAGCTTCCGCTTATGGAATTTTCTCCCTCATTCTGCCTGTTTCTCCTCACAAGGAGCCTGAGCGTCCCTGCGGGTCCATCACCCTGCCCATGGCTGTGCCCACTGAGGCACTGCAGGGTGGGTTGGTCCAAGTGAGAGCAGCCCTAGAGGAGAAACCTCCCTGGCCAGAGCAGGGATGGGAAGGGCAGCACAGGGGTGATGGGACTGGAGGGTGACACATGTGCTGCAGCGAGCGCAGAGCCCTGCAGAGGGGATGCTGGAGCAGCCGCCCTTGCCCAGGCGAGAGCCGGGCAGCCTGGCCCTTGGTGCCTCATCACCCCCTGGTCCCCATGCACCCTGTGCAGTTGGACCCCTGAGCCAGGGCGCAGGCTCCGAGCTGTGCCTGGTGCCTGCCTGTGAGTGACCCAGAGCACATGAAGCACAGCAGCCCCTGCTCACACCCCACCCCAGCCCCAGGGCAGAGCCCCCCTTGTCTTTGCTGGGTGAGGAGGGGTGAAGCTGGGAGTAGAGGTCTGGTTTCTGCACTGCCATGTGCTGTGAGGGAGGGTGCTGTCTTGTAGCCTATTCCAATTCAACAGTGTGCTCTGACCTTGATTATGTTGGTTTAACTAGGATATGAAATGCAAATATAGCCTAAGCTCAACAATTCTGGCACCTAGCAAAGAGACTGAAGGGTGGAACACTTCCCAGAAGGGTCAGAAAGAGCAAGAAAAATTATATAGAGCAAATAAACAGAATAAAAGGCTTCTCTATTATTCTGGCGCACAGGGCTGCAGCTCCAGGGGACTGCGGGAGATTGTGCTGCTCTGAGGCTTATCCTCAGGGACAAGCTGCTGATCAGGAAACAGAGAAAAGGCTAAGGGCAAGCAGACAATTTGGTTTTAAATAACTACGAGCCAGGAGGGAGTCACCCTCATTCTGCTCCTTGGCTGATTCTGCATCATCAGCACCCACCCCGCAGCCAGGGCACTCGCCCCTGTGATTTCCCTGGGATCTGGGCACAGGCCTCAGGGGAGGGTTTAAAAGGCTGTCAGGATGGGGAAGGGGAATTGTTTCCTGTCCTGTAGCCAAGCAGACACCCTGCAGGGGAGGGCAGCCCCTGCTTTGGAGGAGCTGCTGTCACCAGCCTTGTAGGAGGCTGAATACACACAAGTTACTGCTGCAGGCTTTGAATGCTACGAGACATGTGAACGCTGTAACAGGCACAAACCCCTTCTTCCACATCAGGGTGGGATTTGCACGTTGCCAGTAACTTGCAGTGAAACCACGAGGATGCCAGTCCTGGCTCCGCGTCCCTGCACAGCAGCTCGTGCTCGGGGCAGGGGTCCTGCATGCCGCGGCTGCCAGGGTCGGAGGGAGCTCAGGTGCCGGCTCCATGGGGATGGATGGGAGACACCGGAGCACGCAGACCAGCCTCTCCCACGGGAGCCCCAGACAGTGCCTGTGAAGGGTGATGTGAGCCAGGGTGAGGATGTCTCCCTTCTCCTTGTGCTTTAAGGAGCTGATTCCCTTGTCTGCACAGAAGCAACTTGTAGCTCAGATTCAGCTCAGACTCAGACAAGCTTCTCACCTCAGGGGAATGCAGTGATTTCTCCAAGGGCTGCTGCATCCAAATCACTGCAGGAGGATCTCATTGCCCGCTCTGCTGCGTGGCACAACACCCACGTGTGCAAAGCTGGAAGGTGCTGTAAGAAGCTCTGCCAGCCCTTGGAGCAACCCAGAGAGCACAGTTACGATGCTGGGATGGATCCTGCACCAGGGTGCCAGAGCACAGGCTCCCCGTGCGAGGGGCAGCAGCCTGCCCTCAGCCAGGGCTGGAGCTTACCACGGCCTTGGCACCCTCGACGCCTCCCGATGCTCACCCCGGACAGACCCACCAGCCACAGGTCGTGGGATGCAGACCTGCAGCACTTCACTCCCATGCAGCCCATCCCACCCTGCGCTGCGACTCCTCACAGCAGGAGCACGTCGGGATTCTGACAAGACTGAGCTGATGGGAGATCCCCATGAGGGGTACCGAGGGCTGGGGGCAGAGCTGAGGGGTGCTGGATGCTGCGGGGCAGCCCCACCATGCTCCTGAGGTCCATGCTGTGGGCAGCACCTCCTTTGGGCCCCTGCAGTGCCATCATGACTGCATCCAAACCTTAAAACTCAAATTACAACATTCACCAGGGAAGAATTGCTTTCCTACCAATTACAGTTAATAGGGTAAAATTAATGTACCAATTAATATGGCTGTTTCCAAACCTCAGTCTAATATGTTAAATACTGCTCCTGCCTCTGTAAATGCAGCAAAATAAAGTGATGATCAGGATGGGAGCTAATAAAGTTTTGCTTCTCTGTACTTAAACTACTTGGCATCACTGACTTAAGGCACAGGAAAAAGGAGATTATTTAACATTTTAAGGTTTGTAAGACCCATAAATCATTTCATACATGCCATATTTGTTGAAAAGGATAGAATACATTCAATTTTACAGTATATTAAACTTCATCTAATTTGAACGTAAGAACAGACCAGCAAAATAAATGACCAATTTCTGAAGCAGAAATTACCATTTGGCTGCTGCCATTATGAAGCTACTGGTATTTTATCATGTTCTTAACATAATATTGCTTGTCTATTGATGCATAGTTATAGTGCTAGTCCAAATTGGAAGGCGGTGAAAGAGGACAGTGCAGAGGGTTTTTTTAATAGGCATCATTTGTCAGATGTTATTTCAGAGGTCTTTGCACTGATGATAATATGCAGATTAAAGCAGAAGTAAATAGGGGAGGAAAAAAAGAAGAGAAAGAAAAGAAAAGAAAGAAGGGGACTGAGAATTTGAGCACATTCTGGCCGCAGCGGACAAGCAGGTGGGCCCGGCCCCAGCGGGTACAGAGCACAGTAATTAATCTGGGTTGAAGGGTTTCTTCTGCACCCCCTCAGTGTTTGACAGAAGGAGCATCCTCTGAATCTCAATGCTGCCGGGACCTGCGGGCACAGAGAGCAGGGTCCCTGGGCAGGAGCGGGGCTGCAGCACCAGCACTGCCCGGCGCTGTCCCTCCTCCCGCCCCATGCACCCCCCTGCAGCAGCCACAAATCTGAGCACGAAAATTATGTTTAGTTTGCAAAAGAGGAGGAAGGTATCTGCATCCTCCAGAGTTCATTGTTCTGCTCCACTTGGTATTATAGTGGCAATATATTACAGAGGAGAAAAATCAGCTGGCTGCCTTGCCTCCAGAATGACAATGGGAAGGCACAAAACATGACGGAAGTGTGGCTGGAGGAGATCTCTGCTGGGGCACTGCTGGGTGCTTGTGGGCACAGCATCCTATGGGGCACAGCCCACTGCCCCACAGCAGACACCTTCTGTGCAGAGGGGACAGAGACGCTCTGGCAGCAGCACAGCTCTGACCCCAGTGATGCGCTGTGGGCATGGCTGCAGAGCTGGGATTGCCTTCCTACCAAACAATCCCAAACAAACTCAGCAAGATGCTTCATTCGTATTAAGGATAATCCCTGTTCCCAAACCCCCGGGTTTCCTCTGCTGAAGGGTTCCTGCTGGTGGCAGGCAGGGGGGAAAACAGGGACGTGCATGGGCAGCAACACCGCTGCCGCCACGCAACCCGCGCGTGCTCCTCACTGATGCTTGATAAGAACAGCTCAGAGCCCACGTCTGCTTAAACCAAACGAATCGCTCAGATATTAGAGCTGAAATCGGGTCTCACAACTGCAAATCAGCGCAGGGATGTGTTGTGCTATAACATAGATTTCAATTACTTCCCAACCTTCAGCGTGATGATGCGACATTACGCTCCGCTGTCGGGGTTTGCCAGCATGCTCTTACTTTTATTTCTCTGTTAAATATGGTCTTTGTTGCGCTTCATTGATCTCTGAGCATATTCTGCTGTTTACAACTTTGATAATCTTTGTGTAATCTTCAGGGGTAATTGAATTCCAGCAAACATAGCTGAATTTTAAACACCAAGCAGATGTAAGTACATTAAAAAGCCATGATATGAAAGTCAAACCTGGAGACAGGGACAAGCCCTTGCTCTCAGCTTCTTTCCTGAAAAACAGGAGCTGAGCCAGGCCCAGAGCCCCAGGGATGCCACGAGTGAGTCAGGAGACACAGCAGGTGACGGGAGCAGCCTCACCCCAGCATTTACTCTTAAGCAGTAAATACCACATCATTTTTGAATATGCAAACCCCAAACACATCTGCATTTGCACAAAGTCCCAGGGAATTCCACTGGGTCTCACTCTGCTAGGATGGGATATAGTCAGCAGCTATCAATCTTTGTTTAAATATCATGGGGATTGCCCTTGCACCGATAAATTATCATTTTTATGGGCATATTTTGTGAATTAGACAAGGGGGAAAACGCTGGGTTGGCTTTTGATGTAAAAGTTTTCCTGCAGAGCCCTGGGGGCACATGCACACAGCTTTCACAATCGTTATCATTTGCCAGCACCAGGAACGTGCCCAGCACGGGCACAGCACAACGCAGCTCCTGCGCCAGCACCACGCTCCCACTGCCAACAGACCACGGGCACTGACCAAACCCACCCCTGTTGAGACACCAGCACCGCACCCCCTGCCCCAAGTCCCCCCCTCCTCTCGCCGCTGACCCCCGAGTAGCTGCAGTTGGTTATTGCCTCCTTTCTGGCAGCTGGAAAAACAGATCTCTAGCTTGAGGACATCAGACTTTTGATGCATTTCCTACAAACTTTAATTTCCCAAACGATCCTCGCTCAGGATGTAGGGGGACTGCTCAAGTATGCTATAAATTAGTATGCTAGCAGAGCTGCTCCTGGAAAGCGGATAAGCTCAGCCAGACAAGAAGGAGCCTCCAGAAATCTCAGTGCTGGAAGGGAAAACTCACTGGTCTCCTGCTATTTGTGCTGGAGCTCCGTGTCTCCGGTTTATTGCAGCGGCAGCACACAACAGCCTCTGTGCAGCAAAGATTTCCTGCCGAAGGGTGCAAGATGCAAGGAAGGGTCCCCATGCAATCGAAAGAAAAGGAGTTAAAGGCTTGTCTGGCTGGAAAAAGGGATATTGAATCTAATCTGAGCTGGTGTAATTTGGAAATCCAATTGCGCTTGTCCATCAGCAAAGGCAGAGACCGGCAACAGGAGCCAGGAGGCTGCGGGCAATGCAAGCCCACAGCACCAGGGCAGGGGAGCGAGAGCTCAACCCCGCAGGACCCCGGCCTGTGCGGGGCAGGAGGAGCCCCAGGACAGTCAAAGCCTCTGTGCTCTGCCACAGTCCATAAAGCCCCTTTTCAGAAGAGCTTTATAATAGAGCAGCACTGACATGGGACGGAGCCACGCGCAGGACAAGCTGCAGGTTGGAGAGAAGCAGGAGGGGGAAAAGCAGCTCAGCCCAAGCCCTCCCCACCTTGCCCCAGAGATGCAGGGAGGGAATCACAGGCTGCCCTACAGCCCTTACAGCTCATCCCCATTGAGGCTGCTGGGGCCCAGCCCAAATACCCCATCCCCAGGGAACAGCACAGCACTCCCTGCAGCTCCCAGCCTGGAGGGTTTCCAGGAGAGACCAGACACTGACTGCAATCGATTTAAATGGTTCTGCTCAGGTTTTAACCTGGGCTCAGGCACCTCCTTGTATGTCACTTGCCCTGAGTCACTGCTTGATTTTACCAGAGCCAGGCAGTTTAAGGTCTCTGCTGGACCCCAGTGACCCAGCTGAGACTCGAGGCTCCTGCTGCATGGCTCCAGCTCAGCCCTTTGCCGAAAGGCTCCTGAGCACCACTTGCAGCCGTTTCCCGCTGGGCTTCCCCCAAGGCAGGAGCCTCAGAGGGCCCATCAGTATTTCAGATGCCAAATGGAAGTCACCTTGTACCCAGGCTTTGGCAGCAAGGAAATGATCCAACTCTGATGGCAGAGCCCACATTGGGCTGCTCCCAGGCTGCTGCCCTGTGCCTGGGGAGCCCCTTCCAAGTCCCCTGCGCTGGGAAGGTGCCAGCTCGGCAGCACTGCCCCTCACCAGCCTGCAGGGAATCACAAGGCAAGCAGGCAGGAGGCACACGAAGGTGCTTCAGGACCACAGGGCAGCCCCTGGCACCTTCACTGGCAGGAAAAGAGAGCAGAGAAGAATGGAGCCAGGTTCTCAGGCTCAGGAGCGTCTCCTGGAGGACTGGGGACCCTGAGGGAGCCCTGGGGGGTCTGCCCTGGCCGGGAGCTGGGGAGGAGATCCAGAGGCAGCGCAGTTTGGATGTCACATCCCCACCACCGGTGCTCCCACCAGCAGGAGAGCTGGAGCAGAGCCACCCACAGCCATTATCCACACACACGTGCTTCATTTCCTGAATTAAAGAGCAGAATTATAATGAGACTCGACATTAAATTCCATAAAAAGTCAAGCTAATCAGTGACCAAACCTGTAATTGATTCTTTTGCTGGTTCAATACTTAATGCTACATGTTAAGCAATAGGATTTTACAATTTGCTACCACTTCACTTACAGAGAATTAAGCAATAAAAATCCATTCTGAGCACAAACAGCAGGAAGGGAGCCACATCTGCTAATAAGTGAATGAGCCAACAAAGTGGCTCAACACTTGCATCGATAGCTTGTTTTTCAAATGCCTCCCTGTATGACACATGGAGCGTCTTTAACACACGCAGGCACGGTTTGAAACCCCCCTGGAGGGAATGCCGCTGTGGGGATGCCATAGACGAAGTCTACGATGGATCCTCGCCAGGGAGCTGCAGACCGCATCACAGCAAGGGGAGAACCCCGCTCCTGGGAAAGCTCTGGGGTGCTCAGCCCCACAGAGCCCCTCTGGACACAGACCTGGGGCACGGCCATTCCCCAGTGCAGATGTTCCGTGGCCGACGGAGCCGGTCCCAGCCAACCTGCACAGGAGCAGCACTGGAGGGGGTCACAAACTCCTTTTTAGAGGAGGTTGCTTGGTTTGGAACTTCCTGCAATGTTATTTAAGGAAAATTCATAACAAGGAAGCAGTTTCTATGGGCATTTTTCACAGACAGGTATCAGTTAAAACCTGGGGTTTTTTAATGTAAAATTGTCAGCTTTTTTCTCTGCCTCCTGTCTCAAAGATGTTTTCCTCCACCGGCCTCTTACTGTTTTTCAGCACAAGTCAAACCTTTGTCTCAGAGCAGCAAGGTGCTGCTGCTGAAAGATTAACCCACGGCAGCGACAGAAGAGCCAGCAGCAGCAGGTCTCATGTATCCCCAGGAAGGGAACGCTGCCCATTCATTTCCCAACTCATCTGCTGACCCCCAGCAAAACAAGGGCGCTTTTGTGCCATGACTCGCTGCTTCCAGGGCACCGGTACCCGCGCCGAGAGAGGCAGCACACAGCAGCCTCACCATCACCTTCACAGGCTGACAGCATTTTGCAGATCTCCACAAAGGCTGATTCCTGCTCCAGGAGGGATGGGTTAAGGGCTTTTCTCTGCTTCACAGGATGCGGCAGCCAGCGCAGGAGCCTGTTGCAGAGACAGCCCCAGTGTGCTCACTGACCTGTCAGCTCTGGCAGGCGGCTGGGGAGGGGGTGCCAGGAAAGGACCCACTTGCACACGGGAACCACAGCTCCTACCTCTTCCCATCACCCCGTGTCCTGGTTTGGCTGCACCATCCTGCCCCAGGACCACAGGCAGCTGCCCTAGGTCAAGGGGTGCTCCACAGCCCTGGTCACCCCAAGCCCTGCTCCCCACGAGCTCAGTGGGTGCCCATCCACGCACGGGGTGCAGCGGGTGCAGCACGGGCCTCAGCAGATCTTACTCCGGATGCTGTCTCGTGGCAGGAGACACACTTCAGAAATACAATTATGATTGTGAAGGGAATGCCTGCGCTCCCGGTCTCCACGGGGGTTCGGCATCCTGCTGCAATGATTCAGGGAATCTGTCGAGGCACATTTTATGAATTCCACTGAAGCTGTGGAATTGCTGCATTAGGCAAATACCTCAATGGTTGTCAAGTCAGCCACATGCTGTCAGAGCTGCTTTACATTGCCCAGACCAGAGACAGCAGATGCTCATAAATAGCAGTCATTTTCTCCACTGCTTTCAGCACTAACCCTGCACTGCCTGCGCATCTCACCCAAAGCCCACAGCAACACGTTGCAGATCCAGGTCCATTTTCCCTGGCCTCTCTTTAGGGGCACTTGCTAATGGCTGCAGAGGTGCTGCAAAGGTGCCCCTGGAGCTGCATTACAATCACTTAGTGCTGGACCCAGCCCGAAGAGACCCTTCCCAGCACAGAGCCAGGCCAGCCTGTGCATCACACAGCACTGCTCCATGGGGAAGGAAGTGCCGAGCATGGAGAGTCTGATTAGAACTAAGTCTGCCCTAAGCACAGATGCACAGCGTCAAAGTCTTCCCACAACAGCCCCGAGCCAGGCGCACTGTGCTGTAGGATCGAGGCGCTGAGGCACAGCAAGGAAACAGAGCTACAGCCCTAGAAAAAGCTCCCGAATTGAAGCTTTAAGCAGCAGTAGAATCATAGAATCATAGAATAGTTTGGGTTGGAAAGGGCCTCAAGATCATCCAGTTCCAACCCCCTGCTATGGGCAGGGACACCTCACACTAAACCATCCCACACAAAGCTTCATCCAACCTGGCCTTGAACACCGCCAGGGATGGAGCACTCACAACCTCCCTGGGCAACCCATTCCAGTGCCTCACCACCCTAACAGGAAAGAATTTCCTCCTTAGATCCAATCTAAACTTCCCCTGTTTAAGTTTTAACCTGTTCCCCCTTGTCCTGTCACTACAGTCCCTGATGAAGAGTCCCTCCCCAGCATCCCTATAGGCCCCCTTCAGGTACTGGAAGCTGCTATGAGGTCTCCACGCAGCTTCTCTTCTCCAGGCTGAACAGCCCCAACTTCCTCAGCCTGTCTTCATATGGGAGGTGCTCCAGTCCCCTGATCATCCTCGTGGCCTCCTCTGGACTTGTTCCAGCAGTTCCATGTCCTTTTTATGTAGAGGACACCAGTAAGTCTCAGTTTCCATAATGCAGATTAACGCAAATGTGACAGAGCAAATCGAGCTCTGCTGAGCTGGGGGAGAAAGCACAGAAATCAAACCCCATCACAAGGCAACAGCCCTGGGCTGGAGTGGGGCAGGGGGGAGCAGCTGCTGTGCAGGAGCTGGCGGGCAAAGGGGGTACAATGGTAGAGACTTGCAGAGCCAGCGCTGCCGGGAGCTCCCATCTCCAGCACATACCTGGCTAATGAATTTGTGTCTGACAGCTTCAAGCATTAGACAATTTGTACAGTACAAGGACGTGCCTGAACGCTTGTCACCGAGGCTTGTAAAGGAGCGCTGTGCCCAGACACTGGTCATGCCCCACATCTATTCCAGGCACATCCATCACGTCCTGCAGGCGCGCTATGTAAACACGAGGTGCTTGGGGACGTGCTGCTGCCCCCGGAGCCGCCGCGCTGAGGACGCCCACCCCGGGCAGCCCGTGTGCCGCCCCAGCCCCGGTCCCGCTGCGCACAGCCAGCTGGTGGGTGACGGGAGAGGCAGGGAGCGACAGCCTCGGTGAAAAGGCGTCTGCTGTCTCCTGGGGAAGCAGAGGAAGCAACTGGAGACGCAGGTGCCCGCACAGATGGGAGGGAGGCAGGCGCTGTCTGTGCCAGCTCAGGAGCTCTCGCAGGCAGACAGGAGCTACAGGAGAGCAGAACAGGCCCTGACAGGGGAAGGAAAGGGAGATCACAGCTTTCTGGTGACAAATTCCAGCAACAGCAGGTCCTGTTCCTAGGGGGATCGCAAAGATGCCTGTTTGTACGTACCTTTTCCCCATACACTCAACAGGCACTTTTGTTCTGCACTCGGAAGCATTGTGCCCATTTGTCACACACAGGTAAGTGCTCTCAATCAGTGAGTAGCTGAGGATATCACAACAACAGCGACTGTAACGATTCTCAGCGTCCCACGCCTCAAAAAGTCTTGTCTGTGAACTCTGGGAAGAGGCAGAAGGACAAAGCCTCCGGTGCATTGCTTGTTTCTGTTCAGCCATGGGGCTGGGGGGACTGCAGGGCTCTGGAAAACTCAAAGGGGACAGACAAGGAACTTGACAAAGGCTGAAGAGAGGAGCAACCCACAGGGCAGTTAGAGGCTGCTGGGGGGTGCCTGCAGTCTCAGGGAAAACCAGCAGGACAGCGTGTGGCAGGACCCATAAGGATTTAGCAGCAAGAGGGTTAAATCCAGCTGGCATGGAGCAATGGAAAACAAGTCTTGTCAAAACATCCCACCTCCTCCTCCAACGAGATTACAAGGTGGCCTGATGAAGGCAATTACACTGATGTGATGGGTTTCTGTGAGGTGCTTGGCACTACATCCCATGCCAGTGAGTGACATAACACACACCACACCAGAGCCCTGCTAAAGGGATTGGGACACTGAAATGTCTGTCAGTGAGGAATGACCTTTTTTGCCTGACCAATTTGGTGGCCTTCTATAATGGGGCTACAGAACTGATGGACAAGGGTAAAGCAGTTGATGTCATCTGCCTGGACTTGTGCAAAGCGTTTGACACTGTCCCACACAACATCCTTCTCTCTAAATTGGAGAAATATCAGTTTGATGGATGGACCACTCGGTGGATAAAGAACTGGCTGGATGGCCGCACACAAGGAGTTGTGGTCAATGGCTCGATGTCCGGCTGGAGACTGGTAACGAGTGGTGTCCCTCAGGGATCGGTGTTGGGACCGGTCTTGTTAAAGATCTTCATCGCTGACATGGACAGTGGGATTGAGTGCGCCCTCAGCAAGTCTGCCGATGACACCAAGCTGTGTGGTCCGGTTGATACGCTGGAGGGAAGGGATGCCATCCAGAGGGACCTTGACACGCTTGTGAGGTGGGCTGATGCCAGCCTTATGAAGTTCAACCATGACAAGTGCAAGGTCCTACACATGGGTCGGAGCAATCCCAGGCACAGCTACAGACTGGGCAAAGAAGAGATTCAGAGCGGCCCTGCAGAGAAGGACTTGGGGGTGCTGATCGATGAGAAAATGAACATGAGCCGGCTCCAGTGTGCGCTCGCAGCCCAGAAACCAACCGTATCCTGGGCTGCATCCAAAGGAGCATGGCCAGCAGGGCGAAGGAGGTGATCCTGCCCCTCTGCTCTGCTCTTGTGAGACCTCACCTGGAGCATTGTGTGCAGTTCTGGTGTCCTCAACATAAAAAGGACATGGAACTGCTGGAACAAGTCCAGAGGAGGCCACGAGGATGATCAGGGGACTGGAGCACCTCCCATATGAAGACAGGCTGAGGAAGTTGGGGCTGTTCAGCCTGGAGAAGAGAAGGCTGCGTGGAGACCTCATAGCAGCCTTCCAGTACCTGAAGGCGGCCTATAGGGATGCTGGGGAGGGACTCTTCGTCAGGGACTGTAGTGACAGGACAAGGGGGAACAGGTTAAAACTGAAACAGGGGAAGTTTAGATTGGATCTAAGGAGGAAATTCTTTGCTGTTAGGGTGCTGAGGCACTGGAATGGGTTGCCCAGGGAGGTTGTGAGTGCTCCATCCCTGGCAGTGTTCAAGGCCAGGTTGGATGAAGCCTTGTGTGGGATGGTTTAGCGTGAGGTGTCCCTGGCCATGGCAGGGGGGCTGGAACTGGATGATCTTGAGGCCCTTTCCAACCCTGACTATTCTGTGATTCTATGAGGAATCCCCACACAGGTCAGATGCTGCTGAGCCTTGTCACCAACACACACGGGGCATCCATGCAGGACCCGGGCACTGACCTTGCAGAGCACCGAGATGCACTGACAAGCACCACAGGTCACAGGCCCCGCATGAGGCCAATGGGCTGACAGGGAAACAGGCACCAGCTCAGAGCGGGGAGGAGCTGCTTTTTGGGGACACAGAGCAGCAATGTCGCAGCTGCTCCCCTCCCCTGCTGTGACAAGGTGTGAAAGAGGGAGCAGGAGCCACAAAGCGCAGTTGAAAGTCTTGAGAAGACTCCTGCTATTGAACAGCAAAGCCTGGACCAGATCTGCAGAGCTGCAAACAGCAGCCGCAGCCCTGGAAGCCAGTTCATGGCCTCAGGTCCATCCTGGTGGGCACTTGGAGATTCGGCGCAGCTTCAGCAGCATCCTCTGCCCAGGCTGGGAGCAAGGGCACAACGGCCCAGGGGCTGGCATCACCCCGCATTGGCCAGCCCAGACACACAGAGCTGTGAGATCCCCAGGGCATCCCCCAGACGGGACCCTTGGAGCAGGGGCAGGTCCAGCCCTGCCACTCAGGACACGCACCCGGGTGCCTGGGCTGAGGCTTTGCCCAAGCACATTCACCCTCTCCCAGCAGTATCTCCCCACCACACCAAACACCTTCCCAGTAAGGGGCCTGCTGCAGCCCAGAGTCTTCAACCATGACGTTACCTGACTTACCTTGACCTCAGTTAACATCTTACCCCACAGTTAACATCTCCTACAGAATACACACCGATGCTCAAGGACATTTCTCCGGCTCAGATGCAGTCTCAAAGTGTGGCTCTTTGGTAATTCCTTGTGGTTCCCTCCCCCCTTCTCAGAGCAGCCTCAGCACAAGATCAGAAGCTGGCTTGCTACAGCAGGGGCTCCAACACAGGTCCTCTCCTGCACCTGACAAAGGCCTGTTTGCACGCCTTGGAGAACATGATGTGGCTGACACCTCCCTGCCCAGCTCCCCCTGCCCCCTCGCACCCTCTGGGGCTGTCTCCCCCAGCCTATCTATGCACTGATGCTCTATCAAAGCCTGTGCCTGCCCCAGAGGAACACTGTGCTGGCTCTGGGGACAGGACAGCACTTGCAGAAAAAGGACAAGAGACTGCAGTATTCACAGGCTGCCCTGGGGAGTCCTGCTCCTTACAGAGATCCCCAGGCCTTGTAGCACAAGCCCTGGGTGATGCTGCAGGCATCACACCGTGTGCTCAGCCCCAGATGGCTCCAGTGAAGGTTGTTCCCTCGCTCCCAGTTCACACCAACATCCCTCTGGCTCCATACACTGCTCTTCCTCCTCCTGTGCCCAAACAGGAGCCACAGACCCCATTCAAACACAGGCTGGGCATCAGCAAGGAGCCCAAGCAGCCGCTTTCACTTGGCCACCTTCTGCCACGGATTCATGTCCTAGAACTACCAAAACCCTCTACCTGGGTGCGTTGTAGAGCAAGGGGAGGAGAGGTCCTGGAGCCTTGTGCAGGGATGAGGCTTGGGAGGGCTCTCAGGAAGCTCTGAGGCTGCTGCACACCGGTGTGCCCAGCTGCGGGTGCCAGGGCAGGCAGGGACCAGCTCATCTCTGGTGTGCACGTTTCCACCCTGACCCGGGCATGCTAAAGCCACGCACAGCTCCAAAAGCAGCGCTCTGGCCTCCTGGGGAGAGGCAAAGAACCCCTTGGCTCTCCTGCCACCCTTGAAACTGCTGTAACAATGGAGAAACATCTGATCCTCCAGGAGATGATGGAGGGAGGATGCTGGTGTCATTAGCAAGTTAATTAGAAAAACTCAAATGAAGCTTTAAACATTTTTATAATACATTTGGGCCTTTTTGGCAGGATTATTGCATCTTTCGGGTTTTCATTTCCCATTAAAGCATTCTCAGTAGTGCATATATAAAAGCCATGTGATCTTGGCTCCTTGCTGCCTTTTTTTTTTTTATTTTTTAAAGATGCCTTTTTTCTGGTAAGATTTATTAAATATTGTAATCACTTAAATTCTGGCAGCTTAAACACTTCCTTTAATAGCCTTGTTAAATGTGGATTAGATTTAAAATCCCTGCCTCTGAACTCTGGAGCACCACTATTTATATGCAACGTTAAAACAACTGAAAGCTTTACAAAGGGGTAATTACTGCTCTGCCGCAGGAGGACAGACACTGCCTTGCTAAGCTATTTCAAGGCAGGTTTTCCAGCCTCGCCCTTCTTGGGCAATACTACACAAGCACAAGTTGCTCTTCCTGAAGTACCCCTCAGGTCAGGGTTTGGGAAGCATCACTTGTAGAGCCCACGCCACTTAAAGCACTGCCAGCTTTGGCTGTGTTTTGTGACACCAAGAGCAGCCAGCGGCTCTTGCAGGACACTGAGCACCCCAGCAGTGGGACCCCATCACCCCAAACACCAGCAGCATCCTACCTGGCAGGAGAGTCCCCAGCAGCACCTACCTCCAGAGCAAGCAGGAACCTGAGCCTTACACTCCCCCTTTATAAGCTGAGCTCTGCAAACACACCTGCAGCCCATGAGCTGCTCTGATTAGTGCTGATGGGCAGCACCTGCAGCTCCTGCAGCCTCTGCATCCCTGCAGCTCTGCCTCCCCTTCGCACCCAATTACCTCCAGAAACTGGGGGCGCTGGGCTGGATGCTCGGACCACTCTGCTAATGACACCTGTGAGACTTCTGCAGCACCTGAAGGCTGCACACCCTGCTCATCCTCACAACCTGCCGTGCGTGCAGGCAGCACTGCGCACAGACCTGATTTAGTGTCACTTGAACCCCAGGAAAACTTTGAGGTGCCTTTAAGAGCAGCCAAAGCAGAGGAGAAATCTGCTTTCCCAGTTCCCCTTCTCTTCTCACATGCAGCAGCTCCAGGCTGAGATGTGGGGGGGGCATGCAGGAGCTTTCTACCCCAGCCTGGAGCTGCCCTGGCTCCATCCCCACCAGCCCCACACATCACCACTCCCCACGGATCTCCTCCTTCGTGCCGAAAATCCCCTCTGCTGCACCAGGCAGCTGCCCTGCAAGCCCAGTGAGGTTTGCCGGACACAAGGCAGGCCTCAAGAGTCAAAGCGCAAAGCCCAGCACCAGAGATGTGCTCTCCGTGCCCGCTGGTACCACTGATGTTTTGCACCGCTGTGGACAAGTTTCTTCTGCTTCCCATGCGGAATGCACTGGCAGTGGCCCCCACTGATGCCATCAGCCTGGTTAACTGGTGCTGGTGAGGAGCCAGAAGGCAGCACTGCCCTGCCTGCCCTGTGCCCACCCCATGGCTTCCTAGGAAGCCTACAGACCGGCTGCAGCAGACGGCAGCATCTCTTTCCCTGTCACTGCGCGTTAGCAGCAGTGGTGTCAAGGCTCTGCAGTCGGTCCTGTTTGCTAACAAACGTGCTAATGAGCTGGAAAGGGCAGGAGGGGAGCAGTGAGGTACAAATCGTGTCTTTGACACCAGTCCAGGTGAGCAGCGGAGCAGCACCTCAGGGGCACGCGGGCATCGCAAATGCAAAGCCACGGATGGAGGGAGGCCTGAGACATCCTGCAAGGGGCTGAAGAAGCTGCCCTGGCTCCTGGAGGGGGCTCAAGGGGCCTCTGCACCCCACAGCATGAGCACGGGCAGGGTGAGCCCCGCACTGGCCTGCAAGGGGCAGAGGAGCCCACTGCTGTGGCAGCCTCGCCTGGGCAGCACAAAACGCCTCAGTCCACGTTGTTGGAGGTATGAGTTTTGCTGAATACTTCTGAGGAGCAGAAGGTACCTTTGGGAACCCTAACTGCGTTTTAATGAAGATTTTTGCCATTGAATGTAAGTCAATTTTCTTGGAGTGATTACCCGATCTCTAGAGGGTATTGTAGGAACAGAGGAGAACTGGAGAGGGACAAGAACAATACCAAAGACTGGAAAAATTCTCAAAGAAGGAGAGACATTAAAACAAGACAGAAACAGAGAGAATAAATAATAAATGGTCTTGAAGAAACAGGCTGGGAGCTCGTCTCATCCCACTCCCATAGCAAAAGAAGAGAAAACACCATGTTGAATTAAAAGGTGGAATAAAGAGGAAATACCTTTCTCACGCAGGCTGTAACGAGTCTCAGCACCGCACAGGCCCAGGCATGGACAGAAAGTCAGAGTGAGGGCTTTAGGGCTGAGGTCCCTGCAGCCGAACACCGGTGAGGGGTGCTCCAGGACACCCCAACCTGCGGATGCTGTGCTCCCACCCCTGGGTGCCAATTTTCCATCCTCTGGATCTGCAGGTGGCACCCGCAGGGACGGCCACAGGTAAAACACGGGAATAAATCGGTTTACTATGTGCTAACGCAGAAAGAGGTCCAGGAGTGCTTCTTTCCTGTCCAAGTCAGTCCTGTGAAGCTGGCTACTGGGGATGGGACTTCAGGGAATGAGAAACACTTCGGCTCTGCACTAGAAACTGAAGGCTTTGTCCATTTAAAACTCATAAACCAACACAGACTGCAAGTTAAAAACTGGGGAGCCCTGTTCATGTGGAGCACTGCAACAGCCACCCTGCTCGCTGTGAATTGTTTAGCTCGATGCACTTTCACACCGGCCCCGCTTGCTCAGTGCCCTCCTCTCGATTACGCGTTCATGGCAGAGGGGTCAGGAGGAACGGGTCACTTAAAATGTAAATAAAAGTGGCCCTGGGAGATGTGCTGGGGCATTTATTTATGCTGTTTATTACTGTAAAAGTGTGACCATGAAGACAAGCCCCTATCACGGTAACTTGTGCAAATGGACGTGTTTAGGAAAGCATGCGTTAACCACAGCTCACCCGCGCGGTGGTGCCGGGCCCGGCTGTCTGTGTGCGGTGGCAGAGCCCCGTGGCCCTGCACTGCTGAGGGAGGAGGAGCTGCTCCAAAGCCATGGCAGTGGGCAGCACACGAGGCGGTGCTGGCCCCGCACACCGCGGCTGCGCTCGGGACAGCGTGGGCCCAGCAAGCACCGAGCACAGGGATGCGCAGAGGCGCGGGGAAGCAGCCAGGAGACGCTCTCCAAATGAGATGCTTTGTGGCAAAGAAGCGAACTGGTGACACCGAAACCTCCCTGAGTCTGGGTTTGCCAATTCAGGTGTCTTTAAAACGGACACTATTTTAAGCAGAAGTTTTGGGGCTTCTTCATCTGACGCCATTTAACGTTCTCAAGTACGAATTCAGTGTGGAAATTAGGTTCTTCATTCTGGACCAAATTAAGCACTGCAGCCACACAGAAGGGTTGGCCTTTGTTTTGTGCTTTACAGAGCTTTTTGCTGCGCTGACGTTTTTTGGAAGCTGTTTAATGTCAAGCCAGTGCTCTGGACAGCAAACACCAGGTTCCTGCCGCTCTCCCCTGGAAGCTCTCCCAGCAGCTTCTCCTCCTCTGTGAACAGCAGCCGTCATTCCCGGCCCATGGATCTCGGCCAGCTCAGCTCTGCTCCAGCTGCCCCGCGCACACAGGCAGGGCCAGGCGCCCAGGGGACCATGGACATCGGCCACCACCGTGTCCTCGGGCCAGGCAGGGATCCCACCTGCCACAGGCCACATGGGATCAGCGTGCATGGAAGCCCAAACTGCGGGGAGCGGAGCTGCTCGCGAGCAGGTGAGAGCCCAGGGCAGTGCACAGGGAAGGGGTGCAGAGCAGCGTGCAGGTCCCCACCACCCAGCACACCCTGTGCGAGTGCATCCCTGTTCCCTTTGACCTGGGGCATGCGGCCAGCCCAGCCTCGCTTCTCGCCGTGGGATGGGGATGTGGGCAGGGACAGGGACGGGGGGGTCCAGCATTACCGCTGGGCTCAGGAGCAGCTTTTCCTATGAACTGTTATTAGCCCTGTATGGAGGGTGATAATAACAAGCCATTAATGGGAATCTGTTTGAGTGCCACTGTGTGGCAAGATCGTAAATTAATGGCCGTTTCATTTATTGTCATTTTACCTATAACAAGATGCTGATTTTCCCCCTGGGATAATGAAATTGGCCTGCAAGAACCATAAATCCTCACCGTGGTGTGAGGCTGGCACAAGGTGTTGGATTAACGGGCTAATGACAGAGATGTGAAAGCTCATGAATCGTGTGGCCGCAGGAGGAGCAGGGGGGTCGGTGCCAGCACCCGCACCCAGGCATTGCTAAGGCTGATGGCGAGTGATGTCAGATGTCAGACCAGGAAGATCCAAACCTCGCCCTCCTCCCTGCATGCCCTCGGCAGCTTCATTTTCTGCTCATGGAAAATCAGTTTTTAAAGGCAAACCTGTCAGACCCGAGCAGCCCGGGATCCCCACTGACCCTCATCCCCACCAGGGCTGTCCCAGGCAGATGCCTGGCCTGCCTGCACGTGAGCAGTTCAGGGTCAGCCAGGAGGGAGAGTTGATGAC
Organism: Lathamus discolor; assembly: GCF_037157495.1. Classification (NCBI taxonomy): domain Eukaryota; kingdom Metazoa; phylum Chordata; class Aves; order Psittaciformes; family Psittacidae; genus Lathamus; species Lathamus discolor. The sequence goes on from NC_088889.1 coordinate 92,070,835, forward strand.
TTCTGCTCCCTTCACCTGCAGCATAAACCAAAAACACGTACCGGACATAGGCTCTATCAAGCCGAAAGGCTTCCTTTGCCACATGCTCCCTGCCATTGCCAGTACTATCAGCCAAGGACTTTCCATCTGTGGACAAACACGACTTCAAAACAATGCCCAAAATTAAAGTTAGAAAGTAAAAGTTTCTCATAATGAGGTCTTTCAGTGGAAAAAAGAGTTAGAGCTCTTGGGATGATGACGACCCGCTCCATCCTGCTGCAGAGGTACCAGGAAGGATGGGAAGGAACACTTCCCTCCTCATGCCCATCCCTGCAGTGGTGCAGGGCCACCAGGACAGTGATCCAGGTATGAGAAGGGCTGCAGGGGGTCACTGATGGAGCACCCCCAGCGCCGGTCACACCAGCGTGACACCAACTTCCTGCACCCCTCGAGGGCTCCAGCCGCCCGCCAGGGTCTGCGGGAGCACTCGCTCCTTCCCCATTTCTCTTCTCCCAACAACCCAACCAGGTTTCAGCTTCACCCAGTGCGAGGCAGGAAATCGCTCCAGGGCACAACACTGTCACTGTCACCTTGCCCCGGGACAGCCAAGGGGCCCTGCAGCAGAGGAGGGTGATGGGGAGGAGGCCCCCGAGACCCTCCACTGCTCCCGGGAGCCCTCTGTAATCCTGCCCCTCCTGCAGCCCAGCCTCAGGAAGGGCTCACAGCTCGGGGGTTTTTCCTTGCATAATTCATCACAGATATCACTTTAAATATTGCTATTTTCCTCACTCGGATATGAGAAATATTAACTGGCCAAACTTTGCTGTGGCTGTCACCATCCTTTTAGCAGTGTGATTGCCAGGGGGGGATTTATGGTCCTCCCCGCACCTGGGTTATTTGAGTTTTGCTTTGCTGCAGGGCCAGGGCAACAATAAATTTCCCTCTCCTCTGGAACATGCTCTAACCTCTCATTTTCTAATAAAGCGTTAAACCTTGGAGCAACCCACACTGGCCTCAGTGCTTGCAGGGAGAGGAGCATCCGCTGAGCCAAGGAGCTGCTTGCGGGGTGCTGGAGGGCACTGCTGTGGGCTCTTCCCCAGTGGGGCTCTTCCTGTGGTAGCTCTGATGAATCCTGGCTTCCCTCCCCAGGCAGAGGCTGCATCCTGCCCAGCCCTGGGAGCACTGCACCCAGTGGGCTCTCAGTGGTGCTGGGGTGGGGTTTAGGGCCAGGGGCCAGGCCCTTCAGCTCTGCTTTGGTCAGCGAGGGGCTGGGACAGTAAAAACAGTCCAAGTGGAGCTGAGGACGCTGTCGAGCGGGAGGCATCCCGTGATGCCGGCCAGGAACAGGCCACCTGCAAGCTGGAGGAGCCCCTGAGGGGAAATGCAGGAGAAACCCAGAGGTGCTCAACGGGATGTGACCAGGACAGAGTGACGAGCGGGAAGCAGCCCGGGACCCCCCGCACCCCATGGATGGGGCATCCCCAGTGTGTCCTCACGCTCCAGCCCGTGCTCCTGCAGTGCACAGCAGAGGCTCAGGGACTGCAGGACCCAGCCAGCAGCACAGTGCCCAGCATCAGCACGGGGTTATTGTGTTAGAAGGGTCCTAGCCGGGGTCTGCCACCCGCTGTGCCACCTGCAGACCTTCCCCAAGCCAAGCAGCACCTTAGGAGAGGCTGATGGGCCTGAAGGATGGATGGGTGGATGGATGGTGCTGGTCTCGTTACAGCACCGGAGGCAGCCGCAGCATCAGGCTTTTACCGGCTGAGCTGCTGGGTGAATTACGGCAAGGTTCTGCATTGTGGTAATATGATTTTTTCAATATATTCTGTTTGGATTGGCAGGTTGGTCTCACTCTTTCTCAACTGACTGATAAAGCACTAGACAGGGGATTAGTCCTCTTGGAAGCTAAAGAAAGAGGTAATTTGGGTTGTTTATAGCCTGCAGGGGTAGAATCAAAATGTACAATACTGAGAGAGTCAAACTTTTACAGCGTACGGCACAGCTATAACTCAGAGCAAGTATCAAACATTACAGTCCTGTGAAATGCATCCCTGTGACAAAAGGCTGGAGAGGCAGAAAGAATGAGAGGAATTAATCTGTCCTTGGGACAAATATTATAATGAAGACAAGAAGTGCCGAGAAAATTAACCCCTGCTTGGGCTGGTTTTAGCATCTCCTGGTTAGCCCCGAAGCCTCATCTCTGCACTTTGCGTGATGTCGGAAATGACCCATACCCTGAGAGGATCCTGGGTAGGCGTAGGGGCCTATCAGACCCAGTCTGACCTTGGCTTTTCCGCATTAAAAGAGTAACAGCTTTCCATCAACTGGGCTTTGCTGGATTTTCATAGCTATTAAATCTAATTGCTCAGATAGAGTTATAAAATTATAATTTTAACCATGCAATTTAGATGGAGTAACCGGTCGTCTGTTTCTGTGATTATCCCTGATTATTAAATGAACAGCTGCCTCCAAATATGTTTGCAACAAACTAATTCAATGAGTGCATGTGCCTGAATATTCATGCCCCCGACCAGCGGCACAGGCTTCCTCGAGTTTTTCACTGTGGCCTTAAAAGTTAATGTATGCCGGCAATTTAAATAAACACACTTCCATCAGCTGCTGCGGCTGCTCCAGGATCCAGCACCCCTCTGCCAGCACCCAAGGTGCCCCAGCCCCTGCTGCGCCAGCGGAGCGCGGCCAGTGCCGGCTTCTCCCGCACCCTGTTTGCGGCTCGACAGCCGCGCTCCGGAGCACCACCACCGTGTGACGCTGCACAGGCCCTTCGGTTTAGCTTTGCCACCACGGTCTGCAGCCACACCAAGGAGCCGGGGGTAACCTGCCCTCCCCGGGCGCTGACACACGGGTGATGCTGCCCGGCACGACAGCAGCGGGCGGCTGCCCTGGCCTGCCGGGCCGTGCCGCTGGGGAGCGGCTCCTCCCAGCCCCGCAGCCACCGCTTCATCAGGAATTCCACTTCCCTCCTTCCAAAGGAGCTGCCGCCACGCTGCCAGCCGGGGGATCCACCCACTCCCTGCACGGACTGGGGCAAAGCTGCGCCAGGGCCGCTCTGCGCGGAATAAAACCTGCTCTCGCATCCTTAGCTAACACAGCGTGCGCGTTGTCCTTCCATCCCTGCGAACTCTGCGGGGGAAGCTGCGCTTTTACTGACGAGTAGAACATTTTAGTCGTATTCATGGCGTGATACAGATTGCTTAGAGAAAAGCATCGCCTTGTAACACAAGCAGGTGCCCAAGCGTGGTTATTTCACCTGGTGCTGCTCAGATGCACCAGAGTTTGCCCAAGGGTCTCCCAGCCTCCGCAGCACTGTGCAGCCTCTAGAGCCTCACAGAAACCCCTGCACTTGGGAATGTGCTGGGATTTACATACTTACTGGAGAGAAACAGCTGCCATGCAGGAAAGAGGCTCCCAGGATGCATTTCCAAGGCACCTATTAGGCAAATGCTGGGTTCTCCAGGAGATCCCTCCTGAACACAGCAGCCGCTCAGCTGGAACAGCCGAGCACCAGCCCGGAAAGTGGAGCCTAGTTTAGGGCAGTGACTTGTGCAGCCTCTGACTGCGATGTCTTCCTCACATCCCCATGGACACGTCCCTTGGCAAAGGGATCACCATTCAAAAGAATGTATTTTTAAAAGCTTTTATTAAAGATCCAAGATAAAAAAAAAAATCTATTAAAGTATTTGAAATGTAAAGTAGGGCTTTCATTTTAACAGCATCCCTGATGCCTTTTGTCTCTTTCTGCATAGAGGTTTCACAAGAACATACACAGCTTGACAGACTTTCAGATGGTGTTAAAGAAGGTAACATCTGATTGAGGGGGGAAAGAAACAGTTTGCCTGAGACGGGCCAGAGCTGGACTCTGATTCACTGCTTTGTGGAACCAGGGGCACGGGGGGGAAAGGGAGGACCACGAGGGCACCAGTGCTGGAGCTGCCACCTCTGCTCGAGGACAGGCACACGTGGCACTGCCAGGTCCCCGAGCACAGCCCTCAGCCAGCGCTGCCGGAGCTGCTGCCGGCCACGCTCCCTGTGCCGCAGGGACGGTAGGAGACAGGCGCAGGGAAGGAGCAGGGCACTAAGGCAGGACAGTGCCAAAGGCAGTGAGAGCTGTGAGCATTGGCCCTTTCACCTCCCCACCACCTCTCCCAGTGCCCACCCTCCATCAGGGTGTCCTGGCCCCACAGCAGTGGTGTGTCTGGCTCTGACTGGGGGTCCCCCACCTCTGCAGTGTCCCATGGCTGAGGCAGAGCCCTCTCTCCAGTGTTTCCAAGGGGAGGGTTTGCTTTCAGCTTCCCCCCTGAAGTCTGCAGGGAGGGGAAGGGGGGTCTCTGAGCATCTGGCTGGAGTCCCCTTAACAAAGCCCTTCCCCTCCTCTTGAAAACGTGCTGCTTGTTTCGGCCTCCACTGATCCCGCAGCCCTCAAACACCAGCTTCTCAGCACTGAATTTCCAGCAGGACCCCTCAGGCAGGCTCTGCATTCGGTCACGCTGCAGGCTGGGGTGCAGCTCTCCGGGAGATGGGTGACTGCTGAGCTGAGGGCTGAGCCCACCTCTGCTCCCGATGCTGCTGGGGAGCTGCAGCTGGAGCCGGCCCACTGCCCACGCCGCATCTCGCCATAGCCCGGCCCGTGACAGAGGCCACGGGCCCGCAGTGGCTGCCAGACGGGCCCCATGAGCTGGAGCATCTCCCAGTCCTGCGACCCTCCTGCCTTCAGCAGGAGCCACCGGCTCTGTGGGGTGATCCTGGCCAGGCAGGAGCCGGTCCCTGCCCTGGGGCTTGATGGGGATGCTGCTCTCCTGGAGCCGGGATGACAGGAGCAGGCACCAAGGAATGCTGCTGCTGCTGTAACAAGAAGCGATAGATTAAAAAGCTAGTTAAAAATTCATGCAAGAGAGCAGAGTTTCCCAAGCATATCAGAGTTAATATTTATAAAGGGGATTGTTGCTCAGTCTCAATTATCCTAAAAGCTTGGTACAATTGATGCATTGGAGAAACCACGAACACAGGCATGTCAAGGGAAAACCATTCCCTGTGACCGCTAACAAAATGCAATCAGATCTGCAACATGTGGAGCCAATTGATTTTCAACAAGTTATACCATGTAAACAAATGATTGATTCTCAGGCTCCTTTTATTTCTGAGCAAGCAGCCAGAAACCTCTCCAGCTACTCTGAGCAGGTGAGGCTGGTGGTAAACAAGGGCTGCAGAGGGGCAGCATGCAGTCCTTTCATCAACCTGCGAACAGCAGGAGCTTTGATTTCTTTTTTCCCCCAGCCCCTTAAGCAGCCACTAAATAATCAACAATTCCTCAAGTAAGCAACCCCCTGATCATGTGAAATCTTTGTTGCCAGTGGTCATGTCGGACCAGCTCCTGCCTTCAATGAGAATCAGGAGGATTTTATTGCATTTTGCCTCCTCTGATGTTTCCAGCCTTCCTCTGATTTACCCGAGACAGATGAGGCAGGAGTATCTCCAAGAGCTTTATCACTTCTCCCTGTCAGCGGCTGCTGCTAAGTCAACAGTGCAGTGGTGTGTGTCTGCACTGCCCGTGCAGAGGTTGCTCAAACCGCTCTCTGCTCCCGGTGAAACCAATAAGCCGCACTCCACTGCACTGCCTGTGCCCACGGCAAATTACACCTCGGCCCATCCCTGGCACACTGCAGGGTCAGCGCGCAGAGGTGGGTGCCCCAAGAGCTGCACCTCCCGGTGCCCCATGCACAGCCCCTCCTTGGCTTTGCCTGGGCACCTCATGCCTGCACTGGTTCCCTGGCCTGTGAGCAAGGACTGGCCCATCCTCCCCAGCCTGTGAGCACAGCCTGCCATGTTGCACTCTGTGTTTTACTTGTCCATCACTCTACTTGCCTTCTCCCCCTTACTTATGCTGCTGGTCACATCCTCTTTGGCACTGGGTTGGTTCTGGCAACACAGAGGCATCAGCAGTGGGCAGAGCATGCTCCTGGTGCAGCTTGGTGACAGGTAGTGTGCTCCCGGTGCAGCTCTCGCCCTCCCTCCCAGCCTTCAGAGCCTCACTGGAGTGCTGCTGAGAGTGCTGATTGCATATCTGAGGAGGGGAGAGCCACATTTCCCTGAACTGTGATAATTAGTTCAACAACAGCAATGAAAACACATTTCCAGAGCTCCACCGCTGCTCAATCCCGCCTTGTTCGCAGGGTGATGTGCAGTTGGGTGATTCTGCAGCGCAGGGTCCCGAGGGCCCCAGGGGACGGTGGCTCCCAGGGCTGGGGGCACTCTGCTCTTCCAAGGATGCCAGCTTGTGCGGGGACTGGGCAGTGCAGAGCTGCTGTCAGGGCAGGGGGGGCCAGGCAGCCCCTTCCCACAGAGCAGGGCTGTGCCCCAGGACCCTGTAGGGTCCCTGTGGCTGCAGCAGGGACCCAAGTCCTTCCCAGAGCAGCAGCCTCCTCTGCCAGGGCCTCTCGTGCCAGGACCCTCACGGTGGGGATCCCCAGGGGTGGCAGGGCTGGGGTCCCCCCGCTGCCACCCCGCGGTGTCCCCGGTCGCACATGAGCCGCGCAGGGATGCGCTGCCCGTGGTGTGCCGCTCGGCTGCCGGCCCCATGCCTGCTCCCGGTGCCAGCGTCTGGCTCGATGCCCTGCACGTGGGCACAAATTCATCCTGAAACACAAACAACGGAGGAGGCAGCGAAGCCGCCGCGTGCGTGGGCACCGAGATTCCGGCACAGCAGAGACTTCCCAGGGCCAGGAGTGTTTCTGTTTAAAATTAAAATGGTCTTTTTAAAGCAGATTAAAACCCGTTTGAAAGCAACCGTGAACATCTGTGATCTCACAGCAAAGGCTTTCCTGCCTCTTTCAGAAATTGCCCCGTTCCCGTTATAATATCAGCATAATTCTGCCTCCTTATTTCAAGCTTGCAAGATATTTATATTTCAAATAATTTTTATAGAGCTCAACTGTGAATTGCAAGCTGTGTTTTCTGCTTATGTATTAATTGTATGTGTGTGTCCAGTGCTAAGCCTTATTGCCATGTAATTCGTGCAACGTAATTAACCATGTAGAAACCGTAATACATTGTGTTTGGAAGAGTTACATCCAGTTAATCTAATTGGCTAATAACATCTTTTCATTTAGCAGCACGTACAGTATTTCCAGTGATTGAATTAATGTCATGTTAACGGCTGCTTTTTGCAACAACATTTGGCATAAATTGCATTAAAAATTGATGTTCGTACAAATGTATTTTGAATACAGCTCAGCATGCGGCCTGGGAAAACACTCCTGGTGTTTATTCAATCAGCTCAGCGCGCAGGAGCGCTCGGAGGAGCAGCACCCAAGAGCCCTGCCCTGACGGCTGGGGGACGGGGGGATCCCCGTGGGGCGCTGCCCCCCGTCCTGCCGCGGGCCCCGACAGGCTCTGCCCTGCCGCAGGAAGCAAACCCAGCCACACAGACGGGCCCCCCCCCTGCAGCACAGCCCCAGGAGAGCGGAGCCACAGGGCCGAGCCTGCGGACCACAGCCACGGGCGTGATGGAGGAGCCGCTGCTCTGCCTTGCTCCGGCGTTGCTCCAGAAGCTGCTGGATCTCGGAGGGCAGAGTGCAGTCAAAAGGAGCGCTTGAAAATGAGACCTCAGGTGCCCAGGTGAGACCTGTGCGCAGGTGAGGTCTCCGGCGGGGCTGCAAGTGTCTGTGCAGGTGCCTCGTTTGTTTCCATGTGCATCACCAACCCCCAGCTTCAGCCTGAGCCTAGAGCAACGCTGCGGAAATAGAGGGGCAGAGGTGCATTGGCAGCACCGCAGCCTGCCCACCCGGAGCCCTCGGGAGCCTGCTGGCAGCGAAGGGGACAGGACGTGCCCATCACAGCAGCGCAGGTGCCACCCCAGCGGGAGCGGGCGAGGGCAGTGCCCTGCAGGGGGCACAAGTGCCCCGCACACGCCCACGGCCGGGCAGTGTCCCGGCTTGTCTTGGCACAGGCAGAGCCCCAGTGCACAGGCGCCAGCCTGCCACAGTGCCTCAGGTCTGGGGCTGTCCTGTGTGCGCATTGCACACGCACTTAAACGCGGACTCAGCTCCTCAGGCTGGAGCACAGGCTGCTCAGGAGAGAAAGGCACCGCTCCCAGGCTCCTGGGCTGCCCAGGGCTGCCTGGGCGTGCTCATGGACTGACACGTGAGGGTCCTGCTTGGCAGCAGGGCTGGGGGTGCCTCCACTTCTCGTGCACACACACACACCCCCCCCCCAACCCCTTTCTTCCTCCTCACAGTGCTTCAGGAGTTCTTTTTGCTCTGCAGTGAATAAATAACAAGAACTGGGTTTTGATTCTGCATGGCAAAGATGCTGCTTTGAGGGCTGCCTGTGATCCCTCAGAGCCGGCTCACTCTGCCTTTGTTGTGCATCGCTACTAGAGAGGAAAATAATGGCTTGTGAAATTCAAGGTGCAAAGTGGAGACTGTCAAGGAAAACGGTTGAGCCCATACAGACTTTTTGCTTTTGTGCTTAAATTTACATAGAGTGTCTCGGGCTTCATTATTTACAGACTGTGTCTTTCCCAATTCCTCTGGCAGGGCCTGGAGCGGTGGTGAGGACATGGCAGCCTGGGAATAGCCCGGGAGGTGGCACAAACACAACCCCACCATTTCAGATCCACTGTCCCTCTGTCCCTCCCTCTCCTCTCTGCACTGAACCATCTGCAATGCACACATTTCACACGTAGAAGCAGAATGCTGGTGCTGGTGCCAGTCCTCTGCCCAGGCTGCTGTTACCTCTTGGATGGTGGTGAGGTTTCTGCCTTTGTCATCTTCAGAGCATCTCTTCCTTGGCCACCCCAGCACCCGGCTGTGCCCTGAGCGCTGCTGCCCTGGCTCACGGTGCTTTGGCACAGCCAGACAGGACACCTGGCTCCTCCATGGCCTGAGCTACCTGGTAAACAGAGCAGAGGGGCAGAGGCTGTTTCTGGGGGGCTACAGAAGTGCCCAGGCCATGGTGCTGCTGTGCTGGTGGATAGCAAGAGCCCTTTCCCTGGAACAGAAGCCGCCTCCTCTCTTCCCCTGGTCCTGCTGCTCCAGGCCGGGTGATAACAGCCATTCACATGTCCCAGCTCCATTTCATCTCCAGCTTGTTCTTCACTGATCATCTGCGTGCATTCAGCAGATGTGGGCAAAGAGGGCAATGTTACCATGGGGAGTCTGCCCAAGGGGGGGTTGCCACAAGCACCTCAGTGAGAAGAGACCCCCAAGAGCCGATACCTGAACTTCAGGCCTCTACAGTGCTGCCAGAGGACTAGAAACAAGCCTTTGGGATGATGATCCAGAGAGCCAGGAGGAACCTGGCAAGCTCACAGGACAAGCATCCTGGAGCGGGAAGGTGGGAAGCCCCGACCTGCTGCCTGCACCCTCTTCAGCCTCAGCCCCACAGGTTCTGCTCACACTCACCCTGAATCCCTGATTTCAGCTGCAGCAGGGTCCTCCCTGGGCATCTTTCCAAAGTCAGAGCCTCTGACCAAGCCTGGCAGCACTGTGGCCTCACTGGCTCTCATACTCTGCATTTCCCACTCTGGAGGAACAGTGAGAGACCTTCTGTGACTTTTCAGCAATACACAGCTCCATCTTTAAGAACGGAGACAAGAAAAGCTTCTCGCAAAGCCTCAGTGTTTCCGGAGTCAGCAGCAAAGGCAGTGCCTGCTTCCCGAGAGCACCTTTGTGAGGACCACAGCTCCACCACCCATCGTGGCCTCTTAACAATTTTCAATCAATTACAGAGGAACGCCTGCACATCGCCAGAATGCTGAACATTTCCCACAGCCAGGGCAAACCACATCCCCTGGGAAGATGGGTCTGAGGTGGAACAACACAGCAAACAGCAGGACCTGGGGCTCAGGCTAAGCTCAGGGCTGGGGAAGGAGACTCATGGATCTGCACGTGGCACTTCCACTGAACAACTAGAGGACCTCTGGAAGATGTGACCACTGGTTACCAGCCCTGCAGGTGCACAATTTACTTAATTTAAAGCAACAGCTAAAATGAGATTTATTGGAGAATATTGTATCCAACATCAAAGTGAGTGAACTACGTGCTTAAAGGTCATTTCTTAAAGTAAGTTCAAAGAGAATACGTACTACAGAACTTGTGAATGGCATTTTTAAAAGAGCAGCTTTTGTTTCCTTTCAGATTTGTGAACAAATTTAGCGCTCCTAAACAGGGGCATAATAGAACCAGACTTAAACATCTGCAGCGCAGCCAGGCAGCAGGCAAGGCTCCCAGCAGCTCTGCTGATGCGCCTGCACCCCAACAGGCAGCCCTCAGCCTGGTCACTTTGTCCTCTCCTGCTGCCCCTTGTCGCTGCCTGCGCCCACCCCTGCCAGGGGCACGATGCCAGCCCTGGTGGGCCTGTCCCTCGTGCTCCACCGGCTCTGGCGGCAGAAGCTGCCAGCCTGGGAGGTCAGGGGCTCTTCAGCACCAGGCTCACCCCACAGAGATGGGGGTCACCCAGGGTGGGGCACCCCAGTGCCCTTGCACCGTTGTTCCTGGGCAGGCACCACGGGTGGCTCCTCGGCTGCGCCCGGTGCCAGCCAGTGCTGGCTCCACCTCGCTGCCACTGAGCATGGGGGCTGCAAGACTGTGAAATAAAACCACCCTGTTCTGTTTCTTCCTCCTTCCCCTGTAAAACTGCTTAAAACTCGAGTTTCTTTTCCCTTCCCTCTCTGAAATGTGTATTTTATTCCAATGAAATACTATAACTTTCCTACAGGGAAAACCCGCAGGAGCACCGGCACACTTTTACCTCCCTTCCAGAACAGAGCGGCTCCTGACACACAGCACGACAAGGGAACCTGCTGCCTCTGGTGCCACCTTCAGCACACATGGCTTTCCCCATCTTTGCCCAGAGCATGGCATGATGGAGCTGGGATCAGCTGGACACAGTGCTGGAGGTCCAGCGTGCTCAGAGCAACTTCTGCAGGGCAAGGGGGAGCAGCCACCCCCAGCCCACTGCATGGCCGGGGACACAGGTTGCTCCATGGGCACTGGCTGGGTTCACATCCAGCACAAACTTTTTCCCTCGTTTCTCCTTGATGGAGTCAAAATCCTGATGTATTTTTTTTACTCCATGCCCGGCAGTGCATTCTGCTCCTGCTGGGAAGGAGGGGTTTGGTTTAAGACACTTGTACAAGCAAAGGCAAAAAGGACAGGAAAATTGTTGGTTGTAGTGGCACTTGTCCGGGAGCCCAGAAAACACCAGGAAAACAATGCACAGATACATTTGTGCTGATGACAGCCTGGTATCTTGTCTTCTCACAGACATTTTCCATGCCTGTAGAAAAACACACCTTCTGCTGTCTGTGAGAGCACCATTCCTGTGCTGCAGCAAAACCCACACAGCTGTGAAGGGCACCACGAGTGGCCTAGGAGCGTTTCACAGCTCGGGGGGGGGATGTTTCCTGTCCTTGCCCTGTTGCCTTCTTTGCAGCTTGTACAGGCTTGATTTTCCACCTCACTCAGTTGTTGCTCATCAGCTCCATGGGCAAACACCCCCATACACAGCCTGTGCTATGACAGGGGGTGGAGGAGCTGAGTTACTACTGCAGCATCACCAGCTGGAACCCCACGGCACCCACAGCCTGCGAGGGAGCAACAAGGAGCTGCCTATGGCACACGTGCACCCAGCGCAGCCCCGGCCCGTGCCGCCTCTGACGTGGCTCACACGCGGCGAGGGAAGGAGCCTCGTCCTGCAGAGTGCACCTGCAGCGGCGGGGAGTGGTTGGAAAGGCCATGCCCCTGCAAGGCAGGCGGTGCAGCAGAGAACAGCCTCTGCCTCGGTGGGCAGGAAAGAAGCAAACCCCCATCACACGGGGAAGCGGCAGTGAGCAGGGAGGCAGAGTGTGGGCTGCAGCCGCCAGCCAGGACTGCGGCTGCTTAGAGGCCTTGGCATGCTGCAAAGAGCCGATCCCCACAGCCTTCAAAGGCAAATCAGGGGTCCTAGTTCCAGCCAAGCACCAGCACAAACAGGACTGACAGCCCAGCTCACTGGAATACGTGTCACTGCAGTCAGCATCCCACTGGAATCCCTGGAACACACAAGCACACCCAGAAAAAGACTTAAATCACAGAACCACAAAGCAGTTAGAAGTCATGTTCATAACAGTCATTAGTGCTGATTCTCACACTCTTTACATAGGAGCAGCACGTAATAATAATTTCCAATTATATTACGCTTCTCCAAGGTGCATTAACCACTTTTATCCATCCGATTAATTGGAGCCATCTCTGCTGCATGGAGCAGAGTTACATCCCTCCAGAGGGAAAGCAGACAGTTAATAAAAACTGTTGCTGTGGTACTAATGCAGGAACACACAGCTCTCACACACCAACACTCACAAGCACACTCACTGCAAACAGGCTCCTCAAACCCGGATGTGTGGCATTACCTGCACACGTGCCATCAAACACACCTTGCAGGCAAACACATACCTGCTCTTGCACAGCGCCAATTAGAATCATGGAATCCCAGAGTGGTTTGGGTTGAAGGGACCTTAAAGCTCATCCAGCTCCAACCCCTGCCCCGGGCAGGGACCCCTTCCACTGGAGCAGCTTGCTCCAAGCCCCTGTGTCCAACCTGGCCTTGAGCACTGCCAGGGATGGGGCAGCCACAGCTTCTCTGGGCACCCTGTGCCAGCGCCTCAGCACCCTCACAGGGAAGAGCTCCTGCCTTACATCCAACCTCAACCTCCCCCGTAGGCTTGCGCATTTTCTAGCACTGCCTCCAGAACACGTCCTCCAAGCCCAGCGCTGCCATCCGGTTTTCCTGGCTTCCTGGGAATCCTCTCCCACCCCCCGCTACCAGCCCACCTGCTCCGCTGGGAAAGCAGCACCCAGAGACCCGGTGCCCTCCATCCACCCCGTCTGGATGCGCCGTCCCTCTGCCTGCTGACTGCCGCTGTGCGCTGCGAGCCTCGCCAGGGCCACGCCAGCACGCGCCAATCCTCCTCTCCCTCCGCCCGGGACACGCAGCCAGGAAGTTCTGCTGAAAGCAACAGCTTCAGTGAAGGCAGGTGCACGGGGCCCAATCTGTGCAGGCAGAGCTGACCTGCTGCCATGACCTGGGGTGAGATGTTATGTGCTTGAGAGGGGTGAACGTTTCCGTGCAAATTCTTCAGGCACTCGGTTCTTCAGATTCTTCTTGGCAAGAGACGAAGGGAGATTCCTCTCGTGCAGAAAAGCAGACATTGGCGCACAACGGCAGAAACGGAGGGCAGCATGTGTTTAAAATACAGTGCCTGGGACATCTGGACGTGTGCAGGCAGCACACAGACCTGGTGTCAGCTGCACATCGGATGGAGCCCCAAGGTGCGGCTCCAACAAGAGATAAGGAGAGGTCTTCAAAAAGACTGCCTGCTGACCCTGCTCTGAGGCCGGAACACATCCCCTTTGGTGCCATTAAAGATTGTTTTCCTGTATCCAAGCCTCCAGGGAAGACCCTCCTAACTGTGAGGTACAGCCGGCAAGGCTGTGGATCAGCCCAGGACTGTCTTGCTGTTTGGGGAAGGAGGCAGCTCCAGGTCTATTCAGCTCACACCACAAGAATTATGTCTGTTACACTGGTTTTGTGCAAAGCAAAGGGATATTTCTCCTAACCCGCATTTAATTTCTGCACATAAACCCCTCTAAACCTAAAGTTCCCATTTATTTTATGTGCTTAGATATTTCCTCATGAGTTGCAGGTGAAATCCATGTCCTGGCACACACATAAAAGCAAATGCAGAAGGAATGTGTCCTGGCAATATATGCATCATCCCTGGGGATTAATCTTTTCTTGCTGGGAAGGAAGCCCTCTCAGCTCACACACATCCCAGCTATTCATTTCTCTCAAAATAAGTACATTTCAGGACAAAAATAGACATGTAAATACAGAACGTGCTCCTCTGGCTCTGCTCTGGAGGCAAGGTGACAACTGGCAGTTAGCAGGAAACTTGCGTACAACTTACAAGCAGCTTATTAAGAACGCATCAACCATCCAGCACTGGGGAACAGTCAGGACCCCGGGAACAGGCACAGATCCCGGCTGTGTCACACTCAGCAGATACACGTGCTGCTGCGCTCTGGTCTAGGAAAGCATGGCAAAAACCAGTGAAATGCAGGGCAGGGCCACCGGAGCATGGGACAGGCAGGGCAGAGCACGGGGACCAGCACAGCCCGGCAGTGGGATCCGGCACCACGTCCTCTGCAGCCCTGTCCCAGAGCGTCCTCTCCTCCTGCAGAACAGAGCCCGCGCCTCTGCCATGGGTGGCTGCTGCGGTCCCCTCTGGTGTGGGGCAGGCAGGAGCAGGGGCAGGACTCCCCTGTCTGCTACCTCTACATCCACATTTCTCACAGGAAACACCACCCGGAGCTTTGTGGGACTGTGAATATGAATTGCTTTGACCTCACTTAGTCTGATATGGTGGAGTACTAAATCTCTATTTTTCAAGCATTAAGCCTGTGTAATAGAAGGATGCTGCGAGCAATTTGCAATAAGATGAAGGGATATTACTGTCCTGGGAGACAGACAATCCAACCACATCCACAAATTGATAACAGAGATAGTGGCTTAGGTTCATGCTAGCTATTAATTAAGGGCATGTTTTATGTGGAAGACAATACCGGCTTACAGCGGCAGGTACTTGCTGGGCTCCCCTTCCCCGCGGTGAGCAGCGTGCGGCAGCTGGAGCGCAGCCAGCCGGGTTAGCTCGCCCCGCCGAGCCCTGGTTCGTGCCCTTACGTTTGAGTCCCTGACAGGCAGAATTAATTTCTCAAGCCTGCAGCAGAGCAGCTTCAGTGCTGGTGCCCTGCGCCCCGGAGCAGTCAGCGCCTGCTGGGAGCCTTGCCGCAGGGAGCAGCGCGCAGGGCCTCTTCCCAGGGACAGCCAAAGGCTTGGCCAGAGCACAGAGCTACCGTGCTGAGAGCTTGTGCATCTCCGGCTGCTAATGAGCAGCTAAGCATGTCCTGAGCTCTTCCTTCGCCCTCAGAACTGGCTGCCTCATTATCTGGCTGATCCCCAGCTCTCAGGCAAAGAAATCCAGACCTGGGTTGCATTTCTTCTTGCCTTGGCTTCTCTTGTCTCAGCTGCTGGCAACATCCCACTCAGCTAAGGGATGCAATCCCTCTCCCAGTCAATGCCCTCTGCAGGCTTTCATTTCCCATCCCCTGCAGTGAGACTCTCAGCATCTCACATCCATTAATTGACTTGGGCTGGTTACAGGGACACTAACTTGTGTCCTCAGTACCAACGGAATACTAGCCTTTGATAACCTTTTGCTGTTCACCCTAGAACTCAGCAGCCAGCCTGCACCGTGCCCTGACAACTGACCCCTGCACCGGTGTGAAAGACCCTGCGTCACACAAGAGAACCTCCCGCAGCTCACCCCTGGCCTGTGAGCAGGGCCAGCCCGTGCAGGGGGAGCCGCAGCCGCCCGCAGCAGCCGCAAGGTGAAGCATCACAGAGAGCAAGAACCACAAGCCAGGGAGAGCGCGACAACTCCGGGAGCCAGGACACCAACCGGTGCCCCCCAAGTCTGGTGGGCTGAGGGAGCCGAGGCCCACGGCAAACCCAAGCACCAGCAATACCACGGTGCTCTTCTGGAGAGCATCTTCCCTGCTCCGTGTTGCCCAAAAGGTTGCGTAGAGCCAAAGAACGCAGGTCAGCAGTGGAAGTACATATATAAAACTCGAGGAAATGGCAAAAAAGCCCTGTGTGATGAATAGATTGGAGCATCTCTTCTTAAGGACAGGCACCTATGGAGGATAAGTCTGTGAGCTAGACAGGATCGGACTGTCACCTGCTCAAACACATACATCCCTCACAGAGCAGAGGCAAGGACTGGAAGGCAGGGACCTGGGCACAGGCTGCTGAAGAACGGTGAGAAATGGAAAAGTGTACAAAACAAAGGGAAAGAAAGGACAAGCTGGAAGTCAGGCCCCTGAGAGCAGAAGGAGCATCCTTCCGGGAGCGCACATCTGCAGCCTGCAGACCACATCTGGCCGCAGCCTCGCCCCCTGCCTGCAGTGCCTCCATTAAAAGCCTGGCACAAACATCCTCGTGAAGCCAAAACTTGTCCCGGGCTGGAAGCGATCATTACCCCAGCAAGTCTGGAAACCTCTTGTGCTTTCGCATGCTCCACATCCACACTCACGTCCTAGCCCACTCTGAAGCCAGGACGTGTACTGCACCTTGGCAGATTGTGGATTACAACGTTTCAGGCTGCCTGCTGCAGCTCAGCTGTATGTCTGATCTTGGGTGAGGAATTTCTCCTTATACCAAACTGTCGATTCAAGTCATAAAAATAGGCTTTTTTTCCTTCTGTAAGTGCAACACTTTTCATATTTTTACTTCCAGCTGTCTAGATAGTATTTCACTTTTTTCATTTCTAGTGCTCTCTCTCAGTTATTTAATGTGAATTTCTAGGGCATGGTGCCCTTAGCAGACATCAGAGCAATATAACACAAGAAATCAGATATGTACTGTTCCAGGAGAAGGCAGGAACAAAAAGACAAACTAGGCTCTTAATACATATGGTGCTTTTGATTCATGGAATATGGAAAATTGTATTTGATTATATCTGTAATGGATCCTCGTAACTTTAGATTAGGGTTATGCTGATGGCCTAACTAATGGACAGTTTATTGCAGGAATAGATTTCATCCTCTCATATTTTTTTTTCCTAGTATCAATTACTTTGAATGTTTAAATGTCTCATTTCTCTGGATGCTTATTGCTCAATTTACCTTACTAAAAAACCCTACACACACACACACAATGCCCCTGGTGTTCCTCTGCCACGTTGCAAGGAACTGCAGTTTGTGTGTGCCTGAGGTCCCAAAGCTTCTGCCACCTCCAGCTGCGTAGGTCGAAGATCCACATTTGCGATGTAGAGTTGCTGAAGTCACGGCAGCACGTACGCCGTGAGGTAACAAAGTTCTCTTAGCAGACATGTGGATGCTACTGGGGAAAAAAGGAAAATGATTAAAAGGCTTATGAAATTAATCTGTCCAAAAAGGAAAAGGAGCATGTGGGATTGCTGCCTATGAGATTAACAGCAGATCTGATGATAAAAGAGATAGGGAGCAAAGACAGTTTGGTGGAGAGCATCTAATTTTCAGTCAACTTGTATTAGTAAAGCCCAGAAGAACAGAATCATTAAAATATTACTCTCTGAAACAGTGCAGAAGGACCTTGAAGGAAACGCCTGTGTGGCAGTAATGAGTTTATGAGTCTGTGGAGGCACTGTGGATGCTGCCTATTGATCTGAGGGCCAGGGGGCAAAGAGGCTGCTGGACTTCTACTTGTTTGTACTTCACCGAGCTGTAACCATGCCTGGAATTGTCTCTAGGAAAAAACAAATGAACGAACACCCGAAAAACCACACACAAAAGAAACCCCAAAACAAGCCCAAAACACACCTTGTACAGAAAAAAGCCACCTTCGTCCCATTTACGTTCTAGCCAAGCTGCTCGACACCAGGGGTTTGAGAGCGGTCTTTGCTGGTCCCTATATAAAAGAATGCTCTGCCTCCCTCCAGAACTGGTACCTGCCACCCCAAGGGGTGTCAGGACATTGGTCTCCCTGAAGAGCACTGTCCCCAGTGAGGAACAGGAGCTGTTTTGAGGGTGTTTGTCGGGGCTGGCGGCTGACACACGAGGGAGCGCTGGGTGCTCATGTCAGAGAGTGCCCGCCAGTGAGATTATTCATTTACTTTTCTGACTTTCAGGCGAATTCTCCAGTTTGCCCAGCAGCAGAGGAGGGGATGCAGGGGCTCCTCAGTCCTGAGGCATTTTACTGTCACAGCCCTTATCTCTTGGAGAAGAGCTTGACTGTAGGGATGCATAACGGCTCTGTTGTGGACAAGGCTGTCCACTGGCCACAGTGAGAGGCATTTTCCATGGTGAGACAGGATCATTGCATCCTGCTCCTGCATTTCCCTACAGCCTTTTACCTTGTGCTTTGTTGCAGGCCTTGCTCTGCATTACAGCCCCCTGCACATGCCCCTGCAAAGCAGTTTCCTCAAGGACACACAGAAGATAGGGAATGCCTGGCACTGGGAGCTCCCAGGAATGCTGCGCTGCTCGGCCTCTGCTGGGGCACGTCACCCACCCATGGGCTGCACGTTACTGCTGCTCCAAGATGAGAGCTGGAGACACCTCAGGTTTGTTTCATTAAAATGCAAATTAATTTAATAAAAACCGGAACTGTAAATTAATGAAGCACTTTAAAATTCCACACAACCCAAGGCTAGCGCTCGCCCTGTACGACTTCCTCCAGTTAATGTCAGCACTAACTCTCCTGAGTGGGACCAGCCTGGCAGCTCCACTGATCTAAATCATTCTCTCCGACACGATGGGACCAGAGCCTTGGGAGCAGGCTCGCTCCCTTTGTGCTGCTCCCCGTTTCCCGGGGCGGCTGGGAGGTTTGTCTCTTCTGCAGGATGCCTGCAGCCCCTCACGGTTGATGCGGTCAGGAGCAGGGATGCTTCCTCTCACTTTAAAATAGTGATGGAATCTGGTAATTCACTGCAACCCAGCAGCCCACGAGGGCTCCGGGGCTGCTGCCCTGCACATTGCTCCAGTGATGAGCTGCCCTCCCACCGTGTTCAGCTGTAATAACATCACAGCTGCCCCCGGCACCGTGCTCCCACCCAGGCTTCTATTTGAGCCACAACGTCTATTTTTTCCCCTTTTTGCTGCAATACAAAGTGCCAGATTCAGATGCCGACTCCAAAGCCATGTTCTGCACACAAGCTGTGGGGCTGTCTCTAAGGAAGGGCTGGCAGAGGGTCACGTATTGCTCAGGTCTAGCCACCTTCAGGGCAAATCTGGCTCAAAAAACCCCCAAAATCACCTTGAATACACAAGTGCAAGGCTTGTTCTCCGCACCATCCCTTTCTAACTTACACTTCTATGGAAACACTGTAGAAAATTCATCCTTAGAATAAAGTAGAACCAGAGAAGCACAGTGAGAAAATGTTGGGTGAAATAAGAGAGGTATTTCCAGCAGGACCAACCCCTCCTGTCTTGCAGGTCCACATCTGAGCTCACCACCTCCTGCTTTTTATAGCAAATGGAGAGAAAAGGCAATCCTGAGGACAATTCAATTCATCCTAGAGCAGGCATCTAAGGTGGCTCAGGTAACCCACACAGAGCCTTGCCCTGCCCTCTCTGCTAGCTATGAAGAGACCCCGGGCAGGCACCTCGCACCGGCACGTGTCAGGAGACACAAATCCCCGCCACCCCTCTCCCGACGAGACCTGTGTGCATCCATCCACCTCTGCGCTCCCAGCACCAGCCCCGTGTCACACCTGGAGCCCCAGGAGCCCACAGCTGTACATGGAGCTCCACAGCTGTACGCAGAGCCCCATGCCTCTACATGCAGCCTCCTGCCACCCTCAGGCTGCATGTGGAGCCCCACCAGACACACGGGCCCTCCTGGCCACTGAGGGGCCTTCTGGGCTCCTTCTCCTCTGTCCACTCAGCAGGGACCCCACGGGCTCTGTGTGGTGTTAATCACCCGCCACACTCATTTATTGCCATGTATACACCAGTGCCAGGAACATTATCCCTTAAATAAAGCTCACCCACCCTATTATTGTAATGTCAACTCTGAACCTCTCAGATAAGCCCGGCAGACAATTTATAATTACACAGAAGTAGCTCTTGTACACTGCGCCGAGGGGCCATCAGGAGAGGATTTAGGTCTTTCACAGAGCCAGCGTTTGACAGGCCTTTTTGCTGTTATTTCATCTTGACAGCTCCTTTCCACCCAGCTCCTCCTGTGACTCTACACTCGGGCTCTGTTGTGTGATCTCAGGTGAAGAGAGCACGTAATGGGCAATAATTGTGGGCGATTACTGTTTACTTGTTAACTTTGCTTGGCAGAGCAGTCGTGATGGATGCAAGGACTGGAATATTCCCTTTATCCCCTGTAGCACTGAAAGCGAACTGGTGCTTAATTCAAAGTCTGAAATCCATAAAAAAGAGAACGAAACCCATCATTAAATTTCTCTTAGTGGTTATGTGCATAATTCATCCAAACACCATCAAATATGAATGGCCTCGTGTCAGGATGAGCAGTATGGGCACTGCAAAGCCAGCCTGCTCCGGGACACAGAGCACATGGCAGCCTCCCACCAAGCTGCGACCTGGCACCAAGCGGCTTCCAGAGCTTCGCAGTCAGGGCCTGACACCGGGACCGAGTGGCTGGTGGGAACGGCCATGGGATGAGGGCACACTGGCCAGAGCCTTGTCCCTTGTCCTGTGCCCGCAGATCCCAGATGCAGACAGAGCCTGAGCCGAGCCCTGCATCCCTGGTGCGGTCCCTGGCTCGTCCCGGTACCTCTGCCCTGCAGCAAAGCTGTTTGCTTGCACTAATCCAGTATTTACTGCTTCCCCCCTTACACTGGAAAAGCACTTGTACAGATTATGAGATCTGAATCCTTTCCTGCTCCCTGCTCATGGCTGAACTTTGATTAGGAGCTCAATGACCTTGGTTTCACAGGCAGCAGCCACGTACCCATAGACACCCCAGGTTCCACACAGGCGGGTGCTCATCCACGGTGCTGTGGCAAAGGCCCCCAACAAGTTTTCCGGAAAGTTTTTTTCCAATTATTTGAAAAACACCGAGTTATTTAATAAATCGCAGCAAGTTGTTTTGCAAAAGTATCCTTTGAACCATTAGATATTATTGTGAATGCCAATTTTTCTTCCCACCTTATGGCAGGATAAAGATACCCCACTCAATTTTCATCAAAAGCACATGAAAGCAATCAAGGCTCCTGTAGTTTCTATGGAAATAAGGGATGCAAATTGGGATTGTGTGGTGCCTTTTTTCTTGAATTTATCCATAAAAATGCAAATACTCTTCAACAGATACTGAAATATTTGCCTTGTTCTAGCAGAGGCAAAATATATAGATGAGGCTCTTTTGTCCACTGGCTCTGCCACCAATGAGATTTGACAGCTCATGGAGCACGAGCCCGTCGAAGCTGAACAAGCCCTGCTGGAGCACGGAACAGTGGCAAAGCCGGCTCCCAGAGGCACGTGCCTGGCCCAAGGGGCTGCAGCCTGCTCCTGGCAGGTCCCACGGCCACCAGCATTAGCAAACAGGTTCTCCTGCCCTTCACCACAACATGAGCTACCTCACAGGTACGGTGTAGACCTCTGCCCGCAGCGCGAGGTTGTGCCAGCCACTCTGGTGCCGAGTCAGTACAGCACCATCACCCCTTTGGTGTGGAAAACAGCTGAGGGAAAGGAGCGGCACAAACAAATCACATTGTGATGCATCTGCTTTGCTTTCCTGGCAGCTGTTTCAGAGAACAGCACACAACAGAGGGCATCCTGCTCCTCTGCTAGGGCTCAGCTTGTCCTGCAGCAGGGACTGATCACAACCCTGCAGCAGGAGGTTTAATTAATTCCCTTTCAAACTCAGGGATACAGAATAGTTAATGCTAGCGAAGGTCTTTGGGCTATTCTGCTAAGCGCTCTCCTGCTCTCTCCTCTTTTCCTGGGAGCTGCATTGTGTGCTTCACACCGCACTTACCAATAAATAATCAAAGAGCATCAGGAATCTCTGATCCACAGCCCGGGTGCTGCAGCCCCAGCAGGAAGCTGGAGCTCGTCCCTGGTGCATACACTGTGCTCGTGGACTTGGGGAAATCTAAAAGGTCAAGGAACAGTATTTTGGATCACTGTTGTTTGCCAGAATTAATGACAAACCCGGGCAGCTCAACCAGTGAAACTCCAAGTGTGAACTAGAGCATGCTGCAGCTGCACAATCATAAAGTTGCAATTATTTGTGCTGTCACTATGTGCACCTGAGAACAACAGCTAGATCAAAGAACTGAGCAGAGATCAGAATGATTAGTAGATAACTTCACTTAGAGTTGAAAGTGCCAATTAGATACAGCAAGGAAGTAGTCTGGCTTAGGTGCCTCCAGTGACAGCTCTGGAAGAGAAAAGTCACTCAACAGACTGCAGAAAAACACTCCGGAAAGCCCAGCTGCTAACAGTGCGGACAGGGAGAGGAGTCGTGATGGTCCGTCCACAGGCTTTTCCTTTCCGAGGTGCTCAACCCCTCCCTTACACCCCGTAAGGATTCACACCTTGGGCTGTGCTGAAAGGAGCCAGGTGAGTCCCACCTGCCTGCCTGGCCCTGCAGACCCGAAGTTCACCCCAGGCAGGTCTCAGAGCCCCAGGAGCCCCTGCAGCAGGAGCCCCAGTGCTGGCGGCCGGGGTGGCCCCCCCTGCCCATGCCCTGTACCAGAGCCAGCAGCAGCACATTGCTGAGCACGGGGGCTGCAGGTACCCCCCGCGCTGATGGGGCTCGTGTCCTGCATGTGGAGATGTGTGAGTGAAAGAAGAGAGGCCAGAGCAGGAGGCAGCGTCTCCCGAGACGTGGGTTCGGAGCGGCTCCAGCCACCAGCAGCACCATGAGACCATTCCCACTCTCCAGCGAGATGGAGTCAAGGACCCAGGGAAGGCACCGCAGCACGGTGGGCAGGCACCGGCTGCATATGTGGACCTGGTGTCCTTCCTTAGGTGTACTTCAGCAGCGAGCTCTGGCTC
The DNA here is from genome assembly GCF_037157495.1 of Lathamus discolor. Lineage (NCBI taxonomy): Eukaryota > Metazoa > Chordata > Aves > Psittaciformes > Psittacidae > Lathamus > Lathamus discolor. The sequence goes on from NC_088889.1 coordinate 92,093,385, forward strand.
CACTGTCTCGTGCTTGTCACATTGTCTAATTTCTATTTTTAATTGACTCAAACATTGTTTAATTTCTCTGCTTAACTGGCTCAGACAGAGCGGCTGCAGGCAATGTCATTCTCACATCATCTCCCAGAAACCTCGCAGCCACGAGGGTGACATTAGTGGTCATATGCAGCACCCCTACAGACACACCCCCAGCTGGGACCAGAAAAGCAGGATCAGAGAGAGCAGATAGAGGTCCTAGATGTTTGCAGGACAAAGGCTAGCAGCAGGATGCTATTCCAGGGTGAATGGGAACAGCTTTCATTTAACATACATGCCAACAAGTGAGGCAGGAGCTGGAACGAGAATTCAGCACAGCACACAGATTTACATCACGGAAACATTACAGAGAGACACCACTATTTACATCATTCACATCCAGAAGTGCATCTCCCAAGGTGATGTGAAAACAGGTAAAGACAGTGAGCAACAAAATCTTGCCACATCCGTGCAGCCTTAGAGCAGCCACTGCAAGGTCTGTGTAAGCCACATGATTTTCTTTACTGATACAGGTTCAACCTGAAAAAAACATTGAACAAATGTTCCTTTGCATTTTAAAATGTCTTGCATCCAGCATGACCTGTAGCTTTCCAGGCACATGAATTACTTTAGCAGATGTTGTCATCTCTCGAGGTTCAACAGGTACCGTACAAGAGGTATTTCATCAAGCCTGGGTTGGCAGACACGGGTGCCTCAGACAGCTGTTTTCCACACTGGTTTCTTTGGTGGGTACTGGATGGGTAACAGCTACAGGTGAAAAATGCAAGTTCAGACTCTCCCTGAAGAGCTGCAACTGTTTGGAATCTGCAGCACTGCTCACTGAAAAGACTGTTAATGGCTTTGACCTTGGTGGGGTCAGTTCAGTCCCCTTTAGTCAAAAGCGTATGTGGGAGAATTATGGAGAAGAGCTGAAGGAGATACACGAGTCCTGTAGCTGCCTGAGGGAGTTACAGCCTGCTCTTCACTTCTTGGATTATAGCTCTACAGTTCAGACCATCAGCATCCGCTGCTGCAGGTGCAGTTTATAATCAGGAAGGGCAAATAATTACTGGTCAGGAGGGAATATCAATATTTGTTACTGCAGATGACTTATAAATAAATCATTTGAAACGACAAAATTAACCAGACAATTCAAAATAAGCATCCGACCAGCTCTGCTGGAAGCACAGCGGCCAGCCAGGCACCCCATGCAGAACCCCTGGGATTTGTGGGAAGAAACACCTCTGTGCCCCACATCCCATGGCAGGACCATAAACAGGGACCAGGTGGGTTGCAGGAGGCTGTGGGGCAGAGGCAGCCCCAGGGGCAGGAACAGGAGCAGGCACAGCTCTGTCCCTCAGGGCACTTGGGAGCAGCCCTGGGGTCACAGCCAGTGAAGGCACTGCTCCTGGCCAGGATCCCACATCGTCTTCCAGGGGCCCCACATGCACCAGGACAGCCTGATCAGGGGGTTATTATCTTTTCCGAAACCCGCAAAATGAGCGTGTGTCAGTCTAACAGCGCTGTGTGCACTGTGTCTCATCTGTATTCAGCACATCACCAAAATGTGAAGAAGAAAATAGCCCTTGAAAATAAAAGTATGAGAGAGAGGAGGAGACACGAGCCATGAAACAAGCAAACAGCTCCCTGCCTGTATTCGACTTCCCAGCACCTCTGTCACTCCCACACCCTCTGAGCTGCTGTGAACAGCTCTTAGTGCCTTTGGACTCATCAATGCTCAGAAACATTAATATAATCTGCTCTGAGGTGTGCACATATTATCCAAACTGAAATGTAAAACAGGCAAGAAGCAGCACATTTTTGGTGATTTTTTTTCTCTGTGCATTTTAGCTCAGAAGAATCCAATATAAAAAAAACCAGTTCTTGCCTCCAATAGCTTAAATGTCAGTTTTCTATTATTTTTACAGTCTGGTCTCAAAGGGATATAAAGGGCACCACACTGCACTCAACAGTGGAGAATCACAGAGCTTTTTTCTTTGCGTGATGGCACAACGAGAAGCATCATCCAAGGGAGCTGAAGTAACGCCTTACCCACCCTTTCCCCATGGCCACAGACTGGAGGAAGGACACAGCTTAGTAAGGAGGGGATGATGAAGATCCCCCAACACACGCAGATGAGGTTTCCCATCAGAAAGCCTCTTTGTTAAACCAGAGTGACTGGAAGACTTGTAAGTGCCGCGGACGAGGGAAGCATCCATAGCAAAAGGGGCGACCTGCTGTGAGAGCATTCGAGCTTGGCGGTGAGATCACCGGGAATGGGGTCCTACTTGTTCATATTTCACCTCTCTCCACCAGAAACAGCAACTCCCTGAACTCCTCCTGGGCTGTGGGGCTTGCGAGGGAGGGAGGATCCCTGACCAAAAAAGATGTTAATGCTTCATTTGAATATTTTAGGAGGAAGCTCCCTAAGAAACCACATAAGTGCAGTTTTCCTGCAGTCTCCAAAGCCCCAGCCACTTCCAGCTGATGCAAATAAAATCTCGTTATTCAGCTTACGCCAGAAGAGTCTGGCACCTCCTCCCAGGACGGGAGGATTATCTGAAGCCAGGAGGAGAAATTGGCAGGTCAAACTTCTCCTCATATCCAGCAATTCCATGGTTTGATTGTTATCAAGAAGGAGGTTTAATGTCACAAACAACAGCAGCATCCCTGCCAACAGCAGCACCTCTGTGGTCCCCACGGCTCCTGTGACCAGGGATGTAGGCGCTGGCAATGATGGCTGACCCTGGTGCGGGTGGGGACCAGCGACGCAGCCCCAGGGGAGGGGCCCATCCATCCAGGGTGATGCGCAGGACCATGGGTCTGCTTCAGCCCAGCAGAGCTCAGCAGAGGTGGGCCTGGAGGCGAGGAGCTGCTCGGCGCTGCTCTGCTCCTCTGGCAGGTCCAGGTTGGCGAGAGAATATTCAGGTCTGCTGTGAATATTGTCTACTCTGTCAACCCTGTATTTAAATGACATTTGGCTGCAGTGCTAAAAGTACCATATTGAAAATCAATAAGTGGAAAGTGTTTGAAAGCCAATCTAAATCAAATATTACAATATGGTGAAGTTAATCATCTGAAATTAACCTTATAACTGCTTGGATCACTCTAATCTATAAAGAAAATCAATACAGGCATATCAAACCCTACTCCAAGCTGCTGTCTGTTCCAGCTGACCATGCAAATGGAAAATAATAGCCAGTGGATGCTTATTGCTCCTTATTATACATTAACACTTCACATGGGGGCAGAGATGGTCAGACACTGATTCCCCGTGAAGACTTGGCCATGAGATGCAGGCAAAGGCTCCTGCTCTGAAGAGGCACAACAGCAGCACAACCCCTCTGAGTCGCTGTCATGCAGTTAATCTCAGAGCACCAGTCAGAGCTGTGAGCGGCTAACAGGCGCTTTCATGAGGAGAATTGATTGTCCCTGGGTGAAAAACAGCTGCTCGAGCACAGCACCCTGCACCCTGCCAGGGCCCAGCGCAGTCCCAGCCTACACCAAGGTGCCTGAGGCATCCTGCCAGTGACGGGACCCAGCTCAGGGCACCAGGCACGGATGCAGGCACATGGGTCCCCCCCAGCACTGTAGGCACAGCCCCCAAAGCTACCCACAGCGGCACCCTGGGCACCAGCACAGTGCCTGCACCGCACCATGTGCCTGCACTGCATGCCCACAATGCATGCCTGCACCATGCACCTGCACCACAACAGCGGTCGCAAACATAACCACCATGGATGTGGCAGTGATGCCTCTCGGAATTCACCTCCCCTGCTGCACCACCACTGGCTGCATCCCTGCTGCCCACAAGCTGCTCTGAAGGGAAGGGCATCGCCAACCCACACAGTGGCAAGGGGCACAGAGCGATTACCCTCCCTGTCTAACCACATCTCCAAAGTGGCCATCAGCACGGCATTTGCTAGGAGGCTCTGGGACATGACAGTGATAAGTGCTTTGATAGCAGATAGAAATCTATAAATAACAATAGCTCCTCTCAAAACCCTCATTTTAAAATAACGAAGACATTTCATAAAGTGACAAGTGTCTCAAATGCTGATAGTGAAAGCTGGGGGAGGCTCTTTTTGAAGTCTTGGGAACAGATGCAGGGAACGAGATCTCAGCAGCATCCTGCACAGCCTCTGGAGCCCAGATTAGTCAGAGCCAAGCAGAGTGATCACAGGCTTCTTCAGATGCTCCTCGCGGGCCCCACATTCAGAAATGAATGAAGATTCCTGAGCAGATGCCATTGCCAGGGAGGGTAGCCACCTCAAACCAGTCCTGCCCGTGCTCAGAATGGAGTGTGCGACCTGACCCAAGCTCCCCTCGCTGGCAGACTCTCAACCATGCAGATACCCCCAGGTCAAGAGCTTCTGCATTACAATGGAAGAAAATAGCACCAATTTTATAGCTGCCAATGTGGCTGTGTCAGCTCCCTGACTGCCCACCCCGGCCAGTCCCTGAGGGTGCAGCACCCGCACAGTCCCACCACCACCAGGAGGATTTCAGTGGCCATCTCCAAGCACACAGACAGCCAGCTCACAGACAGACAGACAGCTCACAGACAGACAGACAGCTCACAGACAGCTCACAGACAGCCAGACAGCTCACAGACAGCTCACAGCCAGCTCACAGACAGACAGCCAGCTCACAGACAGCTCACAGACAGCTCACAGACAGACAGCTCACAGACAGCTCACAGACAGCTCACAGACAGACAGACAGCTCACAGACAGACAGACAGCTCACAGACAGACAGCCAGCTCACAGACAGCTCACAGACAGACAGACAGCTCACAGACAGCTCACAGCAGCAGGCACGTCCGCGCACAGAGGTGCCGCTGCTCCCGTGCAGCCGGCGGCAGCGGCTCCCCTACTGCTCCCAATTAGCCTTGTGCTCAGCATCTCCCCCTGAAGCTTTCCCCGTGGTTCATATCAAGATGTAAACGCTGCATCACCCCACAGTGAGAGGGAACACGCACCGAGCTGGGCGGGAGCCATCCCAGAGGGGACCCGGCATCCGGGAACCTGGAAACGCTGTTGGAAGCAGCAGGTTGCCGCGGAGTGATTAAGAACAGCCCTTTGATACTGGGAACACGTTTTAATGAGTTCCCTGCAATAGCTGTATCTATCCCTTGGGCTCCTGTGGAAAGGCCTTAACCAATCCCCCCTGCCCTCACCCACAGGGACACCAAGATGTATAAAAAATGCTTCATTTTTAACACTTTAAGTTGAAAGGGCTTTAAATAACTGGGAGCTGTCTCAGTGCTGAAGCATCTCCTCTCCTCATCTCTTTACGTTACAAGGAGGAGCAGCGTTTTCAGAACAATACTCGGAATTTACAAACACCTCTCAGGTAAAGAGCCTCAGCAGCAGAGCTTGGCTCTCAAGGGGGGCAGCAGGAGCTTCCTGCCCAAGCTGCGGGTCTGGCTGTGACTGCAGCAGACCCCGGCTCTCCACAGCACAGGGGTCTGTTATTTTGCGTTACAATTTACTTGAGACTTCGAGCTACCCAGGAAAGGGTCTGTCTAATTTAGTAGAGCACACAGCAGCCGGGACAGAAGATCTGTGCCTGCTGAAGCCATGAGCTCCTGCCACAGTGCAGAGAGCGAAGAAATAATCACTAGAGCAAAGGCAGGTATCACCGCGAGGGGCTCTCACAGCAGCAGCTCGGGGCAGGGAGTGCTGCACTAACAAGAAGGGGTCCCGTGGTGGGGAGAAGGGGTTTGCTGCCCCAGTCCTGCCCGAGCTTCAGCATCTCCTCCACAGACCCTCAGAAACAGGAGCTGGGATGAAAGCCGCATGAGCTCATCCCCCAGCAGCACCAGTGTCTCCCAGGGCCCCGTGGGGAACAGTTCAGCTTGGCAGCACTCCCCAGCGCACCAAGAGGTGATGCTGTGATGAGCTGGGCGTGCGGCAATTCCACAGCTGTGAAACAGACGGCAGGCTCCTGCCCAATGTCACTACAACCATTTACAGCCTATCGGAGGGGACAGTTGTCCCATTAAGAAACCAAAAGACATTCTGCCTTTCTCCAGCCTCGGGGCTTGGAAGCACGAAGCATTTACTGCGTAATTAAATTTTAATATACTGGCAGAGCACAGCTCCTCTCGTGGATCTGCACCGGACACTGTGCCAGACTGTGCAGAGAAAGAGCAGGCTGGAGCTGCCCACAGCACTGCATCCATACTGTGACACCAGTGGCTGGTGGCACAGTGGAGGGATGGTGCTTTCCTGGGGGATCTGAAGCACACAGAAATGGAGCCAGGGACCTGGCTGGTGTTTAGCAGGGCACTGATCTACCATGTGCACACACATGCAGTAGGTTTGCATTTGAGTCCGTTACCTGTTCTCTGGCGCTTGCTAATAGGCTACATCTGGGCCAAGTGGCTTTCTCATGCCAGTAGTGGTTCTCTTTTTCACTTGTGAGGATCCTCTGCTTGTTTTTAACAGGCAAACAGCTGTCACAAGGCTTGGCCCTGCTCCAGGGAGAGGTTAACACCTTGCACCAGCTTGCAGCATCCTGCACACACCAGGCATTTGCTCTCCTCATGGTCCCTTTCTGTCCCCAGCAGCATCTGCTGTGCAGGATGGGGCCTCGCTCCACCATGACCCACAGAGCCAAGCGGTCCCTGCCCTGCTCCTACCCTTGGTGATCCTCTACACAACCCACTCCTGCCTCTCCCGGTGTCCGCTCTGCTGCTCTGCCCACCGGATGAGCCCAGGGGACAAGCTCACTGCTCCCGGGTGCCCCTTGTTTCTGCCACCACCCAGCCCTTGTCTGCGTGCCCTCATTCCTTATGACATGATGGGGACCAGGAGCCATGCCAGCCCCTGTGCAGCCCCCTGCGCAGCCCCAGCACAGCGAGCGGCTGCGGCCACTCACACATTGCCCAGGGGTCCCAGCTGTTATTTCCTTGGACAATAACTGCCCAAGAGGCACCCTGGTGGGAGCAGTCACTGACAGCGGGCCTGGCCCTCGCTGCTGCTAAACCCACTATGATTCTTAAATGGGTGACTCAGATGTTTTCATTGTGCCACAGCTCTCCCACCGTGAAGCTGCCTGCAAGAAATGTTCACACAAGCCTTGCCGAGCACTGTGCTGAAATAAGGTGCTGTCAAAACAGCCTATATTTGTGCAGCTGCCACAAGGAGTTGTTATTATTGTATTTTTCTTTAATAGAGAGACAAGCGTGCTCTGGTGCACACACTGGTAGCAATCGTCTGTGGCAGTGCTGGGAAGCAGGAGGGAGCTCCGAGACAACAGGCACCAGACAAGCAAAGGGCTGAGTTCCAGGTCTAACAGAGCCAGGCAGAGCATTCCTGCTGGCCAGGTCACAGGTCCAAATGCCTTTGGAAAGGCATGGCTCCACTCACGGCGCACTGCTGAGCTACAGACACCCCATCCCCTGCTCCGAAACACGGGACAGCATTCCCACAAACACACAGGAGCCTCCTTCCCTCCTCTGGCCACAGCAGCCACCGGCCCAGGAGCCTGGGCTGGATGCCTGGGAAAACCTGCCCCACACAAAGGGATCAGACCCCCTCCAGGAGAGCTGCTGCTGGGAGCCGGGCAGGTCACACAGAGACGGCAGCAGCCAGCACACACCACGCACACGCTTGCACACGTGTACACACGTGCACACGCACTCTCCATAGCTGCCTGCACACGAACTGCCGAGCACTTGAGTAACCGCAACACTCAGTTTGAGTCCAGCCAGGGAACAGCCGGTGTTTGATCAATATTTTCCACAACAGCCACTTCCATGTGATAAATGCACTTATGGGGAAGAGGAACAAATTAACCTTCTGGTGCAGATGGCAGCTACTGCCTGGGAGAAAAGATGTCTCAATTCAGCGGGGAAACAAGGGAAGGGCCACAGCCAGGATTCCTGCAACGCTGACCAGGCGAGGCAGCATCTGGGAAGCATTAATGAAAATCAGCCCCTGTCCTGCCCCCCACCTACACATGGGGAAGCTGAAACCAAGCTGCAAGCATCATCCACATGTCTTGGAGCAGTGGGGAGCAAGAGAGGGAGCTGGAGCAGCTGAACCTGTGGATAATATACATGTACTTGGGGCAGCTGATAGATGAAGACAACAGAGAAATTGTGCTGCAGCCCCATGCATGTGGGAAGATAAAAGGCATCTTGAAAAGAGCTTCCCAACATCAATCCTTCCACTGGTGACGAATCACTGGGAGTCAGGGTAATTCAGCAGCTGGCTGGCTCAGAGATTACACCAGAGATTTCTCACCCACAAGGCAACTGGATGCAAATGACAGTGTGTGGAGAGGTGCCGAGGGCACAAGAGTGAAGGATGCCATGCACGGGAGCAGGGAAACACAAGTGAGGACCCAGAAGACTGGAAGATGGAAAGGCGATTGCCTTTGCGAGGAGAGAAAAGGCAGACAGACCTGGCACATAGCTAGTCCCTTCTTTGGGCTGGCTGTCCATAACCTGTACCTCAGGACTGGAGGAGGCAAGGCATGCTTCCCAAGCACAGGAAAACAAAGAAAGAAGTAACAGACACCATGGGGGATGAAGACATCCATTTCCCCCTGACTGTATCTCTGATCACTCAGGCTGTTCTTACTCTTCTCCCAGCTGCAAACATGGGGTGAAAATAAACTCTTATTTCACCACTCTGTAATCCATCATGAACCTGAATTTGTCTGTACCCGAAGCTAAACTTGTGCTACATCAGAGCACAGCAAAATTCAGTACAGACCCTGGTCCATAAGCTGTCCAGGAGCTCTATTTTCCTTCTGAACCCCATCCTGCTTCTCTGTCACTGCCAGGTTGCATAGCTCCCTGTTCCCATCACTCACTGTGGAGGCAACACGCTCAGGGGCCAGGTCCTGTGCAGCAATTCCCTACTGGAGGCAGCTTTTCTGTAGGATCTAAGCAGACTTTGGCTCCTGGAATGAGTGACAAATGGAGCTGTATTCTCACATCCCATAAACGCTTCTATGCCACGAGCAAAGAGCAGTCCCAGGTGCTCCGCAAAACATCCAGACCCATGTTTATTGTCAAGTGCTGCTGGGAGAGGCCCCAGCCCAGCCTGAGGGGGCTCCCGTTGCAGAGCAGGGATGCTCTGTGCCTCCATGGTGGCCTGGGCAGGAGGAGGTGCTGCCCAGTGCTGCTCTGCCCTCACACAGCAGCCCCCGACCTGCAGGGTCTGAAACTGCTCTGGAAAAGGTGACGAAGAAAACAGTGGAATAATGGTGAGCTGCGAGGAAGAGGGGTCAAAAAATCCTTTTGGAAGAAGATGAAAGCCTGTTGCTCCTGTTCGGGCTTCCTGCTGAAACAAACACGCAGGGCACGATCCTGCTGGAAATTCATTCATTTTCTGCGTATTCCTAGGAAGTTAATCTATCAACAAGTAACTGCATAAATAGAACAGGCAAATAAGCAGGAAGCAGATGAAGCACTGATGTAAGTGTGTATTGATTTGAACATTCCTGTGCCTTTGCTTGTGACACATCAATAAAATGAAATAATATCTTAATAAAATGCCTTGGTAATCACGCCCTTTCCCGTGGGTGAGCATGCCCTCCAGCAGCGCAATTAAATCCAAAATTAGGTTAACCCTCCAGTGACCGTTACAAAAACTGGGAGCCCGGAGGGTTCTCGGAGCTCTCGCTCCAGCCAGACCACTCTCGGGGTGCTCGAGCCAGCTCTCACACACGCCTGCACCCCCACTTGCATCCAGACATGGATGAAGATTGTCCTCATTAACAGCATCCAAACACCAAGAATGTCAGGTCCCTGCTCTGCCTGCGAAAACAAAGTCAGGTGCAGGGTTGGTTCTTCTGGTGCTGGGAGGACCCGGCTCAGCCCTGGTGACTGTCCCCAGCACGAGCATTCCCGCAGTGCTCCAGCAGCGACAGGCACAAAGCAGGATACAGCCCATCTGTACAGCCCTTCAGCCAAAGGGTGGCTCTGCCATTGCCACAGCACAATGCTACTGACAGACCTCTGCCATGAGGCCACCAAGCTGACGTCTCCTCCCCTGGGCCCAGGGAACCCCAGGACTGCAGAGCAAGCAGCGCTGAGCAGAGTGATGCCTGGTGATCACCTTGCACTAGCATGGCACTGGTACCTCCCAAGAGAAAATCAGTGTCCCAGTGGGATGAACGGGTCAGATGGGGTGGAAGTGAACACCTTCCAAAAAATACTGACAACCGTTCTCATCCAAAGTCCAAACCACACCACTATGCCAGCTACTAGGAAGAGAATCAACTCTATCCCAGCTGAGAGCAGGACAATCATTTGAAAATCAAAGCAAACTCAGTCTAACTTTGGGTCTTGTGGGCTGTGCAGTGAAGGGACATGGAGCCAGGCTTCCCCAGGATACTGCATGGTCCTTAGAGACCCAAGTACAGCCCAGGAACGCTGGGGAGGCTCCCAAGCAGCATCTCAGAAAGCCACTGTTTTTGTAACTGCTTCCTGCCTACAGGTCATTATTCCACTCCCTGGTTGCACTGTTTCTGAAGGGTGGCTGGACTGTTGTCCTCTCTTGATTCCCAGTCAAAACCAGCCACAAGGTGCCAGATAACCAAGGCATTGCATCTGCCTCTTTCTGAGGACTTTGGCCATGCTTCAAATCCTGGCCTCCAGGACCTTATTCTTCACGAACCATTCTTGTTTCCAAATAGCCTCCCCTGGTTCCCTCTGCTCTGCCAGCACCAGCACAACTCCCTCCTGCTCCCATGCCCATCACCTGCTCCCTCTGTGATGCCATCCAGGCACTGGGGCTCCTGCCTGGCTGCTCCCAGCCAGCCCTGCAGCATGAACAAGCAGCAGCAGCCACCGGCACCATGCAGAGAGAAGCAGCTGAAGGCACGTGTGAGAAGGCACTCACCAAGCGCTGCAGAAACCCTCCCTCATCCCCACAGGGCTGGCGGGCACAATGCCTGGCATGCAGCAGGAGCCCCCTCCTCACGCCAGCACAGGCACCCGCCGCAGCTCTGACCCACGAGCAGCCTTTGGGAAATGCCACCAAACTCTGCCCTTCACACAAGCATGTCAGATCCCACCAGCAGCACTGGGGCAGCGAAGCCCCTCGTCATTCCCGCTTGGCAGCGATGAACGGCCGCTGACAGGGACACTGACAACATGACCTTTCAGGAGCCACTGAGTAATCTGTTTGCTCTGACTGTGCTGGGTCATGCTGTCAGCTTGTCACCAAAACTTGCCACTCACATAACATATTAGTTGTCCAATTTGTCTTTCTGTCATAGCCCTTGATGCTCAGCCCAGTGACTCTGTGCATTTTTAATGCTCGTTAGTTAGTAAAGCACCACTTTGGAATCTGAACAGCTGAGCCATCGTGTCTGCCTCAGCACATCATCCTCCTCAGCACCCAGCGGGTCCCACCATGCTGTGGCACCTCACCAGTGCTACTCCGCGGGACTGGAACGCAGTGGCCGCAGCCTTGATGGGGCTGCCATGCAATAACCATCTTCCAGCCTGCTCAAGAGACCTGCTGAGCAGACACAAAGGCACCTCCTCTGCCTCAGCCAGAGCTGGGCATGGTCTCCACCACCTTCAGGGCAGAGGAGAAGGGTCAGAGCTAGGCAGAGCCCAGCTTGGCTTTTGTACCTTTTGCATCACCTCAGAGCTGCAAAGAGAAGGGGCTGTGCAGGGGAGTCCTGCCTGAGGAACACAAGCGCAGCCGAGCACTGTAGCTGCATGGATGGAGGGAGGCAGTGCGGCACGGAGCAGCTCCGGTGACAGCTTTGGCAGGAGAAGAGGCAAACAGGTCTCGGAGGGTGCATTATGTCTGATCAGAGGCTTCTCCTCCTGTCCTGACACTGTAATGAAGGGTGAAGATTTGTGTCACATTGGCACATCTGTGTCCCAGGCACCATGTCCAAGACCTCAGTGTAACTTCATCAGCTGCTAAACCCGTAACTTCCAGGAGTGGAAAGCAGAACCTTGTCTCACCCCCGGGAGATGATCACAGCTCCAGATCTCACTGAATCCAACAGAGCAAAGCCTTTACGTCTTGGCTCATACCACGCAGCATGCTTTGAGGGGCGACTGTACCCTGTGCTGTGCTGCCGTGGGTGTTTTCATCTGAAGCCCTTGTAGAACTCTGCAGCCATTCATTAGCAAAGAACTTCCTGGCACCACCAGCTAATGAGAGAAGGGAGCCAGATGAAAAGGCTATTCCTGAAAACCTGTATCAATCCTGAATTCACATCAAGCCTCTTTATTTTTGTGCTTATTAGGGCTGGAACCAAGACAATCTGGCCAACTACTGTGCTGCTTTGCATATCCAATAAACAGGTATTTGTCTGTTCACATACAATTAAAAAATGGACCTTCAGTCGTGTAGTGGAGCCTGGAGTCCCTGCTTACTTAACTTTCCATTGAAATCCTTGTGACACTGTGTGCTGTACTTTATCAGCCGTTTAAACACCACAGTTAAAACCCCAGGATGACATTTTACACCTGACTTAACCAGCACCAGATTATCACTTGTTGGCCTGAGAGTGCATTTTTTACAACTTGCTTTTCTCTGAACTTGCATTAAAGGGCCCTGGAAACCTCCTGGGGCTGAGCAGGCTCAAGACAGTGGCAACGTAACCTTACAGCTCTTGGCGTGCTAGCACAGACCATTAGCTGCAGATGTCCTTCTGAAGATCAAGAGCACTTCAAAGCCTCCTAAATTCCTTCCTAAGCTCCAGAGGCTTGGAATATTTGCACGGCTTACGGCACCTGACCTTGATTCATAAGGCAGCACTCAGATTCAGATTGAGACTTCTCCTGAAAGTCGTTTAAATGTCTCCCATTCTCTGCCATGAAATAATCAGTAGACTCATTTGCAAAGCTGCATTTTCAGTAGTCTTTCATAGCAAAAGCAAAGCCTCAATGCTTTACGTGTAAAATTGTACGTCTATAAAGCACTGAGTACCACACACAGCAAGAGTTAAGAATTGTAAAGACTGGCTGGAATTTCTGTTGTGCCCAGGCTCACTGGGCAGCTGTGAGTAGTTCAAACGTGCCCATCCCTTTGCATCTTCACTGTGGTACCTGGCTGGAACACCCAGAGCCAGGGCCTGGGAGCATCCCCCTTCTTGTCACTGGTTCAGCCATCCTTCCCCCCGCTGGCACACAGACCCTGCGCCTGCCTCTCCAGCCTCTGTCGCACACGTGCCCGGGGAGGGTCCTGGCAAAGGCAGAGCAAGGTTGAGCTGCCGGAGGAGGTCGCACCCATCGCCCCACACTTGACACTGCGGGGTGGGAGTGGGACTGGGGGAAAGCAGAAGCTGCCTCAGCAAGAGCCATAGGTCAAGAAATGGGAGGGCAGCAACACAATGGTCAAAGTAACAACCCAGCTGCTCTGCTCATTTATCTTCAGTGGGGAAACAACATTTCCTTCCTGCGCTGAAGCGCTTTTCCAGACAAACCAGATTCATCCAACTCTCAGCCTCTGGTTTTCCTAAGAGAAAAGCAGCAGAGTTGAAAAGCCAAAGCTGCTGTTTGTTCTGCCACGAAAGCGTGAAAATTCACCTGGTGAGAAGGTTCTGTGTGCTGAAGGACTACAGCTGTTGTTGCTGGGTGGTTTGGGGTTTCACAATAAACAGGGAACACTCCCTATCGACTTTAAGAGCAGTGGAGACGTTTCTGTTCTTCCTGACATTCCTGGGACAAGGCAGCAACTTCCATCAGTATTTACACATTCAAAGAAACACTGAAAGTAATGCATGATTTCTGAAGGACTATCATTAGCTGATTTGTGAGTGACAAGTGCTTTGGCATCTGAGGATGGTTCCTTTTGTCAGCGATTGCTGTCATAATACTAATAGCAAAAATAATTCAAATTTAGATAATTTAAATGCCTCATGAAAGAAAAAACGATCCCATTGTCAAAGGTGCGGGGGTACCAACATTCCCCAGGGAGACAGACACTTACTCTGTGCCTGTGAATCCGGAAGGACAGGAATCCCTGGCACACCAGGCTCATGCTGCCTCTTTCTCCTGTGGATCTCCTGAGTTACTGGAGTGACAAAAGGATATTTCTTTTCAGTGTATCTAACCAAAGGAGCTAGCATTGCACAAACCAGAGAGTCCAAAATCCGAGAACCTAACATCAGAACAGTGCCAAAGAGCAGGCGGCTGGAGCAGTGCAGATGCCACAATGGCATTCTGTTTCAAAGGTGGAAAACCAGCACAAACAGCAAAGAGTTTTCATGCCCTGGCAGCTCCCGTCAGTTACAAGTTCATAGAAGGGCATCGATCTAAGATGAGTTTGTTCAGTGTCAGCTGTGATGGTGCTATATGGGAAATTGATTTCTTCTTTAGTACATTCTCCTCCAATGGAAGCCGGCTCTCTCCATGGTGATGGGATGTGCTGATCAGTTTAACAAGCTGCCGATGGGATTACACAATCATCTCATCGGTTTTCAGTAGCTGTGTGAGATGGCACTTGCCAGAAACACAAGTCTGTGTGGACCTAACTGAAAAGGCAATGAGATCTGAGCCCCAAAGCGTTATGCTAAAGAGGAAAGACACACAGAGCCTGAACATCGTCAATATTTCAGCGTGGCAAGGCCCAGCTCCCGCAGAAGGTGGCATCCCTGGAGCAGCTGAGCTTTCTAGGGCAGGGAGGGATCTCAGCAGCATGCAGAACAGGAGCTAATGGCAACACACCGAGGAGCAACCACTGCAGCAGCAGCTCCCGCAGGCTGGTCAGCCCAGCCGCATCACCCACTGCCTCCTCCCACAAAGACCTGTCTGTACCTCGCCACGCACCCAGAACAGCACAGGAAGGTCCTTCTTGACATCTAGCCCTGTCAGGACCCTAAAACAAGAGCTCAGACCCTGCTAGTGGAAGGTGAACAGCTCACCTAAGCTCATTAAAAAAACAGCAACATTCGTTTTTTCAGCCTTCCAGGGCAAGCACAAAGATAGATGAAAGGAATAAGGCGAGCTGGGAACATCAATAAATTACTGCAGCCTCTTATTGGCTGCAGTATTCAATAGTTTCAAATGTTTTCTGGGGCCTTAGGCAAGCAGAAGATTTGCAGAAATGCTGAGCCCGTCGCCCATGATGTATCATTGTCACTCAGCAGCAGGTAGGTTGCATTTCCTCTTCCTTCCCCTGCAGTGTGTGTAACTCTGAATGGCAGCAGCAGTGAATTAGAGAGATGATATCTCTAGGCTAGCATGGGCTGCCTGGTGACTGAGTGTCAGGACAGTCCCATTTCTGCTATTCAGACAGATGGGTGAAAGCAACAAAGATCCGGTGCGAATAAAGGCACATGCTTCAATTAAAGAGTCTCCAATTATTCTAAGAGAATCAGACCTCTTCAGAAGTGATGTGATCTGACAGAGGACGAGAGGGTCCCTGCTCCCCATGAAGACACACGTCCCCAGGCAGTGACATGCCAAGAGCCCCCTTGCTCTGCAGCTGCATGGGAAAGCAGAGGTGAAGGCTTGGGTCTTCATTACCAATGAGCAGCTGCTAACGAGTCACAGATTGCAGTTCTATGCCTTGACTTGTCAAGCTCAGCAGCCCCTTGAGCAGTTTAGTGGCACCTCAGGTAAGGGCAGCAGCTTCCAGCGCTTCAGGGGCACCGGGCTGGGGAGAAGCATCTTCTGTTCAGGGGACACTGTCTCCTGTCCCAGGCAGCGTCCCCAGCAGCACCTAATGCCAGGGGCCAAGGTGTCCCCAGATCCTCCTTCTCAAGGAGGGCAGCGGCAGAGCAGGGATGGGTGGATGGGCTCAGAGATGGCACATTCTAAACGGGGTTTCTGCTGAGGGCAGGACAGCCGAGCCCTTGCAGCGAGGCCAAGGGGGATCCGGGTCCCCACTACCCTGCAGCACTGACATGGGGCTCGTTTTCCGGAGCGGAACTCTGCCTCCATTTGGAGAGGATGGTCTGGGGAGGACTTGGTCTGGCTCCAGGAGGCGTATGGGATGTGACAGGCCTGGGAGCCTGCTAATACAGAGCGCACTTGAAAGCATCCTTGCAGCAGCCTGGGGAGAACCTGATCCAGTTAGAAACTATTTGGGCTGGCCCCCTCCTGGTGAGCGCCACGTATCTGCAGATGATTTCACAAATGGAGTGGGCTGCTGCATGTGGCCTGACTGCTGCTGAAAATATTTCACAAACCCAGGAATATGAATCACTACCAAGGACCCCGAGCATTAATTTTAGTCACAGCTGGCCACACTGTATCACCCTATAAACACCTCTCCAGTTTCAATTAACATTTCTCTATCTCCTGTCTCACTGAATATTATATTTAACTAATATAAGAGGATTGGTAAAGATAGTTTTCACACTTCACAGGAAAGCCTAATGAAATAATTATACCTGTACCTACGAAAAGCATGAGGATATTGCATAAAGAGCCTTAACGTCATCCCGAGCAAAAACTGCTCCAGGAGACCTTCACTCCAGCTTTGGCTACTGAGGCCATTGTGCCAGCATCTGCCACCCCTTGTTCTGTGTCTGCTCCTGGACACCTGCACTGCAACCACCTGGACACAGCTTCCCTGGAGAATGGGGTTTCCATGAGGACACATCCACTCCCGCTCAAGGCCACCAGCAGGGCTGGATGCAGGGGCCTCTGCATTTCCTTACATCCCTTCGCTCCTCCCTGACAGCCAACCGCATGCATTCTCACTGTAGCTGCCGATTGTGCTGCCTCTGGGCCAAGCAGAGCTCCCTTTGCCCACAGTTGCCTTCAGCATTTCAGCACAGAAAAGTTTTGAAGCAATTTGCCCAATCCTATGCATTGGTTTTCTTTTCAGAGCTTTAGTACCAGAGAAAAGGCTTATTTCAGAGAACACTAAACCAGAAAGTCTTCTCCAGGTGCATGTCAGACATTTCCAATCCAAAATCAGGGCACAATGGCCCAAACAAATCACTGATCAGTTTGAAAACACATGCCTGACCAGGACACACTGGGGATGCTCCACCCCACAGCCTGCAAGGATGCTCCATGCATCACAGTGGGGCTTTTGCCCCAGCAGGAATCAGACTCAAGCCCTTCTGCAGAGCTCAAGGACTAAGATGACCCAAACTGTCACCATGCCCCTTGTTTCTGCCACTACTAAGCCACATTTCCCCTTGTGAAGGCGGCAGTGGACGCACATTACATGCATCACCACTGCAGCTATTTTTACTGCACAGAAATTAGCCCAGCAGGAATTCAATTCCATTAAATTCCATTATGCTGAGAAGGGAAACTCAGGGCTGACTTCAGAGATCAGCAGCCACAAAACCTGCAGAGCGGCTCAGGAAGGACAGAAAAGGAAAGAGCCACTTGGACACCACAGCAGCACACTAACGGCAATGATTTGAATCTGAGGCACTAGCAGCACAGAGTCATAAGAAGTAGGCTCAGTCACAGCTTGTTTGGGGCATACAACTTCACTAGACTGTGTTATACTGGTGGCTTTCCCCCTGATAAAACCCCCAAAGGAGTGGCAGTCCCTGCTCCGGTGTTTGCATTCCCTCATTCAGGATTACTGTGCATTTCCCAGTTTGAACACACCATCCTTAAATGAGGATCATTGGATTTCCACTCTCCACTACTTGACAAACTCTGCTGCAGTCCTTAACAGCTTCCGAGCGCCAGATAACACGTACTAATTCTATGTGGTCATCTAGGAGACAAGGAGGATTCCCAAAAATCAGTGCCAGAACATGTGGTAATCCACAGCTAATTAGGAAAACGAGAGTTACAGAGGCTCTGTGCGCTTCCACTTGTGCTGTGCACAGCACGGTCATCTGCCCCTGAGCTTTCACAGGGACAAACGCACAGGGATAATGACACAGGGTTCCCAAGGCCCACAGGGACAGAACTGCCCTCACCCTGAGCCCATCACAGAAAACAGCTTCGTGACCACAGCCAAGCTTTAGGTTTAGACCCTAACACGCAAGAGGCTGTTCTTGTTGATGAATTGAAATTAATGTAGTTATACAGAACTACAGTTCTGGTTTTGTGCACCAAGCAAAACTGGCAGGAACTGCTGTAGCTGGAGATCGTTAGAAGAGAGAAAAATGGCAGCCATCCTGCCTGGGATGCTCCCATTCTTACACATTTCTGCTGATGAGAAGCAAAAGGTTCAGAGGCAAAAGCCTATGCTCCAAGCTGGTCCATGCACCTGCGCCAACGGCGTTGCTGTGCCAGCTCCAACCAGCACAGAGGAGATGCGAGCACTGCTCCTTCCGCGAGGTGCAAGCGCCTGCAGGTCTCAGGGAAGATCTGTCGCTTGGAGGCCCTGAGCGGCTCAGAGCACATGTGTTAGAGAGATAAAATAATATTTTCCTGGTTAGCTCCAACACTTTATTGAATAAAGTTTAAAATCTTCACCCTGACTCAATCCATCTGTGCAGGTGTCAGAGCAGTGCCTCCGTTTGGGGAGGAAGAAATGCAGGGTGAGCAGACAGAACAGTTGCCTGATTAGAATTTCAGTTCTATCCCATAACTCTTCACAGAGGTCAAGGAGAAAATGACAGGTGGAAAAATGTATCTTGGAATCACCAACTGGAGGTTTAAGAAGATTCATTTCCAAAGTGTGTGACTGCAGACAGCAAAGGGAGAAGAGCAGGGCTCAGCGCCTGCATCAGTGGCACAGGATGAGAGCAGCAGGCACAGCCTGCCAGGGCAGGAGCAGGCAGCACGGCAGTAATGCCAGGCTGAAAACACGGCTTTAAACCTGCTCTTTAACGTCACAGACAAAGCTCCATTCCACACACCCTTTGGGCGTGAGGAGACTGTACTAAGAGAGAGCACGTCACCGAGGCCACAGGGTTCGGGTGTCCCGAGGACTAAACAGTGGCATCTTGAGCCTCAGAGAGGTGATGCCACCATTGAGGTTCAAAGGAGAGATGCTGGGGAGGACCATGCTAATGGTGCTGGCATGCATCAGGGGCTGCATCTCAACAGAGGTCCTGGGCTCCTCGCAGTCCCATCGTCCTGGTGCTGGCCCAGGGCCATGCGGGCTCCTGGAGTGTGCCTGTGCTCAGACACCCACTGGAAGCTGCTCCCAGCAGCAGCTCCCGTCTGCCTCCCGCAGCCAATTCCCCATCGCCTGTGACAGGTTCCGGAGCAGCTCAGCACAGACATCTTGTGCTCAGCGCAAGGACAGAATCCCATTCACACATTTCAGTGCTACCTGCTTATGCAGCCCTGTCACCAGCACGGCCCAGAGCCTCCCCAGGGTTTAGAAATGGCAGTCACGAGGCCTTGTACTTTTCCTTCCTCTTGCACAGAGCTTCCCGAAGCTGGGCACACACATATCGTGCTGGGGAGGAAGGGGAGGGTTGTGCCAATGATGTTTTGTATCCACTTTGAGTGCAGCCCTGACTCGAGCCCAGTCACAGCTCCGACCCCTGCACGTGGCAGAATCCCAGTGGCTGCATTGATGCCGCTGCTCCTGGGATGTAGCTGGTGAGCTGCCAGTGAGCTGGGACCACTGCCACTGCTGCCTGGAAGCAGCAGAAGGGAGCCCCAGAGGAGCTGCAGAGGAGCAGCTCTACCACAGGGAACGGACATCCCACCTCAGACGCCATCGCACTCTTTGAGGCTTTCAGCCTGCTCTGGGGCACTCCCTGTCTCTGTCCGGGCCTTTCCTGGCACCACTCACCACTCATTTCAAGCGCAGTAACTCTGGTGGCACCTTGGCAGAGCTGGGTCAGGCCCTCCCCGTGTTCTGCAGGGACACAACAGCCCAGGCTCACAGTGCACACACGGGGGGCATCGTCCATCAGCAGCACAGCCCGAGCGCCCCATCCCACCTCACCTCCGGCTCTTCCTCAAACCCATCCCCGTGCAAGCGCCTCCAGGCAGGGACAGCCCTCACCCAGTGCCCCCTGCTCCTGTCACCCCCTCACCCGTTTCTAGAGTGCGTTTGGCTTCGGTTTATTTGTGTTCACTGAAATCCCAGGGCTCCGTTCCCAGGAGCTGCAATCCTCACACAGGTTTGGGGCCCCGCAGAAAGCCTCGCACTGGGATAGCTCAGCCTGTGAGGGCTGAGCACCGACTGTAGGGGCCAGTGTGCAATATTGTCAGTTCTTTTAGACTGTGTCGCTGTCATTTTAGCACAGCGACTTATTTCTAATCGCGTTTGGGAAGACTTTTTGTGTATCTTCACGTCTGCTCCAAGGATGTTTGCTCTCAATTTATTTCTGCTCTTATCTCCTCAACAACTGCATCTCTTGTTCCAAGTCCTGCTCATTTTCTACTCCTTATTGTGAGTTTTCTTTAATTTCATCTTGTTCCCACACTTCCCAATCACACATTTCATCACTTCTGCTTCCCTATTGCCAACAATATGCGATTTCTTTATCTTAATTGTATCATCCAGTCATCTGGTTCCAGGATGCCATCTCTTTACCTCACAGTGCAGTCCTTTTAATCATTACTGCTTCTGGCATGTATAATAATAGCCGAGACAAGCTGTTAGCTTTCACCCCCAGTTACAGTCACAGGATTTTTCCTGTAAGCCCTAATGACAACAAACTGAAAACCCTCCAGACATCGCTCCGCAGAGCCTGCGGAAGCAGCCGCTACTCCAAGGGCTCCCCTCCTCAGCTCCCAGAGGATCAGCAAGGTGCAGGGAAGCCCTTCTGGAGGATCCAGCCCAAGCCCTTGCAGGGAGCTGGTGAGCAGAGGTCCCTGCACAGCCCCGCTCCTGCTCCCCAGGTACCTCTTTCCCACAGAGCCTGGGCTCTGCCTCATCCCTGCCAGGGCTCTGGCCATGGGCAGAGCTCTCCAGGTCCTCTGGGTAGGGGCTACACAGGCGGGTACATGCAGTGCCCTCCATGTCCCAGCTCTCCATCCAGCTCCTCAGCTTATAGCACTCAAATGGCTTATTCACATTTAAAGCATCTTCAGCACTTGTGGAGTGGGGGCGTCAGGGTGGGCAGTAACAGCCCCTCTCCAGGACAGCAGGAAGGGGATCAGCCTCACCACACTGGGTTTGGAGGAGAGATTGCCCCCAGACTGAGAAGAAGCACTGTCAAGGCATCCATAGCTGTGCGCTTGCTCCAGCCCCATTACTAGCAGGCTTTCTGGATGAAAATTGCTGTCTGGATCCACTTCTCCATCCTCAGGAAGCTCCAGGAAAAGGTAAAGAGCTGTGAATGCATTGCAATTTATCAGTAATAAGTAGCACATGTGGGTAGGAATAATATTGAATCCAAGAACAGCTTAAATGCCACTGCAGAAGGTAACACAGTGTAGAAGGAGTACCTGCTTGTGTGAGAATCAGCACCTCTGTATTCTGACCCACAAAGCACTACTTAGAAGGGTGGTGAGATCCTGGCTTATACAGAGAGGAGCATTCCAGAGGGTAGTGTGGTGCCAGCCATGAATCAGTAGAGAGTATCTGGGCACCTGATTTGCACAATGATAGAATTCAAATGGAGCCTGAATAATATAGGTCAACCAAAAAGAGAATGGATTCAGGAATGGATTCAGGGGGTAGAGGGAGGAATTACACAGCAGGAAACCCAACAAAAGGAGAAAAGCCACTTACATAATATGGTACCTTGTGTATTTGTCAGTGTAAAGCAACCCTTACTGGTCTATCAGAGGTCTCTAGGCAGGCCCATGCTAAAGGTCACCAGCACAAGTGGAGGAGGAGGAACATGCCCCGTCAGCCCTCAGAGCAAGGGTTGTATTCATGCTCCCATTCTACCCCATGCAACAGGCTGTGACTGCAGCATCCAGGCACAGTGGTGCTGAGCTCAGAATTAACTGCTGCGTTAACTCAGCATTAACTTGCTGCAGCAAGAGAAGGAGTCAAAAAACCTCCAGTCCTTGGCATTGCTACAGGGGTCATTCATCCTCCAGAGCAACTGTACTTGTAGGGTCCAAAAGTTTAACATACCATAGGTGTAACCACTCAGAAACCTGGGCAGAGTCAGAGCCTGGAGCAGGTACCAAGGATTTCTAGAACAAGCCCATGAGCTGCTTCAGGGTGAATCGCTCCATGTGGGAGATGAAAGGAGGGGAAGTTTTCATTAAGGAGTTCAGAAATAAAGCAGATGCTGTGCAGTAGCTGGAACAGAAGGAGGCACCGACTGACCCAGATGTCTGCGCATTTACGGACAGGGAAGGAGAATGCACAAAGAACTAAACAAGGCACTAGAGCAGTGGCGTTTTGTTTAATGGCCCTTTCAGCCCTGCAGCTCTGCTCCTGCCAGAGCAAGAGGAGAAGCATGCTCAGGTTCAGTCAGTGTCCAGCACAGGCTGGTGCTGAGCCTCTGCCCAAAAGGCTTTTACAAACCAAGGCAAGTTTCAGTCGGAGTGTGCCAATACCAGAGATGCACAAGGAAGCTATAAGAAGAGCCTGCCAGCAGCTGGCCCTGGCAGAGACAAGGGGAAGGTGCTGGACGGGTCCCTGGGAAGCACTGGCTATGCAGACACCCACCAAGCGCCAACCCAGCTCCCACAGGCTGCTCTGTAGAGCTCAGCTTCATGGTGCCGAGACAGGGGAAGCCTGAACGCAAGACCAGGCTGCCACTTGTTTAGCACACGATAACAGCGAGCAGAAGGGTCCCAGGAGCAGGACAGAGCTGCTTCCCAGCGGTTAAGACCAGTGCTGGAACAGTCACCTTCCTGGTGCACCAAGGGACTGCCAGGACAAAGATCAAGAGCCTGCAAGGCTGTCAGGGAGCAAGGCATGCACAGGACAGTGACAGGCCACCAGAGAGGCACAACTGCACAGCTCCTGCTGCAGCATCCTCCCCCCCAGAGCCTGGGCTCTGCTTCCTGCTGCGTTAAACCCCGTGTTCCCTCTGCCAGGACCTGCCAAGGTGGGAGCTGGGACAGGTCACCCGGACCTCCAGCGATGCTCAGGGGCCCTGGGGCTTGGCTGCTGAACACATCAGGCAGAGCTGCACAGCAATCACACTGCTCGCATTCCTCCTCATTCCCACACACCAAGCCCGCATGCTCGTGTGGTTTAAATCTTAAGCATTCAAGGCATGTTGATGTATTCAAATATTTCTTCCATGAAAATAAGACTCTATATAATCCATTCTAGGCATCTACAACTTAAACTGACAGCTACTAAAAACTGGGGGAGACTGCCATGGGCATGATAAACACAGATAACAATGTTTAAATGCAAAGGGAAATGCACCAGCAGTCAGCCCCGGAAACATATGGGGAGAGTCCTCCAGGGCACTCCAAAGTAAAGGAAGTGGGATTCACCTGCACAGGCTGAGGGCTCAGGGAGCAGGGCAGTGTTGGCGGTTTGGTTTCTCCCCTTAAGAGGTTACCAGAGGCAAAACAAACCCAACAAGGGAAGCCATGCAGAGTCTTCTCAGAGAGCAGCTCTTTGAAGGCACACTTCCCCCCAGAGCTGCCCTGCCAGCAGCAACCCCAGCCAAACTGCCCCTGTGCACAACCCGAGCACACATCACATCACCCCACACAGAGCTGCTGCTTAAAGACCCACGCACCCAGCTTTGACCTGCACTGTTCCCTGCCCTCCCCAGAGCCCTGCACCAGAGCTGCTCTGTGCTGCAGCCCTGAGCAAGCTCATCCCAGCACAGCCCAACACCAGCTGCCCCTCCAGAGCTTCCCCTGAGCTCAGGCCTGGCCAAGCTGATGGTTAAGAGAACCATCTGTGTCCTATCTGCATACACATTTGTGGGTAATAAGGCCAGGAGGGACCTGATGATCACCAGCCTGACCTAAGCACAGGCCATCAAACTGCCCTGGATTAATTCCAGTCTGAACAGCCACAAGTCTTCTTAGAAGAAAACCATTTGATCCTCACTGCAGCATTTCTAGTGAGGGAGAGGTCCTGGGTGCATTGCTCCAGTGCTTAATTACACTCAGTTTCCATCATGTAGCTCCCTTCTAATCTGAGCTTGTCTGTCTTCAGCTGCATCTAGTTAGACTTTTGTCTGCCAGACAACAGAGCTGTCTGCTACCAGAGCTCCCTTCCCTACAGAAGTACTCATTGGCAGAAGTTGCTTCCGCAGCCTCCTCTGATAGAGGAGAGATCTCTCCTGCAGGCTCTCACCTTGCGATTCGATCTCATTCTCTCTAATCATCTTGCAGCTCTTCCTAAGTCTTCTCTTAGAGGTCAGCTCTCACCTCAGCACAGCAGAGCTGGGCCCACTCCTGCAGCCACACCGGCAGGAGATAACCTCTGACTTCCACCTATTCCCTGCATCCATGAAAGGCTTCAGCCCCCATAGCCACATGGGAAGCACCCCTTCCTCCCTCGCAGGGTCACCACTTCCCAGCAAAGCTCTCTCCTCCCTTTATCAGTATCCTGTGAGACTTGGCTTCTCATTTACATTCACATTCTCATTTTCTTTCACTCGTTTACATCTTTCTCCCAACACCCTGGCTCCCAAACAACAGCTTCATAATTATTTTCAGCTCTGAAGTTAGCCCTTTTAAAGCACCACGTGTACATCCATGTATGGATGCACATCTGATTGTGTTCCTACGTAAGAAACATCACTGAGTCACAACCACCCGCATCAAGGTATCTCAAGGGTCAAGCTCAGTGACCAGTCCCTCTCCATCTAAGCAAGGGGTAACGCAGAACTCCTGGATGAAACTCCTGAGTCAGGGAATTATCACATATGGGTTTCGGAAGCATCAGGGCCATTTTAGCTCTGGTAGCACAGGACTTCCAGCACCCACCACTGCAAGAACAACATCCAATGCAAGTCTGGTCTTCTCTCCCTCTTCCTTCGCATGCACGTGGAGCTGATTCTCCTGCCCTCTTTCACAGCAAACTCCTGCCACCAGCCCCCCGCTGCCCTGCCCACCAGGACATCCATCACCACACAGCTGAGTTCACTCCCTGCCCAACTGGCAGCAGCAGAAGTGCCAGGTAGGACAGGGGCTGACCACCTCCCTGGCCCCCAGTCACTCCCAGGAGTCACAGTTCAACAGCCTCTGGCTTCGGGATTCCCAGTTCACTCCTCCAGCAGGTCCTGGCAACAAGAAATAGTTGCAACCGGGTCTCATGAACGAGCAAGTCTGAATCTTCTTGTTTATTACCAAAATAAACCAGTGCACAGCAATTAAAAAACTCTGCTGATGTATCTTTCCTATTCCTCACTGCACAGATAGGGATGTCTCGAGATCTTATCACCCCTGCTCACAGGCAGGGATTTATAAGCACAAGCAGCGACTCAGATAAAGATGTTCCAACTGGTGCATGAAATTATACCAAAGCTGCCCCCAGTCCCCCACAACAGGCTACTGCAGCCTTTGGGATTAAAAACAACTGCTTCAGAGAGACATTGGCCCCGGCTTTGAGAACCAAAGATCCCTTCTAATCAAATTGTCATGCCAATGACTGCCTTCACCATCACTGCAATTAACCACCACACAAATAAAATGCAAACGACCAAAACACTTCCCTTCTCCGGGGCTCCGTGCGACTTACACACATGAAAGGAGCAGTCCTTTGCTCTGGTATCTTCTCTTGGTTCTAGCAGAACTTCGTACATGCATCTCCTCCCCACATGCGCTGCCTCATCACCAACAGCATCACACCAACCCCCACCTCACCTGCCCTCCCTCTTATCTCTCCTTAGGGGAGAGCCCCTCACAAACCATTGGTCACTGGTCTCCAGAGGGGTGGGGAGAGCCAGTATTGAGGACAGCAGCATCACCTGCCCTCAGGGAAGCTGCAGAATGGGCACAAGGCAGGGGGAGCCCAGGAGCTGCTCTGGGAGAGACCCAGGTGCCTGGGGATGCTGTGATGGATGGAGGTGCACGCTGTGATGGATGGAGGTGCACGCTGTGATGGATGGAGGTACACGCTGTGATGGGTGCTGCTCACACCTCACCTGGGCAATGTTTGCCCCCCTTTTGCCTCTGCATGTTCAATAAAGCTCCCAATTGCTGAGGCTGCTCTGAGA
Organism: Lathamus discolor; assembly: GCF_037157495.1. NCBI lineage: Eukaryota > Metazoa > Chordata > Aves > Psittaciformes > Psittacidae > Lathamus > Lathamus discolor. The sequence goes on from NC_088889.1 coordinate 92,119,279, forward strand.
CCTGCTTATCCAGGTATCCCAAAAGTGTTTTGCTGGCTGATGTTGCTTTGCTTTCCTTTGGGAATGCTGTCCTTAGCCCTAGAGAAAACCACCGAGGAAGAAAGAGAGACAGAAATATGATTTCCTTCTTTGGTCCCAGACCAAGGCACCAACACCATCTCACAGAGAAAGCTGAATGTGCCCAGTGAAAGCTGTTTGCCTGCAGGTGACACCCACCCAGAGGTCAGGCTCATGGGCAGCTTTCACTTCTGGTGTCTGGAAAATAAACCGCACAAAGCACTCGGTGCGTTCCGTGGCACCTAGCAACAGCGCTCAGGCGGCCAGCAGAGCCAGCCCCAGCTCTGCAGGACGTGCAGGAGCAGGACGAGCCCTTGGGCTAATTTACAAGGAATGAAAGCACCTTCCACACAATGTCCTGGCTCCCTGGCAGCCATTTGCTCTACACAAAACAAATCCAATATTGTTGTTCTTTCAGCCAGGCTTTTCCTGCCTGAGACACAGTTCTGAAGTCCTCTTAAGCATCCCCTGTGCCACTGAATTAGTTGTGGCTGCCGAAGCATCCCCTCCGCTGGGACTTCGAAGCTCCATGACCAGGAGCAGACGGGCGCTGCTGGCTCCTGGGGTGCACTGGAGCAGCCCATCACCTTCCCACCGCAGAGAGGAGCCGTCCGGAGGCTCCTGCCAGCCGCACGTTCCTCCTGGTCAGGGTCTCTCGGGAGGGGTCCTGCCTGTGGAGGCAGCTCCACGGAGCTCCAGCCCCAGCCCAACCCTCTGGCCCCTGCTCTCCTCCTCCAGGCAGGGCCTCGCAGGGTCCGACGGGAGCATGGGGCTGCATCTGCAGGAGCTGCCTTGCGAAGCCCTGAGAGCGCTGGAGCCTCTGCTGGGACTTGGCACCAGTGACCCCTAAGAGAGGACCAAAAAAGCCCCTCCTCGTGTACCAGCAGCTGCCACCTGCACAGGCTCCACGCTGCAGCACAAGGCCAGCCCCAACCCCTCCAGCATCCCCCCGCTCACAGCTCGCGGGCTCCTGCACAACCCTATGGAGCGAGGCGCTCCCTGCGCACCGGCGCTGATGGACACGGGGCTGTCAGAGGCTGCGGCCCCGGCTCAGCAACCTGACATCATGCGCCTGATGTTGCCAAACACAGAAGAGCTGTTGCTAGAACAATCAATTTTTAACTCTCTCTCCGCCTGTACCCTGCAGTAACTATAGTAACAGTGCTCCGGGCTCCCCTCCTCAACTGCACTGCAGCTGCAGGAGGCTTCGGGGCTCCGGGGGCTGACTCCTCCTGGGCTCTGCCCAGGACGCACTGCAGGTCACCTGGAGCATCCCACCATCCCTGCCCAGCAGCACCATCCCGGGCTGCCGGGTGCCAGCTCTGGGCCCTGGCACCAGGACTCTGCCGACGCCAGGCAGCTGCTGCCTCTCTGACTGCAGAGGAAGCGTTCCCTCAGAGCCAGCATTCCCCCCCACTGCCTTGGGAACAGGGAACCCCTGGAAGCGGCTGTGCTGCCCACCCAGGGGCTCTTGCAGGGCCCTACCCAAACAAGGGTCCTGCAGAGCAGATTTCCTCTGGCACACGTGGCTTTTGGCAGTAACATGACCAGCACCAGCACCTCGGCAGAGCCCGTGTGTCCCGATGGCAGGTGGGTGCTGTGTGAGTGCCACACCAGTGCAGGTGCTCCCAGGGAGACGTGTGTGTCACAGGGTAAGAGTGAAGAGTAAACCACACTGATCTTGTTTGCTGAGCTGAATTAAAGGATCAAGCAATTGATACCCTGATCAGAAGCACAAGAAGAAGGAGCAGGGATGTACTCTGCCAGTATCAGACACTCCGGTCACTGCCAGCTGACCCCTGGCTCCCCTCTGGCATGCGCAGACCTCTCTGCAGAGTGGGTGCAGAGACAGCTCTCAGGCCAACTCCTGTCCACTACAAGGCTGGTTTGGATGGTGATCCCATCCTCAAAGCGCTGCTTACACATAGCCTGGTCCTTGCACAGCAGGACCACGTCTCCCTGGCAGCATGAGGGAGATGTGGTGCAGGAACCCCCGCCCCGGAGCAGGACAGCACAGAACGCTGGGGCACACATGTGAAAGTACACAGGATGTCCTTAGGCTTCAGAGGAATCTTTTTCCTTGTTTCTCTCCCTACCTCAGTCGGGCTCAGTAAAAATGCAAATGAAGTGCTGCCATTAAGTTCACTCTTACTGCAATGCAAATGATGTGTGTGCTCCCTCTGTCCCTGCCTGCCTCCCAGATTTAGGAGGTGGAGAACAAGGAGGGAGGTGGGCTGCCTGAATTGCAACCTTAATTGGGCTCCTCCCCAGACAACACACACTGAATTTTTCAAAATCACATAAATCATGCAATATCAATTATTCAATCATTCTGCTAATCTCAAGGCTTCCAGAAGACCTCTAGCTTTGAATAAAAGCTACACATGAAGTACCAGCTATTGACAGCCTTGCCACCAGAGGATTAACACCCAAGGACGTATCGCTTCTGAACACAAGTGGAGCATGCAGTGCTCCACTGGGAGGTATTACCTCCGCTCCTCAAAGTGCTCCTGGAGAGGCTTCATCACACCAAATTCTGTCACTGCGATTCACAAACCCTGTACTATTGGATTCATTTATCCCGCAAAAGCCTTGCAGTACAATTCCTAGGGCTTTCCTCCTGAATTCAGCGAGGTCCGTACAACCAAGGTACAGGAACTTCAGAGACTAACACAGAGACACCTGACACTTACACGTACAGACCTTTTCTGGTGGGACCCTCCTCCCTGCACACACACCTCCTCTCAAGGGTCACACTTTCTACACAGTGGGAGTTGAGAGGGGCGGCCCGTATCACACACTAGGGTAACCCCATGCTCTGCCAGCCTCGTGTCTCCCTTCCCCAGCCCCAAAAGGGGCAGTTGCAGCCTCCGTCTGAGCAGAGCAGGGGCCAGACTTCGGTCTTCTCCCATAAACTGGGTTTTCCCTTCATGACCTTTCCTGCGCATCCTGCTCACAATGTGTCTGCCGCTGTGTCCCCACACAGGGATGCTGCTGCGGGTGGGTTTGGTACCGCTGGCGGCTCTGGCACAGCGGGGCTCAGCCACATTGCTTTCAGGGGCAGTTCCAAGAGCACCTGATGCAGCTGCAGAAAGCAGGGAGCTGCCAGCACCACGCAGAGGGTTCAGAGCCTCCCACAGGCAGGAGGGGCAGAAAGAGTCCATTAAAATGCACTGAGCCCGTGCAAGTTGTATTACAAAGCACAAAGGTAGGCTGGTTCTTTTCTCCAGCAGGCACATCTGCATAATCCAGGCTGGGCTCCTGCAGCTGCACTGCGCTGTGCATGCTGCTGCCACCAGTATTGTTTTCATCTATTTTATTGAATAACCACTACCCCAGGTTTAAGCTGCATAACAAGCCCTGCTGCGCAGTAATGTCTTTGCTTGCTTTCTGCCGACGCATCTAACTGGAAACTCCCAGGTAGTAAGTGACCATCCTGCAGACAGGAATGCCCATCTTCTGCCTCCAGCTTTTCTGCAAAACTGGGAAGCCTCAGACCCAGGCAATATGATGGCAGGAGGGGGACTGCAGCTCCATGGCAGGTTGCAGTCATACCCCATGCTCCCAAACCATGCCAGCACTCCTACTTCTGCTCCTGCCGTCACTGCCAGGCAGGGAGGATGAGCAGCCGGAGGTAGGACTGTGGATCCCACCCTGGCAGGACAGCAGATTGCGTAAAGGGGGAAGGAGATGGTGCTGCCTCATTAATCATGATAAAGAACAGGCATAAAGAGAGCCTGGCTTTCAGCATGGTAATTAATGAGCTCTTTAATTTTAGGCTGTAACATCCAAACTACCCCATTAGGCAAAGAGCAGCTCCAAGTGTCCTTCCATGTGATGTCAGCGAGATACATGGAGAGCTCTGGAGTGCAAAGCTCCAGGGGCTTCTCCTGCAGCACCAGAGGTGCACTGGGCCGTGGTCTCAGCATGTCAGAGATTTAAAGCTCTCCTCACCAGCTCAGCCCTGCTGCTGGCATGGAAGAGGCCAGGGATGCTCCATGATTCCTGCATTGAGCTGCTGGCCTGCCCTGGCCTTCTGCAACGGCTCTGGGAGTCAGTGCCCGAGAGAGCACCAGGCTGCAGGGATCGATGTGGGAATGCTGGAGCAAGGGGGCAATCATCGCCTCTGTCTCTGGTCCCACAGAGAGTTCGGTGGTGTCCGCATTGCTCTGCAGGCAGGATGCAAGCCCCACGTCCGACACAGGCCCTGAGCATCCACACATACAACCTGCACGTGGCTGGTGGCATGGCTGAGCCCTCAGGAGGTGGCCGGGGTTGCAGTAGACTGGAGCCTGTCCAGGACCAGCGCTGCCACCACGGCTCATTTCCCCAGGAAAACATTCACAGAAGTATTCCAGGTTCCCTGGTTGAAACCCAGCCCAGGCCGTCCTGCTCTGGAGCATGGAATCTCTCTGTACATGAACTGGAGATTTGTCCCACATATTTTCCTCAAAGACTGTATGTTTTGGTTTCTCACAATAATTCCAGTCATAAATGTCGCGTGCTGGAGACCTCACTATTGTGAGCAGAGCAAAGTGTGCCACGCAATAAATCCTTTTGTGGGAAATAACCCTGGTGACTAGAGGAATTCATGAATTTATTACTCTGTAGGAGCCTTTCCTCCTATGACTTAAGGAGAGATCTATCATCCTACAGGAGACCTTGCTGGTTCCCTGTTTGGAAACCTGCGTAAGGCTTTATGTCGCATTCCCTGCCTGCATGTCCCAGGGGCTCATTCCACATGAATCACTGGTTATAAACAAGGGGGTCTGGAACCAGCACCCGCCTGCACCGCCGGGGCCAGCCGTGCTGACCCTGCTCCTGCCATGACCCGCGTGTCCACCAAGGCTGTGTCCCTGTGCTCACAACCACTGCGCCTGGAGCAGCTGAGAGGTGAGAAGAGCCCTGGGCAGGGCAGAGCCCGCGCAGCTCCAGGGGAGCGATCCGGGCAGCACAGCGCCGATGTCCCAGCGAAGCCCAGCTCTGCGCTTCCAGGCCCTGCCGTGCAGGACTCGTGCACGACACCCCCAGAGACTTGCTTAGGACAAAGTCCAGAAGCAGAGAAGATCTCACTTCTTGCTGCAAGAAATCCCTGGCAGTGGTGCTGGCCATGGGAAAGGGTCACACAGCCCCTGCCTTGTCACGCTGCGCGCTGAGGACGGTGGAGCTGCCACCGCGCTTCACCATCCACCACCCTCGCGCAGCCTGAAGGGCCCCTGCTCCCACCCCAGCATTAGCCCCTTTGCCAGTGAGCAGCGAGCATCCACAGCAGCAGAGGGATGGGGCTGGCAAACAGGGAACATCAGAGGAGTCAACTGCACCAGCAAAAGGCGGCACACAGCAGAGGAGCCCACCCGCAGGTACGGTGCCTGCTAACCAGGTGATGGCCGTGCCGAGACCTTGCCCTGTTATCCCATTGTCAGTTTTATTCCAGCACAGGTTTGGAATACTCAGAATACAAACCTTTTCTGTAAGATTACAAAATGCTCGAGCACTTCTGCAATTTGGATGGCAGGGGATCAATTACTTGGGCATGGTTTTGCATATAATGGCCTGCAACAGATTGTAAAGTTTCTCAGTTAGCAAAGCAATTATGAATACTGAATGCAAACTAATGGCTACGGAGTGGTGGAACGGGGCCATCTGGACTCGAAGACATGCTCCCGGCTACAAGGGGAAGGAGCGCGGGGAGGGGACCCCTTCAGCTGAACGCACCAAGTACTTGGCTAAGTGTGTGATTTTCACGGACGTGCTGTGGGAGAAAAGCTGCGGTGTGAGAAACAGTGCCCAAGAACAAACAAACGGAAAACGGAGAAAGAGGGAGAAGTGCTGGAAATCCTTTTGCCAAGAAAGAAGTTCAGATTTCACTTCCAAGCGATTACTGTTTATTCCAGAAGACCAGATCACTTTGTTTGTTTAATGATTCAAAACAGATTAGTTTCAAAAACCCTTGAAAGCTTTCACAAACAGATTCCCATCCAGCCAAAACCCAGCTGGCAAAGCTCCTGGGTGCGAGGACAGATTTATTTATCACTTCTCAGCAATGAATATTCGGGGTTTATTTTGTTGAACAGGGAAATAAGTCAGAGTTTGGACCATCCAAAATGGCAATCAGTGCCCTCAAGCAACAGAACCAAGAGCGATTGCCATGAAGGGCTCCATAAACCGCCTCCTTTACAGCACGTTCCCAGCACAGGGCTCGGGTGCACCGCTCCCAGGCTGTCTCCAGCTCATAGGCGATTGCTCCAGGGCTCCCCAGCACATCCAGGCTCAGGTCCTGCTCCCCAGCACCGGGCCCGGGGCACGGGCTGCCTGCACCTCTCCAGCGCACACAGATCCACCCCACCACCATCACCCTGTGCCCTGCACGGGGCCTCTCGGAGCTATGGGCTCTATTCCTGCTGCTGGCATCCAGCCATAAAAAATGCATGTGGGGTGAAAGGTTTTACACAGCAAACAGAACCAAGATAAGGGCTACAAATGTCAGATCTCACAACACACTGTGCATAAAACTGCTAAGAAAGTCACAGCACCAGCAGCACGGACCAGGAGACGGGACCACAGATTTCCTGGAAGTAAATGAAAATGACATCAGGAGTTATTTTTCTCCTACTTTTAAACATCAGCCTAGCCTAGCAGGAACATCAAAGTAATCCATGAGTCTGGTCATTCCTGTAGCACACTGGTATAAATCAAAAACAAAACCATGGTCAAGTCAGGTAGAAAATCATCTTCCAGAGACATCCAACTGAGCTCAGCAAAGGAGAAAAGGCTGACACAACATCTTTAAACATTTTTAATTACCCTGTCAAACTGACAATTATGGAGCTAATTATTAGGAAGACAATACCAGATATACTGAATAGCACATCAACAGTGGGTTTATGTAATTATACAATTTAATGAATTGAAGGCTACAGTAATGGACTATATCTGGTTAATTAGAGCCTCCCTTTCTGCTAATAATGCCATTTATTTTCTACTCACTGTATTTGTTTTTTCTGTAAAACCAAGCATGTTTCCACAGATGATGAAGGATTTCTCACAGCAGCTCCTGTGCTCCTTCTGTTATTTACGGTAGGCAGGCTTCTTCGTGGGGTGGACGATGAGCTCCAGCTGGATGCTCTTTCATGTCCAGCTTTGCGGTATTCCCTAAGGGTTGACTGGAGATTGGGGCTGGGTGGGCAGAGGGACCTCTCAAACCCCCAAGCCCCTTCCTAGGCCAGGAGGTGCCCAGCAGCACATGGGTGGGCTGAAGGTGCCCATCTGAAGCTCTCACAGGACCGTCCCCCGCAGCAGCAGCCACCACGCTCCTGGCACCACAGAGCAGGAGCAGGGGCACAGGGAAGGGGCTGCCACGAGGGCTCCTGGCCTGGCACAACCCATGGGAAGACATAGAGAGAACTGAAATGATTTCCCTTGCTGATAACATTTTGGAGGGTTTGAAGCATCCTAATTCCTCATTGTTGAATGAAAATTGTCTGATAAATTATTGATCGCATTTAAAATGTACCCACAGAAACCATTTTAATTCTTCTTTTCTCTTTTTGGAAATAATTAACCTGTTTGAAGTTTCTAATCACTTGAAGCTATTTCCCATTACTGTTACCTGGAGGGGTTGAACGGTCTCCCATGCACAGGAGACACCATGTGCACCTACGGGATGAAGTTAGAGCCTCTTTTTGCACCAAGTGTTGGTGGAACTTGCAGACTGTGCAAGCCTCGAGCCCCACGAGCTGTGTCGTGTGGGGCAGCCCCCGGTGAGGAGTCCTCCCAGGCATGGGGCAGGCAGACCCCTTCTGCAGAGCTGCAGGACCTGGCAGATGAGAGCGTCAAATCTGCCCTCTCACATCTGCACTTCACTGGCATCAATGGCACAGCTATTTGGCAGGTGACTTCCTTGCAGTGCGTTAGTAGCTTTGCCTACCGTGCACACCCAAACACACTGTAGGACTCTCCCTCTAAGTGAAAGCTGTTCTTAGGAAGGAATAAATTCATTAATGCACTTGTAAATTAATAAAATGCTGGCAATTGTGAAAATATCCTGAGCTTTTGTTGGCCTGGAGATTTATTCAGTCCTGCTGGCTTCCAGCTGAGGCAGAAAAGATCATAAACCTGCCAAGAGAAATGCCTCTGCAAAATGTTCCAGGCTCAGCTATAACATTCCTCCTCCTGCCGGCACATCAGCCAAGGTGCCTCAAAAAGGCCAAGAGCTGAACTTGCAAAGCCTGTCCCTTCTGTCCTTGCCAGCAGCCGCTCAGTGGCATTAACACTGACAAGAGTTGACCATTCTGCAGTTTGGATTTGGTTCAGGGGGGATCTTTCAAAGCTTCATTCTTTCTAGGAATATAATAAGCCTTGAGCTGTGTTTTGTGCCCATCAAAATCAGCACAGCCCATGAGGGAGTGCTGGGAGAGCTGTGGCAGGGATGTGGGCTGCACACCAGCTCCTGTTCGCAGCCAGCCCAGGTTCACCGCCCGCTCGGGCAGCAGGAGCTTCCATCAAGCACTTCCAGGATGCACCCACCTTGTCCTTGAGCTGCCATTTGGCTCCTGGTTTCCCTTCAGGCTGCATTGTCACTAGAGCAGACGGCTGTGTGAACCAGGACTGCCGGCAGAGTCCCGCTTCCTTACCACCAGCCCTGCATCAGGAACAAGGAAACAATAGAGAATGGGCCAAAGAAAGCTTCTCTGAGCTGCCCTTCCCAGCTGTATGCAAGAACCTGTCATAAGTTTAGGTAGAATCAAAGCATTCTGCCTCTGAAGACACACCATCATGAGAGTCAGACCGTGCGGAGGGTGATGGTACCGGTCACGCACACCGTGCAGTGAGCCACTGTGTCCCTGCCAACGGGGTCCAGCAGCAAAAGCTGCACCCAGGCACCTCGCGGGACCTCCAGCAGCACTCACAGCTTCCAGCTTCCCTGACAAGAGCCTCTGCTGCTCTGCAACGGAAACAGCACTGGGATAAGCGCTGCCAGGAAGGGCAGGAGCAGCCTCTGCAGGAGCGCAGCCACAGCAGGACCCGCTGCCTGCCGCGACGGCCACCTTCCTGCTCCATGCTGCTGAACAGGTCAGGCACCACACGCGGGTCCCTGCTCCCCCAGCGCTGCTTTGAGACCTGCCGTGAGTCAAAGGCACTAACTCCAGCCCTCCAGGGAGGCTCTGAGCACTGCGCCCACCTCTGCACCTCCCCAGGGGTCAGTAGCTGAATGTCCCCCGGCTGCCAAGGCAGAGATTTCACCATGTTCTCCCTGGGCTTATAAAGGCCCCAGAGCCCCTAGGCCCAGGCCCAGGAGATCCATGCTCCCTAGGAGCAGCACCATTACATGTGGACACCAGCTGAGATGACAGAGCTGCTGGTGGGATCCTGCTGTGCAACCCACATCCCAACGCTGCTGCACTGCCCCATGCTGAGCTGGCTCTGCAGACTCCCCGCTTTGATGAAGCACCACACACCTCTGCCCTGCAAAGCCAGACACGTCCAGCAGCACAAATTCAAATTGCCCAGCTCTAGCAGCGAGAAAAATCAATCAATATCTGGCAGCACAGACCTCTAGCACGGATGCTTTGCCTTCACAGGTGCAGGAAAAAGGCTGCGCCCAGGGATGGGAAAAGGCTGAGCAGTGAGAGGACACCAGGGCTGCAGTCAGACTTTGCCAAATATGGAATAGACAAATGATCCAGAACCAGCACTTCTGAGGAGCAGCAGCATTTCATTTTCATTGGGGAATGCTCAGCTAGCTGATTTTATGACAGTATGTCTTTTTTATATATATATAAAATTTGTGAGTGAATTTAGTGCTTATGAAACCAAAGGAGTAATAGCACTGGCAAGAGCCAGGGTAAGGTAGAAATACAGGCCAGTGTCTAGTGGTGTTGAGGCAGCACAGCACCATGTGTGATACTGCTTGTACTGCACTCAGGGAAGGGGCCGCCCTGCTCTTCCAGCTCCCCAGACCAGGTACCAGTCATTCCCTGGGACTCCAGTGCTCACTTCCTCAGCAGGAAAATCTCCACCAGTCTCAGCATGATAGTCATGAAAGTAGAAGCTGCTCGTGCCAGTCCTTGTGCGGTGCAAGTGGCATCAGCGAAGCTCCATGCAGCTCTGCCTGCCAGAGATTCACAGCGATCATCTCCAGAGTGGTGACCCAAAATGTCCCAAAGGCAACCAAAGAGAAAGGAGTAACTGGTTTGATTTCCCTCCAAGCTGGGCATGAGAGGAACTGAGCTGCTCCTCCTGCACCACAGAGCACTTCCCTGCAGTGGTCTCCGTCCTCCCACTGCTCCTCATTGCCAGGGGCGCCCAGTACTGGAGAGCCCTGGGAAACTCCTCAGGCAGCCACCCTTCCCACAGCATCGCTCCCAGCTTCCAGCTCTGCCCTCAGCCTCCACCCTGTACACATCACTGCCACCCTGCCTGCAAAACTGCCCAGCCTTCTGCAACGTCTGCTGTGCAGCCAGCAATGACCATGTAGGTGCCACATGCACTTTCCTCTGCTGCATGAACATGTGCTGCCTCAGCCCTGCAGCCCCATCTCTCTTGCCTTACTCGGCTTCTCTCCTGCATTCTTCCCCTGCCTTATCAGCTGCACTGATGTTGTCTTCATCTCTCTTCATCTCCCTTTCATGCAGCGACACAGGCAGATTTTTTTTTCCAATCATTTACATGTTTTTGCTACTCACAGTCAAAGATTTGCTGGCTGATAGCGAAAGGATCATCAGGTGGGACATCCCCATCGCATTGCTTACTGCATCTATAGGGCTTTTGAATATCTAGGGTGCACTCAGAGAACCGCCCACTCCTCTTCCTTCTCTTCCTGCTGCAGATCCTTCTGGGCAGCTGCTTGCCCTGCTCTGGCAGAGCTTTAGCAGGAGGTCAGACTGGATAAGCAGAGTTGTCCCCTCCGGTCAGGAACCTGTGGAATGCCAGATTTTGCATCCGAGCTCAGTTTCCATCTAGTGATCAACCATCCATTCACTAACGGTCCAGGCTGAGTGGTCTGCACAGGGCCCAGGGGGATGGCAAGGGGCCAGCAGAGCCGTGAGGGCAGGAGAGGCAGTCATGGCAGAGTAAGGCAGAAACTGCCCAGGCACAAAGGCCACGCCAGCGTGCAGCAAACATCCGTTCTTCTGATCCATCATCCCATTGTCCCTGCAGCACAACCCCCAATGCCAGGAAGAGCCTCGTGTGCCGCATCCAGCGCCAGCACCCACCGTGCAGTACCCACAAAGCACCCACTCCACACGGGCCCTGGGCGCCCCATCCCGCTCCCACCTCCTGACCACGGCATCAGCTCCATCCACCCCATCACAGAGGCCAAACCCAGCACTGTTCTGATGACCGGTGCGGGGGCTGCAGGGCAACAGGAGGCTTTTGCTTTCCTGCCTTCAAATGTTTTTGCAGAGCTCCATCTAGGGGGGATGTTGCTGGACAAGGCTGCAGAGCAAGACAGGCACCAGTAAACAAGTAAACTGCTCCTTCCCCTGGCCTGAGGCCTCTTGTCACACACTTACAGTGCTAATTAAAAAGGGAGGGAACAGCCCATGAATTTTACAGTTTACTCTAGCTGCAGTTCAGCTGGTTTTACAAGCGCTGATGTAGGTAAGTGCAGCTCTGCAGACCACTGGTGCATCACTGAGAGCCCGAGACTTAATTAAATGTTATTCTAGGAATAAAATTTCACCCTCATCGGACAAGACTGAATATTAAAGCATCAATTTCCTGAAGGAGACTGCCTGTAAGCAGCGTCTCCTGCCACGGGAAAGCAAAAATAACCCCAGCTACTGACACCGACATCCTTCAGCGGCACAAAGCAGCACCGTGGCCGCGGGAGCGCGCACTCTGCAAGGGACACAGCAGGTCCCACGGGCACACACGCAGGACACACATGGAACTGCCTTCCAGGCCATTGTGCATTTGGGGCATTTCCGAGGCTCCCCGTGGGCACGGGAAATCTCTGCCTACTCAGTGCAGACAAGGGGGGGATCGGTCCCTCTCCTGCAGCCCCGCCAGCCCCAGCCTGGCTGTGTCCACAGGTGGGTGCTTGTACCGAGACATGAAGCACGGGCACCCTTGTGCTGATCTGTCTGCTCTCTGCACCCACCTGGGCACCCCACACTCTCCCACAGCCTTCCCCATGACAGCTGACGTCTGCTGTTCCATCCTGCTGGCACTCAGCACGGTGCCCTCAGCCCCCCGCCGCGCTCCCCCCTTGGCTGGGGTGCCACATCACCCCTAGAGCTGACATGTAGGAGCAGCACGGGCTGATGGAAGCACGCCAGGCACCTCCCCAGGCCCGCTGTACCCTGAGCTACCAGACACTGCGCTGGGGACGGATCCGAGCATCAGAGCTGCAGCAACAAACAGCAGTTCAGGGGGCTGGAGATCCCCCTGAGGAGGGATACAACAGATCTACCCACATCCTCCGTGCGGTTTTATTTCGAAGCGAATCGTGGTGTTGCAATTTATGGCATCAGCCCCAGGATGAATGAACAGCGTTAAACTTCACAAATCCTCTAATATTGCTGTGCCTGCAGTTGGAGGTCTTCACATATGCAGATATTAACTTCTCCGTTGCTCAGAAGTCTCTTTCTAATTTAATACTTGCCCAATATTGCAAAACTCATAACATGGGTTTCTCCAGGGGACCCAGCTGATCTCACAGCAAAGGGCAGCCTGTCACTGCAGCAGTTCTGGGCTGCTCCACACACTCCCATACTAGGATGCAGGGTGATGCTGGGAGCCCCACGCACCCCCGCCTGGCCCAGCCCCAGGGAGCACAGGGCAGAGGCTCTGCCTGCAGGTCCTTCCCCCCTCCCATGGCCCCATCATCTCCCACCCCAGCCTTGACAGATCTCTCCTCTGAATGGTGCTGGGGGGGGCTGGCAGCTGGGTCTGCCCTTTGCTGGCACTGTCACATCGAGTAGTTGCTAATTGACCCGTGTGTCTCCCTTTGCTGAGCTATTAGCAATGGCACCATGGCAGCTTGCTGACATGAATTATCTGTGAGCTTGCAGGATCCGCGGCAGGGTGAGCGCAGCGGTAGATGTGGCCACCATGCCCTGGGTGCCATCGCCAGGCCCTGAGCAACTACAGCCCCTTCTCCCCCAGCAGCACTCCGGGTTTGGTCGTGCTGTCACCACACGGGGACACCCTGCTTCTCGGGCCACGTTCACCAGTGACAGCAGGATGGAGCCAACAGCATGCTGAGGAGCGGGACTGGGTGGGCTTTGCCCTGGGTTTGAGGTATTGCCTTGCAGGCAGCACAAACACGAGGGGCAGCAGGAGAGCAGCCGGTGCAAAGCCCACGAGGGATCCTCCTCCAGCAAAACCATCGCCACAGGGAGAAAAGGATGAGACTTCGCAGTCTTCCCTTTCCTGGCAGCTCTGAGAGGTTCCCATTATCAGTCGCCCTCGGTTAGAGGGGCTGTCCCCACAACAGCTTCCTCTGAGATTAGCAGAGCTCAACTGTTAGCAAGTAAAGGAGCCGCAGCAAAGCAAACAGGCTCCAGGCACTCCACACTGCTGAGAGGGCTGGGATGGGTTTAACACACACTTATCTGCATTTCACACATGCATTTGCATTTAGCAAACACTCATCTGAAAGACTCTGAACCCTTGTTGGCTCTTTGTAGCAGCTCCCGCACAAATCCCCCTGCGTGGTCCCTGCGGCTCAGCGCTCACGCTGCCGCCTCCCGGCACTCCGGGCTCCCTGGAAGAGGATTCCTCCTGCCCGGCCCCGGGCAGTGCTTCCCGACGCAGAACCTGCAGTCGGAGCGGGGCACACCAAGCCCCCTCCTCGGGAGCAGCACCCACCAGCCCCATCCAGCGGGGGACTGGCTGGAGAGCGGTGTGGATCCGCAGCGATGAGGGACAGGGGCTCTCTGAGGACATTTCCCCTGGCCAGGAAGAGCCAGGAAACCTCCCTCCTTCCCGCAGTGCCTGACTTGAAACTACCTCCTCATACCCCTTTTGAATACCATACATGATACAAAGACTGACATGAAGTAAGGATTAATTGATTTTCATGGGTGAATCCAAAGGCTGGCCCCAAATTGCCTGTCTGCAATGGTCACTGGGGACATTGTGCACGACCCAGCCAGAGGACTCCAGAAACGTGCTTAATGAAGACTCTTTTTGTCCCTCAGAGGCTGTTTGGCGACACCAGCTCAGAATCTGCTGTCATTTATGGCAAAGTCCATTTTGTAAGTAATAGGAGGGAGCCGCTGAGGACACGCTCGGGGGAGCAAGGAGCACAGCACCGGCCCTGGCTCACCAGTACGTCCCCACTGAACACGCCGAATCTGCCCCCCAGGACCATCAGCACCAGCCCCGGTACCTGCCGCGGGCTCAGCCGCACGGCACCATCCAGCCCAGCCTGTTCCCGCCAGCGCTGCCAGGCCCTCGCTTCTCCCGTCTCATCCCAGCTCTCTGTGCCAAGCCACATGGCAGGAACTTTGAGAAGTCACATCCAGGAGGAAATGCGAGCAGCCTCAAACCCACACTTCGCTCCTGCCACTGCCAAGCTGGCACATGGAAAGGATATGGCTGTCATCCAGCCCTCCGCGCTTTGCCTGCATCTGCTCCATCCCAGGACGCCTGGAGACTCCTGAGCCTGCCGAGGACAGACAGGGCTGTCTGCAGCACCCACAGCTTCCCTACCAGGTTCGCATACCTGGTTTTCCCAGCTGCATCCTGTGAGAACCAGCCAGACAAGGATACTGCTAAAGGAGAAGGAGAGGTGGAGAAAAATCGCCTTCTGACTCCAACAGAAGCTCCCAGGAAGCCCAGCTGGGCTGTGAGCAGCATTCTGAGCATCCTTAGCAGCAGCCTGGGGCAGGACACAGCGAGGTGGGGCACAGAGCTGGACAATGGCCCCGGGGCTGCAGGGATGAGGTGGGGACAGTGTGCGGGAGCCTTGGGAAGTGAATGGTCCTGGCTGTGGGACCACAGGAGCTTCCCCTCTCCCGCTGTCCCTGTGTATTTAACCCTGTCCTTGGGAGCCGTTAAATTCCTGCTCTGTTGCAATAACCAGTGGGTTCAGACCTGAGGAAATGGTTTGGGATCAACTCCTGTCCCCTCAGGGCAAGCTGATACCCCCAAGCCGATGGCCAGTACCATGAAACACAACCTCCTCCCTGGTATTGCCTCAGTTACCCATCTGGACAAGGCGTGCAGCAGTTAAACAAGCTGGGCGCATTGTCTGCTGCACAGTGGTAGCTTTGAGGGAATTCAGACCTTTAGCCACAGGTAGATGGATGTGACCTTCTGGAGTGTATGTGTGACAATCTTGCCATTTTTATTCCCTAGTAGTTGAAATATTTCAAAAACTAAATGACCCAAGGTCATTAAGCTTTGTAAAGAGATTGCTGCAGGTATTTCCAGACATCTATCAAAAACTAAGTCACCATGACTGCCTGTGACTAGAGCAGAGCACAGACTGCAAACAGTAAATTGTCCTGGTTTATATCCCTTCGGAATTTTTGCTGAGGTTTCCTAATTCTTCAGATCCAATTTGATGACCATATTAATTAAAATTAGAGTTGAATAAGAGGTACATTTATGCTCTTATCACCCTATCTGATATGAAGAATGAATCTAGCTGATGAAAATAGCACAAAGACAGATAACTATATAATGGAGGTTCTTTAAACCTGGTTCTAGTGTAAGGCATGTTACTTCTGGGGACTACTTCTGCTTGCCTGTGGTATTTGAAAGAGACGTGCAGAAAGTTTCCACGGTTTTGCTTTCTCTGTTCCCAGCTGCACAAGCTGTGGCGATACACACATGCAGGTCTGGGATACTTCACCTCATTTCTGGTACTTCGTGTCTATCACAATGTTTGTTGTAAGAATAAAAGCAATGCAAATGATGAGATGATTCTAAGGAAAGGAGCTGCAGAAAGGAGCCACCGACTGCACCCGCCCCAGTGCCCTATGGATGGGCCCGTCCTGCCCAGCCTCTGGCAGGACCGGCACCAGCAGAAGAGCCAAGCTGTTTAAAAGGTGCAGGTTGCACCAGTGCAACATCATGCATTACTTCATGAGGGGCCATCGCAGAGCATCCCTGCTGCCCTTTTGCATAGCAGCAGCACCACAGATGTGCTCTGAGCGATGGGCACAATGCAGGAAATAAAATCCTTGTTGGCCAGTGTCCCCCCAGTTGGGGGCTTCCCAACCAGCAGTTTGTGTGGGGTGCAGGATGAGTCCAACGTTTGCAGGAGTGAGCATCCATCCCAGGAGGACCCTGTCTGCAGAGGTGGCACAGCAGCACCAGCTGCTCTGCTGCTCATTTGACAAGTGTGACACAAACCTAGATCACAAGATTAGATTGTTTTTTCTTGCCATTCTTGTTGCTTCATTGCAGTGGGGGAGAGAAAAAAAAAGCCAAGGCACAGCTAACCTGATCAGGGTGTGCACGGTGAGCCCGCAGAGTGCTGTGAAATCACATCACGGATCTGAGCGCAGTCGGTATCAGCTGCCGAGGTGTAATAGCTCCTGTGATGCTCCTAACAAGATTTTAATTTTATGTTTATTATCTGGGGACTGGCAAAGCACAGGCAATGCTTGTGTGGTGCTGTGGGCCCCTTTCCCTCTGTTCTCTAGAAGGCTGGGAGGACTCAAGCACCAAGCAAGCCCAACTTCAGTATTTTCAATTCTTGCTTGTGTTCTCCAGGCTTGGCAGGAGAGACTGAACTTAATTAAAATCAATGGAGAAAAAGAAGGGGATAAATCACGATATGAATATTCTCAGTGTCTGTACGCAAGCAGCACACAGCTCCTGCCAGCATCCAATCTGAGACACGAGGAGCCTCCTGCCCACCCTGGGAACCCACGACCGACTCCCTACCAGGGCTGGGTCCTCCCACCGCATTTAGCTGCTGCCATAGCCATCATGCAAGAGCTATGGAGCTTCCTCTCTCCAAGCAGCCAGGGGTTCAGCCTTCATAAAAAAATCATTATTCCATTGTTTAGCACCACATGCCAATCCCTTCCAGATGAATTAATTTCTTAATCACACTTTTAATGGGGGAGACTGTTAGAGCCCATGCGGGAGTGGTTAATATTAGTACTATTTAACTGTCGAAAGCTTTTCATATCGTAAACCAGGCCCACGGTCGAACAGTAAAGCTCACGGTTTAATTGGTGGGTAACAGGCCTCTAGGCACTCATAGCTCCTGACGGCTGACAGCAGCCACGCCACGGGCAGACCGGGACAGCCGCCTGCTCCACGCAGCCCAGGAGTGGCAGTGCCACTTCCCAGCAGTGCCACATCCCAGCAGCGCCACATCTGGTCAATGCCACATCCCAGCAGTGCCACATCCCAGCAGTGCCACATCCCAGCAATGCCACATCCCAGCAGTGCCACATCCCAGCAGCGCCACATCTGGTCAATGCCACATCCCATCAGTGCCACATCCCAGCAGTGCCACATCCCAGCAGCGCCACATCTGGTCAATACCACATCCCAGCAGTGCCACATCCCAGCAGCGCCACATCCCAGCAATGCCACATCCCAGCAGCGCCACATCCCAGCAGTGCCACATCCCAGCAGCGCCACATCTGGTCAATGCCACATCCCAGCAGTGCCACATCCCAGCAGTGCCACATCCCAGCAATGCCACATCCCAGCAGCGCCACATCCCAGCAATGCCACATCCCAGCAGCGCCACATCCCAGCAGTGCCACATCCCAGCAGCGCCACATCTGGTCAATGCCACATCCCAGCAGTGCCACATCCCAGCAGCGCCACATCCCAGCAGCGCCACATCCCAGCAGTGCCACGTGCCAGCAATGCCACATCCCAGCAGCGCCACATCCCAGCAGTGCCACGTGCCAGCAATGCCACATCCCAGCAGCGCCACATCTTGTCAATGCCACGTTCTGTCAACGCCGCATCCTGGCCCTGCCGCCCACTGCAGCAGGGTGACCCTGTGCTGACTGCAGGTGCATTCACTGCCCTCGGGCTGGATCGCTGCCTGTACCAGGTGCAGGGCACGGGCGAGCACTCAGTGTGTGTGGGGCTGTTCACAAGTCCATTTTTCTTCCAGTCAGTCTTTCACAGATTTATGCTGGAGAAATGGGAGCATTAAATATCCCCGTGCTGTAATTCAGCATGCAGCAAGAGATACAGATTTAAATATTTAGTAGCACATAACTGGCTAAAAGCCTCAGCAACATTTTTAAAAATCACTTCTTAATAAAACTGGTCTGAAATATTCCCCACAGTTCGAATTTATGGTTGGTAATTGGTGTTCTTGTGATAAATAGGAGAGAATATATATTTATGAACAACAAATATTAATGAAGAAATAATACGGAGCCCAACTTCAGGCAGTACAGCTTACTATTACTCTGCAGTATTCTCTGAGGAACGCTGACATTAAGCAAACACAAAGGCCAGATCAACAGTGCTGTTTGACTGAAGAATCCAGGAGAAAGGGAGCACATCCTGGACAGGGAGGCCAAATCCCAGCCCTGCTCCAGGTGGGCTGGATGCAATGAGAGGCTCTACATGCAGCCAAGCAGCCACACGAGAATCCGTCATGAACTCTGCTCCCTGCACGTGTATCAGACCCATCACATACCCGAGCCGCAGCCTGCAAACACTCCAGCACTATTGATTCTTATCATGGGTGAGCCATTATTTTGCATGTGTTCCCCAATAATTAAAAACCTGGAGGCAAAGCCCGTGGTAACTGTTCCTCCTCTTCTGTGTGATGGCAGGAAGAGATTTACCACGCAGGTGGGAGCCACATGTTGATTTCCACTCAGCAGGAGCGGGGTTTAATGCCACTGCCTTCTGCATCTCCAGTAACCATGAGCCAGAGAGAGGAGCCCAGAGAACACCCCGCCAGCTGACGGGTCCTCCCCTCAGCCCAGCAGCGCTCCGAGGCAGCGAGCGGGCAGAGGGGAGCCTGGCGGGGCTCAGCAGAGCCATCAGCTCCCCAGGGTGTGGGGGTGCTGGAGCCCATGGCAGCGCAGGCACAAACGAGCCCCGGCACAACCGCAGGGCACCGGCTGCTGGGTGAGTGCAGCAGGAGCAGCCGGAGCCGCAGCCCTCCCGCGCCGCTGGCACTGCCAAAGGAAGCGGTTCTAGCGGTAAATTAAAGAGACGCCTCTGTTCTGCAATAGAAGCTCTGTGATCTTGGAACACAGTCTGCATACACAGACAATTTGGCTATAAACAGTTTCAACATTAACTGGTATTTACATACAGAACAACTCACTCAAAATACAATTAAAGGCCTTGATGACTGGAAAATGTCAAAACATTTAAAAGGCTTCAACACACGTGTTTGATTTACATCTCCTTGGTCAGACATAAAACTGGAGTTTGTTTACATCTCTCTACCGGAACACAGAGCACATGGAGGTTCTGGCTCCCTGCACCAGCACATGCAGGGATCGATTCACAGTTAATTCCTCCACATAGACAATCACCCGCATTTTGTCTAAGAACGAATTTGAGATGAGCAGGCCACGCTCGGGTCCCTCGGCTCAGCTCAAGCTGTCTCCGCTCACTCGGTACCCTTAAAGGAATCTGCAGGGCCATTATTTTCCACATTGTCCAGAAAATGGAGGCTGAGAGGATCATTGAACCCGGGTGAGACTGTCCTGCTGCAGGGAGACAAGGAAACTTAGCAAATCTCACCAGGAACTTGGCATTTTTACCACCAAGTGCTCTGCCTCTGACTGCCCACTGAGGTTATCAGGCAGCAAGAGGAGCGCTGGAGCTCGAGTCACTTCCCCAGACCACAGCATCCTGAGGACACTCACCCATTGCCAAAGTGATGGGCATGCACGACCGTCCTGTCTGCCCATTCCCAGGACACGTCAAAAGCTGCTCTCAGCTGTATTTCATAGAACCATAGAACAGTTTGCGTTGGAAAGGACCTTAAGATCATCTAGTTCCAACCCCTCAAGGTCAGATTCCCTAAAGGCTACAGCCTGAACGATTCCACATATATCCTAAAACACAGAGCTTCATTTTTAAACTGCCTAATACATTTTAAAGGGCAGCTGCTGCGCATTTTACTTTTTATTGCCACTTATCTTCCATCACTGCCTGTACTTATCCTGGGCTATGCAAAGGCGCACGTCCACAGCTCTGCTGCTGCAAGGCTGACACAGCACACCGGGAGCTCACTCAAGTGCAACCCTTGTTCTCTGTCAGAGCTCACGGAAGAGACCTGCACATCCCCTGAAATACCACTGAGCCTATAAAGCAAAGCCAAAGCCCGTAAGTGATCACTGACCATGGAGCAGAACAGAGGTAAAGACTGAGAGCTACGCTCGTGAAAACCACAAGCTCAGCCTGGGAATGGAGCGCCGGAGCCACCCCAGGAAGGAACGTGCCCTTGGCACTGGGAGCTTGTTCAGCTTCACCGGAGCCGTTTGCCTCCTCACACCCTTCTCCACTTCCCTCCAGGCCACAGCAGCAGCCCCAGCTCTGTGCGGATGCTCCCTGCCCGGGCTCACACATGGTGATGGGAACCAGCCCTCAGCCCCCCGGCCGGCACGGGGCAGGCAGCAGCGCAGGGCACCCACGTGCTCCACCAAGGCCATCAGCACTGCGTTAACCGCGCTGGGGAGCGTCCTCATCGTTGCACTGGCGCCTGGCCGGCCCTTTCCGTAGTAAACCCTCAGCCTGAGCCCTCCTTCCCAGGCCACAGTGGAGCCCTTTGCTCGAGTTGCTGCTGCTATTGCCCAGCAAGTTGCAAACTGTAATTTACTGTGGCACAGCATATGGATGCTCTCTTTCTCCATTTGTCTGCATTACACAATTATTTAAGCTCTATTAAGTATTTATCAAGTAAACTGTCAGCAGCTGAAGTTTCCTTATTCTAGCTGGAGATTTAGAACAGCAATTTGTATGTATCCTGGCCCTTACATGGAAAGGGCTTTTCACAGTCTGAAACTATGATACAAACATGGTGTTCTATGAGATACAGCACTTGACCTCAGGGCTTTGGGAGAAGGGAGAAGGGAGGTGAGGGGAAGCAGGAGGTGGCTTCTGGACACAGCAGGGCAGCAGCAGACAAACCAGCACCGCCGCAGCAGGAGAAGGGCACTGAGTGGGACTCCACAGGAGTCCATCCTGCCCCCCTGACATCCCTCCTGACGCCCCAGGAAGGCTGGTGAGGGCTGGCCCCGGAGCAGCACTGCAACCGCTCCTCTTCCTCACCTCCAGCTTTGGCGTTGCTCTCTCCCACCCAGCTCTGACAGTTTCCACAGCAGGGACCCTGCATGCTGCAAGCTGCATCCTTTCATTTCCCAGATAGCTCAGGCTGCTCCTTTCCTTTCCGTCCCTCCCGCCTCTCTGCTGAGCTGCAGGTGCCTTCCTCCAGGTCCTGCCCAAGCTGGACATCCACGTGGGGAAACTGAGGATGTCCTGTTTAGAAAATATGTCAGCTCTTGGCAACCTGCACACTGGAGGTTTAGCAGCTCTCCGCATGCGCAGCAACCACACAAAGCCCAGCCGTGCTCCAGCCACCACCATCACTACAGTCTGTGTCAGCCTCTCACTGCAGGTCTTTCAGTGGATTCATTTAGAAGGTTCCAGTTTGGCTGATCGCATCCAATGCGCCTCGAACCACTGTAAGGATGCTGTGGTAGAGCTGCAGCTCTTGTCCTGGCAGCCTCCTCGCACTCACCAGATGGCTGCCTTGGCAATTGCACATCAGCTGAAGAGGCTCAACTCAGGGTGCACACCAGGCGAGCCCCAGGAGATGGCACAGTGCTCCTTCCCATCCGCCGCTGAAGCTTCCCGCTGCAGGGAAGCAGCCGGGAGCTCCGGGCAGTGCCTCAGCCCCCTGAGGCCTGGCAGGGCCGTGGAGCTCTGCTGCAGAAACCGTTAGCAGGCGGCTGCTCTGGGTGCAGGGAGGTGTGGAAGCCCAGAGGAGGGGGCTCACCGGGGTGAGGATACCCGGTCCCAGCAGTGCCACCGCTCCCTGGTGCGAAGGGAAGGGTGCAGGGGTGCAGCAGATCCCAAGCAGCAGAAGTCCTGGTGCTCTGCATGCACCCCCAAGCCTGGCATTAGCTCTGGGACAGGATTCTCTGCCCTCCTGGAGGTGCCAGTAGCCCCTGTGCTTTCGGAAAGCCTGCACAGGCAAAGGCTGTTGACCTGCATTTTGCTCAGTGTGTTGTACCTGGCTTGTGTGCCTAAGGATAGCACCCACAAGAGTCATGGGTCACCCACCAACAGCTTCAACCCACGAGAAAACAGGAACTACAAAAACCGAGGGACAAGTTGCTCGTGCCACACGCAGCACATGAGGGACAAGCTGTTTGTGACACACAACATGCTGCGCGGCGCCGGCACTTGGGACGTTGGGAATGGAGCCAGACGGGGAGAGGACTTGTACAGAGATGGAAACCCACCCAGGTTTCAGTGCCTGCAGGAAAGCACGTAAGCCATCTTTTCCTTTATAGTTCTTGACACTTAACCTACTCAATGCTTTTTATTTGCATTGATCACATTTTATAGTATGATTAAATTTCTATGGAAAAGAACCAATTAGTTTTGTTTTACACTTATTGAATCCACTTTATGGTCAGACAAATTAACTCTCAGCAGTTAGTTTGATTTATCCAACAGTATAAAGCTTGACAATCTGTCCTCTCAGATAATCAGTTTTAAAAGAATTATCTTTATTGTTATTTTTCCTGCCTGGGAGAAACCATCAAACCTGGAGGCAGGTACGAAGAGGAAGCAAACACTGTCAGCAGACCGGCCCTGCCTGGAGACCTCAAACTAACCATGCCTGTTTGCCCTCTGACAAAGCCTTTGCGAGAGTCACCACCATGTCCTCCACAGTGCCTGTCTCTTGGCAGAGAGCAAGTGCCAGCACAGGGACGCTCTCCTGAGCAGGAATGCTGGTCTGTTTGAGAAACATTGCTTTACCCACCATCAGGAGTGGTGTGTAACTGGGGCAATCCTTGCTGCACCCAGCACACAGCTCAGCAAGCACTGCCCTTGCCATTGCTGTGTCATCACAGATCTGCCTTCAGATCGGGCACAGGGCATGGCTGATGGCTGCCCTTAGGAAGCTGCCTGCCCCAAGGCTCTCCCTTCTCTCCTGCTACTTGGCAAGAAACAATTGCCAGTGCTGTGAAGTGCTCCTCTGAGCTGGAGCAGGCTGCTTCCCACCCAGCACACTGCAATGGGGCTCCCAGGAGTCGGGTCTTCCTCTGCTTTCATTAGGTTGGGCTCAGCAACCTGCTCATGTCTAGCAGGGCCCGTCAGAAGAGGGGTTTATTACTGGCAGAGTGACACTGCCATTGACACAAGGACAAATGGTACAAGGAAGCTGCCTGGCACCTGAACAGCTCTTAAGCCCTAGCTCATTTGTATTCGGCAGTTACAAGTAAAAAGAATTTGTTCCCAGTTAGTGAATGAGAATTAGCTCATAAATGGGCTCATGTGAGCAGGCTGCCAGTTGTTCTCATGCAATGCAATAAATAAAGAGATGAAAGCTTATTATGTCATATGAAGAAGCTGTTTTCTTACAGGACTTGGTGCTGGGGAGATGTGATCATTTGCAGACAGTGGCCATAGTTGATGACCATTCATTTCAAAGATCTTTGCACAGCAGTCAGGATGCTTCCATAGTGTGTTGATCCTGAAAGTACTTCCTTCTCCTAAAGTGGATACTAACTTTGCAGGGTCCTTAAAGGACACAGTTGCATCTCTCCCTTTGCAAGGATACCCTTGAGAAGCTTCACATGTGCAGGCTGCACAACTGCCACTTGGCCAAGCCATGAAGCACTATGAAAGTCAAAGCTTGCACTGGGAGTAGCATGCCATCTGTTCAGGCTTGAAAGACAGGAAACGACTATCAAAACTACAGTGTAATCATATCAGCTGGCTGGCAGCTAGCAAGCGCACCCGCTGTCTGGCGAAGAGCTGAGGTGCTTATCAGCTGAGCATCTTGCAAGAGAGAAAGGAAGTGTCTGATGGGCTGAGGGAGCAATACACCAAGAGCAGGCAACTAAGCAACGCTAATTAAAGAGGGAAGTCATGAGTCCAGTGAAAACCAAGGAGCATCTATCTACACAAGGTTCCTCTACTTGCACCAGTACACCTCTGGTTAAATTCATATCCACTATTAAACAGCAGCAAAACTGTGTAGTCCAGGAAGCAGTCAAATATATCTGCATGAATGACACTAAAGCCCCCAACAGGGATGTCACAGCAACTTGTGGTAATGCATTACTGGTTGCTATTCACTATTTAGCCCAATAAGGAGGTGACAAATTCATTATGGAGTTAAATCTTTGCTCTAAAAACTGTTCTGGGGTCTGCTCCCCAGTGTGTCTGGAGTATCTAATCACTAACGGCTGATGGGTGAACAGACATTCCTGGGATAACAAGGCTCTGGGAGGAGATAAACACAGCAAATGCATTGGAGCCCAAGGAGATGCCAGATTTTAAATTAACCGGCAAAGAGAAATAGTCTCATCCTCACCAACTGGTCTGAATTTCCAGCCAACTGACAGTCAGAAGGAAGCACGCACCCATCCACACCCTGCTCCCAAACCAGCAGTCCATAGCTGTACATATGAAGAAACACCAATGGATTCCGTGTGGACAAACCATTCAGCAGCCTGAAAACAAATGGAAGCAAAGAACACGAGGTTCATCCTTCCACAAAGCACACCCAGGGGCAGACAGTACATCTGACAGCACAGACAGCAACACCCCTCCTGCTAGGCCTGTGAGCCACTGCAAGTCACCACTACTGGCCGTGAGAGGAGGGACCAGGCAGGACTGCTGGAATGTGTCCAGCCCATCAACATGGATGTCGAAGGAAGAGAAAGAAATACGTGATCATTACAAGAAACACAGGGCCTCGTGACTGTAGCACACATGAATAGGAATGTTGTGGAAAGGAGGATGAAAAATTGACCTGCTGCAGAGCTGTCCTCTTTCAACACCTTGCTGAAAGCCCCACCTGAAGAACACAGATCTTTAACTTTGGGCAAACTGGAAGATAAAGAAGGTAAAAACTTAACAGAGACATATTCACTGTAACAGCTGTGACTGCTGTTCCTCAAGCACCACAAAGCACAGCCCTGCCTGCACTCCACTCTGCAGAGTAACTGGTAATTAGAGTTTGCCAGTCATTGTTGCTTCCTTATTGACGACGATGGGGACATGAAGGATCTGTGATAGACATAGACTCTCCTGAAGCTTCTCTCTCCCATTTGTCATTTCAAGCTTGCAGTTTGAATCAAAGGATTTTCTCAAAATGTGTTTCAAGGATTCTTCTCCATTTCTGTTCTGTGAGGAGATTGGATTCTTTCTGAAATGGCCTCACTGCAGTCGCCTTCAGCACACAGCGAAGTGCAGCAATGCAGACGCCAGAAAACAATTCATCTGGATCCCGCCTACACCATCCCACCAGCAAACTTCCGAATCCTCTGCGCTGGTCCTGGTTAAGACCTTCCAGGCACAGCCTGACATAGCCTGTCCTAGAAACAGAAAGCATGTTGCATTTGATTAAGCGGAAGGGCTAACTCCAGGATTGCAGCGCATGAACCCACAGCAAATAGGGAAGAGTGGACAGGCAGGAAAAATCCCTCTTTGTCTGGCCCAGTCTCATGACCTGTTAGAGCTGCTGCTCCTGCAGGCTGCATGTGTGCATGGGCCTGAAATACAGCATCGACCACCCTGGCACTTGCACAGGGAAGGGAGGCGGCGGCAGGGTGACATCCCCGTTCCCAGGTCAGATGGAGGGAACCTGCAGCCACTGAGGCAGTTTCTTCAAGAGCTGTAGCTCTAAAACCTCCTTTCTGTTGCTGAAACAATGCAGGTCACGCAGCTTTGACCACGAGAAGCTGCAGACAGGGAGCAGCTCAAAGCCCAGACCCAGCCGAGTGCTCCCATGGCCACAGTGCTGCGCAGCCTGCAGCTCCTCCACTCCAGGGAAGACTTTCCTCCAGGAGCAGGGAGCGCATTTCAGAGAAGGAACTAGCTTGGGATGTTTTGAGCTATGGTACATCTGGTTTTGCTTTTAGCATTCTCTTTTCCTCCTGGTTTTGGTCTGTCATTCCTTTCTGGAACAGTAACAGGAGCAGATGAGCCAGGCTTTAAACTGCTCCTGGTGAAAAGGTGGAATGTTGATTGCTTCTCTGCCTCTTTGGCCAGGCATTTTTATGCTGCATTGCTTTGGGGAAAGGTCTTGGCTCTTCAGGTGCCAGCTTTTGTCTCTTTGCGAGCTGAAGGGTTTTTCCCAAGGTGAGCACTGAAGTGCTTCAATGATCTTTAAAAAAGAGTTGTGCAGATTTTGTGAGATTTTGGGCTGCAGTAAAAGGAAAATCTAACAAGCTGAATGTCTTCTCTTTTTTTTTTTAAGGAGATAAGAAAAAGGCTACTGGAGCTGTCAGAGTTTAAGCTTCAACCTTTATGTTTACAAAGCAAAAAGGGCAATTAAATGTGGAAAAATAAATCTTTCCAGACTCTGGCAGTGGTTCTTCGGGTTTGTACTCAGACTGCTGAATGACAGGCTAGTTTAGTGCCTTAGGCAGGGACTCACAATAGAGCAGCCCTGACATTTCTTTGATGCTAAGTAGTGTACCCTAATAAAGATGTTCTTTAAAGCCGTTCCCTCTTGCCTGGCAATCAGGTGTTATAGAGCAGCCCTGCTACAACAGGACTGCCTGCCTGCTTCATGCCTCCCTGCTCCTGGCGCTCTTCTTCCCTCCCTGCTGAATGCAGCTGCTTCAGACCTCCTGTACACCTCTGCGCTGAACCTAGGGAAGAGACTGTTGGCACAAACCCAGGATATAGCTAATAGGCAAATTCTGTGCTTTCACCCCCTGGCTATTTCACAAAGCCACATTTCACAAAGGCGTTGATGGGCAGAAGACAGCATGGTCCTGCAAGCACAGAGTCACTAAACAAGCACAGACCACCATGTGGCAAGAACATCTGCCCACACTTGGAAAGAGCTGCAGCCCTCCAACCTCCTGAAAGAGCAGCTGAAAAAAGACCTATTTTCTCAGTACACAGTGTAAGCTCTTCTCAGATCTCTGCTACTGCACCCTGTCAGAGCTGAGCCCGTGGGCACATCAGCACAGCTCCCTGGTGCAGGGCAGGGCATAGGCTGTAGACAGGATGGCACCTTTGACAACAGCTGTGAGATGCCAGCAGAGAAGGACTGCATTCCCTTCCTGTTCCCCTTCCATGAGCATCCAGCTCTTCACACATTTCTACTCTCTGCAAAGAATAAAATGCAAAATGAGAGATGAACAGAAGTGGGGAAAGGCACTGGGAAGCCCATCTCCAAGTGTTAAGTGACAGCAGATGGTAGAGGCGCTGCTCTATGACAGATGAAGAAATCAGACATGGAGGTGTCAAAGGCAATGTCATTCTCAGCAGCCTGCCTTTGCTCCTGGAGCTGCCAACCCCCATCAGGTTTGGATCTCCTGGGGACATGGCACATCCTTGCACCTTCTCCCACAGAGCTGCATGTACAGGCACAGGCACAGGCACAGGCAGAGCCTGCAAGGGCAGCTCCTCAGCTCCTTGGGAAGGATGCACCAGTGTGGGGTCAGACGATGTCACTGCAGCACAGATTTGCTCAGCATTGCCTGAGCGCTACATGTTCCTCACATGCTCGTGCAGTTCCCATTTACCACCCAGAACAGCAATGACTAGAAGCCAGGAAGGGCTTTGGCATACCTCCATACACAGAGAGATGCCTGGGAATGCAGTGCTGGGAGCAGTGGCAGTGCACCGCTTCCATTTGGACAGAAGACCAAGGTCCCACCTCCAGAGCTGGAGCATGGCATCCCAGGTCTCTGCATCGCTGCTCTGCAGAGGCCTAGAGTCCTACACATCACAACTGGCACAACACCCAGAAAGGGAGAAGATGATCAGAGTAAACTGGGAATGGAGCCGGGCAGGCAATGAACCTTGGGAGGCCCCAGATTTCTTCAATTTAGGGTCAGATTCTTCTTCCTTGGTTTTGTACCCCCGCACTCACACGCAGTCAGTGGTGGCAGGACACAGCCCTGCTGTCCTTCCTCTAGAGCTGGTCCCTTCCATGGCCACTGGCTGACACACCAACCCGCACCCTCCCTGCACCTCCTGGCTTGCCCAGCATTCAGCCTGACAGGCTGGAACACACACTTCCAGCTGCTGCTGCCCCACAGTGAGGGGTCTGTGGTGTTTGTGAGGTCTCCAGCAGTGACAAATACCCTGTCACCACCTCCCCACGACTTCATAGCCTGGGAAGAAAATTGCCTTCTGCTTACTGACCTAGAGCTTTATGAGCAGCGCAGGAGCATATGTCTGGGAGACAGAATTCAAATTGAATTAACTTGTTGAACAAGCATGGGAAATCCTGCTCTCGTTATTTACCCAAATAAATGTACAGACCAGAGAGGTTTCTATCTGCTAATAAACAGAGTTAGTTTCATATCCCCCTGCTCTTTCACAGACCACACCGAGGCTGCAACGTCCCTGTTGGAAGTGGCTGTGCGGCAAGCTCACAAGCCTGCCAGGCTTTATGAATCCACTGTGGATCCTGCAGGAAATGCCAGGCCCCTGCAGAAGGCAGGGAACAGTAAAGCAGCAGCTCTCCCATGACTGGACGGCTACTCCTTTGCTGTTCAAAACACAAAAAAAGAGAATCTGAAGAAGCTGCTCTGAGCATAGCACAGGAAGTGCTGGGCTGGTTTTGAGCTCCACAGATGAGGCAGGGTAAAGAAAATGAGAATACTGCAGATCTGCACAGGAACTACCGCATCTGAATGACACCCACATGCAGAACCCACATGTGCCCTCCTTAACACCTGCCCCAGACAGCTAAAGGAGACAAGTGAGCAGGGGGTCTCTGAGAGCACAACATGTGCCCACATTTGTATCGAGCTGCCTGCATCAGGCTTTAACTGTGAGTGTTCCACGTGCCAGCAGCCAAGTGCCTGCCCAGCACCGGCGACGCTGCGTTCCCGGAGCCAGGCACAGACACCCTGTGCCGGGACCCACAAAGCATTCGCTTGGCGAAACTGCCAGACTGAACGCTCGGGGTTGGTGCTGCCCATAACGAGTCTTACAGAGAGTGGAAACTTCATTAATAACAGCAGCGCGCACTGCCGCGCACCGACACCGCGCTGTGTATGTCCCAGGTCCTGTGCACACAGTAACCAACGCATCTGCAGTGCTCAGTTGTACAGAGCTCTGTATGGGAGCAGGGGCAGAGCCTCCTCCAGTCACTTAGGACTGGAAAGGGTGCAGTGCACAGCAAGGGTGGTTTCACATCTACAGACCTGGTGCACAGCCAGAGACTGAGGTTACTCTGTAGATTCAGCACATCAAAGGGAAATTTCTGAGGTGACTCGATCACAGCCCATATTCAGATGATGTCTAATTAGATTTGACACATGGAAGAGAAAGGCAGGAAACTGGAAACAAAATCTTGCTTTCCTAAAAGCGACTGTGAGTGACGCCTGGGCAGCCCATGCTGAGGGCAGCTGGAATGAGATCTGGGATTCGTGACTCAGTGTCCTGCTATCATGTCTTTGTGGGCTTTACTGATGGCTCAGGGCTAATCACTTACAGAATGCACATCGACCCAGGCTAAGCACAGCTGTACACGGGTATGAAGCATCAGTCCCTGAGGGAGGTGGGGCCGGTCCCCAGCCACTGCCTCCCCCTGCACTGATGGGGAGCTCAAGTTCCTGATGCCATGAGCTCCCCAGGCACCCAGGAAGTTAGACAAGCCACCCCAATAGCCAAACAACAGAAATAGGGAGCACTTACCATAAGAAAGATCCTAAAGGAGCTAAGTCTGCCAATCAAACACTCTCTAAACAAGCATTAATGTACACCCACTCAGGCAGAGCTGCATCCCTCTGCCGCTTATTGCATTTTAACATTGTCAACAGAGCTTGCTGAAGCATTCGCAGTGCTCTGCTGACCTCCATTATTTATGATGGCATGTGAAATTGATTGTGGTTGAAAGATCCTTACTGGAATAAAATGAGCTTCTCAATTATTGCCACACAAGTAAATCTGTTTTCCAGTGATCCCCCCCTGGGAGCACTTGCTGAACCCTGAGTTCATGACAACAGATATCTCCAGCTGGCAAAATACAGGTGACTGCACTGTAATCACTGTCGAGTTACAGGATGGCAGGGGTCAAGCGATTCTTCGTATGACGACAGGGAAGGGGATTGCGGGGATGATGTGCACCACTTACTGGTGTTTCTAGGTGGATAAAATGGTAGATTCTTCAGCAGAGCGAGTTGTGACCATTTTTGGTACTTTCTGTCAAATGCAGTGCAGGAAATACACACTAAGTATTAATGGGATTATGAATAGATGAACGAGACAACCAAGCCTTGCAGAGACCCGACCTCCTCCTCTCCTTCGCTCTCCCAGAAAATCCTCAGCTAGATGTAATTCAATAACAGAACTTGACCTGTTACCACAACCCATAGAGAACTCTTACTGCTGGTTTCCTGTCTCCCCCAAGAAAGGCAGCGCTCCACAGGAGCAGGCAGGGCTCCACAGAGCATCCTTCTCGGGCCCACAGCGGCACCACGCACATCCTGCCCGGGAGCTCCTGCCCATGGGGCGGCCCGGAGCGCACTGCAGGGTCCTGGCTGCCCACCCGGCCCTCGCAGCCTGCCAGTGGGAAGAGGAAGGCAGGACAAACCACCCTGCACCGGGACCGTGAGCTGGCAGAGGGAGGCAAGCCCTGGGGAGGCACAGCCATGGGAACAGGCATCCACTGGGGATGGGGCTTGAGCCCCCATCCCCACGCTTCCAGCAGCCCCACAGTGAGCCAAAGATCAATCGACACCACTTAGCACCGTGTTTCTGTTCTTCCAGGTCTTTTGCAGTCCCTCGCTCCAAGCCTCCCTGGCAGGATTTGCTGCTCAGAGCATTCAGTTTGTACTTTCTTGGTGACCTTTAATATTAAGGAACATTATTAATTCTTGATTTATTTAAAAGAGTCTATTTTGACAAGATTGCAGGGGAGGCACCTCTCTGTTGAAGGATTACAGACTTAATTAAATGCCAACGACTGAGAACTGGAAGCTTTCCAAATGTCCACAGAGGAATCTCTCTCCCTGCTCCCTTCTCCCCCGTTCTTGTTAGAGACCATTACAGGAGGTCTGGAAACCTGCCACAGTCAAAGGAGACAGGAGCTCCCTCCTCTTCGCTCCTGGTTAGCTGGGCACTGAGCAGCCTCTCACTGCTCTCCTGCATCCATCTGTAAACGGACAAGGCCTGTCAGGCCTCAGCAGCCCAGACCAGCCCAAGTCCTGCCTCTGGACATCGGACTCCACAGGGTGCACACTCCTGGAAATTCATCCTTCCTGCTCAGTGCCCCCAGGTCGTGCAGGCTTAGTCCTTGGGTGCAAGAGAACACAGCAACACAGAACCCCTGTTTAACCCTCCTCAGTGCCACCCTGCGTGCTGGGAGAGGACACCTTGGGCAACCCCAGAGCTAGCTGTTTCGAACTGCCTCTTTATGGCTCAGGCACACAGGCACATATTAAACAGTGTAACTTGTCCAGAAAAAAAATCATTGTTTCTCTATAAAGAAGGGCAGGTGGTACAAATGATCTCCAAATCTTCTGCAGAGTTATCCTGAACAGCCTCCACGTACACATTTGCTTTCGGCGAGACGCATCTTGCACTGCACTAGAGCCATCCTTACATCTTTTGGTAGCTGCGGAAAGCACACAGAGTCTCTGAATATGCAAACCAACAGAGCATTGCAATGACAACATCTACTATCAAACTGCATCCCCAGATGGAAAGGAAAACAGTGAGGTTCCCCTCTTCAATCAAGATGTGCTTGGTATATTCACTGGGAAGCAGACTGAGATCAGGGCTCCGTCAGCCCTCCTGGAAGGGATTTCTTGTGTTCATCATGCAAGATGGTGAAAAATTAGTGCAATGTTTTGCTGGTGATGTCATAAAAATGATTGATATTACTGGAAATAAGGCATCTTTCTGTGACAAAGTAAATGGCAACAGCTTTCTACATGTTTTGTCTTGAACAGTGTATCACAATTTGCTCTGATTTTCTTGAAGGAACCGTGGCCTCCATGCAGAGAAGGTGCTGGTGCATCTTGCCTGGCTATGAGGAGTTTTCAGTTTGATAGCAGAGGAAAAGAATGAAGAGCATCAGATAAACTGGCTACACGTCATGATGAGACAATGTTTGGACAGCAGTTAGCAAAAGCTTTATGTTCCTAGAGCAGATTTCACTGCTTAGAACTAACTCATGCCTTTCAGAGGCCAATTTCTCTTTGGACAGCATATCTAGGAAAAACCTGCTAAATAGACCATCTGTATCAGGTGGCATTGTGCTGCTAGGACATCATATTCTCTGAACAGGGATGCTTGTTTCTTCTCTCATGTCCCCTTTCATACTTGTGCCTGCCCAAGTCAGCCAAAATGCATTCATCTTACGCAGATTTGATGTGCATCTCTCCCCCTTCACTCTACCTGCAGTGCCTTTTGGAAAGGGAAATGATCAAGGACCCAGTATGCAAAGCAAGAGTGGAGGAGCCAGCCCAGCGATGCACCCAGTATTGTTTCTTATCACATTTCCTGTGAATTCTTAGATAATGGTTTGTATTTTGACTCCTGGCACACACAGAACAGTTTACTTGGCTTGCCTGCAACAATGCCGCACTTGATTCAGAACCTGCAAGATATATGAATAATTCATACTGCTCATTCCAGCGTGCCTTGCTCTACATTTGTCAGTGGTGGGTAACACTCCACTGCATGTTGTTCTCAGCTGCCACTGCTATGAGGAGAACTGCATACAAACTCCTGCCTAAAGTCTCTACTGCACATATTTACCCATTGCTGGATGCACTGGCTTTGTTGGGGAGATCCTCACCACGCACCACCTCTGACTGGCAGTCCAGGAGATGGATACCCAGCTAGTGAAGCAGGGTTCGTGTCCTGCAAATCAAATGATATCCCCACAGCAGGGAAAACCACTCAGGACACAAGAGAATTAAACAGGTTTTAGAGAAAGGTTTTTTCAGAGGTCAAGCATGGTCTTCCCACCACCCTGCCCCACTTCGCCCCAAACTCCACTCATGCAGGGTGAAGGTGCTTTGCAAGCCTGCAAGGAGTGGCAGAGCAAGCAGGGTGGCTCCAAGCAGCAGCACTGCTCAGTCCCACTGTAAAATGCCAGCACAGAGGAGAGCCACACGTTTGCAGAATGAAGCATGTCTATCAGAGGAGAGGAGCTGTGTTGGGGTGAGGGTCAATGTCTGAGGAAGGACAAGGCCAAAGGAGAAGGACAGGCATCCTATACTCTCTGTGTGTCAGACCAAATCAGACAGGGATGTGAGAGAGGGGCAAAGAGACACGCTGTTTCCAAAGGCCTCCCGAGCCTTCACCACAGCTGGATACAGTCAGCATCAGATCTAAATGGATCCGATGCCCTGAGCAGCACCACCGTGAGCAGAAGCTGTGACATGCCACAGCACAAAACCCCTCTGTGGTCCCAGGGACACAGGCAGGAGAGCTGGGCACAACAGGGCCGCAGCTGCCACGGACCCCTGCTCAGAGCGGCCCACGCTCAGCATCACTGCTCCCCAGCCTGCCTGGACCAGCCCGTGGAGCTGTGTGGTCCTGCAGTGCCAGTGCCCGCTCATGCAGCAAGCCCAGGGTTCAGGCTATGGTCAGCTTCAGCCCCCTGCCCTCTGCTCTTGGGGCTCCCCTTCTGCCATGCCAGGAGGAAAGGGAAGCAAGCAAGTGCAGCTGGATGAGAGATGAGCCACCCATGGTGCTGTGACTGCTACTCCTGGGGGAGTCAGGGGTGAATCATAACTTCATCAGCCTACAAGGAAAAGAACCAATTATCTGGCAATTGTATGCAGTTCATTTCAGTGGGAGGCTTATAACCTAACCAGCCCTTGTAGTCAAGAGGACTAAAATATATGCTGACATCAGTACACAGAGGTTCCCATTGGAAGCCACTTTCACTGCAGTGTCGTGAATCTTTTCAGAAACAGCTTGAGAAGATTCATTCTGTGTATCAGTCTTCCTGGGCAGCAGAGCTGACGATGGTCGTACATAGTAATGCTTAAGTCAATTCACATGCACAGTCAGTGGCTGTCTACGAGTCTTGGCCCTAATCAGTATATTAAATAGAAACTTATGACTAATAACTCTGAAAGGGCCTCTCCAGGGGCAGTGAAATGCTTCACTTTGGCCACTGTCAGCTCCTCAGGCATGTGCTGTAGTGGCACACTCTCCCCTTGGCTCCAGGAAGGGAGAATGGAAAGTCATAACTCTTCTTCTCTTTGTTTGGGTGACACATTTTTTATGAGCCAAACTCTTTACTTCAGGTTTTAACAGTGATTCTGTGACTTTATGTTTGTCCTGTAACCACAATACTGCTCTGGAGCAGGAGCACAGCCCATAAAAGCTGCTGGCTCAGCCAGCCCCATGCCGGAGGGGAAGCAGATGCCCTGTGCAGCACCTCTAAAACAGCGCTGGCTGCCCTCTGCTCATGCCACACATGTGCATCAGGACGTGGGACACATCCATTCTCCCTGTTGACCCCTGGCCTGTCTGAACGTGGGGAGGAGGCTCAGCACAGCCCCGGGCACCTGCCAAGGCAAAGCCAGGGGCACAAACATGGCAACACACATCACATGCACAAGGAGAGACTGCCCATCTGGCACCCAAGCCCAGCACCAGCAGGGTCTGCTCCTCTGGTAATGTGTGTCCTGGGCACAACCTCCTGCACGGCCTCACCAAAGCCCTGAGGAAGCACAGGTCAATGTGTACCAGAAATTTCATCTGAGTTTTCAGAAACCCCCCAGGTGCTTCCCCAGGAAGACAAATTCAGCAAGAGAGTGGCAGGCCTTAAACCCAAATAGCTCTTGCCAGCTTCTCCACCATGTGCCCTCCTAACACCTCACTTCCCACCGCATCTGTGACATCTCATCCCTTTCTCTCCATGCAAGTGCACCAGGAATGGAGTTGCAAAATGCATTTGCTCTTCCTTCAGCTATCCTTCTCCATTGCTGTGTTTTCTGCTCTTCAAGGTGCAGGGACAGGGCAGAAATTTACACTGAGATTGCACTGCGGGGCAAACTCACCGGGGAGCAGTGAAGCCCTGGTGCACTCTACTTCCCTGAGAACCACGGCTCCCTGTTGGGGCTCCTGACATGAGACAGACTGTGCAACTGGCATCCTTATCCCTGTCCACCCTGTAGCTCAACAACTGCCTGCGCAAGAATACTCTGTTTTCCATGCGGTGCGTGGGCAGTCCTGGTGTGCATGAGGACAAGAGTCTGAAAGGAACAGCTCGGTAGCAGGGACAGTTCATCACGGGAAGAGCTTCCCCAGGAAGTCAGGGACCACTCCAGCACGGGGCAATTTTTTCCCTTTGGCTGTAGAGCTCTCCAATTCTTGCAGGAAGACCCATCACCAAGCCTGTGCAAGACATCAGACTAGGCAATTGCTGTGTCCTTCCAGCCTCAGAGTCCATAACCTGGAACTCACAGATATTCATAATCGTGGCACTAGAAAGACACACACTGTGATGCCTGCTGGGAGTGGCTCGGAGATCTCTGGCTCAGGGACCCCCATGCACTCAGGGTTTCTGGAGCAGTGTTTCTAGTGCTGTACCAGTTACCAAACATCCCCCTCGGAGGTGGCACATGAGCAAGGATGGAATAAACTTTAATCCC
Source organism: Lathamus discolor (assembly GCF_037157495.1). Classification (NCBI taxonomy): domain Eukaryota; kingdom Metazoa; phylum Chordata; class Aves; order Psittaciformes; family Psittacidae; genus Lathamus; species Lathamus discolor. Next base: position 92,155,035 of record NC_088889.1, read on the forward strand.
ACACTTCACTCAGGGAGACAGCCATGACTCGCTGGCAGGTTTGTAGGAGTGAAGTGTCATCCTACATCAAAATCTTCTCAATGATTCCCTGTGAAGGGGGATAGAAAGGAAAGCCTCTTTGAGAGCAGATCCTGCCACCTCCACCATCCCAGGCTTCTTGTGGCTGTGGTGCAAGCCCAGGGGAGGCTGCCAGTGGTACCCAGTCCATGTGACAGCAGCTCAGAGCCCCTGTGACATCTTCCGTGACACCCCCCCAAGGACAGGAGAGCCTAGAAGGGGTGTCTGGGATAGATCGTGGCCAGTGCCAGTGTTCGGAGCTCTCTCTGTGTTGTTTCCTACAGCAGCTGAACCACAGATGGTGCTTCATTAAGCCTGAGATTCATCAGCCATTGTTAGTGCTGCGCTCCGTATTAAAATAATCGTTTAAAGAGAACGGTCACCAGAACGAAGCAAGGCCCCTGGCTGCTGTGTGACCTCCCCGGGCAGCCAGCCTGCTGCTGCTCCCTGCAGCCGGGCAGCGCAGGAACCTGCATGGTGCTCTCGATTGGGAAAGCACCACATGAAGCTGCAAACAGATCTGTCACCTTCCCGCACGTTGTTTACCAGCTTTCCTCAGCATTCCCTAAACAATATTTTCTAGAGACTGTAATTCAATACCTCACACCCCAGAGCTGCAGCATCAGCCCAGAGAGCAGCATGATGAATGGATCAGCTCCTTCCGGGCCTGGGCTGGGGAACTGGCTTGTGCTGTTGCAGCTGTTAATTATCCCTCTGCTTTTCGCTATTCTCATCCCAGCTGTGCCTCTGTATTTATCACACTGGTCTACACACACCAAAAACATTCTGATTGTTTAAAGTATAAGGAGCAATTTTACCCCTTCTGTGCAACTCCGGCAGCTCAGGGGATCAAATGGCAAGACTTGATCAATAAGGCACTCACTAGCTTACGATCACCAGGGCTCAGACCTCAAAGTGCTTGTTTAGGAGCAATGCAAGCGAGAGAAAGCCCCACCAATGTTAAGCACAGACACAAATACGATTTCCATCACCCTCCCTTCCCCAGCCCGCATCACAGAGGCGTCCTCAGGTTAATTCCTGTGCTGAAGGGACCACCCAGAGCCAGGACAGCCCGGGCCAGGCTGTCTGCTGGGAAGAGCCATTCCTGCTTTTCCAGCCACAGCAGCGCTGGCCTGGCTGGCAGCTGGGGTGCAGGGGGGATGCTCAGGCAGCTCCCCAGCTTCTCTGCTGGGGAGCACCAAGACAGCCCCGGCCTGCTCCAGCTCTCCAGCACACCCCATCCAGTGCCTGGGCACCCCGGCGCCCCTGGGAGCTGCAGCAGCAGGGTACAAACACCAGGCCTTCATGTATTTCTAGTGTGTCTTACACTGCCATATACCCCATAATGCACACTCCCCTTTCTCACCACCCTGGTACTGCTGCAGGGCTTTTTCACACCTGCCCTGAAGCCTTTCTCTTTTTGCTCACAGTGTCAGGCTGTGCTCCCTAGGAACCCTGCAGCCTGGCACCCAGACCGGAGGTACGCGACTCGGGATCCCTGACAGGGATTTGTCCCACTCCCCACTAGTGCCCAGCAGCTTCCTCTTGTTGAGGCACCACACAGTATCTTCACCCTTCCTGAGGTGAGGGGTAGTTGCTGCCTGCAGGGACAGCACAGGGTCCTGGTGCTCTCAGCACTGTGGAAACTTTACTCCTCACAGCTCCCCAGGAAACAGCAAAGCACATCCTGTTATCCCCAGTAAGACTCAGGCTGCCACTTCTTGAGCTGTGAATTGCTGATATTTAATGACATTTTCCAAATATTTTTAATGGAAATTTCAGATCTTGTTCCTAATCTGACATTTATCTTCTATTAGCATGAAAACAAATAGAAGGGCCTGAGAATCATTGCTTATATTATAAATGACTTTACTGTTGGCTTTATTACCTTCCCCATTAAGCTGTCACAATCTGTGCCTCTTCCTGCTTCGTGATGACCAGACAGTGGAATCTGCCATCTTTCTATGTGATTTATACAGGACCCTGGCGGTAACTTTATTCATGTGGAGGATAATTATCAGCTGTATTATTAAGGTTGCCCTAGGGGATGATGTGCCAGAAAGGTTAAAATATTGACAAGCAGTAAAGCATGCATTACAATAATACAAGTGCCAGCAGAGATGGCTGGCTGTGAGCAAGAGGCTGAGTTACAGCTTTGCATCTGCCCAGCAAGGACAGTAACCACACGGTCACATCTTACACCTCCCACTAAGACTGCAGAAGCTTAGGCCAAATATTTGGATGGGACTCCAACAAAGAATATGCTTTCATATATAGCCATATATATGATCACTTAAACCCTGACGACCCTGCTCTACAGTGACCTGGCCTGTTATTCAGAGTTGAACAGGATGTGGTAGCTGAAGCAAAGTTTTTCCACGGTCCTCCAATGGAAATCTTCTATTTCCTCCCAGGCCTCCTAAAAAAGTTTGTCTTTGTAAGAATGGCAAAAGGAGGGAGAGCAAAGAATGAGCATCTCTGAAATGAAACACTGATTTCTTTTGGGATTGGAGCACCAGGCACGCGCCTTATTGGTAAAATGGTAGATAGGTATTGTCTGAAGGACACTGCTGAGAGAAACTGCCCTTTGGTTCAGGCACTGACAAAACGAAGCACTGAGTAACTTGGCACTACAAGTGAAGTGAGACTATAAACCTAGCCTTGGTCACTCCCCAGCTCTCCTATTGTTACGTCAACAAAAGTAGATGGGGGACAGAAGAGCTCATAAATAATTTCCCATGGAGAGCACGTACACCAGCCAGACAAAATCTCTTGCTGAGAAAATGTGGAAAAGTGGTAGATTTAACCTACTTCAAAATGTCATTTTTTGAGGGAAAAAAAGCCCTGATCCACATCTCTTTCCTGATGCTTAAAGGATGTGTCTGTACTTCAGCAGCATGTTAAGCATCAAGCCTTAGACTGGGCTTTGGGCAGCTCAAGGTATCTGCTGCAGCAAAGCCTGCCTGTTTCCTCCAGTATAATCATATTGAAAACAGAGGGTGACCTATGGATAAACATGACCAAACGAGACCTGTAAGACATTTGTTAACCTGCATCGGTACACTTTCTTCGGCTAAGGAAGAGCCAAACTCTATAGAAACTGTATTTAGCTCAGGTTCATCTACATCTCATGCGATTTGCCCACGGGAACACAACTAATGGAGAGAACTGAGGTCCTGCAGACAAGGGTCAGAGCTCTGTCCAGTCAGCATGAGTCACCTGACAGCATTTCCCTGGAATATGGGCTTGTGCCAGTCTTTCACGGGCCCTTTGAATGAGTCATGGACACTGGTGAAAGAAAGCATCTAATGCCATTAGAATTAATTCTATAAAACATCCATTCTCTGCTTGCCACGAGTACACAGTGAGAGCATCCGGCTTTCTTCTCTTACTCAGGACCGAGAAGCCTGATGCAGGAGGTGTAACCCTGTGCTCCTGACAGCAGAGCCTCACACCTCTTCAGAGGCCTCTGTGCTGTGCGAATCCCTCCATTCCCATGCTCCCTGCTCCCTCCTTGAGCCCAGACATCACCTGCTCCCCCTCCTCGCATCCCCGATCCTCTGCATGGACTTTTGCCTTCCTAGTGCAGCAAGTGCTAATGTTTGAGGACTCAGGATAGGGCGAGAAGACATGCAGGCACCACTCAGAGAGCTAATAAAACCCACACTCGGTGTGGCTTGTTATTTACTTTAGGAACATGAAGTTCTGGAGAGAGTATCTGGTGCTTCCTCCTAATAGTAATTCTGAGAATCCACCAGGGATCAGTTTAATGCTTTGGAAAAGGTTAATGTTGTTAGGGATTTACAGCTATATTTGAAATGGTTTAAACTATTATTTTTATTTCCTTGAGTAAAATGGAATCTCAGTGAGTCATGCAAAGTTAGATGGTCAGTTTGTGTCTGACAGAGGTCATCAAAAGCCTGGCTGGTTTTACATAGCACCTAATCCTGCCTGGCAGGTGGGGAGTGGGGGACCTCCAGCTCTGGGTTAGCTGCTGCTACCAGTTGCTCCAACCACATCCTGAAAGTGCCTTCCTGCACTCTCAGAGCAATGAGACCGGGCACAGCCACCCCTGTCCCTCCTGCAGCCCAAGTAGCTTCTCCCATGCACAGCGGGAGCTGGCCCAGCACCTACCAGCCATCCCCTGCACCAGAGCTGGCCTCTGCTGCCCGTGGACGTTCACCCCCGGAGCAGTACGCTCCAAGGAGATGCAATTTTCCACACCAGTTCTCCCTGTCAGGCCAGGTGAAGGTCCCTCGTGGCAGCACAGGAGCCCCAGCACCTCAGCTGCTCTTCCCCTCACAGAGGCTGGTGTCAAACAGGGCCAGACTCAACCCTGCTACCTCTGCTTGTGTCAGGGCAGAGACAGCAACACGCCTCGTGCTCGGCTGGTGGCTGCTCCAGCGCAGTCACCCACATCAGCTGCAGATGGTACCATGGCCAAAAGAGCTGGCAGGGGAAGTCCACATGCAGGCTCTGCAAGAGTGGAGTGATAACACTGCTCTCTGCGCACCACTGGCAGAAAAGCCTTTGATTTAAAACCCTGACACTGGCCCCACATTACCCTGAGAGCCAGCAACTCTTTCCTGTGGAGGGAGTTTAGGGCATTGATGTCTCCTGCTGCTCGTTTCAGGGGTCATCTGCTAGCCTGCAATTGAAGGCATTTGTGCAAAAAGCAGTGCGAGTGTCAGCTGTAATTGCATCAGTCATGGCACACAACAAGACAAATGTGACTGGAGATGGTGTGTCAACCTCAGAAATTGCTTAAGGCTGAAAAGCAAGTGGAGGAAACAGCAAGTGTTCAGAAACAATTATTTCGCTATAGTAGGAATAATAACAGCTCTCATTTCCTATACACAGCTCTCTTGGGAGATGGCGCAGAAAACTGCCTGCGTCTTCTCCCTTCCCATTGGGATACTATTGGACTGAAATAAAAATCATGGAGCAAACGTGTCCCATTTTCTTGAGGGAGGCTGAAACTGCAAGATTCACCTACCCTGGACACAGAAGCATCCCTGTTGCAATCGCCAGTCTCCACAGCCCACAGATCTCCCTCTACAGAAGGTCCGGTTCCACTAAGACGCATGATGAGGCATCTTGCCCTGCCAGACTCATCTGTAAGAGATTACACAATGACTCTCCCCCATTTCCTTCACTGAGCTGTGGACACACCTCGGATACAGCCCAATGCGACAGTGGCACCTTGACTGAACATGGGCCTGGCGAGCCTCTGCTACAATGACCTCTCATCATCCCCATGGGTAAGGACGGGGCAGGTTTCCACCTTGGCAGACTGTTAACCTTGTACCAGCGCTGCCCAGACCAAGCAGAAGGTGTGGGAGGTATTCTTCCTCCTAAAATTAAATAAACCTGACGTGGAAAATGCCATTTTCAATGTCTGGAGCTGTCAGTTGCAGGAGAAAGTGATATTGATTTCCACAGAAACTTTATTTAAGTGAGTGACCTATTAAATGAAACTTATTTGACACCAGATGACTCTTGCTATTTAATTCCTGAATAAAGTGATATCTCCAAGGCTTTGTGATGTTCTTTATCTTAAACGATGAAAGGCATTTTCCCTACAGCCATTTGCTCATGTATCCCAGGTCTTTGCAAACAAAGTCTTTCAAAGAATCCAGAATACTTATACCTTCATTAGCCAGCTCCAGCCGGTAAACAGATAGCCCAGCACACACCAGTCCTTAGAAGCGAAGCTAAAAGGTGCAAAGCGCCTGAGAACCACCAGACTCTCTAGCCAGCCACTTGAACAAAGGCACTGAGACACTGCAGCCCCACACAGGGTCTCATTGCTGCTGCTGCAGGAAGCGCCTGCCGCTGGGCTGGGCAGCACTGGCTGCAGCGCTGCTGCGATGGTGCTGGGGATGAGCCTGCCTTCCAGGGGCGCTCAGACTCCAAAACCTCCTCCCCTTCCTCCTGTGCCTCAAGGCAACGCTAAAGCTGAGCAGAGGCCTTTGTTTTTCAGTCCAGTCCCCTCTGCCCTGGGCCTCGAGAAGCTTGTTAGCTGGCTGTGGACACAAGGCTGCCTGCCACGCTTCAGAGACCACACCTGCTCACAAAAGCTTTTCCACATTTGTTCTTTTAAAAGGAGCCAATTTATTTTTATTTGAAATCTATACGAAACAACTGAATAGTAAAACTGTCAGATTCCATCTCTTTCATCAAAATGGCTTAGTCATGTCTGGAATGTCAGCACTGAGTAACAGCCCAGGTCCTTTGCATGCTCGCAGCCCCAGGTGCATCACTCAAGTGCTGCAGAGCACTGAGCCGTGCAGCACATCCTGTGCAGTGCTTGTGCAGAGCCCTGCTGGTCCTTCTCACTGCAGAGCAATTCCCAAGGGCCCTCCATGGGCAGAGACCCACAGTTACGTCACGATTTTAACCTCTCTGTTCACAAAGCCCGGGAGCTGAGACCTTTTCCCAGCCGTGTGCCACACAGCATTCACAGGGGAGCGAGGCAGAGCACCTTGCCTGTGCGCATGAGGATCCTTCCGTGGTGCTCTGACCTGTGTGGGACAGGCAAAGCCACAGCCTGGTTGTGCATGTGCTCAAGGGAAGTTTTGGAGCGCAGCAAACACCCCAGGCAAGGCCAGGGAGTGGGGCAGGAGCAGTGCCCATGGGTCTGGGTTAGATGGTAAAATCTCACTGGTATTCCTTCCATCTGTGAGGACTCAGACCACCGCACTGGATGCTGAGCAGCCCCAGGAGGGTAAACAGTCATCAGCAAGCCAACAACCCATACAAAACAAGAATCACACTCTGAGCAAGAAGCCATCTGATGAGCTCCCTCCCTGTAGCTCTCAACATGCATCCCAGGGGCAGGAACTGCATGCAGAGGACATTGTGCACTCAGGTCTCCTGGAACCATCAGTGCAGCATTGCAGCCTCAGGAGCACACAGCTGTGTCCTCCCTTCATACCACAAACCTGCTATTGTCCCATCTCTGTTCTGTTCAAGAGACAGCAGAGCCCAGGCACTGAGTGCTTCCCCCAGCAGGCAGCCATACAAACAGCTTCTATAAAACTTCGTGCATCTCCCCCAGCTTCAGTTCAGCCACGGCAGAGCAGCCCACAGGATTTGAATGCAATTTTCTCATTGAGTCATACTAAAGCCTTGAGGGAAGGAGCCAAAATGATGTAGAACCCATAGAAACTAAAGCAACTTTTCTATTCTGCATTTTAACTTTTTATTATTATTTAGAATTAACCTTTTCTACTTCTAAATCATAAACTCATTTTACATTCCACTATCAGATATGGGCCATAAGCTACAGGAAGCACAAGATGACTTTGTTTCATACACACATGAGCAAAAAGATAATGGGGCACCCAGCGGTCATTGCTCCTCAGAACAAGACCCAGAACAATAAATTTACTCAGACACCCTACACTATGGTCTGCTTTTTAAAAGCAGATGAAATGATGCAGATGAGACATGGATCATACTGCAACTTGCCCAGCTCAGCTCAGCGTCTCACAGGCAGCAGTTTCACCCCAGCAGGAATTCTCGCTCTGCTCCTGGGGTCATCTCCATCAGATTTAAACACAGAAGCTGGAAATCTGGGACCCAAAACCTCAGACAGTAAATACTACAGCGCATGAAAACCAAAGACCACATTTAAAACAGATCTGCTCTCTGCCAAGCTGCACAGGGCACCACTGCCTATAAGCAGCACTGGAGGCTGGAAGGAGCTGCTCTCTTCCAAAGCATCACATACAAGTTGTCATTCCAGGGACGGAAACTGGATTTGATGGATGGAGAGTTAAACTAACTATGACCCTCCCCATGTTAGCTGCCTGCAGGGCCAAGTTAGTGAGGGCTGGCAAGCAGCTGCCAGGCCAGTGCTCCCGTGCTGGAGAGCAGCATCGCCTGCACCCCCAGCCAGCAAGCACCATGCTCCAGCTGACCGCACACTCCCGGCAGCGTGCTCCTGAGCTGATGTGAGATCATTCCAACCTTCTGGAGGGAGGACCTGAAGTGCTCACTGTGCCCTTGGATGGACCAACAGAGGGGACCAGTCTATCCGTGGATGCTGGTGGTAGTTCGATTTTCCCAGGAAGCACAGCCTCTCCTGTCCTCCGGCCACACACCGGCGCAGAGCAGGATCCTTTTCAGTTCAGTTCTGGTGGTATCAGTGCCTCAAGTGCTCTGAAGCAGAAGGAGGTTTTCCTGGCAGTGCACAGGCCATGCACTCTCCCACAGAGAGGAGCCGCTGGTTTAATCACCCTGTCAGCTCAAAGCAGCAGCTCATGCCCCAGTCCAGCAATTTGCCACTGAAACCAGTCCCTGCCAGGGGGCTGGGTAGCTGCTGAGTCTGTCCCACTCCACGCACAGCTGCTGGGCTGCCACTCCGATCTCTCACAGCCGTATCTGCTAGCTGAGGGGGCACATCCTCAAAGACAAGTTCCCTCATCTAGTTTGTTTTCTGTTCCTGCTTTACAAAGAAAGCACACAAATCAGGTTAATTTGGAAACCATTACTTTCTGAAATTTCAGCAAAGCTGAAACTTGACTTGAAAATTAACATCAGATGCATTTACTCTTCATGTAATTAATTCCCTTCATGCCAAGTGCTACCTTGGGAAAGAGAACAAGTCATAAACTGTCATTAAAAAAAGGCAGACAAAGTAAATAATTCAAGAGATCTAAAAATAAATCCACACTTTCACAGAAACACACTTCCAAGCGTCTTTTCATCTCCCCCCTGCAGCACCTTGCTGCAACAGAACAGCGATACAAAGGGAGAGAACACAGAGCAAGTCCTGGGCCTGACTAGCTTGAAAACCAAAGAAGCCTGTTTGCTGGGACAGAGCCCTGTGAAATGCGCACAAAGACCTCCTGGCTTTGCAGTCAGGTCCAAAGAAACCGAACCCTTGATATTCTGGAAAAAAAAACAGTTTTTCAAAGCAGACAGAGCTCCTTTGAATGGGATGGGGGAGGCAATCTGCAGTGCCTCCTCAGAGCTGTATGGAATGGGATATACAGCGGAGTCACTTAACAGAGAACCACATCAGCTTTGCTGTTGCACTTGTAATTTCAGTCCTATTTTGGTCCTGCCCGGCAGTGTCAAGCCCTACATTTAATAACAGCATCCTTACTGGGGTGGGGTAGGGCTGCAGGTGCAGGATACGGCCAGCATCAGCAAGGAGGCCCCAGGTTCTGTGTGCATCTGGAAGAGGATGGGAGAGACACGTGTGCCCTGCTCCACTGCCATGGACCCCTGTTCCCCGGGCTGTTAGCTGGGTTCCCCTGACACAGGAACAGGGGGTGACCCACCATATATATACTATAAAACACTGATGAATCTCTGTCGACAATAAGGCAATCTGTCTTGTGATCCCAGCTCCCTGAAAGTGTTCCTCCTTGCACTGGTTCTTGGGTGAAGGAGACAAGGAGATCAGGCAACAGTGGGTGCAAGCTATTGCTGCACCTCCAGGAGTGCAGTGCAGAAGAGCTCAGATCATCCTCCCGCATGGCCTATAACAGTGCGCTGAATTCTGGAGGCCCTCCAGGAGCTGACTGAGCAAAGACTGAAGAGGGGTTGGGAAAGATGTGCTCAGGATCTAGCATGGAGGAGAGACACACAAGGACCTGGAAGCCTCGTGCAGAGCTGGCATGAGGGAATAGGAGCCCCATCTCAGCACAGCTTCTGGCAGAGCTGCTCTGAGTCTGCCTCAGTAGCTGCCACTCCTCTGCCTGGAGGAGGGAGAAGAGCTTCTCTGATAGAATTCCCTTTGTTCTCTTTCGCAATCTCAACAGGATGGAAGCAGATAATGTGCGATTTGTTTTAACTTGGCTTTTTCTTGTCAGCCCGAGCTATAATATTGCAGCAAGCACCCTTCTGAAGAATAAAGATGCAATGGTGCAGGGTGAGATTCTGCAAACCCCATTGATTACATCACAAGTCATCACTATAAATATTTGAAGGAGAGAAAAGCCCTTGTTGTATCTAAACATGTTCATGTAACAAAATGTGCAATTGAGAGTGAGTAAGAGATGGCTCTAACAGGACACAGATGCTAGAAAGCAAAGCATTTAAGCTACTTACCTTTCAACCTAAATAACACCCATCAAATGGAGCACTGTGGGACTCACTGTGAAGAGAGGACATGAAGGGCTCAGTGTGCGGGAGCCTCAGAAGCAGAAACAGTATGTCACGAAGGAGGCACTGTGCTCCTAATCACTACAGAGAAATTAAAGCACTTTCTATCACTCCTTTTGGGGCCAGGAACTGCTGAAAAAATGGGACAACGAGGACACCAGTGCAGCAGAGCAGCTCATCATTCCGGGGCTGTCGTTGTGCCAACACCGTTCTCACTGTGGAGGATGCAGAGGGCTGGCTGGCTGGTTGTGCCCTGGCCTGGCAGCACTCGACCCTGGGTTCCTGCTCTTCTCCAGAACAATGCACGTGGCCAGCACCGGCGTTTGCCAGTGGCTCTTGCCACGTCTGTCAGAATGATTCACATGGCCTGGGGCTGCCCTCCCAAAGCTGGCACCTGCAGCCACAAACCCTATTTCTCTCCTTGTCTACAGGAAGCAATGCTGATTCATTCATTCAGCTCATATTGATCCTCTTTTCTTTATTTTTATGAGAAATGAATTGCGAGGAGCTTTTGCTCTGTTTAAACTTGAGGAGATACTGTTCAAGGACTTGCTGTGATGTTTCTCTATCTGACAGCTTTATTGGGTAATAGCCACTGATGGTATATGTGTGCACAGACAGTCAGACCTTTTATACTATGTGTGTTCCCATAAAAATGATTGGTTCCAAGGTGTTATTCGAGCATTGTTGTGATTGCACCACGGGACCAAGCAGCCTGAAAGGCAGATGTGAACTGAAGGCAGATTAGTAAGCATTGATCCCCCCTGTCCTCCATGCCCCAGCAGGAGGAGCCAGGCTGCTGCTATCTGCCTGCTGAAGACAGCATGGAAGGGGAAAGCACTGCTCTGCTGGAGTTCAGTCAGCAAACAATATTCAGCTGCCCCAGCTGCCCTGGAGAATGGCCGTTCTGGGTAACTGCTGCCCAAAACCACGCTGGAGGGGTCGATTTGTGCCTGAGGAGCCAAGCATGGCTCGTCTGCCACCTGAGGCACATTCTGCCCGTGGCAGTGTCCCTGGCACAAGTCACAGAAGTACCCGGGCAGACAGTGCTGGAGCTGTTCTTCAGCAGGGAAACAACCAGAGCTCAGCACCACCCAGGGCCTCAGGAAGCTCATCTCTTCCCTGGCCCTCCCGAGGCAGTGTTGGAGCAGTCTGAGCGCTGCTGCAGTGAGCGCAGCCACCACGCAGCAGCCAGCTCTGCTGGTGGCGTGGCCGGATGGGGCAGTCACCGCACAGCTTGTTGGAGGGGTTTCAACCCTACTGTGCCTACAGCAACAGCTTCCCTTCAAAGCAAGACTGAAGGCACACTTGACGCTGCTAGCATCTCACTACTCTAATTCCAAGAGAGAAACTGTGCTTTTGTGAATTTATTAGCCAGTGCCATTAACCGCCATTAGTTAGTTCTCACACATTATTGTAACTGGGATTTCCGACTATTTGTAGTTTTGATTGCTTATTTTCTTGTCAGTGGTTTCAGAAGTCCATCCAGCCAAAAGCAGAAAAGTTTAAATGTTATGCCAGGGACGGCTGGCTCCCTTTGGCCCTGGGAAGTGAAGGCAGTGAGGAAGAGTCACCGACTACTTCAAAAACAAAGAACAGATGTTCCACATATTAAGGAGCTAAGTGTCATTCCAGGGACTCAGGCGAGTGGCATGCTCACAAACAGTAGCTGTTCCAACAAGGTCATTTATGCTTTAATGTAATCAGTTATGCCAGTATTGATAAAGAAGAAAATAACTACAACCTGGCAAGGAAGCATCATTACATTAGAAGCAATACTATCTCCTTGAGTTCAAGCTTCCTCAAAAATCCCAGTAGAGTCCAGTTCACACATAAGACAAGAGTGTTCCTTCCTCTTCTGTGCTGCAGGACAAAAGGGGAGGGGGTGCCTGCTGAACCCAAGATCCCAGTAAGAAACCAGAAGCACGTCTGACAGCACGTCTCCAGACGGACAGCTCGGAACCCCCTCGCTCCCGCACAGGCACAGCCGAGCCCGTCACACACCTCATCTGTTCCACTGCGCAGCGACCCATCTTGTTCCTCACAGGAACGAAGCTGCTTTCAGTGTGAGAGCACCAAATCAAAGTTTAATCGTTTTGTCCTCCAGAGCTTTATGCCATCTTTTACAGAAGCTTTTTCAGACATGAAGAACTATCACTGGCTAGCTTAAAAAGGGAATAATTGACTGACAGCTAAAAAAAAACCTGCTAAGGACAATAGCATTTGTCAGTCTGGTATTTCTTGTCTGAAGACAAAATGCATTTTATCAACACCCTGAAATTATTTTGTCAACAAAATTCATTTTGTAGCATTCCCTTCACCTGTCAGGCTGACAGAAGGCTCTGGAATGGTTTAAAACCCATTTTGCTAACACAATTAACTCAGTTCTGCCTTGCCATGGCACAAGCCGGGAGGTGCTGCAGCACTCGCGACGGAAGCGCCGGGGCACAGCTGCAGGACTGCACCAGCCCCGACGAGAGCAGCGAGCAACCGGCCACATGGAGACAAGAATCCTGCTGGGTAAATCCTGCCTTCACAAGTTACTTGATCTCACTGAGACCGTTACGAAACCATAAATGAGAGCTGATTGACAGACATGCCAATTTATACTGAATGCTAACAAATGCTGGTAACTGTTATTCCTGGAAACAAAAGCTCCATCAAAGCTTTCTTTAACCTTGTTTCTATGTCTTTTGCCAGTTCCTGTCACCAGCCTCCATCTCAAAAGGCAAACTCAGGGTGTGAGTTGCTGCCTGGCACCTTGGTTTCATTTTTTAGTCTTCCACAATGCACTTTCTGACTTCCTGGATGTGGCTTCATGCTGGAGCAAGGAAAAGCTGGAGCAGGTGGATGTGCTTGAAGCTGTGACCCCATGGAGAGCCCACGCTGGAGCAGGAACCGTGGCCATAGAGGACCCAGGCTGGAGCAGTGTGTTCCCAAAGGACTGTCTCCCATGGGAGGAACCCCATGCTGGAGCCGGGAAGGGCATGAGGGTGAAGGAACAGCAGAACACAGCGTAAAGAACTGAGCACAACCCCCGTTCCCCGTCCCCCTGCACCACTCAGAGGGAGGAAGGAGAGGAGCTGGGAGTGAAGGAGTGAAGTAAGCCTGGGAGGAAGGGAGGGCAGGGGCAAGGTGTTTGGTTTTGTCACTATCCTGTTCTAGTTTGCTTTGTAACGCAGTAAGTGAATCCCTTTTGCCTGTGATGGCAACTGTGGGTGATCCCCCTGTCCTCACCTTCACTCCGGAGCTTTTTCACCTCACTTTCCCCCAGTCTCCCTGAGAGGGTGGAGCGAGAGCAGCTTGGTGGGTGCAGGCCAGCAGCCGGGGTTAACCCACCACATCTGTGGTGAGTTAATGGCTGAGCTGGAAAATGAGATCCTCAACCCAACGGATACCACTGCTCCCTCCTACCTCTGTGCTACCTACCTCTGCTGTGTGCCCGAGAACCCAGACCTTCAATGCCCATCTTTGGTCAAGGAGTTAAAATCTGGCCCATCCCTTCCCTGTTCTGCCTGTGCTGGGGTTTTGTACCACTGCCACGCAGCCCCTTGCTCATTCCCATCCTCCTTCTGCTCCCAGTGGTGCCAAGGCCTTTACACTCACATGATTTAAATAGACCTGGTCCTGCTGGGCCCCTTTTTGAGACTGAATCATTAATTCATTAATCTGTTTTTCATATTTCTAAATCAAGACAGACATGACTGGTGTGGATGATCAATACTGCATTCTCTCATTCCTCTCAGTTCCCATCATTTTAGAATCTACCCTGCTTTTAATCTTAGGTCTTTTTAATAGGAATTGGCTTTATGAAGAATTTGACACTTCATTATGGCAGCCCCATGCTAATAGATTTAATAATTCATATCTGCATTGGTCACTTTTAACTGATAATACACATTCCAGGGCTGCTTCATGGCTGAGTTCTTGCAGTAACAGCTCTGGCCTTCCCCAGTGATCCCCCATTACATTATCAACACACAGGGACTGCATCTGTCAAGACTCCACCTGTGTTTTCGGGGAGTACAGGTCACCCCAGCCTGCACCACGGCTCTGCAGTGTAACGAGCTCCTCTGGTCCCACAGGAAGACGAAGGCAGTGAGACAGAGCTGGCACATGGAGCTGTTGCACCCAGCAGAGACCTCTGCCGAGAGCAAGCAGCACCCACCTCCCTGCACTGCAGGACATGTGCCTTCCTGCAGCATGACACCGTGGTGGGGTGACCTTGGCTGGCCACCAGGTGCCCACCCAGCCCCTCCATTACTCCCCCTTCCCAACACGTACAGGGGGAGAAAATACAACAAAAGGATTCTGGATGGAGATAAGGACAGAGCCAGGAGGTGGGAACAGGGCCAAGGGACTGCCACAGGGCCATGGCTCAGCGGTTACCATCACAGGCAAACAGGTCTGGCCCAGGGAAATTAACTGAATTTATTGCATTCAAACCAGAGTAGGATAATGAGAAATAACAAACAATCTGAAAACACCTTCCCCAGCCTTTTCCTGGGCTCACTTCACCACCGCCCCGCCACCTTCTCCCCATGAGCAGCGCAGGGGGATGGGGAGCAGGGGTTGCAGTCAGTTCATCACACCTTGTCCCTGAGGCTCCGTCTTTCTCACCCTCCTCCCCTGCTCCTGCGTGGAGCCCCTCCCGCGGGAGACAGTCCTGCACAAGCTTCTCCAACAGCGGTCCTTCCCATGGGCTGCTCTTCTTCCAGCGCAGGGCCCTTCAGCAGCAGACTGCTCCAGCGTGGTCTTGCCAAAAAACCCGTTCCAGTGTGGGCCCCTCTCCATGGGTCCCCAGTCCTGTGAGAAGCCTGCTCCAGTGTGGGCTCTCCATGGAGTCAGAGGCACATCCCCTGCTCCCATGTGGGATCCTCCCCAGGCTGCAGGTGGGTATCTGCTCCACCATGGACTTCCACGGGCTGCAGGGGCACAGCCTGCCTCACCATGGGCTGCAGAGGAATCTTCTGCAGCTCCTGGAGCACCTCCTCCCCTCCTTCCTCACTGACCTTGCTGTCTGCAGCATTTCTCTCACATTTTCTCACTCCTCTCTCCTGCCTGTTGTTGCACAGTTTTTACCCTTCAATAAGTTACCACAGACACACTACCACCATCCCCTACAGGCTCAGCTTTGCAAAGGGCAGGTCCATATCAGAGCTGGCTGGAACTGGCTCTGTCCAACATGGGAGCAGTTTCTGGCATCTTCTCACTGAAGCCACCCTCACAGACCCTCACTACCAAAAACTTGCCACATAAACCCAATACACAGACAAAGCAACACAGCCCAAGCCATCTGCTCCTTCTGAGCCCTGCCCCTCCACAGCAGATGATGGAGGACAGTATGGGACCTACCAGGTAAGCAAAAGGTCCGAGAATGGATCACACAAGTGCCTTTAACTGATACACACACCTCTGGCACTAGCTCCCTTGTCAACTAACCCCAGCAAGTATTTATTAATGAAACTCCTCTGATTTTTGATTCATTTGATTGTTAAAGCTTGTGGAACTCGTACTGTTATTACTCACTGTTATTAATGTTCACAGTTCAGCCTCTCTCTTTCCAATACGCTCCACAGAGGAAATCGAAGGCTGAAGCCAATCGTTACAGTAAATGACTGATGGGGCCGCTTGAGGATAGGAGTAAGCTGCTGCTCTGGGACTGCTGCTCTGGGACTGCTACAGGTTATTGGGAGTAAGTTAATCTTCACACACAAGGACTGCAAGATAAGAGGCTGTTTCAGGTGGGTTCTGAGCACTGATTCCTTAGTCAGGTCATCAATGAGCATCACCCTAACAAAGCTGTCTGTGCACAGGACCTGTGACCAAGGCCATATTTTGATCTACGTGCAGAAACAGGTCTGAGTTCAGCAGGAGCATGTCCCCTGCTGGGCAGGTTTGACACAAATACTCAGACAGATGCTACAGGCAACGCAGCACAGCCTGGCAGAAAGCACATCTCCATGCCTGCACATACTGAAGGAAAGCAGAGCAATCCTTGGGAAGTTTCATCCTCTCCACCCCTCTGCAACTGCTCATTCCTCAGAAAAGGCCAAGGACAACACCACAGGGCACAGCAGGTAGACCTCCAGCATGCAACACCAAATGTGTCTGGAGGGGAACGGCACCCTGCTTGCTTCCCTCTGCCCCTTCTCCAAGCCGTCTCTACCCTTCCACAATCTCTTTGCTACCCAGCATTTGCTAGTACTTACACCACATATAAACTCCTCAAGCCAGAATGGTGGTAGTGCTCCTACCTGTCTGGTAGAGGAGATGCTTCTAAATCCTCAGTAGCTCTGCTACACCACCTTTCTAGAGCAATGTATTTGTTCATGTTGTATCTTCCGAGTCTACAGAGCCACCACATACCATATTCAACCTATTATTCATCTCAAACAGAGAATTCTGCAAAGCAAGAAGAAATAAAAGAGAGCTTAATACAGCTTTACTAAAATGGAATTTGCCAAAGACTCACAGAAAAATGGATTTAATTAGGGCTGGTAATGGGGAACAGTTTGTTCCTGTGATTTAAAGCAGAAGTTAGATAGTGTCTATAATTTCAACATTTTAAATTATATATAGGGGGTTATTTCTCATTTCTACCTTAATTATAAAAATCTATCTTTATGAATCACAATTTTGAGGCAAATAAAGCAAAGGCAGCAAAAGTGATGTTTTAGTTAAAACTTTTAAGAGCTCACAAAAGAAGCAACAGACACTTCAGTATGGATAACACAGGCTTGCCACAGCAAATAAGAGTTGCAGGCAGTCCTCTGCGTGCCACTTATGGACCCCACCACAAAGTTAACCTTTTACTTGGGTAAAGGTGTGTAAAGGGAGGTGTGTTCTGTTACAGGCGATGAAACTGGGTTGATTTTGTGCAATAATGGGAATGTCCTGCGTTTAATTTTGCAGCTAAGCAGTCCGTTAGACTTGCAGGCATTGTTAGCCTAATGTGCTCCACTTGGCAACCCCATGTTCTAGAAACCTCTGCTGCCCCTTCTTACGCCGATGACTGTCAGAACCTCTGAATTGCCTAATGCCGTTTCTCCAGACAAAAGGGCCACTGAACCGTGTCAGAGCTGCTCCTCCCGAGCCTCCTCTGGAGCCTCTGATTTCATTTAAAACTAACAAACGTCACCTTCGAGAAATTCCTCCTGGTGGCTGGCTCTGACCTAAGCAAATGAGTCACAGCCTTGTACAGCACTGATTAATGTAGGAACAAATAACCCAGGCAAGTGACGAGCACACCGGGCCCAGCCGCTCTCCTGCGGCACATCCTGCACCCACCAGAATGCGTGTTAATATTGCACCTCGGCTCAGAACGGAATCAATGAGTGAAGTTCAAATGTGGCACATTTCCTATTTCCCTGACAGCTTATTTCATGGATCACAGGGACCAAAGTACAGCTGCTTATTCAACAGAGGAAAGAATGAATCAATTTTCATTCCTTAATATACTGTGTGACCTATTCTCTGATGCTCTATCCTTTACAATGGCTCCAGTCTTTTCAAGGCCCTCGATTTTGTCAGATAGAGAAAATATAGAATAGTGACAAAATGCCCTGGCCCAGGCCTGCTTTGACTGACTGACCGCTCTGCCCAGACGTGCACATGAAAGATACCGCATCACTCCGCCTGAATTACACAAACTGTGATCCCATGTAATTGGGAAGGAACCACATTCCTGGAAGGTGATTTGCTGGTGTTTTGCTGGGGAATCCTGCTCCTGCCTGCTCCCCCCTGCCTGCACCGGGAGCTCAGCCTGTGCTGACACTCAGGACCGGACCCAGGGAGCTCACAGGAGCTCAGGCCGTGTACACAGTGAGTGCCACCTCCCCACCCATGGTCCCCAGGACCATGCCAGACCAAAGCCCTGTTTCTCTGCTCACCCAGCAGTCTCTCTGAAGCTAGCAGATAACGATAGCAGGTCTCCAGGCACTGCTAATTTGGCCAGAATTACCACACTGAGATGCATCATTTTGCAATTTCAGTGTGAAGATCATTTTTTCATTTAGAAATATCCTCAGGTATTGCGGGTTTAACCACCCTCTGCGTGCCTTGTGTTGGTCTTGCCTTATTTATCCCTAGTTCACAGGTAATACTCCCGTTGTCCTTTCACCGATAACTCTGTTTCAGCCTGGGCTTTTTTACTGTGACATTTTTCAAAGCAGGAAGGTGAGGCTCTGCACAGGAGAGCAGAGCACAGGGGTGAGGCTGGGCCCCAGCTCTGCCACGGCCACCCTAGAGCCACTGGCACCAAGACAAGGGGCATCTGAAGAGCCAGCAGCCTGAAGAACCAGACACGGTGCGAACGGGCAAGCTGGGACAGGAAGCACCCTGGGACCTCCACAGGCAAATGGGATTTCTGGTTCTCCTTTCCCAAGCTCTCCTTCTGCCTGGGATGAAGGTGAGACCCCACGTGCCTTGCCTGGCCTCAAGATATGAAGGTAATGAATCAGGCCCTATCAGAATGTTATCTAGATGAAACAGACATATCATGGCCAGCTTTATTTGCTTTTGTCCTTACATATCCAGTAGCTCAACTCTAGGGCTTCCAAAGCATGTGGATTTAACAAACATCAGCACTTCAGGGCCCATGGGCAGGCAAACTGCTTTTCCAGCTCATAAAATGAACCTGCGAAGAGCGTGGGTCACTAAACAGCTCCAACAAATGCTCTAGGCCGGACCTGTGGCTCCGCAGCCAAGAGCTGCAGCGGAGGCTGCTGCCCCTGAGAGATTAATTCTCCTTTTTTATTTCTCCTCAGTGGTGGGAACACAACAGGAGCCGTGTAGCTGGCATGAAAGGGTCTCCGCTCCTCACCAAAGACAGGTTCCCTCCACACCAGCCTGCAGACTTGTGGCTATCTTCACCTTTTCTGTATAAGATCAACTTTTCCTTCCCAGTTTTATCAGACTTAACCCTGTCACCAGCCATGCCTCCCCTGAGCAGAGCAGCTGCCCATGAGCCGACTGCTCCCAATGCTCTGTGCATTCTGGCACTGTCCCGGTGCCAGGGTTGTGCTGCACCAGAAGAAGGCACCTGAACTTCCCAGTGATGGAGTTTTGGCAGACAGCTCTGGAGGACAGCAATGAGGGATGGAGGCTGAGCAGCCAGCAGCTGAGGTTCACCTGGTTAGCTTTGGATGCAGGAACAAGCACTGTGTGTGCGGCACTGGGCACATACTGCCATAGGGGTTAGTGTGATGCATCCCTGTCACCAGCACCCATAGCTCTCAGAGAATATGCCAAAACTGCCCACTATGCTCTGTCAAAGTAGCGTTCAAAATCGAGTTTTAACAAGACCTTTTCCCTTCAAACAATGTACAGATTAATAGTCAGCAGCATCTGAAAAATGGCCCTAATCCCTGTCTGCACAGGGAGTTTGTTCCCAGTGCAATGTGCCATATTATGACAACGATATATTCTTCAAGTGAGTGAAAACTAATGAATAACTAACACCCTGACAGTCTTGCTGTTACTGAGTGCTTAGGAGTTGGGTAAAACTGACAGTGTAAGATGAATATGGCACTAACATGAGATGTTACTTTGCATGGCTGGTCAGGGGAATCCAGACTTAATGGACATTACAGATGGGTTAATTCTAAAGGCTGGATTTGATCCTAAGCCATAGCTGCTCTCCAAGCAAATAGGGAAGGCTTAATCACTCAGACAACTGAGCCCCAAGCAGCAGTGCCATTCACGAAGGGAGCACTGGGAGCATGGTCCTGGGAGCACAGATGCGAGTTTGCCTGCTGCCTCTGCCTCCCTGAGAGCAGGCAGAGCCCCTGCCTGCCCGCGAGGGCCCAGCAGAGCTCAGGCAGACTTTTTGTCCTCCCCTGCAGATGCAGGCAGGGAGGCAGGACCGTCCCTCACAGGAGGGATCCCCAGAGCACACCGAACGTGCACTGAAATCACGAGGTGCCGGTGAGATCATTCAAGCTGCTAGAGGACAGGCAGTATGATCCCAGAATCGAATGTGGCTGTTGGCCCAGAACACTGTGGAGCCCCTCAGTGTACACGGGTTTCAAGAGGCTTCGGAGACACCCCTGCAGTAGAGCCTCACCTGCCAGTTCAGTGCAATGGTCAGACACAACCACTGCTCTAGAAGGACTGTGAGCAGGATCTCTGAGGACTGCAGGCAAACAATCCCGTAATCCATGCCCTGTCTGCTATGGGTTGTCACAAGCATCTCCTAATGGCTGTGGCAAAAAAAAAGCCCCAAGCTAGCCAGCCCCCCATGCCACACTGAGCTTCCTCTCAGACCTCCTCCACGGTGGTGCTGGGGGTCATTCAAAGGCTTGTCATGGCCAGCACCCTCTGCAGCATTCCCCACACTCAGCAAGAGGATCATGGTCAAGGGGGGACCTCCTGTGTCTGGGTTAGCTCTGCCCATACCCTGTGTAAGACAAGCTACAGTGTGGTGGGCTCCCTCCTACACCTGGCTTGCAGCAGCAGGCACGTATCATGCATTCCTTAAGACCTGACATGGCTGCATCTTGCTTCCACCCTCATTCCCTTCAGTTTAAACTCAGTCAAGGACAGATCTCCCTCCTCAGCAGGTACAGAGCAGGTCCCAGTGTGTACCTGTTTCCAGGAGCAGAGGCTTCAGATGATGACAGCCTTGCAGTGCGTGAGCCTGGCAAAATCGCGGTCACACTGATGTCAGGATGGTCCCTGAGCTTCTTACCCCAGGCACAAACCAGGAGGAGCCAGTTCCTGTAATTAAAAAGTTGAGCCATATCAGAGGAAAACTAATCAGCTTGTTGGATGCCAGCAAATTAAATATTAATCTAACTATTGTGAACACAAAAATGTTCATCTTCAGATATTTTCTGCACAAGTGTCAAAATCAGAGTGGAACCAAAGCTTTATTCATTTTCCATTATCAACTTAAATAAAAACACTCAGAAAAATGGGCAATGACGTGCAGAAGCCACTCAGCACAGATAATTACAGTGTAAGTTTAGGCAGCTAATCACTCCTAGAATATGCTTCAGATCAAGATAACTCTGACTGGCTTGTTTCCCCGCTTTGTTAAATCAGACACTCTCAGCTCTGCCTGATGGGGATGAGGCTCCTAGAGTCAGCATCTTTAAATAACAATAGGGCTCTCTGGCAGGCATAGAAGTCACCCTGCCACCCAGCAGCAGGATGGGTAGGAGCCCTCTGCTCCAGCAAAGCAAAGCAGAAAGAGGCAGGCACACTGTGGAAGCAATGCTGGGAGATGGGGCGGGCAGTGGCAGGCAAGAGCAGGGAGAGGGGAGGAATGCAGGGAGGGGAATGCAGGGAAGATGCAGAATGTGGGAGCAGAAGCACAGGGAGCCATAGGCAAGGACACGCTGCAGAACCGAGGCACGGCAGCAGCAGCGGGAAGGGCCAGTGCTGCAGGAGCCTCTCCCTGCGGGGCAGCAGCTCCGGCCTTGACAGTGCTCAGAGGAAGAGCTGCCCCCGGGGCAGCCGCACACACCTCACCCCCTGCCTGGGGCTCCCGGTGCCCCACTGCAGCGCTGCCGCGCCCCAGCAGAGCCTTGCTGCAGAAGGATGGCAATGTGGTGCAGGAGATGACACGCTGACACCAACAGGCTCTCCTCCAAGAGAATCCACTTCTTTGGACTGTGGGCAAGGGGCGATGTTCCACAACCCTTTCTCTGTCATGCCAGGCCCCACCTTCCCAGTGGGTGCCAGCCCACATGCTTTACATTTCAGCTTCAGTGGGGGCCCGACGCTGCCGAGGTGGCGAGCAGCACTGGGCAGATACAGTGAACGTAGTGCGGGCCCCAGCGGATGGAGAGAGGAGCATCCACCTGGGACAGAACACACCCAGCTGCAGCCTGGGTAATTCTGCACTGCCCGGTGTCTGACCACTGCATTTGCTTTATCAAGCACAGATAAAATGAACTCCCCTCTATAGCCCCAGTGGATCACCCTTACGTTCTCAATCACTAATTTACATGGGCTTTTGCCTGGAACCAGGGCAAGAATTATCTTTACAGCAGCATTCATGGACATTTTTTCTTCTGCTTAATTATTAACCTTGTTGTAGTAAATAAAGGGTGTTTATGAATTCCATCAATCACTACAAACCTTTTGCATGTAAAGCACGGAGATATTTGTAATGAAGAAGCAGCATTCACTTTTGCTTTATTTAAAGCACTGAATAAATATAGTCTGTGGATGCTCTCGTGCAGTTTCTTAAACCCAAAAGCCTGCCAGCGGCTCTGCCTGACTTCCTCCCTACTTCACTACAACAGCCTAAGAGAAGAGTGGACTGGAATACACGGGGACTTTAAAGAGCTCGGACGCCCTTCAGTGATACAGGTTTCAGAGACGGCAGAAGCTGTCAGTTCATGCAGCGCTCGGTGTTCTCTTTTGGAGCCAATGTCTGCCCATGTCAGCTGTGCATCAGCCAGACTCCAGCCATCTCAGCAGCCTTTCTCTAGTCTCACTGATGGGCTGTGTTCTGTGGAATGCTGGGTTGAGCTATTTCTTGTCCTTAAGATCCCCAACAGATAGAATGCGCAGGGGAAGTGCCAGCCACTGAATTATTCAGTGTAGTCCCCAAGATTGGCCTCACCATTGAAAATGCATCTCTCTAGAGACACACAAACTAAAGCAGTAGCTTTATGCATCCCAAAACACCTCTCCCAGCTATTTATACTTCCTACTGCTAAACAGGCGCTGCCAGGGTTTCTTCTTCTCATCCACTTTGACCCCGACAAACAGGAGTTTCCCTGAACCAGACGTTCTCTTCTGTTTTCCAAATAATCATGAATCTTTTCTCCCTCTGGAATCAAGCAAGCCATGATCTTTACTTACATGCTGCTTTGGATCCTGGGGGCTCAGCACAAGCAACTGGAAGAGGAGCCAGTAAATTATTTTAGCTTAGCAGCACGAACAAGTGAGAGCTTTTGTGAACATCAAATGAAAATGACCATGCTCTCATTCTGGAAGAAACTGTGGTATTAGAAAGCATAAAACCTACACTCTTCAGATTCCAGTAAGCTTATGTCGTATTAATTATTTATCAAGATGTTTTCTTAGAGTAGTGTCTTTGTGCCTTTAATTTTCAATTCCCTTAATGCTATGAGGATCTCTGCTGGCAACACATCAATTATTAATAGAGTTAAAACAATATTTGTTTTCCCCAACTACGTTTTGGAGCGCTATCTTCACACCAGTTAGGCTTCTCTGAATCTTCCCTGAGGGGCTCTGCTTTCCTCCAGACGCGTGGCTGAGGCTCCGGCTTGGCACCGCAGCCGCCGGGCCGCGGCATGGATCAAGCTCAACAGCCATGAGGAGGGCACAGCAACAGCAGCGTGGAGTAAATGGGAATCTCAGCTGCTGAGTTCAGAGGTTCTGTTGTAGGGACTGCTCTGCCTTTCCTCATTGCAGCAGCTGTCCCCAGGCTCAGCCTCTGCCTTCCTGCCTTTTCCAAAGAAAACAACAGCGCAGCTCCTGAAATCTACGAGCAAGCCACTCAATTCAGCAAAGGGATCCTTGGGTTTAAGAACTTTATGCTACCTCAGCCACTGCTCTCTCTGCCAGGGAGCACATAAAAAATTAAAACCCCAAAAAAGCAAGAAGCTTTTCTAGGCCCTAATTATAAATATATTTTCACAAGGAGGAGTCAACTTAAGCCTAATATCGTGTGAAATCTCATCATTTCAATACAGTCTTCACTGGATGTAGACTGGCAATTGGAGCTGTGGAATCAATTTTTCCCATACTTGAAACACCCAAATGAGTATGAAATGTGTTGCATTTGTTCCATGCACGTCTCCAGTTCTGCACTTTGCTTGCAGTGGAATGATCATTCTGATGTATTTTTTATAACAGAGCAACATTTCCTCAGACTTTGATGTTTCACGTGTGCGGCCATTATAACCATTTGCCATTTAGATGCATGATCCATGGCTCATCTCCAAAGCTTTGATGCATGCAAGAATTAGTACTGTTGATGTCATTGCACCATATTTAAAATATGAACACCTCTTTGTAAGTCTACAGCTAACAGAAGAGGGAGGCAGCCAGTCCACACCAAGGCCAGCAAGCTCCTGCCGGTAAACTTGCCACGCAGTGCCAGGTGACATCCTTCAGCGAGAGCAGGAAGGTGATGCAATGTGTGCTCTGGTCTCTGTACACGGAGAACAGCGCTAGGAAATGGAGCCCTGGGGCCTCCAGATGCCACATTGTGGACACTGACCCTGAACTCAGCTCCACGGCATGTTTCAGCAACTCCTGCACCTAGGGCCCTGGGTGCTTTTATCTGCAGCGTGTAGCACTGTGGCTCTGTATGCACTGGGAAGAGTCTGCCTGGAGCATATAGGACAAGGTTAGCATGATTCTGAAAATGGAGGGCTCAAGCTGCTGGACTCGGCCTCTTCCCAAGGACACATGGAAGCAGCCTGCAGTGTAGCCTGGCTTAAAGCAGCCGGCTGACACCAAGCTGAAGTTGTTATCCTGCACCTCCTGACAAAGAAAGATATGCAAACAACAAAACTCTGCCTCCTGCAAGCCAAGCACCTGGGAGCCAGCCTGTCTGGGTAGGACCTGCCCTTGTGCCTCTGCAGTGAGACAACCTTCCTGCTCCTCCACAGGAGGTGTTCATTACAGGCTGCCTTTGCCCTGCTCAGACTCCACTGGTTGGGCTGACACGTCATGTCTGAGTAGAAATTTCATTGATTTTATTATGTACAGCCAGTGTTTTACATGGCAGGATCAAGAGGCAGAAGGCAGAGAGTGATTAGCTGAAAAAGAGAACCAAAGCAGGAGGCCAGCAAGGGCAGATGCAAGGATGGGGAGGCGAGGGCAGACAAGAGCATCAACAGTCAGGGAAGAGATGAGGCTCTCCGGAGCCACAAGCCAGTTACACATAGGAAAGACATTGGCTGTTCACATGGTCTCATCTTGCTTCCCAGCCTTACACAGGCATCCTGATCCCAGCCATGGCCTTTCTTATCTCTGCCTCTTAGAAGGTGCATGTGGTCGCCTTGCTCGTGCAGTCCTGACCTGCTCTGCTGGCTGCAGAACCTCTCCTCCTCCTCCCTCAGCCCATGGTGCCTCAGGCAGTTGCTGGTAATTCAGAGGCTGAGCCCTGCTATGCAAAGGGGCTACAAAAATAGCTCCCAAAGGCTCTGGATGCAGCCAGCTATCTGGAAGGAAATGTGAACCCATGCAGAAAAGTGGACTGAGAACACTATAGAGGTCCTGACCAAGGAAAAAACTCCTCTCTGGCAAGCGGGAATCCCTTTGTTGGCCTCCAAAGGCAGAGCTCTGCATAGCTCTTGGCAACCCCAGTGGACACCCTTGTGTTCTCGGTATCCACCACCCCCTTCTCAACTGCTTTTAAGACCATCACTGTACATACCCTTTCTTTACACTACCAAGCTAGAGACTCTCAGTGCCACAGTTAGTCCAGCTGTGCTATACTGTCACTTCATCCCAGGAGCACAAATCAGGGAGAGCCAAGTGTAACTTACTCCTGCATGAGCACTCTGCAACACCCATGCCCGATAAACTGACAGCACAGAAGACAAACATGACAAGAGCTTGCTTTACAGATCACTTTATCCGCTCGATGGTTAACAGGGCTCTGGGGGCAAAATTACTGAACTCTCCAGTTCCAGCTCCCAGGCAGCTCTGCTGCTCCCTTGATCCAGGGCTGAACAAAATCAGCCAGTTTGCTGCATGCCCCAGCAAAGGCTCAACCTCATCTGACCAGTGCAGAGCACAGAACCAGCAGCTGCAGGGAGGTGAATTCGCCACTGGCGGAAGTCACTGCCTCCACTCCTGGCTGCGGGATTGCTCACTGTGGAGCCAGCCCAGCACCATGAATAGGCCTCAGCAGTGTCCATGTATTCCTGTTTCACTTCCAAAACAAATGAGCTGAATGCAGCGTCTTGATATTTAGCTGGTGATGAGAGCAGGATAGCATTCCATTTGATTTCCCCAGCAGAGATCCTCGGTAAATCTACACTGTGAAGGAGAGACCAAGTTAATCTGGAACTGAATCAGGCATCTCATTCTTCAGTACAGCAGTACAGATCAGAACACACTAGGGTGGAGGTTAAGCAAAGACAAGGCAGTACCCAGCCCTCAGCCCATCAAGGCCAAGCGCTGCCTGTTCAGAAGGCCCTGCTGGCACAGCGGGAGCCACCACCTCACAGAAGCTCTCCTGGGGCACGAGGCTACTTCCCAGCCTGACTTCTGCTGTCAGCGGGACACCGGCGGTCTCACCGCAGTTTCAAGAGTACATCAAGTCAAGCATCAAGCACAGTAAGCTCAGACTGCAGGTAATGAGTAACCAGCTCTGGCCTGCACTCCCTCCCAGCCCGGACCTGGCCAGGAGACCCTCTGAGCTGCACGCAGAGATGACAATCACCTGGGAATCCGCGAGAGACTGGGGTATTTCAGCAGTCAAGGGGCAGCGCAGCCTCGCTCCAATGCGCCTTACCGGCTGCCCTTCCTGACGTGGCTTAAAATAAACCACAAGTACCGACGGGGGCACTGTTCATAAGAACATGTTTGCGTACCTAACCAGCACGTAACAGTGCTCTCTGGTGTAACACTCGGAACACATTAAGCAGAGGCGTATGTGCCTAGGGTTACACACGCTTCCAAACCAACACTTTAACATGGATTGCTTTGAATTCCCTGAAATAGGAAGTACAACCAGTGCAGAGTCTCACCCATCCCATCCCCTCACAGAAGAGTTTGTGATAACACAACAGTCAGACCTTCATCGCTTTACTGCCTGTAAATACTTCGGTGCTTGTAGAACTGTCCCTGCATCACATCTCCAGAGTTCTCCTCATTTTTCCCAGCGAGGCCAGAAAACACCTCAGGACTAGGGTCACAACAGCGCTCTCCAAGCAGTTAAGCAATGGAACACCAGCATCCTTTCCGTCCACTCAGCCCTCCCTCTCCTCCTGACCAGGATCTTTTTAGGCAACTAACTAGCTAGAAGAGAGCCACATTCTGAGCGACTCCAGGAATAAGGAATAAGTCCACACTTCTTGTAGCGAAGTGCCAGAGCTGCTTATCACCTGGATGCACAGAAGAAACACCTGCACCATATATAAATCGCCTATCATCATCCTCCCTGGAAAACTCATTATTGTAATAATCTAATCACTACGCTATCCACTGGATCACTCCCACTAGCATCCATCCTGATTAGTTCCTCTGGTATTAATGTGGATGTCACAAGTACTTCCACGTGATTTTCCAGGCTTGTGTGCTTAAGGCCATCCTGGTTTCTGCTTCAAGACACAAAGCAGTTTGTTCATCACCTGTAGGACACCTGGGCACCAAAGCCCCAGGATTCATTAACTAAGCCAGTCGTCTTCCCTTAGGTATTCCTCTCAGTGAAAAACTGCCCTCAGAGCCCACCAAGCTCTCCTTGGCGCAGGAAACCTGTGTTCCCGTTTGGTTATTTTGGCTACCCTCCAGAGCCGAGTGCAACACAAGCATGCAACGCTCAGCAACCGCCTGCCCACAGCTCTGGTGCCTCATACCCATGCAATACGTGGGGTCAGTCTTTAAAGCGAGGGGAGCAGCCGGGGTTGCCTGCATTGCTCCTCCAGGGCTGTGCCCTCCCGCAGGCGCCGGGCCGCTCACGTCAGCCTGCGGCAGGCAGCACAACTGCTGGGGAGAGGCATCCTCTCCCGTAGTAACAGGAGCGAGGATAACTCTGTCTGCTCAGCCCAGGCATCTTATCACAGCGCCAAGAGTTTTACTACCAATTCCTTCAATGCTCTTTTACATTTCACTGGCTCTGCCTCAGACATGGCTGGAATATCAAGTGTAATTCCACGTGCAGGAGCATCAGCTAACCCATGCTGCCCTCTTCAGGAGCTGCTGCTGCTATTAAATCATTACCAGAGCACAACCCTGCGAGGCAGGGCGTGATTTGAACTGGTTTTCATGAACAGGCACATCACGAACTTCATTTGGGGAAGATACAGTGCTTCTGAAAAGGAAGGGCTTTTTCTATGGCACTAAACGCCCTAGTCTTTAGCTCAGGCTCATAGGAGCAAGAACCAGCTTTTCTCTAGGTAAAACATGCAGCCAGGAGGCACAAAGGAAGTTGTAGGAGTAGGGAGTAGCTGTACCCACTGCCTGTAACTCCAGGAGCAAGCAGATGGAAGGAGATGAAGGGTAGCAAAATCCATCCTCCCTGTGTCACATTCTGATGCAGGGGATTCCCTGATGGCACATGCCATCACACCCACACCACAGGCATGGGCTTGAAACACTGGCACCTCCTACTTCAGCAGAAGACTTCATAATTCAGGAAGCAAAGCATCCGGTGACAAAGCAGTCACTGTGAGACGAATATGCTGCCCCAGAACAAAAAGGATGGGCATGTGCTGCACAGGAGAGGAAGAATGCCAGGAGCCAGCACACGCACTGTGCTGGGCTTGTCCAGTCATGAACTCCTGAAGCAGGTGTCAAGAAGGGGTATCAAACAACAGGGACAGAGCCATCAAAATCCAAGCATTAATAGATCACCTCAAAGCTAGAACAAGGGAGGATTTTAGCATTACATCAGTACAGGGGAGGCCAGAAAGAAAGGCACTGAGAGAACTTCAACTAGTTATGTTTCATTAAAGAGCTGGAAATCAGCACAGCAAGGCTGTGTTTGAAGGGCACAGCTACATCAGGGAAGGTCATGGTCCAGCATGTGCCACAAAGGCCCACCAGTCACGCTGTCTCAGAAATGGGCTTTTAGCTTCTGCCCATTACACAGGAGGAAAGCGCTAGACCCAGCATGTCCAAAGCAGCTGTCTGGAGGCAAACTGCAGCCCATTTCAGAGATCATGTGTTTACAGGTCAACAACATTTAAATCTTTTGCTCCCATCTACCACCCAGAGACATCTTTGCATTTTCCTTTTATTTATTACCAAAGCCTATTCTCATTCCAGCCCATAGAGGCTGATGAAGAGTGTTTCTCTATTTTTCATTCCAGAGGATTATTACTTATGTTGAACCCATTTGTCCCTAACAGAGATGTAAGATGTAGTTCCCTAGGAATTCAGATGTTACTTCAAGTTCTTTTCCAATATCCAATTTGCCCTTTATTTATTTAGGGAGTTATTTCGGCAAGAACCTTGCTGCTGAGAGACACCAAGACTTGTTTACAGCACTGGTGCTGAAGGCAGCCTGGAGCTGGGGGAGTCGGGCAGGTGGCAACGTTACAGATCAGAGAAGTAATTACAACAGAGAATACAACATTAAATAAAAACAAAACCAGCAAAGACAAGGGAGGAAAAGGAACTATAAATTGGGACAAATGCACTGGTGTTCAGGGTAATCCCAGTGCAGAGGCTGGAGCGGGCTCCTGTGCAAATGCGTCCCAGTCAGACGTCACCCCATCTCGGAGCAGCTCTCCCCATGCACTGTGCCCCCACTGGGCTGCCCTGGCGGTGGCTCCTGGGCCACTGCTCAGCAGAGGGGCCCGGCTGGCTGCAGCGGGGAGCACGGCGCCGATAACTCCCAGCCACAGACACCCCAACTCTGCTGCAGACGCTGCGCAGCCCTGGGCAAGCGTCTCCAGCCTCTCTCGTGTCAGAGGTGCTGTGTGACAAGGACACTCCTCACCGTCTCACATGAAAGTGATGTCCTCGGGACCAAGCAGAGCCACTCTGAGCCTGCCTGACAGGAGAAGGGGGACTGAACAGAATCCTGCAGCTGGGTATTCGCAGGCCCCCTTGCAACACAGCTCACAGCCAGACCTGCCTGAGGAAGGGGCCTGGCCCCAGGCAGGTACCAGGGGCTGAGAAGCCTCATTCACGTGGATTAAGGCTCCTCGTATGGAGAATGGCCATGTCCCTGTCACAGCACCATGCTGCCAAATGGACCACCCCCCCGCGGCACTTGCTTGGCAGCACCAAAACCTGCATTCCCCTTAATGCAGGGACTGCTGGAGCACTGAGAAGGTTCGTCCCTGCCCCAAACACAACATAGCTGCTAATTATTCCCACTGCTGTTAGCTCCCTTTGATCTCGCTCTCTGATCATTTAATGGGAAGTAGCTTACGCAGTAATTGAATGTTGGAACCAGCAGACCCCCCCCAGCAGGGGATACGCATTATTTACCCATACAAAATCTTCCAAGGGTTATTACCATGTAAACTGTGATGAATTAAATTCACAAGAATTATTTCTGAGGCATGTAAATGGGAAGATTCCTGCAGAGGAAAAGCTGGGGAGCTGGCTCCATCCTGAGAGCAACACAGCCATGGAGTGAGAGGAAGCCCAGAACTTACCCCCACGACTCGTGCTACACAGTGAGCAACCAAGTGTGCAAAGGAATGGGAATGCTGGAGAGTAGAGCCAGCATGTCAAAATTTCCATCTAGAAAGACCACAAGCTCTGACCACTTTCGTGCTAGCATCCCCTTGCATAGGCATGAGGATCCCTCACCAAAGACTCAAATCACCATCCACCGCACAGAAGCCTCCTTAAATATTCCCTGGTCCTCAGTGCCTCGCAGAGAGCTCAGAATGGATCCCAGATGCTGACTGAACCTCTTCCTCCCTTTTCTTCCTCCACCCCAAACAACCAGAAAAACATCACAAGATGAGCAGCTCTCCTACCCAAGTCCGGTGGGATCTGACATACACACAGCAAGGCACTTGTCTCCTGTCTTTAGATCTGACTTCCACTGCTGGCAACACCAGTCTAACCTCAAGTTCCAATCTAAAGCCCATTCAGCCCAATATCCTGCTGTTGGCAATGACAGAAGAACGGCTAGAGAAAAACACAGCACTTAGAGCAGGTAGGCACAGGCCAGCCTCCAGTGCTGCACTTCAGAAGCTTCCCGAGCCAGAGGGCAGTGACTGCTTGGGATGTGATGTTCACAGATGGGTTTTTCTTCCAAATCTTACGCTTCCATTTTTTGAAACTTTTAGCACCTACAGCATCCTGGCACAAGATTGCTCCCAGAGATCTGTGAGACATCTCTTTCTCTACAGGAGTCCTAAGTCTTCAGCGTGTCACATTTACTCAGGTGCTACTGACTTCACGCATTCCTAAAAGAACAAGACACCGATTCCTCCCCCACCCCGTGCTGTCTCCAGGTTTTCCCTGGCTAAGTTACAAGGAATGGTGTCCAGGGAATTTTCCCAAGTGCCAGCTTTGACATATCTTGGGCATACTCAGCCAAACATCCCCACGAATTCCTGCCTGCAGCCGCAGAGAGCAGCACGGAACAGCTGGGAGAGAAGCTGCCTCAGGCAGGTGGGAGGGGAGAGTGAGCACTCTCATCCCATGGGCATGGTGGTGCTCCTTCTCTGAGGGCACAGGAAAGCCCCTGGCTCTGCTGGGCAATGGGCTGTTCAGCTGTGTCCCTCCTGCAGGAACTCCTACATGCAGCTCCAGCACAACGGGTTTGGTTCCCCACTGAGAGCAGTAGCGCAGGTGCAGTACAGAGCAGAGGGAAATCGCATGTGTAGCTGGGGAGCCATTCGTCACAGCCTTTAATTTCTTAGAGTGAAGAAGACAGAAGAATATAGGATTCATTACTTTAAATTCTATATAGAGACAAACCAGCAAGCGCATTTAACAACCAAAATATACTTTATAGACAGTAATGGATACTGTAAAAGTGTAACCTCGTATTTGGATTATCAAAGGCAGAGTCTATCAATTTTTTGTTTTGTATTAAAGTTGTTTTTTCCATCTGTTGAAAGTGGCTCTTTGTGATTTCACAGGGCATTACACTTTATGTGTCTCATTTGCTGCACCCAAAGGAATTTCATTCTGCTACATTAAAAAATACCTTGGGATGCTGGCTAAGCTTTTAACTTTCCAGAACACACTGTTCCACGTCTGTCTCCATCCCAGCAGCTACCTTCTTTGAATGCCTAATTTATACATACATATATGTATTCAATGCAATCCACATGTCACATTGCCTTTGTCACAATGAGGATTTTGTCTCTATCCCTTTGTGCCAAATCCATGCTCACCTGCCCAGCTGCCACCACTCTGATCCGGAAGGGACACCCTGAGCTTCGTAGCACACCTAGATCCCGTGCACTGCGCACAGGTGAAGCAGGGAGCTACATCAAAGTTCGTTTGCTGCAGATGTCCTACAGACACACTGCACACCCAGACGCACACAGTATGATTTCACTCTCCTGTTAATCTTACTTTATCTTTTAAGGTAAAGTGCAGGCCACGCTCGCTGAGCATTACCATGCCAAAGCAGGACTGTCTTAATAAAGGATCGTCTCCTTCGCAGCACCAGGACTGCCACCCATGAGAAGTGCCATCACAAAACCCACTTCCAAATGCATCATCTATCCTTCCTTTATAACCACGGCAACCAAACCGTTGAGCAATTTTGCCTCAGTAGTAATAAGCCTGGTCTCCCATTTGTACCGTGCACTCAGCTCTCCCTGCACACTTGCCCTTCCTCTTATTGTCACTACATTGAATTGGCTCAGATCTTGCTGGCTTTAGATCCTGTTCTGAGGGATTTTACTACAAAGTAAATTCGGGGAAGGCTTAGTACATTGCTGAAGCTAAGCTTCCTACTGGGCCTTCCCCAGCCACATTATTGCTTCACAAAGCAACGTGTTAACAATTCCTGTTAACAGGAGCTGAAGGTGTAGTTTCGTGGGTGACCTGGTCCTGCTGGGCAACACACACTGGCAAAAGCCGAGAGAGGGGCTTGGTCCTGCACAGTTGTGTGAGCTGGTGAGCACTTTTATAGAGCAATACAGCCCGCTGTGTCCTACCAGGAGCTGTGTAAAGCAGAGCCAGTCACTTTGAAATGTAGCTCACTCCCATGATGACGAGTGTCACATTCCTTCTAAAGTCATAATGGAGAGAATCTCCGGGGCAGAGGAAGCTGCACAGCATTTTCATTGCTACAACAGGCAGGGATCCCGAGTGCACGCTGCTTCTCTGATCTTCACTGCAGTGACCCAGAAAGTTCTCTTCCCCAAGAGCTCCAGCCTGCTTGAACTGGATATTTGCTCAAAGGGAGGATGCTCCTGCTCAGAACGTGGATGAAAACCCACCCACTTCTATTAATTCTCCTCACCGTGGCAAGCAGCTGCTCATTTCCAGAGCATGACCTGGCTTCACAGGACGCCTCGCTCTGCCGCCCTGGCCAGACTGTGCGTGTGCTCTGTGGGGAGCTCTGCCCCCAGCGGCACCATACGAGGTGTAGGGCAGCCGCTCAAGGAGTCAACACCGAGGTTCCACCCCATGCCAAGTGGAGCATGTCGGAACCAGTCAGGTGGAGGAGCCCCCGCACTGCCGCAGCGGCCAGCTACGACCTGCCCCGGTGGAGCGAGAGCAGCCCCTGCCCAGCCGCGGCACGCAGGCACAGCACGGGGCGCAGGGAGGCACTGACCCCGGGCTCCGCACAGAACCCACGCTGGGCGTCCCAGGCAGCACTGGGAACTCTGAGCTCGTTTCCTGCATTTTCTCACAACCTCCAATATTATTATAGTGACGCACAACACCAGAGAATATAATTGCTGCAGTGATTACTTACAGCCATTACATTAAGCTTTAAAATGCTCCTTTCAAATTGAACAATGTTTTTTCAAAGTCAACAGCTGTTTCACAGCTTGAAAGCAACAGTTAAGATAAATTAAATAAAAAGGGTAATAAAATCACAGACTAAATTTAATTTCCAAAGCACATGCAAACTCCAGCAAAGCCCTTAAAGTATCTTTTAAAAACATCCACAGAAACAAAAGTCAATACAACCAACAATTACACTGTGCTCATTAATAGGAATGTGATGTATGAGCACAACCGTGTACATCTAAATATATTTCAAACAGAGCACAAAAACAAATTCATGCAGCATTTATAGCACTATTCGGAGGGATAAATCAAACAAATTTCAAATGAGATTTGTAAATCTTGGGATGAAGAAAAAAAACCCCAACAACATTTATAATAGATATTCTTCCTCTTAAGGTACATCCATATATATAAAGCATGGTTAATGGTTAATCCCTGCCCTTAGGATAAAAAGGCGATCCGGCTTGTGCTCAAGAGCAGTACAGTGCCAGAGGCCTGTATCAGCTCTTGAAAAGCACCACTTTCCAAGGCAACAAAGGCAATCCAAAGGCAACACTTACTTTTCTAGAGTGTCTGACTTCGCCTACATGCCAAAAGACTTTTCTCCAGGCTGATTCCTGTTTGCGTTGGGAAAACACTATTCACAATTCAAATGGCCTCTGCTTGGCTAGTGATGAAGTGCCAACACTACACATCCATTTGCTGAGGCAGGAGCCATGCCCTGGCTTCCTTCCATACTCCTGGCAGAAGAGCTTCCCACCTGCAGCGCCATTCCAAGCAGGCTGCCTCCCAGGCAAGCTGCCTCCTTGCCTTCATCCTTTACATTGGTAATCAGCTGCTCAGCATTTTACACTCTATCACACTTGAAAAGAAAATGACACAAGAATCAAGAATACATATTCCACCTTCTTCATCACAACTGGGGTTTTGACATGTTGAAGGGCTGTTTCTCATAAATGCTCATTAGTAAGAAGAAATATCCCAAATCAGTTTTCCTCATGCATCTTCCCAGTAGGCAGCCAGATTTGGTGCCGCAGTTTTACAAAGCACAAGCATGAGCCAGGTATATTGCAACAGACAGGTACCTTCTCCAAGCTACACACCACTTTTCCTCCTTCCTTCCTCACTGCTTATCCCTTGCAAGCAGCAATAGGGACTTTGACAAGAAGAGATCAGCCAGCCACTTGTTCTAGAAATCACTGGGCCTACCTCCATAGGAAAAACTGCACCAAGTACATGTCCAAAGGAGTGAGGTGAATATGCAAAAGAGGATGTACCTCACTGCTCTTAAGGACGGGCACCTCTGTGAAGTGGATTACACAAAATATCTTCCTACACTTGGTGCACAAGCAGGATTTTAGCAGCCACTCAGAACAAGACAATGTGTTGGCATATATTCAGGATGTGATGCACTTCACCTACATTTATCTGCCAGAAACTCAAGAAGGCCACCTAAGCTAGTCTGTTCCCTTTGTGGACTGAGGAGACAGACACCCACAAAGGGCTGCTTGCCTACGCCAAGTATCCCACCTCAGCTGGGATGGATCCCTTTCTCTCAAACAACTCCAGAGAACCTAGAAGGTTGATTTAGGCTGCACGCCTAGGGGAACCTGGACTAGTCTAAAAGTAGATCTCCTACCTGAGGTCCAGCTGAGATGACTTAAAGAGTCCTCACTGCCGTGGAGATGCTTTTAAAGGTTTGTTGTAACAGGTTTTGGTTTCTTTCAATGCTGAAGGAGCTGTCTGAACATGTTTGCAAATATGAAGGAGATTTAAGTTGATATAAGCAAAAAAAAAAAAAAAAAAAAGAAATAACTAGATTTTAAAAATAGTCTAACTTACATATTTCCATGCAGCAAAGGTAACTAAGGCTACATATGTACAATACTAATGCTGACTGTGTCTCGGTTACATCTCAGCACTGACACATATGTCCCAGATGGATGTTACGTAATGTTTTTGGAAAAATAAGCATTTTCCAGTGATTTCTGAAAGTAGAACTGGGTGTGCTGTTATAGCCTGCTCCAGAAAGAACACTGCGTGTCCTACACACACTGCAATGAAATGCATTCCAAAGTGCCATGCAAATGTCACCTTATCTCACTTAAAGTTATTCCATCTAGTAATATCAGAGAAATGATGACAATATGTTGTTCTACATGAAAGTACATGACAGCGCTATTTTTGAGACCTGGCAGCTGCCACTCTTGGCACAGCAGATGGCACTGATAAAAACACAATGCAGGGAACAGGTTGATAAAGACAGAGCCCTCATCACATTTTCGCTCTGCAATTACACTCAGCTCTAGAATACAACTGAAGTGCATGGCAGGGTCACTCCTGAGCAGGAAGACTCTGCTCATCTGCGGAAAATAATTCTTGTAGAACAATTAACTGTCCGCACATTATTAAGCAGAATCACTTTTCATCTCCTGTTCACAGGAACAGGAAAGACATCCAAAATCTTATGTGTTCCTCGTACTTTCATTCTCACTGAGGGAGACAACCTTTCATGCCCTGTAATGCAAATCCAGACTCAGCCAGGATACCACTTGCAGCAACCTTCAATCTACACTCCACAACAACAACAACAAAAAACAACAACAACAAAAAAACCACAACAAAAAAAACCACACCCCAAAACAAAACCCCAGCTTTTTTTTAGGGGGGGGAGTTGTTAAACGAGAGCATTGCTCATGGGAGGTACCAGCCAACCACTCCTGGAAGCAGAAACAGCCTGCTTACCCCACGGCACACACGGCAGGACAGAAGCAGGAGCAGCCCTCCAGCCCCTTCATCCCTGCCCTGCAGACAGGGCACTGCTAACGCTGTGGGCACTTCTGCTGCAGTGGGCAGGGAAGCTGCACACATCCTGCTGGTGCCGACAGCTGGCAGGGACTCACTGCCATCATCTCACAGAAACACTACTGCAGAGAACAAGGGTGCTAAGCAATATTCACAACCTCTTAATGCCAGTGAGACTCTTGGTTATAGTAAGGCTTTCTTTGCAAGTAGGCAAACTAATAAAATCAACCATAATTTTAAGTTCTAGCTGAAAACCTGTTAGCTTTTGTAACAGAGAATCTAGAACTGGGGCACAAACATAAAATGCATATAAAATGTTTAATATACAACTTCGAACCACAATACCTTTTGAAGTTGATTCCATCCTTGCTTATTAAGTAATCAGAGTAACTTACACCAGAAGCTTGACACCTACTGCCTCCAACTCACAACTGCAATCGTTAATCATCATCAAAATACCACATGGTTAAAAATGTGGCTACAAACCTTCGACCTCTGCCAGGTTCACCTCACTCCTCATGCCCTGAGCAGCATAGGCTTCATCTTCCAGGTTGGTTTTGAACTTTTATGCTTTCCACTCACAAAGGCATCTATGGATCTATGCTCACCTCACATGGCTACAGAGTCCTTTTCTTTAATAGCCCACTTTAAATACTGCTGGACCCCCTTTTCTTTGTATAAATAATTGGTTTAGGGGTTTGAGGGTCCCACTTTACATACCACAGTGACACGGTTTAGGCCAGCTAACGGCAAGATAAGATATCTTCAAACATACTGATTTTTATAGACATGCGATTTATAAAATACCCAGACAACCCTCAAAACGTTATAAAATGTTCGGAAAGTTCAGTGAAACTTCCATAGCTTCCCCTTGGTTTCTCACCTTTACAAAACAGGAAGGTCATGTACCAACAACATACAGTTTTCATTTGTTGTCAAATTTGTTTTTCTCCAAGAGTACCTGCAGTAACTGAGGAGCACGATGTAAACTCCTGCTTAGGAAACCATCACTGCCAGAAGTCCTGGTGGAAGGGAACACAAACGCTCAGGACAGGCTTGCCTGTCCTGGCAACTGCCAGAAGCCACCAGAGAGAGCTGTGTGGCTGCACACCACGGCTCATGCCAGCCGAGCACTGCAGAGATCCCAGGATAACACCAGGGTGCTCTCCGGATTGCTGGATGCCACACAGTGGTGGAGAACATTTCAGCTTTAATGAAAACGCCAAAGTCAACTCATCTGACACTGCTCTGTCCATCAGCAGAGCAAGTAATTTACACATCCCTACTCAGGTTTATGTATTTGGGGCATCTGTTTAGTTTTTATTACTTCTGGCCTTGGCTCCCACACTCCTTCACAGATCAAGTAACTGCTTTCCCTTGCTGCTAATTTCAACAGCTGGTTATTACTCTCCAGCCTCCTGCTACACTCACCTGGGGAAGAGTCATAAATAAATGTGTACAAGCAAGCAGATGCTGTCATTTCGCAAACTGATCCACCTAGTAAAAATCACCCTGCTCAGGACTGAAGTGCTGAATTACTGAGCATGTATCTTGAGATCATGTTCGTAAAATCCAAAACCAATTGACTTTGTTCATTAAATCAAATGAGTAAATGAGGAAAGAGTGTTACGAAAGAGAATTTACTACAAATAAATAATTATATTCTGAACAGACCCAACACCTGCTCTTCCCAATAAACACAAAGGCAAAGTCAGATACAAAGCACGGGGTTTGGTATTTGGTGTAACTGACCACTTTTACATCAGTGGCAGACAAGGTAACATCAAGTAACCATGGGACCTGGAATCTCTGACTGCAAACAGAAGAAACACAGATGGCTCATCAGGCTTTGTTAGCTGTGCTGTGTGCTCCTTATTGGGGGGTTAACTGGGTCATTTCTTTTCAGATGTCAGTGCTAGGAGAAAGTGAGTGTGTGCTCCACATTTAGAATCCACACACACTATAAAAGAGAACAAGCAGTGCTTTGCAGGCTATGCCACAGGAAGATGCAGGGAAGAAATGGTTTCCTCTGTGTTTGAGAAGGGCCATCTTCCTGCAAGGTTAGGCAGTTTGGCTTCCACAGCCTTTAAAGAATTTGCTTCTGATGAGGCCAGCCCACCTTTCAGTGGCAGTGGCCTAACCCGCAATCACTTCTGCAAGTTACACAGGTGACAATAATCTTTGTCAGCTGGCACCAGGAATTAAATTATCTCTTGCTGACTTAAAATGGGAACATCTAGCACTGAAGTGCTCTGCTTCCTTGGTCAGACAGCTCACAAAACCCCCATCTGCACTAGTTTACAGCCATTTCTACACTAGTACACATGTACTGCAGGGTCAATTACTCTGACAGCAAAACTTCCCAGTTCTGCTTCTGCAAATCTGTTGGGGTTTTCCCAATAAAGACAATTCCAACAAAATGATAACATAGAGCAGAATATTATGAGATTTTAGTGGATTTTCCTCCTAAACTAAAAGCCAGACTCACACACTACAAACAAGGCTTCACGTCTGAAAACCTGTCCTATTAGTTTAGCAGATACACAGCTCAGCCCTTTCAAGACTATTGATGCTATGTCAGCATTTAAATCATTGTACTAAAACGCGACTGACCAGAAATAACTAGAGAAACACTGAACCTCCCCGAATACCCAAACCCCAAAATCTACCCAATACTTCTTCACCTACACTAAAACTGATAAAGCTCATCATAAACTTAACACCCCACGATTGCGTCAGAGATGGTGTGTTCAGAACTTGGTGCTATTTAAAATACCAGAAAGAAAACCCAAACCCCCAAAATGTCTTTTTTTTTGGGGGGGGGGGGGGGGGGAGGGTGAATATTAGCATTTAAGCTAGGAAAACTACCATTAAGCAAGGATTGTATGAACAAACTTGAAGAGGAATAAAAGTTACTACAAGTGGCGATAAAAATTGGGCAGTCTATAAGCACAAGCCCAGACAAACAAATTACAAATACTGAACACAAGGTCTAACAAGAAGTTTTCCTTAACAGTTCAATACTTCCCCTACAGCAGCATAAATTAACATTTAGCAATCAAAGAGGAGAAAATTCTAAATGAAGGTGCTAAAATCACACAGTCACAGGACGAATTTAGGTGCCAAGAGAAAGGAGATGGAGGACAGACGGGCCAGCAGGATAAGCTGCTGAAGTGTGATGGAAGTCATTCAAACCAGACAGCAGAACTGGGGCAGAGGAGAGGCACGAGCAACAGCGACAGGACTCACAGCAACTCTTTCTTCAGAGGCACTAGTAGCCACTGAGCAGGGGGGACAGAGGAATGGGTGTCTCTCAGTACAAAAGGTGATGGGTTCAGCTTTTTTCTGCAAAAGTAAGATTTTGCATCAAGCCAGATTTCAGCCCCAGACAAGCAACACTATCTCATGAGTTACAAATTCCTTGTTTCTTGTTATGTTGCTTTAAATTTTGGTTTGTGATGTTAAGACTTTCCTCAGAGTTGCTGAATTTTAAGCAAAATAACATTTACAGTCCCATATGAAGTACTGAGAACATGTTCAGGACACATCATCGAAGCAAAGTGGGGCTGAAAGACGCTGTGTGAAGTGCACTACAAGCCTGAGGTGCATATTCCACACCGGAAGCACGACCTAAGTATAGATTAGAACCATGCAGCATCAACAACCCAAAGGACTCCGCCTCGCAGCAGTGCTCAGTCCTGACGCTTCCAGGCTCCTCTCAGGTTACTCAGCTCAGCACACAAGGTCCTAGACAGGCTTTCTTTCTAATACTTGAGAACAACATTAACTAGAGCATCTCCTCATCTTACAGTAGTCATCTACTTGTGAATAGCCATCCCACTTTCAGAACAGGGAGGCTTCCAAAGCGAAAACAGCTATCTT
Source organism: Lathamus discolor (assembly GCF_037157495.1). NCBI lineage: Eukaryota > Metazoa > Chordata > Aves > Psittaciformes > Psittacidae > Lathamus > Lathamus discolor. Next base: position 92,195,454 of record NC_088889.1, read on the forward strand.
CCTCATCCCACGGCTGTTAAGATGCCAGGCACAGCAGAATTAAGACTTCATCGGATTTACGTGTTTCTCTTTAACACAAACGGCTGCACCAGTTATAGAGTTACTGAATTCCAACAGAGCCGCTGGACAAGAGCCCACACAGCACTACCTGGAGAGTTTTACTGACGCTCTACTGCCCGCAGAGCCCTGCGCTGCAGTTTCACGGAGTCTTTAACCCGAAAAACCAGCGACGCCTCCGAAAGGGAAGGCCCCTCTCGCCTCACCCCGCCGAGCCCGCTGCCGCTCCCCCCACGGCTGCGGGAGCAAGGCCGGTTACGTGAGGAGCCGGGCGGCGACTGCTCCGGACCAGACCTGACCTGAGGCAGTGAGCGGGTTTTTACCCCGGGAGAGGCCTCCCCTGCCGTCGCGGCGAGCCCGGCGGCAGCGCAGGCCCGCGGACCGGCGGCGCCAGCCGGGGCGCCCCTCCCCGGCGAGCAGAGCGGCACCGACCGCGCGCGGCCACCGGCCCCCGGGGCACCCCGGCGCGGGGCGGGGCCGGGGGCGTGGTCGAGCCGCAGGAGAGCGGCCCCGCCCCCGGGCCCGGCGCAGGCGCGGCAGGCGCGCGCTGCCATGGCGGCGGCCGGTGGCGGAGGCGGCGCGCTGTGGGCCGAGGTGCGCGCGCTGCTGCCCGGCACCGAGGAGGAGCTCACCCTGGCCCTCAGCGGAGAGGTGGACGCCTGCGTGCGGCCGCTGCTGCGGCGGGCCCGCGGGCTGCTGTACGGCGCGGGCGGGCGGCCCGGCGGGGAGGCGGCGGCGGCGCTGCTGCGCCTGGGCGACGTCCTGCGGGACTACTCGTGGGAGAAGCTGCAGGCGGGCCCGTGGCGGGCGGTGAGCAAGGCCTGGCGGCAGGTCTACAGCTACGGCTGCCTCTTCGGGGCGCTCGCCGAGGTCGCCGCGGGCCGCCCGCTGGCGCCCGCCGTCCGCCTCTGCGACATGGGGCTGCTGATGGGCGCCTCCGTCCTGGACAACGTCCTCGCGCGCCTCGTCCGCGTCCTGCAGCGGCACCTGCCCCGGGAGCAGCGGCGCGGCGCGGCCGCGCTGGCCGCTGAGGTACGGCCTGAGGGGCCCGGCCCCCCGCGCCGCCCCCCCCCCCCCCCTCCCCTCCCCTCCTCTCTGCCCGGGCCGGGCCGGGGCCCTGCGGGGCCGCCGCTCGCAGCCGCGGGACCCAACCCGGTGTTGCAGAGCGCCCGGGCCGAGCCCCGCCCCGCCCCTGCCGTGCGGCCGGAGGACGCGCTCCCGCGGCTGCGGTGCCCTTCGCTGGAGCACTTCCGGGACAACTACCTCGTCCCGCAGAAGCCCGTGGTGCTGGAGGGGGTCATGGACCACTGGCCGTGCATGCGGAAGTGGAGGTGAGGAGCCGGCGGCCGGGCCCCGTGCTGGCGAGCGCGGGCATCGTTCTGTGGCCGGCGTGGGCTGGGCGCAGCAGCGGGGCTCGGGGCAGCGGAGGTGCGGGTCGGTGTTGACGGCTCCTTCGTGAGGCGTTTGAGCGCTGGGTTCCGACACCGCCGCTCAGCAGCGAGCGGTAACTGCCGCGTGTGCCGTGCGGGCAACGAGCCAGCGCTTCCAGCACTGAGAATCGGGTGTTTGCGAGGTAAAGCCACGATTCCCCAGAAAAGGGGGAGCAACACTTCTGCTCAGTTCGGCAGTTGCTTTCATTCCACAGCCAAGGGTGAACTTGACGTTAACCAAACGCGCTTGTTTCACAGGGGGTTTGTTCTGTTTTCCACTGCTTAACTTCAGACACTTAAAAAGATGAATGTCTCTGTTTAGTGAATGTCGCTGTCAGTGGTGAGATGTATGCCACCTTCCAAAGCAACTCCCCCACCTTTAGCCAGGGTGGGTATTACTGCCACCTGCAAACAGAGTTTGGCCCTGATGGAGAGCTGATCTGGCACAATGATGAAAACGTAAAACGTGTTTAGCAAATGTGGCAGCAGGCGGGAGAAAGATAAGCCATCTCTAGGCAAGAGGGACTAACAGCTTACATCTCAGCTTGTAGGAAGCAATAGTTAACTGAGGTGAACAAGGTTTGGAAACAAAACAAGAAGGACATTGTGGCATAATGCACACACAAACCCGACTGCTTGTTTCCTCGCTGCTTCCATCTTTTCCTGGTGCCTTTTGTGTCTCATTGGTTGATTTTAGAGAGAAAAACCTCATGGTAGTAGAGCTTTATTACTTTAAAAGATTGATTTTGCTCGATTGCCTTGCATTCAAAATCAGTAAGAGCAGCAGAATAAAGGGGTAATGGAACTTTCTTTATTTCAGTGTGGACTATTTCTGTCAAGTCGCTGGGTGCCGCACAGTGCCTGTGGAATTGGGCACCCGATACACAGATGAGGAATGGTCTCAGAAGCTCATGACTGTTGGTGACTTCATCAGCCAGTATATTGTGAATGAGGTCAGTTACTCGCATTTTGGTTCGTACAGCAATGTGTTACTGGTACCAAATTTCTGCTTAGGTGAATTCGGGGGGGGGTGGGGTGGGATGTGCTATAACCACAACCCTGAATTAGAAGGTTTGATGTTTTCAAGGTCTGAACCTACTAATAGTCATTGTAACAATAGCTAGGTTTGATTTTTATATATAATGAAGTGTACAGCAGCTGGAATTTGATGAATAGATGAATACCTTCTGCAGCACAAACCCGAGTGGCGGAGTCTAAGGATAAGGGATACTCAGCCAGCAGTTTTGTTTCTCTTGGCTATTAAACTGCTTAGTGAGATGTAGGATCCAAATTCCTGTGCCACCAGTTGAAAGAATAAAGACTTGATTAGCAATTGAATGTCCCTTTACTTTCCCAGATGAGGATCCAAAGCCCTCATTTCCATTTCCAAGCCTTCTGACAGGGAGGACCATGTGCACATGGTCTGTGGTACAGCCTGGAATCCAGGATGCTTACAGACGAGAGGGTCTGTGTTCTGGCAGGGCCTGGCAGTAATGATGCAGAGCACTGTCACAGGACTGGCAGCAGAGCTGGTGGGCGCTGCAGGGTTGTAACGGGGCTGCTTTGGGCGAGCTCATGTGTTGGGGGTGGGGATACAGCTGCACTTGCCTTTTTGCCATAGCTGGAAGTTACTATTTCATAAGACCCCTTATTCTAGTTAACTGTTGAAACAATTGTAGTACTCTGAAACAGACATCAGAAATGGTGGTTTCCTGTAAGTAAATTCTGCTCACCTATAAGAAAATTAATTGACTGAGAATTCTTACCTGTGTGTCACTCTCTGTTTCTGTGTTTTTTTTGTTTCTCTGCTGTGATTTCAGAAGAGCATGGGATACCTTGCCCAGCACCAGCTCTTTGATCAGGTAAAACTGAGTGAATGTTTTTATCTTTCTGCAGTCCAGTGTTCCTTTTGTCATCTGTGAGGATGTCAACTCTGCTAGATGGAAGGGCATATGGAGAATTTACAGTATTTCTTATGTTTCTAGTCCCACAGTTTGAAGGAAGGGTTTGTTCCATTTGGCTGAAAGGCATGGGGAAAAAAAAAACCTCTTTCAGGGGTAAAGACATTCAGTCTTAGTGCTTTTCAGTACAATGCAGCATAAACATATAGGGTATCACCTGGAAAGCAGCATTTCCCTAAAGAATATGTAAATCAGGGAATAGGTTTGGACAAGAAACAGACTTCATTGGTGATATGTTCACCATATTCTGAAATGTCGTTCCCGTTAACCAGAGATCAGGTTGATGGGAGGTGTAAAAAGGGATCTCGCAGAGATTCTCTGAAGAATGAGAAACCCCTTTCTTTCTCCCACCTCTCCTTCCAACAGAATCTGCTTGCTAGGACAGAAGGTGGGAGGACATTTCCTGCAGGTTCCTAGCAGTTCAGCTACTTCTCTCCTGCCTTTGCTGGACAAGCAGGTCATTTATTTTCTTTGTGTCAAGCCTTGTTCCTCTGTTCAGTGAATGACATACCTTTATCAAGTCAGCAGAAACCCTTTTAATGTCTATTTCTTTATGGGAATAGATCCCAGAACTGAAAGAAGATATCAGTATCCCTGACTACTGCTGCCTGGGGGAAGGGGAGGAAGAGCACATCACCATCAACGCTTGGTTTGGTCCAGAAGGCACTATCTCACCTCTCCATCAGGATCCCCAGCAAAATTTTTTAGCCCAGGTCTGTACTGTGCTTACTCTGTACATGCCGTTAATGCTTTACCTAGGAAAAGTGCTCACAGTGTGCAAGTCCTAGAGACAAGGGCAGCAGACAGCTTGATGAACAATTGAAGGGTAGGGAATATGCAGATATTGTTTTGCTATTCTATTGCATTTGTTGCTACTGCAACTTAATCTTGTAGGCCACAAGTCCTCCTCATTGAGATAGATCATTACTTATCCTCATTTTGCAGACGATAATTGGGAATCACAAGAAGCAGCTTTTCCAAGGTCACACACAGATTTTGTAAGAGTTGGAAAGAACACAGATCCTGTCATAGTATACGAAGGAATTTGCTTTTCTATAACTGCAAGATTTTGGGGTGGATATAGGGGCATACTTTAACAACTTCAGGCTACCTGGTAAAATACTCATGCACGCATTGAGTCAGATGAAGTAGTATTTGCACCGTGACCTCATTGCTGCTCAGGGAGATGCTGTCTGTAGGCTTCAGAGTGACACAGGTACACACTGGAGCCCTGTGTGGTATACCTTTACGCAAGTTCAAAGATGTATTCCTGGTCCAGGCAGCAGACAGCTTCAGACCCTTGTGGGATTTGTGTTTACTAGAAGGAGTTTGCTGTTTCTTAAATGGCTTACACTTTGAAACATCTTGCAGGAGGATCATGATGTTGAATGCTTTCTACTTGTCTATTTGTGGGTTGAGGCTTAGTTCCTCTGTCCCAAACAGTTGCTTGCTAACCTGTGTTTTCACTTGTAACTGAAGCTTAACTCAGGCCTCCTAATGTGAGTTTTTACAGCTCCAATAGTCTGATTTAACTTTTTATTATAGCAGTGTCTGTTTATTGTGAACAAAGACAATGATGTTTCTTGTAATCAGGTCTATTTTACTGTGAAGTGCCAGCCTTGGCCACAGTTTGTAATGTAATGTGCAGGTTAATGACACATGGAAAATGTTTACTGTCATATACACAGGTATTTGGAAGGAAGTATATCCGCCTGTATTCACCACAAGATTCAGAAAACCTGTACCCACATGAAAGTCAAATTCTTCACAACACCAGTCAGGTAAATAGTTACCTGAAATTTTAATATCAGTAAAATGTTGTTTTATCAAATTGAGTTTGAGAAAAGAGATGCTACTGATGATGGATTGTTTTGGTTTTTCATAGGTTGATGTGGAAGACCCTGACTTAGTTAAGTTCCCCAATTTCAGAAAGGCTGCGTTTCAATCCTGTGTTCTGATGCCTGGACAGATTCTGTTTATTCCAGTTAAATATTGGCACTATGTACGATCGCTTGACGTCAGCTTCTCAGTCAGCTTCTGGTGGTCATAGCTCTGAAGCATGCAGAAAGTCTGTTAGCATTGCAACAGGAATTAAAAATTCTTCTTAAGTACAAGAAGGTTCTTCCCTATCCAGAAGTTAAGAGGTCGATTAAAAAACCCAACAAACTCATGCTTCAGCATGGTGAAAGAATCTGGATGGATAAAAGGGAAAGAAGATGCTGCACCCACTTTATTGTTGTGGGTTTTTCAAATATGAACGCTTCATAAAGAGCTTATGTTAGGTCATCATCATCTGTGTGTGTGTGTGTGTGTATCTGAAACAGCTCTATCTATGGCCGCTGCCAAGACTCTGCTTCTAACTGTATTTGGCACATCAGGTTAGTGTTATCTTCTACTTGGATTTAGTAACAAACCGGCAGTTACACAAGCAGGGTGTAAATCCCAGTGAGGGATGGTACTACCCAAAGGTAGCAAGATGCCAGTCTCCTATACAGAAAAAGTTACCAGTGTTAAGACCTAGGAACATAATTAATTGTGGCTAATCCACAGTTTAATTGTAGTTAAATAAACTGAAGCTTAATCATGCTTTGAATATCTGCCTTCTGCAAATATGCTGCCATTCCACACTGGTACCTGGCAAGATTTGATCCTTCTGTTTTTTTAAGTCACTATTAAAATAAAAAGCATCCTTGCATAAAACTGGACAGTGAAGTGCTAATACCAAAAGCTAATTTTAATTACAATTTTTTTTCCACCCTTCACATACAAAAGCTGCCATTGCCCCAGTTCTGTCTGGCTCCTGCCCAGTCATTTTGACTGTGGGAATATCCCCTCTTTTACTGAGCACAGCTGCTCACAACCTGTCCTTCTGTTTGATGAACTCTCCTGTGTCTCCAAAAGGAACAAAACCCAAGCAATAGTGCCCACTGAAAGCATTCAGACTCTACCCCTAGGTAAGATATTCAGTTGTCCACCTTACTGAGACACCACAAGTTCTGCATTGATTTTTCAGCTGCTTGAAGCCCTGTGGTGCTAGGAACGGGTTTCATTTTCAGTTGTGTCCCAGCCCAAGAGCATGGAGAACTACAAACACAGCAGCCTCCAAGAGAGCTGTGCAGGCATAACTGAAGGAGAACAGGAAAGTCAATGATATTTTTATTGTAAAATTCTTAAAAACTTGAGGAAAAACGAGTACACTGACCTCTGCATTGTTGCTTATGAATATAATACAAGCCTGACTGTTCTGCAGGAGTGGGGAAAAGAGATTTTACTAAAATCCAGTTTTCCTAGGATCGTCTCGTGCTGAGCGTGAAGCTCTTCTCTGTTCGCATTGTTTTCGGTGGTGACTGGGTGTCTGTGCGACTCACTCCTGTGAAGAAAACAGAAGGAAGGTCAATGACAGGCACATAAAAAAGGTTGATACTATATAACCTCCAGATTTCTAAAATGCTTTATACACTCCTGCGTTCCTGTTCAGTGTCCAGTTTCCCTGGCTAAATAAAGGAATTCCAAAGAGATTGTGGTGCTCTTGGAAGCTCAGTATTCCCAAAGGTTTTAGTGTGATGTGCTGTGTCCCCTGCTCTCCTGTTACAGTCAATGTGCACATTACCTGCTCGTGACCACAAGGCATAACCCTTGTGTTTTCAGGGCTCAGTGTCGCCCCGTATGGTTTTCTCTATGAAACATACAACGGAAGTCAGAAATAACTGGCAACCCTGCTGGAGCTGTCACTAAGACAAGGCAGTGCCCTGGATATCAGCCCCTTCTTGAGTATTATTATACTCATCTTTTGTTTTAAATAGGTTCTTGGTACCTGGGATGTCACAAGTCCAGAAATCATTACACTGTGGACAGCGAGGTTCAGTCTGAGCTCTAAAGTACTTTCTGATACAAGGTAAATGCATTCCAATTCCACAGGATTCACATACTTGGCTCTGAAATCAAAAGCATTGAAAAAGAGAATCTTTATAATCTGTGCTTCAGTTTAACCTTGTTAAAAGGGCAGCAGACACACTGGGGCATTCCAAAGTAGAGCTGGTGGATACTCAAAGCTACTAAATAATAAAGGAGGTATTTTCCTGGAAACTAGGAAATACTATTTCCCTTTATGGGCAAAATCTACTTGAAAGACAAATTATGCTGAGGTATTCGGATGCAATGAAGGAGACTTCTGGGATGGAAACACTAACATGGATACTCCCATGGTACCTCAGCAGATGCCCCCTGAAGTAAGAAAACAAATGTTACCTGGATGGCAAGGCTGTGACAGATGTTGCACTTCCTTGCCACATCTTGGTAGTTGCTGAGAATGTATTGTTCCATCTCGATTATGCAGCGAGTATGCAGAGTAAATTCTCCATTTCTCTAAGGAAACAAGTGGCAAGACGAGGACTTTCTTTTAATTCCTTTTGCCTTCTTGACTTTCCTGGTCACCTGCTAGCAAGCATTTGACATCCACTTTCTTCTGCCATCATGAAACTAACATGCTGACACTGATGCAATGCAAAGTCAAAATACTTTTGAGGTAGCAGAATTAATGTGTTTAGAGGATCAGAATAAAGATCTCACACCTTTTACAGAGATTTATCTAGTCCTAAGAAGGTATGTATTAGCGGGCATGCCGTCCTTAAAGACGTGCAGTTTTTGGACCTTCCATTTGCCCATTAGCAGAAACTCTGCTGGCTTTCAGCAAAATCTAGGCATTTGCTGCTTGAGGTATCTTTGAAAATCTCTGCTAAATCACTAACATAAGTAAACGTGTGGCAGCAGGCTAGAGGCTATGATGCAAGGAGTCCAGAAATAAAAGGACGGAGGTCTCACTTGTCCTGTCAAGCAACTGCAGTGTCCACGTGGTAAGCTCATCTTGGTTTCTCCCTCATGAAAATCAAAGGAGATTTAAAACTGTGCACATTTTTATGCCCATGCATTTCTGGTACAGGAGTTTTCAACATGTTTGGCCTCACAGAAAGGATATTATAAACTTAACAGTTACAATTGACGTTTACCTTAACCATAATGGCACTGATCACCCTGAAAAGCTTTCTTCAGGTCTTGTTCCAAGTTTAAGTAAGCCATGCTGTTGTGACCCAAGGAGGTCTCTATGCCACAGTGCAGGGCTGCACACACATATGCATCTAGCTCATGGGCAAGGAACTAGAGTCATGTCCTGTATAGACCTACCCAAGGACTTCTTGTCAATGTACTACCTTTTCTGCAACAAACACTGAAGCAGCAATAAGCACATGCCCCACAAAAACATTTTTGCTGTCATTCATTAAAGAAAGCTCCAGTTTCATCCATAAGAAAGTAATAGCTGCACCTATTAAAATACAGACACTTGAAGATACAGCAGTTACCTCAGAGAGCCACTTATCCTCCACAAAAACTTTCAGCACTTGTTCCACTTCCTTTTTCTTCATTTTCTTTGTCTTAAGTTGGTCAGCCAAGTTTAAAATATCTGTAGAAGGGGCAAAGCCATTTTCTGATAAAATGATTAGGTCCATCTACAGAAAGAAACATGTTCAACTATTAAAAACACCCATGCAATTAGACAGACACACCTTATAGTAATGTGCAGCTTTTTTAGCTTCCATACATAGGAGATACATTACAGTATATGGCTTGGGCCAGAACTGTAACACAAAGGCCAAAAGCTGAAACAGCTGTCAGTACTTTGACAGCTTTAATCCTTGCCAGGAAAACGTTTCCACAACTGTACAGTGCTGCCTAAATGAAGCTGCATTCAGGGACCTCGAGCATACTCGGCGGTAAGAGATCCACTTCCTTTTACTTGGTCTTGGTCAAGGTTCTTTTGAGGAAAACCCTCTCCCTACTCAAGTAAGTGTAAGTTTGCCCATGCAAACTTACACTTAGAGTCAAACTTAGAGTCAGCAGCACTGCTGAACTTACCTGGCATTTGTTACCAGTGTAGCAGTGTTACCAATCTGCAGAATCTCTTACTGCAAACATTTGCTTCTCATTATCACAGAGCAGCATATAGAGCCAGTAGGATTGTGTGCCATGATAATGCCATCACTGCAGTGCTGACAGGCCTGCAGAGGTGCTTCACAAGTTACGGGGGAGGGCAGGGAAATCTGTGGGTTCTGTCCATGCAGACTAGGCTTTGCAGGTGGCACAGCACAGGCAATGCACCTCTTGCCAGTTTGTACAGGAAACTTTGTGAGTGTGGAAAAAATCACTTCCATTTTCATGCATTTTAGGATGGTACCTCCAGAAATAATGCGATTTGCTACCTAATAACTGACAGTAACTGCACTTACTGTTTTTCTGAACAATTCTAATTCATTTTCGGTATAGTCAGATGCCATTTTAGTTATTTCAGTTTCTGCCAAATTCACCTACAAAAAAGAAAATAATACTACTTAAATTGCCATCAAAGTTGCCTTTGTATTTCTGCAGCATGAATTGTAAAAGATCCTCTGGGGTAAAGAATACATCAATTCACAGAAGTGTCATTTCTTTAAGTGGCATGAAATAGGCTGTTCCTTAAACATGGCACTCGGTGGTACTCGAGTCCTTTCTTCAGGACTGATCTTCCAGCCACATGTTCTCCACAGCTGTCTCTGCCGAGTCCAAGCTCTTAAAACAGCCCGACCTCCCACATATAGCTCTAATACAGGATATTAGTTCCATGTAGTAGAACACCAGGATACTGTGCTGGACAGTAGCAGTAACTGTGTTATAATAGCCATTCTTGTTTTGCCCTGAAGAACAGTTGCTGTTATTTCATATTCTTACTGCATATGCTACTGCTATTGATTATTAGCTCAAATAAATTGGCAAAATGACCCAGAAAGGTTGAAGCAGCAGCTCATGCTAGAATACCTCCTGTACAGTCTTTTGAAATTCCTATATGACCTTCCCTCTCTGACATGCACAATGCACAGCATTTAGGGAAACTTTTATAAGAAGTCATTCCTTAGGAACCCTTTTATGCTAGGTTGATTTTTGACTAAGAGACAAAACTATGTTGGGGGGCTCTCTGTGTTTTCTAGGTTAAAAATCAGTCTTGTGAAAGAAAGCCACTGTGAAAAAGAAATCTCACTTCAGCAGTGTTAATGCTAAATAAATGAGCACTGCTGCAGTCCTGCTGCCATGTTCCATTTCCATGCACCTCAGTTGTTGCCAGTTTATCCTCCCACTTCCCTCTTCTGCAAGTAGCTTCTACAGCAGCTGCCAGCATAACAGGAACAGCCCCACTTAAACCAGGTGATGGCAGCATCACGTATGTACTTACTAAAGCATAATGCGCTCTCCCGTCATCTTCTGACAGTCCCTTCCGGATCTGCATGAAAAAAGGCTGTAGATGCCTGTTGATGGTACTGATGAAATCAGCCAGTTTATCATGCGCATAGTAGACTGAAAATAAATAAGAAAGAGCACATAGACAAACAACCCAAACAGTTCCACATCAGACAGATCTTTGTGTGTTTTATCTGCTAAAACTTTAGTGTAACTTGGTAAGGAACTGAACTTATTCAAACAGGTCTGTCCTGTTTAGCAGATAGGTCATTTTCTTTTGCTGCTGACTACTGCCTTCAGAGAAGTTCAGCTCCCAGACATTCTGCCACGACTACCCTACTTCCAAAGCACTGGATTAAACTGTTTGTAAAGCCTGAATTTCTAATAACTCCCCCTGTAAAATGCAGTACCTTAAAAAAAAAAATACAATTGCTGCAAATTATTTTTTATGACAGAAATAAATTACTTCCTTCTGTAGGGCATAAAATGCAACTCAGCTAATGCTGTAATCAGATGTCCAACATGTTTTCAGAATGCAAGTCAGTGAGCTGTGCTGCAGTCATATATTCAGTGCATGCTAGATCTCAGGATGTGTAGCTTAAAACAATGCCTGCTGGAGTTACCTGCCTTACAGTAGTAATGGTTTAAAATCAGTAATTTGAACAGTATTTGGGTGTTTCCTTTTAAATGGCACTTTTTGTTCTTGAACATTCCTTATGAGAACACTCCCATCACTAAACCTTCTTTAGATGGCACATGCTTTTCAGAAATATAATTATTTGTAACCAGGAAAAAAACAGTTCTTCCATCTCCCCACTTTTTCCCCAGAAGAGAGACACACCATTATGGACTTCACAGCAGCGTTTGTGTAATTTTCTTGCCTCGGATCCTTCCATTATCCCATGAGACATCAGGACCTGCAGGAACCGTCGATGAGCATCAGTCATCTGAGTTGCCATCGCAATACTCCACCAGGCTCCGAATGCTGCAAGAGGCGTACACATTATCAGCGCACTTGTTCATGCAGATGGAGAACGCACACTGCAAGCACAGGGAGAATTCAATTAAGCTAACACTGCCTCAGGGCAGAAAGAAAATCGCCAGGTTGTCCTCAGAACACAGGCAGTGACTAACTCCAAGGTTTTAGAAGGATGCAAAAGATAAAGTGCAACTAATTTTAGCTACAGAAGAGACGAGCAGAGGCACTGTTCTCTCACACCCACACTGGACATGGCAGTGCTGTATCTGTAACCACCACCACCTCGCACGGTTTGTGTCGACGCTTCCGCTCACCACATACCCCGGCGACTTGTGCAATGAGGAGCGCGGCTTGCTCCGGACAGAAACCCCCCTCTAAACGTCCTGAACAACACCGGAACTAAACAAACGCATCTCCAGATATCCCTGACCGCGGCGGCCAAACCGCCGGCAACAGCTCACCAGAACGACAAAGCTTCCGGGCCCCCGCGAGGCCCAGGCCGAGGTCCCGCCCGGCACTGGGCAGCGTCGGCCGAGCGCGGGGAGCAGACGCGGGCGCTGCCCGGGCAGGGTGACAAAGCGCCCTGGCTCCTCCTCCAGAAGAGCGACCGACAGCCTCCGGCCCGGCCCGGCCCCGCTGCTCCGCCGCCCGCTCGGCCTCGGGCGCCGGCCCAATCCGCTGCGGAAGCCTCGAGCCGCCGCCCCCCGCGCTCGAGCCTGCGGCGATCGCTGCGCACGCCTGCGATCGACCCGCTCCGTGCGGGGGTGGCTCCGCCCCGTCCTGCGTTCAGCGCCGTGCGGCGGGGGAGGCGGTTCCGCCGCTCGGGATCGGGGCGGAGGACGCGGGCCTTGGGAGGGCGGCGCCCGTGTCCGGCGGACCCGGTCCAGATCGAAGGCCGGGTGCGGGAGCTCGCCGCGCCGCGCCGCGCCGGACCCGGACCAGGCCAGGTACCTCCGGCGGCTTCTCCGCCCCTGCCGGCTCGGTGGCCGCGCGGGCTCCTCCCTGGTGCGAGCTGTGGCGGGGCCGGGTTCGCGCACGTTGCGGCCGGGGCCGAGCGGGCACCCGCGGCGCGGGGTGCGGGGCGCGGGCGAGCTGCGGGTGCTGCTCGGAATGTCCGGGGCGGCGGGGCCGGGGAGGGTTTCCCTTGTCCCTCGCCGCGGCCGCTGCGGCGAATCCCGACAAAACGGGTGGCATTTGCAGAGATGTCCTTTCTGCCGCAGTGCCGCCCGGCGGGGGCCGGACGGGGTGGCGGAGCACGGGCTGTGGTGCTCACGGTTTGCGCTTGGAGCGGGTGTTATTTCCAGCTTGTCCCGGTTCGGTCTGTGCAGTAACGGAACGCCCGCAGGGCTCCACCTGAGGCCCCTGCCGTTCGGGGCTGCCGTGTCCTTATCCCCTTTGCTGACTTCTGTCACCTCGGTACGCGAACATGCTGGGGAGCGGGAGCTCCAGCTGAAGTCATCGCCCAAATCTAAGTCGCCCGCGTTTTTCCAAGAGAACCCCTCTGCTCATTTTGAGAGGCTCTCCCCGTATCTGTCGGTAGGGGTTTATCCGGTTGTGCCCCGTCCAGCTCCAGAAATGCGCATACCCTTTTGTGTGGTGGTGTGTAAGACATTAGCTCGAGGTATCCCAAATTACATGAAGGAATTTGTGGAATGAGGATTAAAAGGACATTAAAGTATTAGTAAAATCAGTCGTTTAAAGAGAATAAAAAACGTCTCGGTCCGTTGAAATCCACCAGTCTGAAGTACAGTTTCTTCTTCAGTGATCCTACAAGACAGGAAATCCTGTGTGAGACAAACGCAGGGGCTAGCAGACAGCAAAGCTGTTCCCTGTTAACATCTCCTCCCTTTGCATCGGGTTCGTCGTCCACTGCTGTTGCTAAAAGAAAGCTTCTGGTTTTGTCAGCAGCGTTTTCCCAGTGTTTGCAGTTGGAGCCGCGGGGCACCTCCGCTTGCTGCATGCGCAGAGCTTCCCTCCTCCGGGGAGATGGTTTTGCTGTGCCGTCTCTGATTCACCCAGGCTTGCGTGATGCGGGACTCCGCCAAACTTTGTAGTTTCTTGGAACTTCAGTCATGCAGCAGTTACTTAACAATGGGCTGGAAAGCGAACACTTCCTCTCTTGGGAATTCCAGGGAAAACTGGGGAAAGCTGAAGGATTTTTGTATGCTGGAGCAGTTTGCTCTTTTTTTTTTTTCCTGAGCAGCAGCAAAGGCACTTGTGTTCTTCTCAAGTAATTATTACTATGCTCAGTCATGTTTTGTTCTGAAAATGTGAAAAGCTCAAAATCTGAACCGCATTGGGTACATTTCTAATAACATGAACGTTGGTAGCCACAGCTAATCCAAAATATGATATTCCCCTGTGTGGCTGTGTTGCATCAGCAAAAGAATCTTGGGGAATCATGTGTTTGAGAGTCTTAAATGAATTATTTCATCTGTTTCAGTTTACTTGAGCAGCTTCGCTGTGCTTAAGGAATTCTAATATGTGAAAGCTGCATAATTTTTCTCTCCAAAATTGTGCTGGTTATATCATGACTTAGGTATGTGTTTCACAGCTTCTAATTATTTACTGGTTTAATGAATCTGCATTCTGCTGAAGCAGGGATCAGAGGTCTTTACTAAAATCTTTTTCAAGAGAATGATATTACAGCGGCAATGACTTGGGGAAAACACTTTAGTAAATAGGTCAGACACTTTATGCTTAGATTCTTTCAGTTATCTGAGTGGAATCATAAGGCTCTGGAAATGTGTTGCTTGTCAGTGATTTTGGTCTAGTCTTTGCCCTTTCAATACCTCACTGGCAGCTTTGTTTTTCTGGTAGCTAAAATGGGTGTCTCCAGTGCCAGGCCAGGATCCTGCAACTCAAACTGCAGAAAAGTCTTCGAGCTCATTTGTATTATTCTTGTACACTTCTCATTGTTCCATGAACTGACTTTAGGGGGATGAGGTGCTGCAGAGGATCTGAATCCTAACATCTGGCAGAAGCAATAAGAACTACGCCTTTACCTTCACTGGGACACTGATGTAAGCTTGTAATAATGTTTTCTGTTGGCAGAATTTCAGCACATCTTGTCCTGCAGAGCCTAGCCAGTGTCAGTGATGGCAAGGCTTCCAAGTGCTGCGCCGCATACCCTGTGGATCCTTTTCTTTTCATATACAACAAATGAAGGTACATTTGTTAATGTTTTCAATGATTAGTCTGAGGGTTTTATCAGCAATATTTTCCCTGGCCAGTAGGCAACACCATTACCATTCATTAACTACCATATAGAAGTACCCGTATACTAGAGCAAGTCCTAAGGTTTTTGGTTGGGGTTTTTTTTGTTGGTTTTTTGTTTTTGTTTTTGTTTTTTTTTTTATTTACCTTTTCCTTATAGGCAAGAAAAAATAGGAATTTGCGGGAAGGAGGAACTGAAGTTTGGAATGTCATCTCCCTGCTTCACCATTACCTAACCTCTTTTGGACACTTTGCTCCAAACAAGGTGCTCAGCAGTAACCCAGGGACATCTCTAGAAATCCCATAAAAGTAGAACGCATCCCCCGTTTTCTGTAAATTTCCTTTACCAAGTTTTAATTTTACACATTTTTCCCCTGATTAACTGCATGTTTCAGGTTTCTTCAGCATGATGTTCTAGTTGGGGATTAAAAAATAAATCCAGTATTTCAGTTCCCTTTTTTAACTGTGTGAACTGAAATCAACCTCTGTGCTCTATGTGGTTTCTAAAGGAAATTCTTCTATGTCTGAGGTTTAAACAAAGTACGGTGTACCAGAGATGAAAACGGAGGTGACAGGAAAAGAGTAGAGAAAATAATGTACAGATCTGGAAAGACCTGAGGACACTGGAAGGTAAAGCAAAACTGCAGATCAGCGTAGCTTAACACAGCAGGAGGAGCTTCATTTAGTTGAGGTGTTCTTGTGAGTGTAAGATCATTAACACATTGAAAAATAATGTTGATCTTTAAAAGGCTTCAAAAGTCTGCTTTCTTCTGATGATTCCTGGGGCTTTTTGAAGAATCAGGGACTGTGCAGAAGGAAAGGGAGCTGAATGTGGTGCCGCCATCCAGAAAGGATACCAGTGATAGTTCTAACTAAACTAACTAACCAGCTAACTGATGTTCTAACTAAAAACATTTTCTAAGTATCTGAACACCAATGAAGCTGTGAGCTGCCTCACACCCGGGTTTAGAACCAGTGGATATACCAGACAATTCAGATTATTATTTGTACAGAAGTTTTAAATGGCTCTTTTACATTGCCAAGCCTCCTCTTGGCGTGAGTGAGCCTCGCTGAGGTGACTGAGTTTACTCACGTGACTCAGGCCTGCTTAGTAGCCACGTTTTGTGGGAGACCTTGCAGAAAGGCAAGCGCAATGATGTGTGCTTTTTAATGCGGGTGAAAGACCATACACTGAGAGTTCTCAACAGTGAAGTCTTCATTTGAATCAGGTTTTTATTGAAGTACCAGAGGGTCTGGTGGTAGATCCTGTTGTATGTTATGTATCTAAAAGGCATTTGAACATTGTGTTTATTTTACTTGCAGATGCTGTACTATATCAGAAGTTATATTAGAATGTTAGACGAGTGGACCACAGAAAAGTAGAAATGAAGGAAGGATAAAATGAAATTAGGTATTTTTGACAACAAAAGGTTTTGCTTGGAATAATCTGAAACTTAAGTATCCATTGGAAAGAACAAGCCTGTGAAGAAGCAGTGACTGAAGGACAAGGACCTTACAGGATGTGAATTGTTCACAACTTACTTAATCCTGAATTTGTAATGCAAATGACAAGAATGGAGAATTAGTAATGATCTGGGCCTTGTGAACAAATCTGGCCCTTGTGTAATTGCTGTAGGAAACCTTCTAGCAGAGCCCCTTAGGAAGCTGTCAGAAAAATATCAATTAATGGGATTCTAAGCCCCAGCAAAAGTTATTCTATATTCTGTTGACTGTTGAGCAGGAGAAGAGGATTTAGATCTGTACAACTTGTGCAGGAAAAGAGAGATGTTGTTAATATTTACCAATAACAGAGAAGTCAAACATTAGACCAGGCAAAGGATTGTCTGGGCTGATGAAAGTAGTGGCCATTTCTGACTGCTTCATTTAGGAATGGCTGCATTCTGGTCCCATATCTGGCTCACTGTCAGTCCTGATAACCGCATGACCTTACTGTCACACAGCTGCTCCTCCTCTGTGCTGTATTTCACTCATGTCAAGTGCATCGGAAGAGCGTAAAACGAGGCAGGGAGGGGTGCTGAGGGTTGCGTATTCCATTTCCCTTCCCAGAACTGGCAAAGAGAGTTTAACCAATGTCTTCTATGGTGGGGTTTTTTTTTTTCCTTAAATGCTGCTAGTGGAAGATTGTAATTGTGAACACTGGGAGTGCAGAGAGTTTGGGCTTTGCTGAACCTTCTCAGTGCCTGGAACAATGTGACTTAATCTCTCCAGGTCTCTGAACACTATCATAACAATGAAAAGTAGAAGACAGAACAGGAAATACTGAGTGAAATTAAGAAAAGGTGTCTACTAGGAGAAAGTCTGTGATAGGAATTTCTTCTAGGCAATGGGGGAACTGCTTTGGGGAGGCAGAAGACATGCATTGGGAGGCTTAGAACCATTGTAGGTAAAGCAGGTGTGCGTGCCTGTGGGCAGTGACTTTGAGTTGTTAATTGTCTACATTTTGGCTTTTGAACATTTTGTATTTAACACATAGGATGATGCGGTCTTTTAATTAAATGTTTTGTAATTAAACTGAAAGCTATCAGAGTCAGATTTTCTATGGTTGGAAGAATGTTGGCTGAGTTGTGCCTTTCTATTTCACTATTACTACTGCAGACCTTTATCCTGACAGATCGTAGACAATCACAGAATCATAGAGTAGTTAGGGTTGGAAAGGACCTTAAGATCATCCAGTTCCACTCCCTCTGCCATAGACAGGAGCGCCTCACACTAAATAAACGTCTCCAGAAAGGTGGAGACATTTGGTGACTTGCATCTCTGTCCGTTTACCTCGAACATGAAAAATAACGGTGCTTGCACTGAATTCACAGGGGTTGCTCTACTCCCTTTAGATGGAAAAGTGAATGTTTCTGCCTAGTGTTTTTTTTTTTATTCTTTTGCTTCTCCTTGTGTGCTGCTTCTCCCTAGTCATGGCTGCAGGACACGTGCAGGAATTTGCGTGCTTCACAGACTACGACAAAGAGCTGGTTTGTCACTGGAAGGTGCCTGCAAACATGAATTGCTCCAAAGAATTCCTCCTCTACTACAGGAAGGAATTTTTTTCTCTGCCGTAAGTATTTAATAAGATGTTACCAGTGTTGAAATTTCGTCTGTCCTGTAGCTGGTATCAGCTCTGATCCCCTCCCTCTGCCATGAGTGCCTGAGACAAATGTAATCCTGGTTATTATTCTTGCCCGGAGGATGAGGGGTTGCAGCACACTCTTCAGTGATCTGTTCTTCTGCAGACCTCTGCACACTTAGAATAGAGGAGTGATCAGGTCCCACCTGTAGCAGTGGTGGGGCTCACATAAGTTTACCAGACCTTAATTTCATGCAAGATGTTACCTCCTTCAGGAGAAATCTGACCTGATTTCCCCATACACAGCCTGTGTGAAAGGTACCCTGCAGCCCAGGTGATTATCTCTGTTCACAGTCTAACTCCGTGTTCAAACACAGGCTGTTGTCCCTGTTATGCAGCAGGGCCAGTTGTCATCTCCTACAAAGGAAGATGCATTTGTGCTCTGCTGTTCCTCTCCATGTGATTTCTGCACACAGACATCCAAACAACCTCACTGTGTACACCATAGTAAACCTGCTCATATGCTAGCAAGCTGTTGGTCTGCTCCTTCAGAGGTTGGAGCGTGATGAAGTGTTAATTTTCCCTCTTGAGATCAGTCCTCAGCCTTTCTGTCAGGTTTTATTTGTGCAATACAGATACCCAAAGGGTGTCTGGGGAGGACAGGCTTTTTGGGGGAGCTCAGTTTTGGTTTGGATTTGTTTGGGCTAAACATTTCCAGGAACTGAGCTTACGTGTCTCAGGTTTGATTAGCTCTACACATTGGGAAGCTTGATTTCACCCTTTCAAGAAATAGTGTGCCACACTCTCTAAACATCACGTCATTTTCTGTCTGTTTTCCAGAAACAGTGTGTGTGTCCCCAAGAATGGGAAAGAAAGTTTAAGGTGCACTTGCACAATATGTCCGGATTATTTTGTATCAGGCCTCACATATGTTCTAGCTCTACAGTACAATGGGACTGATATGTGGAATTACAGTGTTACACCAGCCCTGGTTGGTAAGAAACTGTTTACTTTGTCACCAGGACATCTGGCTGCAGGCTTTGCAATCCTAGCTGACTCCTCATTCAAGTCACTGGAATAGTTTTCCCTTATCAGAGGTGAAAAGTGTTATGCTGGCTTAAATGCAGACTCCATTTGGCTTAGGAACCTGATTCTGGAGTAGGTTCTTAAGAAAAGGGTCTAAGTAATGAGGCAAGCAGGGAGTGATTCTTTCTCTAGCAGTACACTCTCAGTTGCCAGGAAGCAGCAGTTCTGGGGCTTAGGCATGTCTTTAATGCATTTTTCACTTGTGGCCGTGGAATTCAGGGATGAAGAGGAATGTGCCACTTCTAGGTTCTAGAAAGACACTAGGTTATCCCTGCTGAAATTTCTTCCATTTGTGCCTCTGCCACACTCTGTTTTTTCATACAAATTGAGTCATCCCCACAAGCAGAAATTATTACAATAATTGCTGTTGGATTATAACAACCAGTGAAAAGAAGGTAATGACCCCACTCTTTACAAGACAGAGCATAGGAACAGTTTCTATTTTTCTACAGGCACCGTGTTTGTTTATAACAGCGTGCTTGTTCATAACACTTGTCACCTCAAGCACTCAGAGAATCAGTCACACACCTCAGGCAGGCATTCATCTGCATTGTTGTGTTTTTCCAGGCTGAAAGCTGCATCCAGTGCACCAAAAGTTTGAACTAGCAGTTTGTTCAGCCAGCTTGAAGAGTTAGTACTTGTTAATGAATACCTTGCAGTTGCTCTTTTTTTGGCCTCTGTATCCTTGTGCTATACAGTGAAAGGGCTAAATGCATTGACTGTGATGAGATTCTGGTCTCTAGTGAATGTTTGTCTCTGCTTCTCTCCATCAGTGCTTTGCTGTTGCCATTCTTTTTGATTGTATTTTTTTAATGTACAGTTAAGCCAAGGCCCCCCCAAAACCTTGCCATTGAGAAAGCTGAAAATGGTAATTTCAATCTGAGCTGGGAGGAGAGCTACTCTCCTCCATCCATGCTCTTTGGACAGCCAGTCATCCATGAAGTGAAATACTGGAGGAAACAGCACCCGACAGAGGTAAGAGAAAGCCAGTCTCTTCATTTTCTATCTCTCTCGAGTTCTCAGGCCTAAAAAGTCCTCTGAAAAGTCTAGAAACCTTTTAATGAATAATGGTATTGCTGCAGGTCACGTTGCCCCAGAGTGGTTCAGCAGGGCTTCAAAGGATTGAAATTCTTCTGATTGCCACCCCAGAATTGTCTGCTGCTCACAGTAGACAGAGCAGAGATTGAAAATACAACACTTCTGTTCCCTGAACTTAACTTGCTCCTTAGGCATCAGGAAGCTGGAAGCTGCTCATGACTCCGTGGTCCAGTTGAGGCATTTCAGCCACCTCTCAGCACTTTAGGAGAAGGCTTTTTCTGGGAGGGTGAGAACATGCTTGGTGGCATGTTACAAATGTCACCCACTCATGACAACAAAAGGCAGTATCTCATACACCAGCTAAGGTACACAGTCATTCATTTGCTCACTTGTCAAGGGCCACTGAAACACATAACACCATTGTTACTTAATTGTTGTCACTGACTCTTCACCTCAGAAGGAAACCAAAGGGAAGTTTCTCATCTCCTTTTCAGGTTTTTGTAAAAGCAATTAACTACCAGGCAAAAAGCTTTGAAATCACTGCAAGCTCCTTGAGGAGAGGCTATGATTACGTTGCAAGTGTGAGGTGTAACTACACGGACTACCCGGCCTATTGGAGTGAATGGAGTGAAGAAGTTGAATTTTACTGTGGTGAGTGTTGTAACAAATACCAGCCGGATAAAGGGATGGTGCAGTTTTACAAACAAACCCTCAGCTCTCCTCTCAGAGAAGGGTTATGAATCAACATCTCCATCCTTTTGAATGTATTGCGGATATACCTGTAAAGGCTTCCAAACAGACTGAACATAAATAGGGAAACTGAGGAAGAGAAGACTAATGGAAGTTGGATTGCTTAGCCTTGTGAAAAAAAAGCTGAAAGGGAATGGGTTTATTCTCTATTCTATTTCATGAAGTAGACACCAGGGAAGAAGAGAGATTTAAACTAAAAAACACCATTGACATAAGAGCAAGTGGGTGTGAATGAACAAGACATATTTAGGCAGCAAATTAAGCAATACTTTAGCCAGCAGAGAGCTGAGGGTTTTGGAAGCCTCTGAATTGCAACAGAGGGGACAAGAAGCATAGGTGCACTACAGAGGAGATGATATTGTTAGGGACTATATGAGAGGTTGTCCCCGAGAGCTTGCAAATGGCCTCACAGTACAGAGTGTTGGCTCCTGACACCATAACTGGTTGCAGTATCTGCACTGCTGTGTCAGACATGCCACACACCATCACCACTAGTAGCTGTTTATGTTCTGTTGTTTATCTGCTGGAGACTTGATTTTACATCCTCCGAAGGAGTGTTTTTTAAGGCGCAAAAGAGCAGCAATGAATTTCATATTGCCAGTACCTGTATTTAGATGCACATACACATGTAAGTGTACGTGTGTGTTCAACAGAATACCGAGTGACAGCTGAAGACATTCTGCAGATGGCTGTTCCTGTGTCCTGCATTCTGATTGTGGCACTATCTGTTGTTTGTTACTTCTGTTTTACCAGGTACGTAGCGTGCTGTCCACTGGCTTCCCAGAACGGCACTTTAAACAGATAGCAGTGTTGCTGTCAGTTAGCTGAGTGTCTTGGTCAGGAATCTAAGGGTTTGCTTTTCCTCAGCACCTGTATCTGGCTCTCTACAAGCAACAAACGTTTTATAAACATGAATCAGTTGCACTCCCATTTTCCGAGTTGTTCTCTATTAATGTTCTCTATTAATCTCATCAGAACGGGCTTGTTAGAGTGTCCAAACAGGCCGTACTTCTGGGGTTTGTCAGGTTTTGGCCCATCTTTGCTGGAGGTCCAATAATGATGGTCAAATACCTGTATTTATTTTTAAATTTCTTAATGTGAAAGTGGGATCCCAACTGTTCTGTGCATCAGTTCAAACATGATTAGAAGAATGTGCGACACTGGTTTTGTAGAGCAGTCATGCACCAAACGTACAAATATCTCTGCGATAGTTTAATGAAAAGCAGCACTTGAAGATGCACAGAACAAGCACTTCCTCTTGTTGCAGTGCAGGTGGCTAAGAGGGAGAGAAGAACAGAAGAGGGACATGCAAACTGATCAAGCCAAAATGCAGTCAAAGCAAACAATTTTAATTCTTCCCTTGCAGAATGAAGAAAGAATGGTGGGATCAAATCCCAAATCCAGCAAAGAGCCATTTGGTCGTAAAAAATTTCAAGGTAATTTAAAGGCTTTGCCAAAAAAAACTTTTTCCTGATCACCAGCAGTAGAATATATAATAAGTGCTATTGTCTGGCTGGTGCAGGGGTTCTGAAATACAATTCACATGTGTCCTAAATCTCATTTGTATCTTTATTAGTTTTCAGTTTTGTGCTACATTGATGAAATGAAGCTCCCTTTCCACGACTTAAAACAGGATCGTATGGAAAAGGAAATGTAGGTAAAACAAAGGAGGAAAAAAAACCAAACTGCTTTGCAACATGAAGTAGTTCCCTCTTACATAAACATTAACTCTCCTTTCCTTTTGATTTCTAAAAGCAGAAGTTGCAAGAACTGCCTGGCTCAAATCTTGTCAAGCCAAAACTTCAAGGGAAAAGACAACACCAGAAATGTTGAGAAATGTTGCAGTTGCCACAACAAGTCTGGAGAGTGGTTTCCAAAAGGCAGCAGTGCAGTTTTAACCCCTGAGACAGTTCTGGTTGAAGAGTCGATAGAAATTTGTGGACGCTTAACAGACATTGAGGCTGAGCACCAGGAAGAGACTAGTGACCATATCGCTGTGTTCGAGCCTTCCGAGAGCAGTGTCAGTGCTTTCAGAGAGCACACTGAACGCAATGAAGCACTAGCTAGCATGTTTATTAAGCTCGTGGCAGATGAAAATATGCAAGACCATAAAGATCCAGACATCATCATGGGTGAGAACAAAACCTTTGAGAAACTTGGGTCAGAAAATCCCTCACAGCAAAATACAAATGAAAGCACAGCCCAGAGCTGGCAGCTGTATGATGTTTCTGTTTTCACCAGAGCTTCTCAAGATGACTACAATTGTAGTACAGCAAGCAAGAAGTCAGAACAATCAGAAGAATCCTTTGAATCTGGCTATCACAGCTCCAGCATAAACTCTGCTTCTCTGGATGCAAGAGAACTTCAACATATGGTTCATCCAAGCCTTTTTCTATGGAGTTCCGAAAGTCAGCATGATTCGTGTGTCCTGATCCAGGAATCTCCAAATAAACCACCATTTGGAACCAAAAAAGACAGAGTCAGCAACCCTGCACGCAAGAGTTTTGATACCCTTCTGTCTCCATCCGTGGGGCTGTGTAGCTCTGCATATAAGAGCTTTGACACCCTTATGTCTCCATCCATGGAGCCCTGTGGTTCTGCCTACAAGAGCTTTGACACCCTTACATCTCCATCCATGGAGCCCTGTGGTTCTGCCTACAAGAGCTTTGACACCCTTACGTCTCCATCCATGGAGCCCTGTGGTTCTGCCTACAAGAGCTTTGACACCCTTACGTCTCAGTCTGTGGCTGACAGTAGCCTGAGTCTGTACTTTGAAAATGTGTGCTCCTCACCACCTTTAACACAGTTTTCAGACACACCAGAACTGAGCTGCAGAGATCAAATTTATCAGCCCCCTTGCAATCAGACATGTTACACCAACTACAGATCTCCGTGCACTGAGCTTGATGTTCACAGCACCTCTTCAGAACATAGTGATTTTCCATCTTTCCCCACACATGCAAATGACAGTGCTTCAGCTTTCCTGCCAGAAGAAGAAGTACATAACCAAGTAACATACCAAACTGTTCAAAAGAAAGCCAATGTCATTTCTTGTCCCACTGGACCTCAGCCATCTGGTTATCAACCTTTTGATAATGTAGTTAAGTGTAATGGTACATACCATGACAATGACAGTGAGGTTATCTCCAGGTCACAGTGCGAATCCTTTACTCATCTTTTGTACAACAGCCTGAGAGGAACACCTCCAGAAATGATGATCTGTGAACCTGACCTGAAGACAGATGACCACGAATGTTTGATTGCACAGGGTTTTGATGGCAGAATTGTCCCAGATTTAGTCTTTAGTGAGGATGTTGCACAGACCGGTGATGGCAGCCTTTGGATCATGACCTCTCATGAGCTGTCTGGTGACAGCAAAGATGAAAATACCAGCAGAGAGGAGCTGGTGTTGCATGTGTTAGAGCCAAAGTGTCAAGATTTTAACAGCAGAGAGAGAACTACAAAGGGGACAAAGTCTAACAGCTTTAAGTGTACTGGTAAAGGAATGCAGGAGAGCAGCAGTAACAGACTGAATACTGCCTTCCACAGCCACTTGAGGAAACATGGCAATGCAGGGGAAAATCAGGAGGTGATGGACCCCGCAGTAGGCAGGAGGTGCAGCTCTGCAGCTGCTTTACCAGAACAATCACTGGCCAGCACTGGGCTAAACTTAGAAAGAAAAACTGCAGAGCCCCCAGAGCTCCTGGTCTCAGACAAGTTGATGCCTCCTCTTTCTGTGGATAACTCCTGTCCTGCTGATTCTCACACTGTTCACAGTGAGGCTTCCAGACAGGCACCTGCGGTTCAAAAAAGACCAGTAGAGCTTTTGAGGGAAAACAGGGAGAATGAAAGAGAAATGATTTGTGTACAAGGCCTTCTCCAGGAGGACAACTGCTACATGAAGGTCGCCTAGCCATGTGCCAGGGCTGCACCAAACCAGTCCTTGGAAATAAACTGTATCGCAGATTGAAATGTTGCTTGTTCTTCCAGTCTTGACTGAAGTGAGGACTGCTGCAGCTCAGACAAGGGTTCAGTTGGGATGTGATACTCGTGCCTGCTGCAGGGCTGGCAACCAGTATGTGATGCAGGCCCCTGGGGAGGTAGGGGTTGGTACCTAACAATTGCAGCTAGAGCTCTGTCAGGGTTGCAAAGCCAGAGCTAAAGCTTCTCTGGCCTTGACTGTTCTCTAAAGTCAGAAGCAGCTGCATAATGTAGGAGTTCTTGGTTCAGCTGCTGTGGTTGTGCCCCAGCTCTGTGTTGCTTGGGAAGCACAGAGAGGTGATGCAGAAGATGCTGACACACTTGGAAGCAGGATGTAGGTGCACATCAAAGGGGAGCTTCCGTAACTTATTTATCGGGGTGAAGGGAGGAGGGAGGTCCTGTGTGCCTAGCCCCAGCATGGGGTATTGTTTCTACACATGCTCAATCAAGACCCAAAATAAAGATTCCTGTTATTTGAGCTTACACAATGCTGTTACTGATGATTAGTTTCTTATTTTGTAGAAGCAAGCAGTTACTTCATACTTCTACAACTGTCAATGGAATTGGATACTTCTAAGCAGTGTTTTCCCAGGAAGTTTATCAGTTGAAGGTCAGACCCTCTTAATTGATGGAGCTTTTTTTTGGGTTCTTTAAGGCAGCTTATGCTTGTTGTTGATTAATTATTCCAAAAGTTTTACTCATAACTCTGCACATTTCTAGGGCATTATATATTTTGATGTGGTACATTCCACCCCAGTCAGCTGGCAGTGGCACAGAACAGTTAAGGACCGTTAAGACACGTACTAAAATATGTATGTATGTTCTTATTAGGTTAGAAACCCTTATTTGCATTGCCATGCATAATGCTGAGCACAGAAACTGATTTAGCCTGCTTTGTAAGATTTTTGGTACTGCAAATCTCACTTCAAAGTTCGGTTTGGCCAAGTAGGAGAGGTATCTCCCCATCAGTTTTGCAGCAGTAAAAGAAGGTTTGTAAGCTCTGGGAGGAGGTGCACCGTGAAATATCTGTATTTAGATGTAATGGTTAATATTTCGTTAATATAGTTAATCATAGGCACTGGTTTGTAGCTCACTTTCACTAAGGTGGTGATTGGTGAAAGATCTCGCTGCTTGTAGCTAAGGTGCTGGTGAACATGTTATTTGTTTTTACTGGAAACATCAGGTTGAGTTTTATTTCCGCTCAGGTGAGGTTTATTTCTATCAGAATTACTCTTTCTTTGCACGAGGAGAGTCACTGCTGCATGTAACATGAGCACAAGCTCTGTGAAGTGGGAGGGGTGTGAGGCAGATGGATGAAGAGGCCTTCTAGGACCCATCAACCAAACCTACACTGAAATGGTGGAACGGGAAGATGCAGAGGCCATGGTCTGCCTCATGAGTAAGCCTCACTTCCCTAAATCCAAGCAAAGTCAAGCTGAAGCAAAATCCCATAGCTAGTCACTGGAGCTGCCCATAATGGGTGACTCTGCTGTGGTAGCACAGGGCTGTTAAGGGAGGCACAGGAACCAGTGGAGCTTTCTTCCACTTCTGCTCCTGTACTCTCCCTTGTGCTCTTGGTGGAATCCTCCTGGAAGGCTTGCGCTCAGCTGGATCAGCTTCATCCTGCCTTTCCCTGGCTTCTACATAGCTGTGACCTGTTGGATGGCTTTCTGTGTGTGGGTATTCTTCCCCTTTTCTCTCCCTTCAGTATTTCTCTGGTGAAATCAAACTGTAACTCTTCAAGAAGGGGGAGCCCTATTCCTATGCCTTTGCATAACCCAGAGCTGGTGATGGGCTTTGGGGCAAGTGGGCAGCTCGGCCTGTGCTGCTGCAGGCATGGATCATGTCTGCAGCTCATGCTCCATCCTCCAGTGCCTCCACTTCTGCTGCCCGCAGCAGTTGCAGCACTATAAAACACAGGGAGGTTTCAATGATGGGTTTCCAGCCTGAGGTGATCTGCCCAGAGTGTGAGGGGTTGTGGCTTGGGCTGGCGCCAGGCTGCCAGTGAGGTGAACTAGCCTGAGCTGCATGTGGGGACAGCCCGTGCTTGCAGAGCAGCCCTCCAGAGAGAGGAGCTTCGTTCCTGGCTGCTGGGACCCCCCAAGTGTGGCCCTTTCAGCTAGCGCAGGGCTCTTACCAGGACATAGAATTACTGACCACAGTAAGTATATTCTCTGTGTTTTCCGGTGTGCTTGTTAAGACTGCAGTGCAAGTGGGGGCTAGTGCCAAGTTTTAGCCTAGTTATAAAGCACTTCATTGCTCTCTCACCGTCAATCCGCCTCCACATCTTTTACCTGGCTGGCCTACCAGGTACTAGCAACCTGACTCACCATGAGTGAAATGGGTTCCTGAGAAAAGCAGGTGTATTCCCAGTTCAGGAGAAGCTAGTTCTGATACATGCTTTTCCTTTGCAGAGTGCCACAGCCTCGCCTTTTCTTTCTGAACAGTGTTGGCTCCTTAGAAATACACACCTATGTGGAACAGCTGTTGGCAAATCCCTGTCAATCATAAGGCTTGTCATTGCCTGTGGAAAACCAACAATAACCACAAGAGGATGAAACTGCTGTGGAGCAGGAGTTTGAGGATGTGGGGTCAAGTTCTTGGAGGTGGGAGCAAGTTAATTTAGGATACAGGAGGGGCCAGCTTTTTAAATAACGTCTCTGCATCTTGCTTTGGGAGCCTGCACTGTTCAGGCAGGATGCAAGCACTTACCCATCGTGAGCTACAAACTTGCATCTAAGAAAACGAGTTCTTTTAGGTGCTGCATAATAGCAGTAGCAGAGCAAAGGGTGAGAGAACCAAATTAAGGGGGTTGTGATTTCCAGAATCCTGCTCCCTAACATTTTCCTGTGTTTAGAATTATGTGACTCCTTAGTGAATAGGGACTGAGCAGACAGTTTGCTTTCTCGTAGCTATGTCTTTTCTGTAGAAAACTCCTTAGGAAGTGTGATGTGTGCCATTTGCATTCTAGCTCTGACAGAGGTGTGTAATTCTGCATACAGTTGCTTTCACAAAGAATAGGTGGTTTTGACTAATTCTCTGGGGAACTGTGCACATGCAGTGTACCCACACACACAGAGCATCCCCACTGCAGACCAGCCAAGTGAGGAAGAGGGTACTGTCCAGGTACCTCCAACACAGTTAAGCGAAGTTGAAGCTACCCCTCAACGTGTTTTGTCTGAGTACCCAGTAACAGCCATCGGCAGCACCACTGGTTTTCCAAGTCCTGAGTATTCTCATGCTTGTGACAAGCTGAGAAAGGAATGTTGAGAGGAACTTTGCAGCTCTGCTGAACTCTGGCCAAAGTTGCTTTGCTCTGTTTGTCCCTTGTGCTGTCCTGTTTTTATCTTGTCCCTCCAATGGCTTTCTACAACGAGTTGTCCACACAGCTGCCTTCTGCCCCACCAGCAAGACTGCAGGATAGAGAAGGAAAAATTGGCTGCAGCCCTGGATGAATATAGGTAGGAACCAAGTGCTGCTGCGGGGGCAGGAGCACTATTTCCTTTTTTGCTCTGCCATTAACAGAACTGACCATCTGTGCAGGAGCCCTAAAATTCTGTATACTGAGGCAGTTGTAATGGCAAGAGTTGGTAGAGTACAGCCTGTGACCCACAGCCTGTCCTTGATAGAGGGATGACTGTCCTAGACCTGCCCATGGAGTGTGGCAGGCGCCCTGAGGAGTTCCTGTCCCTGAGCTGTGGTGGATCAGCAGCTTCCATGGTCCTGTCTGTGCCCCATTGCATAAGAGCAGGCATTCACAGCAGTATGTTGCTTGTTCTCTGCTTGAAGGTTACGGAGTCAGTGCCTAACCTGTCACTGGGACTTTCCTACTTGAGGCTGTTTCCCCAGCTCTTAGACATGGGGGAATTTGGTATCAGCTGAAGAGTTTGAGGTTGGCTGCTCCTCCCCAGCTCAGCCACTGCTGGTTTCACCTGCAGTGAGCCACCCACACAGCAACAAGAATTACAACAGGGTGAGAAACACTGGAGTGCCTCTTGGGGGGAGAATTTCCACACCCAGCTCAGGGCTGTAACTGGTCCTCAGATCTTGTCCAGATCCTCTAGAGAGTTGCTGTGAGAACCAGGCCTGCTCTGGCCGAGGTTGGCCCCAATGTCTGCCCTCTTGGCCTTTGGTGAGTGAGGTCTCCAGGAGCTGGCTCTGGGAGGCTCTTGCTGTGCTGCAGTCACTGTCCAGTGCACCTGTCTGGCAGGCTCCAGGCTTGAAGGTTATGGAGGACAGTTCAGTGCTGGGTGGCACTGTCTGCTTGAGGCTCTCCAGAAGCACACAGAAACCTCCTCCACAATGTGAGCTAGGCAACAGAGCCATCATGTGCCTTGTTCCCTGCACAAGGCAGGAATTGGGACCTGCAGTTTAGCTCGCGTTCCACGGCCTTGCTCCGAGCTGCTGCAGAAGCACCAGGGATTCTTCCCACCTTTGCAGTTCTTATGAGATGTCTTATAAACCTCCACCTGTGCTCCGCAGCAGGAAGGACCAACACATTCAGCTGCTGTTCGTATTATGTCTATTTTGCCAGTTATCTGCCATCGGTTTAGCTTCGTGCTGCTCTTAGCACATTCCAGCTTCTCCACACTCTCTTCCCAACTTCTGCACATGCACAGTGGCAGGGAAGGGGTGTGGAAGCTGCAACTGTGCAGAGCTGGTACAGAGCAGCAACCAGCGGCTCAGCTTCCTTCTTCGAGCAGGAGCCTCATACCACAACCAGTCACTGTGGGGCACGGAATCCCCCAGCCCCTGCTTTTTGTAGGAATAAGCCTCAGACTTCTCCTCTTCTTGCAGAGCACTGGAAGCGTTTCCTAGTGCTGCTTTGGGTGCAGATACACTGATGTGACGCAATTTCATTGCATTAGTCTCTGTTCTATGGAGCCAATAACCCCATATTTTGGCTGGTTTAGCCTCAAACAAAGCAATCTCCTGCCTTCTGCCACCTTCCAATGAACTCCTAACACAGCATCATAGCAAAGCCACAGCTTCACAAAACTCGGACTGCCCCAAGAGTCTCACAAAGCCTTTCTGCTTCTCTGTGCAGGATTGTATTTTGAGTTTTTGGAAGCGCTGGTTACTTTGGAGCAATCTGTTTCCAAGAAAATCCTGTATATCTTCAATATTATTAATATACCCCAGCATATTGCAAGGTGCTTCCCCATCTCTGCCTGTTTGTCCAGCCTGTACCCGCACCCACCTTTTCCCCTAATGACACAGTGACGTGAGAAGCCACGGCTTATGTTAAGCCTGTTCTGTGGGTTTGGGATGGAGCCAGCAGGGCTGCTGGTCTGTGGTCTGCCATGCCATCACCTCCTGCAGCTCGCTGCTCGCCGCTGGAGGCAGCTCTGCCCTGCCAGCCATTAGCTCTTGCCCTGCAAGTGCCTCTGCAGTCTGAGGTTGAAGGTAGCCCCTGTGTTTTCACCCCATTAGAGGTAGCAGAGGGTTCCAAGGCACACTCAGTTGGAGGGCCTGCTGTGAGAGCTGGTGGCCGGGCAAGCTGCTGCAGGGCTGAGGCATGCTGGGTTGTGACAGCTGTGGCAAAACAAAGATCAGAAAAGCTCAGGTGGGGCTCTTGCCATAAAGAGCTCTGTGCCAGCCACAGGGTTCTGGCCTTGGTGCATCCCTGTGAGCAGAGACCTTGGGATCAGCTGGTGGATGCTGGCTCTACATGGGTCAGTTTCTGCCAACCTGTGTGGAAGGAGCAGAGTTCTACCAGCGCTGCTGACTTGGGTGAGCACTGGGGAATATGTGATGGACTTGCTGACCCCATGGAGGGTCAGAGCTCTTTGGAAGTACAGATGTGACCTGGGACCAGTCTGAGAACGGCTGTGGTAGGGAAGCGTGGAGAGGATGGGGCACATCAGTTCATCAGAGCAGAAGAGGCTGATGTTTAGTTTGTGAAGCTGCAGGAACCCAGCTGTGGGGCAGGGCTCCGATGGAGGCAGAGGACTGCCTGTGAGCTATCCACATGGGTCTCAGCTCTCAGAGTAGGCTGGCGTGGAGGCTGTCTTGGAGAAAGTATGCTTTCCTGTGGGCTGAATGTATTCAGCATAGTGAGGCATCTGGGAGATACTCTGGGCACAGTTTGCATGCTGTATGAGAGTTGTAGGTTTCTGTTTCAGATGGCCAGGGTGAGCTCACAGGCACAGTCATTCCTGTTTCTGTTTACCAGCATGTCTGGTGATTTCCTAAGAGAAGATACGAGCCTCTGTGCGATCCCCTCTGTGTGAGCAAAATGTTCACAGTCAAAGCTCTGTGAAGGTAAGCCCTTTTCCTCTGGCAGGAGCCAAAGTGGTGTCCTCATACTACAGCCTTCATGCAGAATGGGTTCAGACTAGATGTGTAAAGGGGAAAACAAAGAGGCTGAGCCCAATGTTGGTGGCTACAAAAAGACAACTGGCAAAAGCAAAAGGGAGGCGGGAGGGCAAGGTGCTGGGGTCTCTGCAGGTGGCACTCAGCATTCCCCAGAGCAAAAGCTATGCACTGCTTCCTCCTCTGCAGCATCCTGCCAGCTCCCAGCCTGCCAGCTGGGGGGCTTTGTTGTTTTTCAGCCTCTGCTTTGCTGACTAACACCTCCGCTTTCTGCCTGGCTCATTCATGTTTTACCCCATTTCCTGAGCTTTGAGGTGGTTTCTTCTATTGCTTTTCCTTCCACTAGAACACTGTTACTCGTGTTTCAGCTGTTCTCCTGCCATGTTTTACTCATTGCTTATCGTAATGTGTGATTATCTTCCTCCTGAATGTCACCAGCTAGTAAAGGCACCTTCTACCCTAGAGTTATACTAGCTGTGTATATTTGACAGTGCAGAGGATGTTGTTTTAATTCCATTGTGACAGGAAGAAAATACAGATATAGTACTGTTTTTGTGGAATTTTCACCCCCATATCATGAACTTGGTAACTGCAAGTATCACTAATTCTCTCTTCGAGGGAAAGGAAACGTCAGCTCTGATTGTTATTTCCTCTGTGTGTATTTATTCCTGCTTATAAATACTTAGAGTTGTTGCCCTTCTAGTTGTGGCAAAATGCTCTTGGGTCATCAATAGCTTTAGCAGAGTCTACCAAGACTTCCCTGATGCACCCTTCACACTTCCTTCTGGTGAATGTGATTACAGCTGGATGAAAGTAGTTGCCTCTTTTCTCAAATCAACATGATTCCATGGCAATTGAACTGCTTCAGGTCTCCAAGTGCTTTACATTTGGGGCTGGATTCAGCTGCCCTGAAGTGTCATGGAACCTCAGGTGTAGGGGAGTCAGTGCCCTCACAGCACAGAGCAGCTCTAGAGCTGTGTGCTTGTGGAGACAGGCACTGGGCACTGAGCCCACTGACTTGCTTTGTTCTGTGCAGGAGACATACCTATGTACTGTGCGCCAGGCGGGAACAAGTATCAGGGCCCCTAGAGATCCTGTGTGTGTGTCCTGCATGATGGCTCTTCCCAGGCTGTGTATGGTGGGTGCAGTCCTCAGCACTGAAGGAGGTCTGGTGGGTCACACTGCTGGGCTGCCAGCGCTGAAGAACCAGTTGTATGTTAAGCGTTTGCTCTGCAGAGGCAAGACTCTTTGTTGCTCTTCACATTGGATTACTTGCACAGCTTCACACGTGCACATGCATGTACTTGCACATGCACGCATGTACAGGCACTATGTACAGCCTGACCAGCCTGACTCTCCCATGTCTGTAATTTCCCTTACAGATACCTGAGGAGCCCTGAGGTCTGGGTGAGAGTTGACCCCTGTCCGGGTGTGCATCTGGTGCCTTAGGCTGCCTGGCCGGTCATGCTGTGCTGTGCCAAGTCTTTGCACCTCCTGTTGCAGTGTGGCAGGTGCAGCAGGGGCTGAGCACAGAATCTGCTCACCCTGCACCCAGCTGCTTTGTGCCTGCTTTGCTGCTGCAGTCTCCTTGGGTTATTCCAGCTTCTTATTCTTTACCCTCCTACCGCCACACTCTGCTGTGCGTGCAAAGCCCCCTTCTAGCGCTGCTCCATTCCCTCTTGCCCAAGGACACAAGGAGCATGCACTGGACTCCTTGCAGCCCCCTTTAAGGTACACAGGAGTGGGTTGGCCTGCCCTTCCTCAGTGTCAGCCTTGTAACCTGCAGAGCTCCAGCGCAGGCACGAGCTGCAGGCAGGAGGGCAGGGCAGGGGTGAGCCCCTCTCCCCTGCAGCAGCCAGACCAGCTCCCTGCCTGTGGTCTGAGGATTGGTGCTGCTGCCCTGGGTCCAGGGGCCATGCTGGGGACAGGCAGAAGTGCAGTGCAGTGGTTCCTGTCTCTGGCAGGATACACATTGTACTATATAGTTAGGTTTGGCCATTTAACGCCCTGACACTGATGCCTCCCCACTGCAAAGCTCTAATCTACTAGCCCCACTATGACCTTTTAGATTGGAGGCTTGTTTTTATCTGCTCTCCCACCTTTTTCTCACATGAGAGGAACAGAGCAGAGCAATACAGTAATAAATGCTGTGTGGGTGTTTAGACCCGAATTCATTGCCTCCTCTGCTCACCACATCCTTCTGTCTGCACAGTAATACTGGTACAGTGGTGACGTCAACCCCCATTTATCACTGTATTCCAATACCTACAGCCTGGGTTGTGCACAAGCAGGCTTTACCCTTACTCAGTGCTCATGAGACCCACCTGCTCCCCAGCTCCTGCGCGCGCAGCATCTGCAGCTGCAGTGGTGTTTTAGCCAGGCCAGCCATGGACTTGTTGGAAGGCTGAAGTGGACAGTTGAGAGGACAGGGACAGGGCAAGGTAATGTTCATGCTTCCTCCAGCTTTCCCTGCTGCCAGTTTGCTGCTGCTTGATATCTGTGACTTCACTCTAAAGCTTTCTTGTAGCTGACGTGTCACTTGTGCCCCTACTGTCGTTGCTGTTGGCCTCTACTGGACAGCTAGAGAATCCTTCTGTCTCCCTGTTGCTTTGGCTTTGTGCTTAGATGGTGGTGTACACTGATAATCAACTTTTCTTCAAGAAGAAAGCTCTGTTTTTCATACAGGGGGTGACTGAGAGGCTAGTACGGTTTTTTGCCTGGGTGTAGAAAAGACATTTATTTTCGCATGTTTGGAAATACCGAGGGGGCTGTTTGGTTTTGGTTTTTTACTTCAACTGAGTTCTTAATTAGGGTTCTTTTGGGGAAGTTTGGTAAGTATCTACGTTTCCTGGAGACACTTCAAACTGTGAGCTCAGACTGCGCCCGTCTTTGGCAGCTGACAGCACCATATTACCAGATCCTTCACTAAAATCATCTTTGTGTCTGTAAATGTCTGTCTGTATTGGTCGTATTTCTTATCCTCTGGTATATCAAAACCTTGTAGTATCATTTACATTTGCACATCTATATGAATGACTGATCAGCTTTATTTGTGTGCTCTCACACAGTGTTCCCTAGGACACTACAGAGTTTGCAGCAGTGGTGCTTAGGAGCTGTACAATGCTTGACATTTTATAAGAATTAAATAGCTGTGTTTCAAGGATGCATGAAGCTGTCTCAGAGCCCCCGTTTCACAGAGAAATCGAAATGAGGTGGTAGAAAGGACTTTTCTAATGCCAGACAGGGAATAAGTTCCTGCCTCTGCTGGTTGCCAACTGCCATTCTTCCCTCCAAGTGAACAACCACATGAGCAAGGTGCTGACACGGAAGCAAATGGAAGAGTGTAACAAATGGAGGGATGTAGGAAAGGTGGGGGTCTTAATCTCAGGCTGGGACTGAAGCTTGCAGAGGGCCTGACTGGAGGAAGCTTCAGAGCAGGGTCCGCTACCCATCTCTGTGAAGCCATGAGGTCTTTCAGCCAGCAAAGACCACAGAGACACTGCTGCAGAGCTGCATCTTTCCTAGCTATTCTACACATGCATCCGTGTCTTGTCATAACAAGCTGGAGCACAGCCAGGAGGTCAGACACACAGCACTGGTGCTTTCTGTGGTGCACTTAGAGGCAGCAGCACTTTCCCACCACACTGAGGTAGGAGAACTGTGCAAAAAGGGAAGAGGATAAGTGCTGGACTGATCTGTATGCACTGGCAAGGGTAAGAGACTGGACAGTGGAGCCCCAGGTGAGGAAGTATTACCTCCTTGCTTCATCCATATCAGCAGATCCTACTGCTTTTCTGTCTTGTTACTGCTACTGTGCTCTTACTCAGGAAGCTTCCTTCTAGATTACAACCTTGTACGTTAACCTCTCTCCAGTGTGTAATGGCAGCCTGTGATATCTCCATAAGACATCTTTCTTGATGAGCTTGTTGGTTTGACTTTTTCCTGTTCAGTCCTTCCTGTACTATTGGATTGATGGTACAGGCTATTCTCTGAGCAGAGGAAGGAAAATAGGGACGGCACTTCAAAGAAATCACAGTCCAGCAGCTAAAACCAGCAAAGACTTCCCTTGCATCGCTCTGGCCATTTAGGCAGGAATGGGGATAAAATGAGGGAGCTACAGAAGTATCTTGAACATGAAACACTGGGGCCCTGCGAGTTGGGTTCTGAAACAAGCCCTGGGGCTGCAGAGCCCTCCTGACGGCCCAGCCCTTCCTTCCTCTGCTGAAGAAGTGGCAGCAAGTTGCCTTTCGGCCCTGCAGGGTGGCCAGGACTGCAGAGCATGGCAGCCACGGGCAGTGACACTGACGTGGGCTCTGCCGCGGGGCCCCGCGCCGTGGCCTGCACTGGGTTGCAGCCAGGACGAGGGCACAAGGGCTGAGGGGAGCAGGCAGCGTGCTCTGGGACGGGAGCGGGCCCGTCTGGGCAGGTCGCTGTCCTCCTAAGGCAGGGCAGCCCTGAACGTTCTGAGCCCAGCAGTTACAGGTTCTAGGTATTTCCCAGGGAGGAGGAGGAGGTAAAAGGGCCGTGGACAAGTGCATGCATCGTGTCTCCAGGGCGAGTGACACGGCCCCAGTGGCCGGTTCTTGTGTGAAATGTGCTGCAAGGAACAGGGGCCGCGGTGCCGTGAAGTCCCGACCGGAAGCTGCCTCAGGAGCCTGCCCACCTTGAGGGCATCTGCTCTCGTGGTGCCGGAGGTCTTAGCGTGAAGTCAGGTGAGAGGTTCCGGCTGGCAGGAGAGCACTCAAAGGAAAGAGAATCTGGAGGAGCGCAGTGGAAGGGAGCACAAGGTGGGGTTAGACAGTGGCCTGTGTCTTAGTAATCAGAAGTCACCAGAAATAGCGGTGGTGACAATCGTTACCCTACGGAGGAAACTTGAACTGGGACCAGAGGGGTCAAGAGAAGGCCTTTCCTCAAGGAAAGGTGTGGTGCAGAAGGAAGGGCTGGAGTGTGTGGGAAGAGCCCCTGTCCTGCCACTGGCAGCAGCTGGGGCAGGCTGGCAGGGTGCTGGGGCCTGTGCAGCGTGCGCTTCACCCGCGCCGTGCCTTTGGCAGCAAAGGAGGGGCAGCAGCAGCCCGGGTGCCCCCACGGCAGGCCTGCGGCCATGAGGCGTTCGTGCACCTCCCGGGAGCCTTGCTGATCTCATCTGGACACTGGCGCCTGAGAGCAAGGCTCAGCCCGTGCGGGGCCGCAGGGGCTTTCTGGGGGCTGCTAAATTTATTTTGCTTTCATTATTTGAGTAACCCTGGGAAATTTTTCACCACCACAAATGTTCCGCGGGTGGGAGAGGCCTCGCTGGCGTTCTCTGCTGAGTGATGGCCTGCAGCTCGCTGCTGGTGCTGGGGAGGTATGAGGCAACCAGGACCTGCTCCTGCACCTGGGTCACGGCACCTGGTATCGGTATCCATACAGGCTGGGAAATGGAGGGATTGGGAGCAGCCTGAGGAGAAGGACTCCCAGTACTCGGCAGGGAGCTCATTTTGAGTCTTTCTGGGCACATCTGTGTGTTTCTGTAAATGTTAAATGCTGTGAAAACACAGCCTTAGTGTGTTATGTGGCTTCTGGGGTTGGTCTTGGAGTGGGGGCTGTGGGTTGAGCAGTCATTTGTATGTGATGCTGTTTCCTCATATTGTTGTAAACATCCTGCTGTCCTTTTCTGTGTAGGTTCTCTTCACCAAAGTGCATCAGGACAGCATTTCCCTGAAGTGAGTACTGTACATCATTCTCTTCTGTGCCATATGGGAAGCTTTTTGGTTTTTTGACTGGTTTGCTTTGCTGGAGTCGCTTAACCAGGAGCTCCATGCTTATTAAACCATGGGTAGAACAAACCAATGAGTTCTCACAAGCTGTGCTTATACAGACCCACGGTGACATTCAGACTATGACTAATTCACTGTACAGATATTGAAGCCACACCAATGTCACTTCTCCTATTTGCAAACCATTTCTAGTTGCAGGAAACCACTGAAGAAAAAACGGGTTAGTGCTTAACCCAAGTGCCTTCCTGTTGCATGGATAGAATGTGGCTGCAGTCACTTTCCTGCCTTCT
Source organism: Lathamus discolor (assembly GCF_037157495.1). Classification (NCBI taxonomy): domain Eukaryota; kingdom Metazoa; phylum Chordata; class Aves; order Psittaciformes; family Psittacidae; genus Lathamus; species Lathamus discolor. The sequence goes on from NC_088889.1 coordinate 92,232,655, forward strand.
CTGAGCACATGCCGCTGGCAAAGAGCAGAGATTTCACTGACTTGGTTATCAGCCATTGGCAGGGCTGTTGGTCAGTCTCCCTAACCCATGGAGTAGGTACACAGAGGATGACTTGCCTAAATCAGGCACTTCACTTTTAGACATTTAAATGAAAGCAAAATTAATTCTGCCTCAACTTTTTAACATACGAGAGATGGCACAGATGAACTTTTAATTGTTTGTTTGGGACTTTTTAAGGTGTGTGGTTTTTTGGTTTTGTTTTGTTTTTTTTCTCCCAGGACATCCAGTCAGAACCAACATGAGGAACAAACTGTGGCTCCAGAGTACTTCCTTCTTCCTCTTACTCCAGTACAGTAAGTTCCCAGATATCTCTCCCAGGCTGTACACCCATAGGATTTATCTTAGTGGCTTATGACAGAGGCCCTGCTGAGATTTACATGCTACTAAGTTGTCATGGGACAGCAAGCACAAGATAGCATACCAGGGGAGAAGGTTCCATGGGATAATGAGTTATGCAAGAAGCTCCATGGGCAGTAGAGAGCACACACAAGGAGCTGCACCGCTGAGCAGAGCTCACCCTGACTGCATACCACCCAAACCCCACCTTTGCCATAGGAAAAGTTCTGGTGGCCAAGACCAGGATATCCCTGGGGCTTACGGCTGCTGTTGGCAGGCCAGCCAGGGGCAGTGGAGTGAACCTCTCCTGGTCCAAGCCCCCTTGCTGAGGGCTGCATCATGCAGTCAGTGTCGTAGAATCGTAGAATCATAGAAAAGTTAGGGTTGGAAAGGACCTCAAGATCATCTAGTTCCAACCCCCCTGCCATGGGCAGGGACACCTCACACTAAACCATCCCACCCAAGGCTTCATCCAACCTGGCCTTGAACACTGCCAGGGATGGAGCACTCACAACCCCCCTGGGCAACCCATTCCAGTGCCTCACCACCCTAACAGGAAAGAATTTCCTCCTTATCTCCAATCTAAACTTCCCCTGTTTAAGTTTTAAACCATTCCCCCTTGTCCTGTCACTACAGTCCCTGACGAAGAGTCCCTCCCCAGCATCCCTATAGGCCCCCTTCAGGTACTGGAAGGCTGCTATGAGGTCTCCACGCAGCCTTCTCTTCTCCAGGCTGAACAGCCCCAACTTCCTCAGCCTGTCTTCATACGGGAGGTGCTCCAGTCCCTGATCATCCTCGTGGCCTCCTCTGGACTTGTTCCAACAGTTCCATGTCCTTTTTATGTTGAGGACCCCAGAACTGCACACAATGCTCCAGGTGAGGTCTCACAAGAGCAGAGTAGAGGGGCAGGATCACCTCCTTCGCCCTGCTGGTCACGCTCCTTTTGATGCAGCCCAGGATACGGTCGGCTTTCTGGGCTGTGAGCGCACACTGCAGCCGGCCCATGTTCATTTTCTCATCGACCAGCACCCCCAAGTCCTCCTCTGCAGGGCTGCTCTGAATCTCTTTGCCCAATCTGTAGCTGTGCCTGGGATTGCTCCGACCCATGTGTAGGACCTTGCATTTGTCATGGTTGAACTTCATAAGGTTGGCATCAGCCCACCTCACAAGTGTGTCAAGGTCCCTCTGGATGGCATCCCTTCCCTCCAGCGTATCAACCGGACCACACAGCTTGGTGTCATCGGCAGACTTGCTGAGGGTGCACTCAATCCCACTGTCCATGTCAGCGATGAAGATGTTAAACAAGACCGGTCCCAACACCGATCCCTGAGGGACACCACTCGTTACCGGTCTCCAGCCGGACATCGAGCCATTGATCACAACTCTTTGTGTGTGGCCATCCAGCCAGTTCTTTATCCACCGAGTGGTCCATCCATCAAACTGATATCTCTCCAATTTAGAGAGAAGGATGTTGTGTGGGACAGTGTCAAACGCTTTGCACAAGTCCAGGTAGATGACATCAACTGCTTTACCCTTGTCCATCAGTTCTGTAGCCCCATCATAGAAGGCCACCAAATTGGTCAGGCAGGATTTCCTCTTAGTGAAGCCATGCTGGCTGTCACCAAGCACCTTGTTGTTTTTCATGTGCCTTAGCATGCTGTCCAGGAGAAAGTGCTCCAAGATTTTACCAGGCATAGAGGTGAGACTGGCTGGTCTGTAATTTCCCGGGTCTTCCATTTTCCACTTCTTGAAAATGGGGGTTATATTTCCTTTTTTCCAGTCGTTGGGAACTTCACCTGACTGCCAGGATTTTTCAAATACGATGGCCAGTGGCTCAGCAACTTCATTCGCCAGCTCCTTCAGGACCCGCGGATGGATTCCGTCAGGTCCCACAGACTTGTGCGCGTTCAGATTTTTAAGATGGTCTCGAACCAGATCCTGTCCTACAGTGGGCCCAAGGTCTTCATTCTCACAGTCCCTGCGTCTACCTTCTAAGACCTGGGTGGTGCAGTCAGAGCCTTTGCCAGTGAAGACCGAGGCAAAGAAGTCATTCAGAACCTCAGCCTTCTCCAAATCCTGTGTAGCCAGTTCTCCCGAGAGCTTCCTCAGGGGGCCTATGTTGTCCCTAGTCTGTTTTTTGTTTGCTACGTACCTGTAGAATCCCTTCCAGTTATCCTTAACATCCCTGGCTAGGTTTAATTCTAACTGGGCCTTAGCCTTCCTAACCTGGTCCCAGCTTCCCGGACAATATCCCTGTACTCTACCCAGGCTGCCTGTCCTTGCTTCCACTTTTTATAAGCCTCTTTTTTCCTTTGAATTTTCCTCAGCAGCTCTTTATCCATCCAAGGAGGTCTCCTGGCCCTTCTGCCGCGCTTCCTTCTAGTTGGGATGCAGCACTCCTGAGCTTGTAGCAGGTGATCCTTGAATATCAACCAACAGTCTTGGGCCCCCCTGCCCTCCAGGGCTATATCCCATGGAAGCTTACTAAGCAGGCTCCTGAAGAGGCCAAAGTCTGCTCTTTTGAAGTCCAGGGCAGTGAGCTTTCTCACTGTCCTGGGGATCTCAAATTCAACCATCTTGTGATCGCTGCATCCAACACTGCCCTGGAGTACCACATTCTCATCAAGCCCTTCCCTGTTGGTGAGCACAAGGTCAAGCATGGCACCTCTCCTTGTCGGCTCCTCTATTACTCGCAGAAGGAAGTTATCTTCCACACAATCGAGGAACCTCCTGGATTGCTTGTGCCGTGCAGTGCCATCGTTCCAACAGATGTCAGGGTGGTTGAAATCCCCCATGAGAACAAGGGCCTGAGAGCGTGAGGCTTTTCCTATCTGTCTGTAGAGTGCTTCATCCACAGGTTCTCCTTGATCAGGTGGCCTGTAACAGATCCCCACAGTAATGTCTCCCACGGCTGTTTTGCCTTTAATCCTGACCCACAAACTCTCTGTAAACTGCTCACCTGTCCCCAGACAGAGTTCCATACTCTCCAGCCTATCCCTAACATAAAGGGCAACTCCCCCTCCCCGCCTGCCGGGCCTGTCTTTTCTAAAGAGCCTGTAACCTTCCATTCCAACACTCCAGTCATAGGAGCCATCCCACCATGTTTCTGTGATGCCTATTATATCATACCCCTGTAGATGTGCACACATCTCTAATTCCTCTTGTTTGTTCCCCATGCTGCGGGCGTTTGTATAGAGGCATCTGAGCCGAGCTCCAATTGAAGCCGACTCGTTGGCTGGAGCAGCCGGAATGTATGTACATTGTTCCAAGCATTTATTATAGGTGTTGGCAACTGACTGGGTGTGTTGGGATGGAATGATGCCCCCCTCCCCTGACACATGTGTGTGTGTGTCATTCCCCCCAACCCCCTTGCTGGTTCCTACTCACCAGGCAAGCTCCAGCTGACTCAGAGCTGACTTTCTGAACAGGTCATCTGGGCAGAAAAAGGCAGCCACAGCAGTGTCTGCAGGGAGCAGGCACAAGTTTAGCGTTTACAGGCTCTTCTAGGCAGGGTATTGGAAGCACTCCAAAGCAAAATTAGCAGAAAAGATGAATTCTGAGGTTTATCTTCCTGCCATACAGGATCATTGTGATGTCTGATCTCAATTTTGTGTAACGCTAGCCAGGGAATTATCCTCTACTAATTTCAGTTTGGACCAAGCTAGAGTCTTCTATTAAAAGTATTTGATTTTTGTTTCTGATGCTACCAAGGACGGACAAATCATCCTAGATCAAACTGGGTTTGGGACACTTGATTATTTCCTTCACAGTAAAAATCTGCCATCTTCTTAATTTTGTGAACAGATTCTTGCCCAAAGATACACTTGCATCTTACCAGCTACCTAAGCATAATAGCCCATGGCTATTATGGCTGATGAACATTATAGCATAGAAGAATACTAACTAGCTATTTTATGAGATTATTAATCTCATAAGCCTGGGAGCAGTCCTGATGGTAGGGGGGGACCACGTTACATGGATGTAACAACCTTGACATGTTCCCCTGGATGATGACAATTTTATTCCCATCAAAAAGGGGTGATACTTTATATGGAAGAGATGAGTAGTCACTCTAGCAGGCATGGTTTGCACCAGCACCTCCTACAGGCCTTTCCTCACTAGCATAGTAGCAGTGTCTCTTGTCAGCCCAAGATGCTGTCAGGAGAAGACTCACCAATGCAGACATTTCTCAGCATGCCGCTGTCTGCTCTGCCATGAAATCCAGGGAGATAACTTAAGTGTGTTATGCACAGAACAGCAGTGCTGTTGTACAGTACACTTCAGATACTGATACATGAGCAGAGCTCCTGCAGAACAATTAGAAGAGCATAAAAACTGCTTTGTGAACACTTTCAAATTAGCTCATTTTCTTAATGACCAGCATAAATCCTACCATTTCCTCTCAAGTTCTCTTTAGAAGTCTGTTTCAGTTTCCATGGTTAATACATTGTGCCTGTCATTTTACTATCAGAATGATTTATGGAAGTTCTAGTAACTACAAATTTACAATTTTTTTTTTTTTTTTTATTTTTTTCAAAATTCCATTAAAAGTGTATTCCGAGCCCCTGGAGCTGGACATGAAAAGTAATGATGCTGCAGATAGCGAGCTATAGAAAAATAGTACGCAGAGAGCGTGGTAAAGAAAGAATTATTAAAGTACTACTTTTAAAGATGTGCAAAATGCCCTGTCCATGCCATAAATGAAACCAGCAAAGAACAGACCTCGATTTAGGAAATGGTATCATTAAATTTGTTTCAATATGCTGCTGTTTGTTATGGAGTAGTCATGTGTCGTGCTGCATAAGCCAGGGCTCTTGCAGAAATAGTATGTGACTCTGCTATAGTGACTATAAAAGAGGGAACATAGATAATTTTGGCAACAATCTGAGCAGCTCCTGCACGCTGATATGCCATTTGTTGCCACTGCATTTTTAATAGATTCTTGTTTGACACTTATCTTGCTGTCAGTGACTTGCCTCCCTATAGAGGTGAATACACCGTGCACTCTAAGACTGGAGACTTCTGGGGGGGCTATCTCAGAGTCTGTTACCTTCAGATTTAGTGGGAGCCCTGAGGACTCTGTGTATTGATATAAAGTTCTGCTTGCTTCACCATGGAAGTTGATATTGTGTTTTCTCTTTCCCAACCTACAGCTACATGTTGTGAAAACCTCACTTGTTTTGTGGACTATGTACAGACGCTGTCCTGTGTCCTGAGGAATGACTTGGGTGCCAGTTCATATAACCTCACTGCAACATGGTGCGTCTCAGTAGGATGAGTAAAGTGAAGTTAGCAGGAACTTCTAACATGACCATAGCACAGCAGTGTCCTTCTGACCCCTTTGTTAGGTAGAATCTTGTTCTTGCTGCCATGCTGGTTTTTACTTGGTACTTCACACTAAAGTTATCAGCTGGCATCTCCCTTGGCAAAGGATCCCTGGTTCCTGTGTCCACTGACTACTCTTCTTGCCACTGACTGCTACACTGCCTCTGGTTTCTTTGGCACTGTTTTCTCTCCTGCCCTGAGAATATCTTGCCTTTTGCTGCTGCTAACAATGGACTTTCACTCCTGTGTGCTGGAAGGGCTCCTGCAGTTTGTTCAAGCCTCATGTGGCTGCTGCTCTGCCCCAGCAAGGAAGTAGGTGCAGTCCTGAGCTGTGTAGCCCTAGTCAGCACCTTTCCTTTCCACAAACACTTTCCTACTGCTCTCAAAGATCTTAAGCTGAACAAAGAGAGCGGCAGGGGGAGGGACAGACAACAGATGGACACAAAAACTGTCAAAGTTCAAAGATACATTTTATTTGAACATGTTGCTTTTATTTTCTCATAATTTCCGTGCCTGGTGCTTTAGTCAAACTACAGCATGTGGCAGATTTGGACTTGTTTGGGTTTTTTGGTGGTTTTTAGGGTTTCCGAGGAAGTTCCAGAAAACACTGTGGCTGCCTGCAGTCTCCTGCAATTGTCCAGGAACACCAGTCACACAGAGTACATGTGCACTGTGGATATGACTGAACTGCTGGCAGATATCAAAGTCCAGGTGGATGTTACAGAGACAGCTGCTAAGCAGCGCGTGATGTCCAATGGCTTTTATATGTCTGAGAACAGTAAGTAGAAAAATGGTGGATTTCATAAATACTGTCTGACCTTTTACCTGTCTCCTAGATAGTCTGGGCAAGGAGCAAGCATGACAGGCAGTGCTGGGGGCCTGTGTTTGGTGTGCACTCATCTACACACCACTGTGCTCTTATTGTAAACTACAGAAACATTTACGCTTGAGGCTGAGCTTAGGGCTGGCTTGGTCCCAGCCTTTTTGTGTGGAAATTTCTTTTCCCCATGAAGCAAGAGTGATAAATTTCTACCTTAGACCAGTCTCATATGTAGACTATGCAGGTGTTTGTTCTTGGCTAGAACCTGAAGGCCAAGAGGAACTGCTTTAGTTGCAAATGCCACAAATGTCCTCACAGGAGTCCCAAAAAGGCTCTTGCAGTGGATACCTGAACCAGCATGACATTGTGGGTGGCACAAGGTGTCCCAGACATAATGGATGTGCCACTCCTTTCTGGGGCAACTCCAAAACATCTCTTCTGCATGACAGGAGATATGGATACAGCCATTTGGTTGACTTGGTGGAATGCTGGTGTGTTCCATGTTGTGCAGCAAACTGTGACGAGAAGGGGTGGTTAGCCAGGCAGACAGGAGCTGTGTGGCCATGTGAAAAAGGATTTATCTAGTTGGATTCTTCTCAAATTAAACTTTATTTGAGAAGTGTCATCTCTTTAAAAAATACCATAACATTTCAGAAAGCCTCTTGTCTCCATTGACAGACTATTTTGGTGCTTTGCATGTCTCCTGGATGTCCCCATACAAAGGCATCATAGCTTAGTGATGGACCCTGTAGACCTAGGGCTGGAGTTTGTGCATTACTGCTTTTCGATATGAAAACAGCCTGCAGGGGATACAGAAGCTTGTCTTTTAGGCACTTATGACACAGGGATTTGCACTGGGTTTATGCAGTGTCCACTCTCGTCAGCTTTTCCTGATGTCTCTGTTACACTGAGGGATATTTCCCTAACTGTGCAAGTGACTATGACTACACAGAATCCTCCTATGCCATGAGAAGAACAAGGTGCTATACTCTATGTTTGCCAGCTGGTATTAGCCCCTTGTGCTATCTTCTCCTGTTCCTTAGGTGATGAGGAGGTTCAGAGACAGGCAGAAGGCATGTTTAGAGAGACATGCTGAGGTGTGGGGTTCCGTGCATGGCGGCCCAGCCTGAGAGGCAGCAGTGCTGTTGATGTTGTCCTGGGAGGGGGGCCCCACCCTGCCAGGGGACTTTTGTTCGCTCTGCACTGCTGATATTACGCTGGGCCACCTCTTGTCTGCAGTAATGTTGGGAAGGGTAACACCATCCTGTCTTTCAGTCAAACCACAGCCTCCATTCAATCTGACTGCTGTGTTCTCAGAGGGTTACAATATTTCTTGGGAAACCATCTACCAGAACTTTCCTTTCTACTTTTTGAATGAGGAGCTGGAATATCAGCTGCGTTACAAGAGAAGGACCGACACCTGGGAGGTGAGATGTCAGTTTACCATCAAGTAGGATGTAGTAGCAAAGAGGGGGCCCTCACAACCAGGACAAGAGCACTGGTGGGGAGGAGGGTTTTCCTGGTTTGGAAAAGGCATCTCTTTGCTTGCCGGGACTGAAAACAGGTAAAACTGAAAAAAGAATTGAGAAACTGTTTCAGAAGTACTAGGTCCTGTGGGGAAGGCTGACAGTTCATTTACTTCTCATGCTGTCCTGCATGGAAGGATCCCTGAGGGCCCCATGCAGCTGCTGCCCAACCAGAGCACAGCCTTGCAGAAACAACATGAGAGCAGAGGAAATGACTTTGCAGGGCTCCTCACTGGGCAGCAGTGAGGGTAACGTAGGAGCAGTCACTCCAGCCCTGAGTATTTGGTGTTTCATCATTCACAGACTTGGAAGACTAAAGCTGTTCATGAAGATAAAAGGACACTGGTAATTCTGCCATGGGAACTCCAGGCAAACACTGAGTACGAGTTCCAAGTGAGAGCCAGACCCCGAGAAGGCACTAGTTATCATGGATTTTGGAGTGAATGGAGTCGTCCGCTGATGTTGACAACTGGCCCTGCCGGTACATAAAACCAGCTCTCCTTGCCCTTCCAGCCCAATGGCAGAGAATACTTCCAGAACTCTAATCAAATCTAATTAATTAGAACAAATAGTCTAGTAAAGACAGGCATATTTGGTTTGCTTAGTGAGTACGTAAACCCCAGGGCTAGGCTGATATGTGCTGCCTATACTGACCTTCTTACTGTCCTTCAAAGCCTAGTCCCTAAGAGAAAGTCTGGGGTAGAAGCTGAGAGTGTCTCCTCACTGTCTCTTGCTTTTTGACCAGGTTAAAAATGCAAGGTGAGCCTGAATGATCCTGTCTCTTTCTCTAGCAGTGACACAGACAGCAGACATGGGATGGCTGCTGCTGTTGGGTGGTGTCGTGGCAATCACTGCCTCAATCACAACCTTTCTGGCCAAACAGCAGAGGTAAGAATGCTTCAGGAAGCTGGAGTAAATACTACAATTCTGTTGCTACAGATGGATTATTCGCATGCAGCCTTCTTTGCATCTTGTGTATCCATGCACAGACAGCAAAGTATGGTCTCCAGCTGATGTACTGCCAAGAGCACCTTGCTTTTCTCTGGGACTCTGCTGCCATTCAGCTGGCTGGGACAAGACAACGATACATGGGGATGAGAAGGGGCTACCCAGCCTCCTGGGCTGTTCTCCTGGTCCTGTCTGTGCTCTGCATTTGCCAGACGGGAGCAATAGCCATGGCTGGCCTGGCCCTTTGCAGAGCTGACACAGGCTGCTCAGTGCTGGCTGAAGGCTCCCTACTTTTTGGAGGGTCAGGTGCCATTGCAGAGGGATGGAGTGCCTGCAGCACAGCGGGAATGGTGCTGGGCTGCTGCATGACAGGGCTGGCACAGCCCCTGTACACAGAAGAGCACAGGGCAGAGTTCTGGCCTGCAGGTGCAGACCAGCGGCAGCCTGAGGGGAAAATGCATTTCCAGCAGCTTGTGCCTTTCCAGGAAGGAAAGAAAAACCTCTTTCCTTAGCGTGAATATTGTGTGCTCAAGTCTTGAGGGCTGAGGCCCACCTCCTGTGAGGCTCACAGGAAAGGCCATTAGATAGCTCTCATAGCACAAGACATCCTTGGATCCTCAGCCACCTGCTAACTTGTGAGGCCAGTGAGGCTGGGCAGGTGACTGGGGCTGCCTGAATCATACCTGGAAATGCCTTGATTTGCATCTGTAATGTGTACTTAACCACAAAGCCTTTCTCTTTTGTCTTCCAGATTATGGAAGAAGATAGCTTGCATCCCAGACCCTGCTCCCTTTTTCAAACCCCTTTACCTGGTGCATAATGGAGATTTCAAGGTATTAATGGGCTACGAGAAAATGGAGCACATGACAAAATTAAACTAAAAATCGCATTATGCTGTCCTGGGCAAGGGGTTCTTATTAGGGCAGTGAGAGGTGGAATCTATCTCAAGGGAATACCACACAGCTCCAGATATAAGGACTAGCACTCCAGTGTTTACTCTGTGCCCTGAAGGCCTTTATGTCACATCCGTGCTGCTTATTCCCTGTAGGTTTCAGTGGGTGAGCGGAGCTCATATATAATCTGTGAAGCCTGGAAGCCTGAAGGGTGTGGACAAAGGGATACCAGGACAGTAACTGGGATTTTTCAAAAGCTCCAGTCCCATCCTGCATCAAGGTCATGGAGCAGGCTTCACTGTAGGGCCATCTCTTACTCCAGCCTCTGCACATGACATGAGCACAACACCAAGACTTGTAGTTCCCGCTGAGGAGTCACTGATACGGACAGTAGTTCTGCATATCAACCTGGAAAAATGGCTGGAGCTCTGTGGGCAGATAGCTGCTGTGTGATAGTACAGTGCAGCTGCCTCCCTGTACAGGAAGTGTCTTTGAGTAGCCTTGCCTAGCCTTCCCAAATTCTCTTCCTATTCAACAACAGCCAAACTTGCTCATGTGGCAAAATGGTTTGCAAAGACTGCAGAGTTTGCTGGAGTTCTTAGGCTACAAAACTAAAACCACTGAGCATCCATAAATAATGGTTGTATTAAGCTGAACAGCAGCTCACAATGCCATTTATGAAACTGTAAACTCCTGGCATGTCAGTGCAGACTTCACTGCCTCTTTCTGGACAAGTTCCTGTTGCTACAGCAGCACTGACCTGAGACACTTCACTGTCTGCTTTTTATTTCTGCTTTTTCTTAGACCCTCTGGGAAAGGGACACCAGCTGAGCCCTTATGATCTTCATGTACTTTCCCACTGCTGCATGGCTGATGTTTGCAGTTAGGTTAAGCAAGTAGTCTTGGAGGGTTGCCATCCAACCCGAAGTTGGCAGCGACTGCCTCCCTTCCTTCCTGCCTTCCTCTTTCAGCCTTATTATGGCTTCCCATATCTTCTCCAGAGGGGTACTTGCATTCTCTTGTGAGGCAAGTGGCACTGGTTGCTCTTGGGGAAATGAGCCAAGACCAGGTGGGCTCTGTGGGAATTCCTGAGTGTCACAGGCTATCTAGTGCTCGCAATAGATGTGGAAGCACCCTGCATGTCAAGAGCCACGCTCCTCTCGGGTTGAAGCCGTATGGGATTCTCTGTTCTGTGGGAACTACATTCTTGCTAATTGTGCTGTTCAGTGCTGCTGAGAAGGGAATGAGCTTCAGTTGCTGAAGCTGAGTTACTTCTTAATAAATGTGCAGATGAAAGCAGTACAGCATCTTGTGCTGCTGTCCCCACAGCCACAGCACAAGATGCACAGGCAGGGGCTGTCAGAGGATGTGGTGACATCACTGGTACATGAACAGACTCATCCCTTTCAGCTGGCAAGAAACCAGCTGATGCAGGGCTTGTTCGACTGCACCCTGCCTGCCCCAGAGCAACTGGTTAGGTTATGCCTGTGAATAATGATCAGCAAATTACAATACTGATGCTCTGCAGACAAGAGTCCTGGACTGGGTAGGAAGCAGTGAAAATGTTATAGGAAAAGTTAAGACCTAAAAAGAGAAGGGAAAGCAGAGAAACATTGTTTGCTCTTGTGTGTACACAAGATCATGTTGGGCAGGAACTTTACAAAGGGATTTCCTGCTATTTCTTCAAATAGCCTTTTGCACCTCAGATGCCTTTCTGACCATTACAGTTTTAATAATAAGGTCTTCATAGTTTAGGTTAAAAAGAAATTAAAATAGACTTGGTGCTTCCTACTGTAATGAAGACTTTTCCATGCTCTGTCTCAGAGGGTAATAGGCTGTGTGAAGATGTTCTCTTCCCAAATTCTTTGCTCATGTCTAGTTACTCTGAGTGCAACTTTTGCAGGAGGCTGATAGGATTAAGGCAGTCTGGCAGCTGTGGCAACACACAGCTCTCATGCAGCTCTCTGGCAGAAGCCTTCACAGTGTTTATGAAGCCCAGTGTTGTCACCAACATTATACAGGGCACCAGGCTACCATCTGTGGGCTTATGACTGAATGCCTCTAAGTCAGAATCCTGCCTAGATGTTTTACCCTACTGCTGTTGTGTTGTTGCAATAGTAAGAAACTGACCCAAGACATGACAGTCTTGTTTGGAAACATCCTGAACACTAGCCTTCGGGCAACCATCCTAGGAGAAGGACAACTCTAACTTCAAACCCGGGCAGATGAAGCTCATTTAGCTCTGTAAGGCGTTCCATCTAAGAGAAGGACACTCTAACCAAACCTACAACCTGAGGACTTTGCTGTCACCGTCCAAGCTCTCTAGGCCCTGGCAGATAAACCTCAGGTGTAAAGGGTGGGGCCAGTTCCGCGCATGCTGTGCCTCACCTAAAAAATCCACTGTGCAGGCCTGAAGGCTTTAACCACACTTGCAAAGCCCTGTAGCAACAGACGACGGATGAAACGGCAGGTGATAAGGTGCACTGGAAACCGCAGACTCAACTGTGCATGCATGCGGTTCAGGACATTGGTTGCTTGAGATTGACCCAGGAGATGATAGTCATGTTCGGAAACATCCTGTGTGACCAAGCAGCCTTTTCCAACTGGATTTGCCTATCTCACATTGCCCTTTTAATCCTCATCATGCTTGTAGTAAGTGTGAGTAAAGCCCTTCCCAAATCTTTGTTCATGAAGCCAAGCCATCAGTCAATGACAGGGCAGAAGGTGGTGCACTTAGGTGGGCCTTTACACAGCTCAGCCATTAGGTAAGTCTCAGACAGGGAGCAGAACCAAGTCTTGAGTCTGGGGTGAGCCCAGCCTCTGGACTGCAGAATCCTCTAGTGGGACTGGCATTTATTAGTGGCACACGCCTAAAGCTTGTTGCGATCTTAGTGTCTGATTCAATGACTTCTAAAAGAACAGAAACTTTTACTTTGTTCTTAGATCAGAGAAACCCAGAGGTGCCTTTGTTCACACATGTGACTGAATGCAAGGGGCTTGTGACCTAGAGGTAATACAGGGCAGAATATAATACTAATGGTGATACAGAAGGGTAAGAGCCAGTGTGCGGCACTCCCTAATCATCTCAGTAAGAGTAATCTGCAAAGGCAGTGGTTACAGCTCTTTGAGGTCTCCATTCCCTGCCTATTCCTGCTTCCTTCTTGTCACTGTGGGAGAAAAGGCTGGTCTGGGGCATGGTTGCAGACAGAAGATTGGGAGGAGCCTTGCCTTGACCACCTTCCCAGGGAACTCGGGTGGGGGAAGTGACAAAGCAGGGCTGTGTTGTAGGGTGCCAGTGCAGCACACCTGGCAGGAAGCTGACCATCCCTCCTGAGAGAAGCAGTGTCCAGGACAAGAGGGCAGAGGAGACGTGGTGGCTTGGGACCGCTGGCTGATGCACAAAGGAATGCTGCCATGGGCAGTGGCATTCTTTGCAGCATGGAGAAAACTGCAAAGCCACATAAACTTCTCAGAGCTAATCATTGTCAATCAGTTGAGTCAATTCACCTGCAGCTGCTGCGTGTGGTGACATCAGCATCTCATACCCTGCTCGCTTTGAGGAGTCAGGGATTTTTAGAGTTTGACTTTGCCTCTAAAGATGTAAGAATTTTGATAGTTTCTGTAGAACCTCAAACCTGATGACACTAACCTCTCTCCTCCCTCTCTCTTTCCCTCTGTGTCCCTTTGTGCAGAAGTGGGTTGGTGCACCCCATTCAAAAATCACTTTTGATTTCTTTGAATGGGGGATAGGCCTTCCAGAAGTCCTAGAAGTTTACACCATGTGTAATTCCAACAGCACCTCATGGGAGGAGCTGCACGAGATGAGAAGAGATCTGCCTTGCAAGCCCTGTGTGTCGTGCCTGACTGCCCCAGGTCAGGATGGCCAGTCCCTTCTCTCTAGTGGGACTCAGGACCAGTCATACGGGCATTTGTTCATTGATACTGTGACTGTGGCTGATGAATTCACGCCTTGTAATTGCCAATGCAACTGTAACCGTGTGTACAGGGGACATGAGCATACCAGGGAGGAGGATAGTGCTGGAGAAACTGGTTACCCCAAGGTTAAAGTTGATGATGAAGACAGAAAGATACCCAGTGACTTGCCTCTGGCTGACCTGAGCACTCAAGACAAAATACTTGCTTCAGGCTCTGTGTCTACAGACCGCCTGCGGAGTACAAATGTCCCAGCCCACCAGCAAGTAGAAAGGGCTTTGGAAGGAAGGATGGGGAGCATCCTAGGAGTCCTTTGCTTGCAGCCTAATCAGTGGGATTTGGAAAATCCAGGTTCTCTCCCTTCCCCTGATGGTGAAAGTGTTTCCTACAGTGAAGGTTCCTGTGACTCCTTCCCTCACATTGCAAGGCCTGGTGACAGTTACCCTGCGATCTGCATAGATTTGGACACTATTGACAGTGGCTTTGTGGACTCAGACTGTGGGAGTCCGGTTGACTGTGAATTTGAACAAAACCGTCAGACCAACTGTGGGTCCATCCCTCTTGAGCAGGAGGGGGAGGATTTTCCACGGAGCTACGTCAAGCAGTGGGTCTCCTGTCGCTCTGACAGCCCTGTCAGTGGAGCACAGACAAACTAAGGACTTGATGTTGCCTTGTAACAAGAGTGTTCAGCCTTTCCCATACTGTGCCAGGAGCAAAGCGTTAGAAAAATTCATAAGAGAAGCAAAATTTACTTCGTGTAAGCTGGATTGCGTACTGCTGAAAACTGTTAGGTGCATAGAAATACATCTGCCTATTTCTACTGCCCCGTATTCTGTTCATGCCTCACACTCAACATTATTGATTTTATTATTTTTATCCCCCCACCCTCAGCCCCCTTTATAATGGCAGAAAAAGAACTGTACCTTGAAAATTACCCCTTGGCTTATGTATATGTGCAATTGTTTTTGACAGTGACCTTATAAAGAGTAAAACAAAACTTCAAATTACTTTCCTTGGTATTATCACATGACTTGAGAGTTTGGATGCAGATGGAATCTTAGAAGCATAACCCATGCCAAGCATGTTTGTTACATTAAAGTTCCCCTACCCTTTCCCAACAACACACATGGTATTACTTTTGCTACTAACATCTTTGGCTCTTTGAACCCAGCTATAATCATTAGTTAAATATGGAGGGTCGCAGCCCTGACCATACGTTGTGATCAAACCCAGTTGTCATATGATCATCACAGAAGTCTGTGGCCAAGAGAGCAAACACAACTCAGGCTCCAGAAACACTTTGCCTTTCCAGGTGGAGTCTGCTAATGAAAAGTCTTCAAAACATATAATTCCAGGTGAACTCTTGCTATGGTGCTCTTCTGCTGCAGCAGCATCTCTCCTAGTATTTTCCAAGCACATTAACTGAAACATTGAGCAGCTTTTAGAGCTATGCAGAAATTCCAGAAGTGTTGTACTACCTGCACGTGCCTGCAGCTCCATCTGCTGCCTTGGACCTGGTCTGCTGCAGTCAACAGGTCAGTAGCCCAGATTTTGAGCAATCTCTGCTGTCTAATAAAGCCAATCATGAAATTGTTATTTGCACTGTAACTGTAAATATATTTCTGCCTGACATCTCTGTATATCTGTTTTGTCTAAGATAATTGTCTTTAAAAGTCACTGTAATAGTGATGCTGAATGAACCTTCTGTAGGCATAGTGCTCCTGACCCATGGGCTGCTTGGGTCCAGAAGATCTCATACTGAGAGAAACTTTGTGGTGAATGATGTGTTGCCAGCGCAGTAATAATCTGTTGTTGCTGTGATACCAATAAACTCTCCCCCATCTGTCACCCAAGACTTTAGCCAACCCCACAGCTCCCGAAACAAGAGGGAGCACTGTAATGAAGAGAAGCTCTTCCTTTCACAGGTGAGTGCTGGGGGAGTTTTTCTATGCATCCACGTCCCTGGTTTGATTATACAACATAGTAGGACCATGGCTGTTGTTATTTTGAACCTACTGGGCTTAGCTTTGCCCATATTGTTGTTACTCCCTCAATATACCCCGAGCTTAGGGGCTTCCTGGGCACTGCTCCAAGATAGTGGGGCTATTTTTGGTTCCTTCTCTCCTTATTTTCCATTTTTCTTGTGGGAAGGTATTGTCTTAGCATGTTTATGTGTCCTTCCTGCTGCACTGCAAGTACCCTGCATGCCCTTCACGAGGCAGCAGAGGACTGAGCCGACTCCACTTCCTAACTGATGAGCTGATCCTGCCATGCACTGTCTTACAAGGTCTGCTCACGCTGTGCTTACGTCTATGCAAATGTGTAGTGAGCAGAAGCATCTCTGATGGTCTGTAGCACAGTCTTCTGCTGCTCATCTTGCAGTTTGCATCTCAGAAACTACATTGTGGTAACTGACCCCAGGCTGCTTAAGGGAAGAGGGGACAGTTGCCTAGCTTTCCTTGGGCCCCTTAATTCTGTGTGCTCCTTGTTTCTGTGAGTATCGTTGGCCCCAGAACTGCTGAAGGAGCTGTTTCTGTTACTGCAACACTATCTAGCTGCACATCTGGTAGCTTGTGGTGGTTTGGTGCTACCTTGGCCTAGAAGTTTCCTCTGGTCACCCTAGAAGGCAGACTTCATGGGCAGAGAAGAACTCGCTTTGATACATGGTATAAGGATACTAAAGTAAGGGAGACTGTTCCCTTTGAAGCACTTGTGACAATTAAGCTTTTGACCAATGAGTTGATGACATTGTGGATGTGGAGGGGTTGGAGGTGGGCTTTTTTCCCCGTGGCTTCTAGCCACAAACTGCACATGTCCCTGACCCAGCAGTATCTGATTTGGAAAGACTGTTTCTGCAGGAATGCTAGGGTCATTGGTGGCAGTGCAAGCCCATGGTTGTGGGTTCTGGGGAGGCCTCCTGGGCTCTCAAACAAGCTGTCTCTAAAAGGTCTCATTCCACCCTTCTGTGTCCTCAGAAACATGCAGTGGCAGATTCCTGAACAGCAGCATGAAGCACAGAGTGATGACAATCGTGTTGTAAGAGCAGTTGCTGTTTTGCTGCTTGGCCCAGCAGGCTTGCTTAAAACAACAGTTGCAATACGCAGCCTGCAGCTGAATCTGTTCAGCCGCTCCTGCCATGCTCAGGTAACCAGGTGATTTAACCTAAGCCTTGCAGAGGTGAGGTTGGTCATGCACTGAGCAGTGGGGTGAGGTAACAAGAAGATGCCAGCAGCACCACCCATGTAGATAAAGCCTTTAGGTGGCTGTGCTCTTCTGCGCTTTGCTCAGTATTCACAACAATCAGGGACAGGAGTTCAGTTAATGGCCTGGGTTGGGTGGCATTTGGGGCATGGGGGAAGTATGAAAAAAGGCAACTGCAGAGAGCTGTGATGTTCATGTTCCATATACTGCTCTGTAGTTTAGAATAGTAACATGAAAGGAAACGGAGGAAGAGCATTTTGCTTTGGCATTTGAACCAAACTGCTGCTGAACTCCTGTAAAGATCTTTTCCTGTCTGACCTGTAGGCAAAATATTGTAAAAGATGTGAGTCTTACACGGCCATTGCATCTTTCTGGCGACCTGCAGCAGTAGGCAGGGAGGATACAGTTTGTCTCTACAGGAGACAAGATGTCCTTTTCTGTAGCAGGTTGAGCTGCAAGCATCTGGGCAGTTCTGAGGCAGCAGTTTTTACTTGCTTACATGATGCTCTGAAGGCTGCTTGCATGTTAGGGGCTTTCAATTTCTGCTCCTGTTCAGGCCTGTTGTAACAATAAAAAGTGTAATATACATTTAGATGGGTAACCATGAGGCCTCATGGTAGTTGGCAGGAGTCTTACTGGAGGCGGAATGCCGAAAAGCGGGTACTGGGAGAAGCACCCTAACTCAACCTGTAGTACCTATTTGGAAGTGTCTGTCCTCATTTCTGCGCAGCCCCTGCCTTCCTCTCTTGGCTGTTAAAACTAATACTGGCAGCCTGTTATTCAGTCTGTGTTTTGCCTGCTTCTCCCATCCCCTTCTCCGGCACATGTACATAACAGACTTCATAGATCCTGACTGTAATACAACCACTGCAGCATTACAGCAGGGTATAGAAAGATCTGTTCCTTATACACTCTAGGATTTGGACATGGAAGTACTGCAATGCTTGTTTGCCTTTGGCCCTTCAAGCACAGTGCAGCAACAGGCTGTGGAAGAAGCACAGGACAGGGCAGCTCAGGAGTGCCTCAGGTGTCTGAGCGTAGTTGTGCAGAGGCCTTGGATGGGAGTAGTCTTGCCCCGTATCTGGACAGGGCTAGGAAATGGTTTAGGGTCACTAAAGAGCTCTTCTGTTGGCCTTCTATTATATAAATGTTGCAAGCAGGTACTTTTATATTCAGCAAATTACTTGGCCTTTTAAATGTTAACCCTTTAGCAGAAATTCCTCAGTTTCTCCATCACAAATGAGTAACTGCAGATGCAGCTACTTTAACTCAATCTGATAATCTGAGCAGGTTTTCATTGGTTCTTGAGATTATCTTCAAAATCAGGCACAGCAACTTCTGCTTTATTATGCCATTGCTGCTACTGCTCATCACCAAACCACATAGCCAAAGCTGCCAAGGGGCAGAAGCAGTGTGAAAAGTGAAGTTTCCTTTGAGCTGGTAAGACAGTTTAATGTATTTCTGTGCTATGCATGCCTCTAAATAATCATAGGATACATCTACTAAGCTAAGATATTGCAAAATGGTTTCTTTACCTAACTCTGGAATTCTGTATTGTCTCTTGCACTGGGAACCTAGAGAAATAAAATTAACAAGAGGGCCCCTGCACTTTTGTTCTGCAAGTTTGCTGAGCACAAATCCAACTATTGCAGTAACTCTGCTATGGGTTGTACCAGAAAGAAGAATCATCTTGAATAAATGATTTTTATGTTGTCCTCTCTGACTGAAATAGATGAATGCAAAGGAATCCAGCCAAAATAGCCCTTGGCATTTGAGACTTTACAGACAAAAATATGCTTTTTAAATGTACGTATGCATATGTGTGCGTATGAATATTGCTTTACTGCAGTAGTTATGATTTGTAGCAGCCTCTAGGATGCAAGTCTGCCCAATCTAAAAGCACATAGCTGTTTCTGAGCATCAGATTGTGGGAAAATGGCTCTCCAAAGATGAAGGGAGAAAAAGATTGGTGTTACGGGGCTCTCTCTTACCATCTCTGCAAACGAGGAAATCATACTACTTTTCCTTATTCTCCAGCAGTTCACATGCCCATCATGTGAGTCTGTTATGTGCACTTGATGTGGTTCTGTCAGACATGTGCTTAGAGGCCAAGGTATTCAGGAGGCAGATAATTTGTCATTGTATTCTTCTTAAAGAGCCTATGAAATATTTTCCTGCAAGCAGGGATGAGTGAAAGAGTGCCCTTGATGAACAATCACTCTTGGTAGCACAATGGATCACTCTGGAGAATGTGCACTTGGGGCTAACCTTAGTGGGTGGAGGGATGTGCCTGTCGGTAGACACACTTTTGCCTGTTGCTGTTTTACTTCATGGGTGCAAGTCAGACCACACAAATGAGCTGTAACAAGAAAAATTGCACTGACAAAAGTATCTACTCTCTACAAAAGTTGATGGCAGATGTGAGATAGAACCTAGCAGTCCTGTCTGGCTGCTGTGTGCTGGTATATCATTACATGTATCAAAGGGTACCTGAGCATGTTGAAGAATCTTACGCACACATCTCTACATGAAGTCCTTGCTTTTGCATGACACTTCAATTTCATGTTTTATCAGGCGTTTGTAAAGCTGATCTTGTCTTGTAGTCGTCTGATGGTCGGAGATGCATGGGTCCGTCACTTTGAACTCATTGTGTTCTCTACACAATTCTACACATCAAATGTAAGCTTCTTGTCCCCACTTTCAAAGTCATTGACAGTTTCTCCTTGTCCTCTTGTCATCTCCTACTTCCATATCAGGAGCTCAACCCTTCCTATGATCATCAAATCAACTCCTCCATCCTCCATGCTACTGCTTACACACTGAAGGTGCTGTCTACAATTCTCTCAGGCTACCTCAACCTCATTCGTAAGTCTCTCCTTAGCAATTCAGCAAAGCAGAGCTTTAAACCCCAGGCGATACCTAGGCTACCCACATGCTGAGACTGCCATCACCTTCTTGTATTACTTCACCCTCCCAGTGGTATCTGTCAAATAATTTATTCTACCCTATAAGTTCTTAAAGGCAAAGTTCATATTTTTATTGTGTGTTCTACTGGACCACTAACATTGGGGTTAGCCAGAACTTCGATTATGGTTGTCTGGAAATACAATCAAACACAGCAATAACATTTGATCTCCTGTCCTGTTGATAAGCAGTTGAGAGCATTTGGAAAATCTGTGTTGTACAGATTTTGGTTAAAATTACTTGAAATCACTTTTGGGAAATGGGGACAGCTGATGGAACCATAAGTGGGGAGGCGAAAGGCATGGCTGCAAGGCCTCATGTCCTGGAGCAGGTAGCAGGCAGAACAACTCTGCCCTGGAAACATGCAGAAAGAATGGAAACACCATTGCAACCAGCTTGAGACCACCTGGGAACTCGGAGTCACCAGTCAGCTTCTGGTACTGAGCCAGTCTTGCACTCGTGGCTGCATAGCTGGAGTATCATTTCAGGGCTCTCTCCCAGGTCTCTGCAGAGTGAAGGTGATTCTTCTCCCTTCCTCTCCCACATCTACATTTTTCACAGGGCTTTTCTGCCTTCCCCCACAGCTCAGCAGTGTTGCAGAAACTGGGCATTAGAACAAAAAATAGCATCAGGCAATCTTGGCTAGGAAGACAATTTGTCTTCCAGTCCCCAGGTGCTGCAGTTGTGCCCTTGCTGCAGCATCTGAGCTGAGGATTTAACTAAGATCTCTAGCAAAGATTTATAGACAACAGGTCTTGGGCCGTATCTGAAAGCAAAAGGTTCCAGCAATAAAGGTACTTCCCCTTTATCCAAATTAGAATCATAGAATAGTTAGGGTTGGAAAGGACCTCAAGATCATCTAGTTCCAACCCCCCTGCCATGGGCAGGGACACCTCACACTAAACCATCCCACACAAGGTTTCATCCAACCTGGCCTCGAAATTCTGCATTTTGTTTCAGTTTAGCTGTATCTACCTTCCGTATCCAACTATTGGATTCTTTCCATCTCGAGGAGATTGAAAGGAAAAACCAAACTCACCCAAACAAGAACACCACCAAAAAAACAACTCCAGAACTTTTCTCATACCCAAAATCTTTTTCCCATGAAAGGTACTTGTGGCCAGTGTGAAGTTACAACTCAGCCTTTCCTTTGGTTAAGTTAAAGATATTTTAGCTCTTCATTTCTGAGGAAAGTTACCCAGGATTCAATCATTCTTACAGCCTTTTCCACAACTTTTTTCATCTTTTAAGCAACTTTTTGTCAGAAGTGTGGATCCCAACAGAAGGGATGAACTGATAATGCTGTTACGAATGCTGTGTGTACCTGTGGTAATATTTCTGTTAATTGATCTGCATCCACAGGCTGTGTGTTGGCCCCTCTAACGGCATGGAAGTACTGCAGGAGCTTTTTCAGTTGGTTATGTGCTATTTCCCAAAATAATGTTCTGATAAAGCCTTTCAGAATTCAATGTTCCACGACCTATTTATGACACATTCATGACTAACACAAAAAACTTGAATTTAAACATGCTCTATTTGTTTCCAGGTAATTTAGAGAGCCAGGAAACGTCCAGCATGTTTCAAACATTGCAGAACTGAATAAAATACTTCTGTAGGGGAGAGCAGATATGAAATTAGCAGCAATTACCTGGAAATTGTCTGTCCTGGTTTAGTTGTCTTGACTTAGATTTATTTGTTTGTGTGCCTGAACAAGTTCTTGTAAGCACACATACAATTCTATTTAATGCAGCTCTCTCTATTTCATATTTAGTCAGTCTTAATGTGTTTATCACAGGGATCATACACAACCCTGATTAGAATGATAAGCAGGAGAGCCTTCATGCCTCCCAGCCTCCCTCAGCTAAAATCAGCTAATGGTGATGCTTCCTCTCAACAACCCCCACTCTGAAGAAGGTCTGCAGCAAAACAGGATATTTATGAAAAACCCATGAATGAAGAGGTGCTGAAGTGGAAGCCAGCAAGATTCTGAAACACTGTGATTATTTTACTATTAATTCAGAAAAGGACACTATAAGCAGGCATAATTACAGGAAATAAGTTGATATGTGGATGCTGCTGTCTAGCTCTGTGAAATCTGGAACTGAAAGTATTTCCTGCTACTGTAGCCACCAGATCTTAATTTAATCTCTTCAGTAAAGCAGTCCTAGTGATTAAAATACTGCAGTCCTTGATAAGTGTAGGCTCTTTCTCACTCAAACCTATTCTAGACTACTTCAAACCCTTTGTTGGTTAAAAACTACAATCTTATTCTATAGCCAGGCTGTACTCATCTGGTCTTCTGGCAATGCTGAACTTAGTGTTTTCTCCTATCCTCACACTTCTCTCTCCTTTTCCACAGCTGCTTCTGAAAGAGAGATCATAACCCCTGGCAAATGAAGAAATTGTATAACTGAGTTGGTGCCCTGCCTGACAGAGCCATGGTCAGCTTGTGTTGGGGCTGGCAGCAGCAGATATTCAACCTGCTGGTATGAATACTAACAAAACTGCTTCTGTATCTAGAACTGGCTGTTCTATTTTAGATACTGTCTGGAATGGGAGGAGATGCGTGGCAACTGTGCCTCCAGCTGTGCATTGCTTCTGTGCTGCTCTTTGGTGGAGGAAGAGGGAGAGGTAAGAGGAGATCTGGAATAGGTCCGCTGTGGGAAGGGGGACATGCATGTGCTCATCTTTCATTCACAGACCCCAGAGTACGCAACACAAGATCCTGTGACTGCCCTTCCCCCAGTCCCAGGAACCGGTGCCTGCTGGTAATGCCAGGCCTGGGGAACCCAGCATGTACTGGACAAGCTGCGCAGCAGAAAAATCTTAGACAGTGCCCGAGGTCCCTTCCCTAAGATCATACACTCATCTCATGCAGTGAAGTGTGGTGCAATAGAAGGGGCATCATGAGGAAGGACAGATGAGGCATCACTAAAGGAAGCACTAGAAACAAATGCATTTATTTGACGTACCAAGCAAGGCCTTGTCAGGTGATGCACAAATGCAGCTCTGGTCTCCTTCCTCCGCAGAGCTCCAGGGCAGCCTGAGCTGCCTGAATAACTATGTGACTACTGTAAGCTGCATGTGGGAAATGGAGGAGCCCATGGGAGAGGGACCTTTCCACCTGCATTTCACCAAGTAAGAGCCTGTCGTGGTTGAACCACAGCCACAACCCAGCCTCCCCGGCGCGATGGGGGCGAGAATCAGAAGAGTAAAAGCGAGAAAACTCATGGGCTGAGCTTAAGACAGTTTAATGGGTAATGCAAAAGCTGTGAGCACAAGCAAAGCAAGGAATTCATTCACCACTTCCCTCTGCAGGCAGGTGTTCAGCCATGTCTAGGAAAGCAGGGCTCTATCATGCATAACAGTTACTTGAGAAGGCAAACACATAGCTTCAAACATCCCCCTGCTTCTTGCTTATTCCCCCAGTGTTACATGCTGAGCATGATGTCCTACCGTCTGGAATCTCCCTGGGGTCATTTGGGGTCAGCTGTCCTGGCTCTGTCCTCTCCCAACCCCCTGTGCACCCTCAGCCTGCTCACTGATGGAGTGGGATGAGAAGCAGAAAAAGCCTTGATGTTGTGTAAGCGCTGCTCAGCAGTAACTAAAACATCCCTGTGTTACCAATACTGTTTTCAGCACCTATCCAAACACAGTTCCATGCCAGCTATTGTGAAGAAAACTAATTCTGTCCCTGCCAAAACCAGCACAGCACCAAGAGCTGCTATGGCAGCCACAGCCCTGGCATGGGCAAGAAGAGCAAAGATGGGGCCCGGCTGTGGGCTTTGCTCCTTCCACAGCAGGAGACTTGTGGCTTCCTTGGAAGCTGCTCTTCTTTTGTGGGCCCACTGCCTTGGAGGGTGCAGCAAAGGTTCAGCACACCTGGCTGCACGCATGCAGCAGAGGTTCAGCCCATCCATCCATACAGCCCCTCTCAGCACAGAGAGTCCCCCAGCCCAGGCTCTGCTCCCCATGATCGGGACACTTCCAAAGCCCATCCTACATGATGCTGCCTAATCAATTTCTAGCTGCTTCTTGTCTTGTTGCCTAGAAATTAAACCCCTAGGGGTTTGATCTAAATGATTTAATATATATGCAAAAGGATTTTGAAAGTCTACTGAGTTATAGTAACACATTTAGAATACTATGTGAATACTTTTTCCTCTAACAGAAGAAATCAGGTGAGTGGCTTCCTAGGTGATAGGATAATAAGCACTGTGATGTGCTAATCTTAGATGAATGAGTTTTGATTATGTAATCATGTTATCTTAACTCCCAGTAACTAGTGTTGCATGAGGGTAAGCCATGCTGCCATTAGATGCCTCATATATTCTGGTAAAGTTAAGTCACAACCAACCTAACTCTTAACTATAGTAGACTTTAAATCTATGAACAAAAGCCAAGCTGATAAACTGTGGTGTCCCACTTTACTGCGGGGTCACGTGCAACATGACAAATCTGATGATAAATGCCTGCATTAGACAAGTTAATAACATGAGACTGTTCTTCGGAGCCCTTTCTCCAAGGTGATATTTTCCATCATTCATCCCGTTATGCTGTGCTGGAGCTTGTGAATACTAAAAAAACCTTAAACCAAGCAAAAAATAGCACTGAAAAAAAAAAAAGAAAAAAACAATTGACAAACCAACCTCTGAGGTGTTCTGCTGTCAGCGCTGGTTTGTTCATAGTGAAAGAGGCTTTAATGTACAACTTGTTAGCTCTGTGCTGTGTGGTTGTAACCAACTGCACACCCCATTTTAACCCCCCTGTACCAGCTGCTTTCCTGGCAGCAACATGTAGCAGCCTTCTTGCTTTCAAGAGGGAGCAGGGGGCAGGTACTGGGTTGTGCGTGCAGCTGCTGGGAGATGTAGTGCCCTCAGCAGTGAGGTTATGAACCTGGTTCCCTCCACCCTTTTCAGCTCTGCCATCCAGCCAGCTTTAGCACTGCTTTCTCTGCTGGCTGCTCTGAAGAGGTTCGTGTTCTTCCAGAATGTGGTGCTGTGCTAAGCTGCCACCCATCTTCCATAAACTGAAAAGCACTTAATCATACAACTTAAAAGAAACTTTCAGCCCGTTTATTCTTCTAGCCTCTGGTCAAAGGGCCACAACGCCAGCTGCAGACTTACTGCCAGAGAAAGTGTGCAGAACCAGTATCACTGCATAATCCATTTAGCCAGCCAGATCTTGGAAACAGATGGTTATAGAGTTGCTCTCCAAGGCAACTTCTTTGGACGCAACCACACGTACATCATCTTTCCAGAGTACAGTCCCCGTGAACACAGTAAGTATGAAGCAGGGCAGCTGTGGGTTGAGGCTCTGCCTTCAGCTTTGGGGTACAAAGTGAAAATAATGGAAACAGGCCAGGCTGCTCATCCCTGGAGAATGTACTATGTGGACTTCATCATTAGGGATGCTGTCCCAGTGTCTCTCCATTCTGACTTTTCCAGGACTTCAGAGAGAGCTGGCTCTGGAGTACCTTTTGACTATACTTCTTATTTGCATCACGTTTTCTTGTGCCATGGTGATGCCCAATTAGATTGCCTCTGTAGCTGTGGGTTTTTTTCTAAGAAATGAAGCCATGAGGAATCAAAGTCATGGATCTAATTCGATGTCCCATGGCCTGGTACCTCAGAGAAATGCTCTAGTATTTGGGATCTCAGTTCCTGTCTGTATTAGTGGTATGCTAGATGAGCAGAATGTGACATCCAGAGTCAAGCTCTTCGCTTGTAGGATTATCCCTAGGGGCTATGTGAGTTATCATTAATTTATGTCAATTCTGTAGTTGTTCTGGCCTACCCTGTAAGCTAATTTGGTCTACTGCTGGTCTTAATATGACTCTTTAGACCCAGCTTTATCTTCCAAGATTTCATTCAGCCTAGTATCATGCATTTCTGTCTGTGGTGTTCATGTCCCAAATAGTGTGAAAAAACCTACCTCTCTATTTGCAGTAAAACTTGACCCCCCTTTGAACATCCTGAGCAATGCCACTGCCAGCAAGTGTCAGATATGGTGGAGTGTGCCTTGGTACCTCATGGAAATTCTTCAATATGAGTTGCAGTATAAGGAGTACAGCAAGTCCTGGGAGGTAACTGAATGAAGCACACACTGATACTGCTCTAGGCTTCCTGTTCTAAGCTGGCCTTTCTGTTTTCCCACATCATTGCTGAAAGATTTTATGTTAATTGTCAATACTGAAGATCAGTAAATCTTCTCCTGGACCCTGCATTCAGAAGTTACCCATCATCACACATGCCCTCTTCTTGCATCTGAGAAAAGATTTGGAAAAGGAGTGGAGGGGAAGAGTATTTAAAAGACCATCCCATGTCCAGCCTCATTTACAGAAATTCTTTGCACTGCTTTGCAGGTTGCAGTGAACAAGACACCCCCCAGTTCACTGCCCCAGGTCGAAATTGAAGCCACCGAGCTCCGCAGCGGCGTTGCTTATGCTGCACGAGTTCGGTGCAAGGTTTCTGAGAATGAGGATTCGTACCATAGTCAGTGGAGCGAGTGGAGCCAGACAACAGTGTTTCAAACAGCAGGTACAAAGAATGTTGCTTTTACTTTAATTCATGTTTTCTCATGAGTTCATGTTCAAAAAAGGAAGATACCTGGTAAAATGAAGCTTTTCAAATCCGAACTAGCTGCCTTTAGCAGCCTGTTTCATTTGCATTGCTTGGTTATTCGGGGTTCAATCTTGACTCCCAGACTTTTTATCCGATATTTTTGTGTTGATTCTTCTAGAACTGCCTGAAAAGATCCTAAATACCAGAACTATGCAGTTCTTGTTTATTCCTCTGAGTTTCGGCATGCTGCTGTATTTATTTTGGAACTGCAAGCTTTCTTCAAGGTATGTTATAGTTTTTCAGTAAGTTCCCCTTGATCTGTACAGCCTGAAGAAGGTAAATCAGCTGTCCTTATACTCCTCTTGCTTCCTGTTTGTGCTGCACAGACTCAATCATTTTCAAAAGTACTTCTGACAGTCTTAGGATATGACATGTTCCTTGGCTGATGATTGTAATGACCCACTACACAATCCTTAAAAAGAACAAAGTGCCTTTGTGGCACTCAAACTCAGCTAAACCTCGAGGTTGAGGGTCTCTTTGTCTCAGAGTTAAAGAAATTTAAGCCCATGGAAATTACTTGTTTTCATGTAGATAAAAGTGCAAATACACAGCAATCCGTAAGGGTGGTTAAACTGCTTTCAAAAGTTAAGCTACTGGTGACATACCTGGCAGTAGTCAGTATGCAAAATACCAATACAAGCAAACTGAACTGACTCCTATTCTGTGCTCCTTAGGTTTTGGGACCAAATTGTACGGAGAAAAATGTGTCTCTAGAACTTTGGTTCAATTATCCTCTTCAATTTTTTATGCTGGAAGAGCGAAGGTGAATCTCCTACCTCTTCCTTTGCTGCCTTGACATAGATTATTCTGCTATGTACACATCACTCTTAGAGAAACGGAACGCATGATGCCTGTATAGCAAAATATTTTTACAGGATAGACTCTCATAAAGGGACTAGGATGTCTGGCAGAATTTCTGTGTCTAAACATAGTGAAACTAGAATGCTCTAAAACAATTCCAGAGATGCTGTTTTAGATCGAGCTAGTTGCTAAACAAATACATAAATAGCTTAGTCATATAATGAGTAGTAGACTAGTACTGAGTTTGCAGCATATAGCATTCCTCAGAATTTTTATGACTGTGCTGCAGGCTAGAAACATTAAATACATGCTCAGGAGTCAAACACTTGCAGGAGATGTCAGAAACCTTGTGAAATGGACTTCTTGTGCAATTTTTCTAATATAAGTGTGGAGCTCTCATCTAACAGTGCTACAGCATCGAGACAGACACAGAAAAACTGCTGTCGTGTTCTGCTTTTTTTAATTTGAAGTGTTGTTTTCTCACTTCAGGGCAAAAGACCTCTCCTGCTTCAACATTCCCACACCAGCTGCTTTCTTTCAGCCTCTCTATAATTTGCACAATGGGAATTTTAAGGTAAGAGATAAGTTTCATTTCTTTCTTATGACCCTCAATTCATGAGGAGAGCACTTTTTTTTTTTTTCTTTTCTTGGGGATTAATCATTCTAGCTCCTGAGCCGCTACTGACATGGTTCTGGTTTTTCTGGAGCTTTACAGTTTCTCAGTGTCCTGCCTCCACATACTAGCGACACCACCAAAGCTTCTATCCAGCTTCTCTCTCCTTAGAAATAAGCTCCCTCCACTCAGTCACTCCTACCCATGCTGAACATGAGCAGTGCACTCTGTCTTTGCAAAGCCAAAGCAATATGAGCAGCTTGCAGTACATTCTGGAGGTGAAATCTTGAAAACTTCTTGTGACATTAGCAGCTAGATTCTATATCCTATTACCCTGTTTGCCCAGTAGATCTGCACTAAACCTCTGGATTGTTGTGCCAAAGCCATACAGAAAGGACAGTTATTTTGCAAGTTCCAACTCTAAGCAAAATGTGCTGAACTTACTGATCCTTTCACTAGGACTGGGTTGGACCTCATGAGGCTTGTAACCAGCTCAGAAGAGAAGAGGCCAGCAACTCAAACAAAGTGACTGCAGATGGTGTTTCTGATCTAAACACCCAAGATCAGATTTCCCAGCTTTTTTCCTTGAAACCTATGGAAAGCACAAATCTGGCTGCTGCAGAAGAAAATTTAGTATTTGCCTCAGTTCCAAGCCAGCAGTACGTCCCCAGCAGGTATGTAAGAGCAGAAGAGACAGAAGTGAGGCTGGGACTACTGTTTGCACAAGCCCGTGGTGATGATACAGTTGGCCTGAAAATCTCTGAAAAAATTAAAGCCAACCTTGAGAGCTCCAGCACGGGAAGGAATTCTTCCTCTCACTCACAGCATGGAAAGGGTGACTTCCTCATGGTTCAGGAATCTTTAGAGATAGCAAATGTGTCCTTCAGCAGTAGTGACTATTGTACCTTATGTGACAATCATACCACAGGAGGTTTGATTCCTGCTGAACTACTGAAGCTCTCCAATGGCAATAGTCTTCTCAAACATCAGAATGATCAGAGTGACCTTCCCTGAGGAATACTGTCTACAAAGATCTCTGTGCGGTCCTCTCACCTCCCAGCACTGTCTTCCCAAGTGGCTTAAATAGTGACCGTGCAAACAATTACAAACATACCATTTTTAGGTAAATCCTCAATTTCTGTACTTTAAAAGTAGATTGTGACAACTCCTCTGGCTAGCAAATACTACTACAGGCATCACAAGGCCTGACTCCAGCAGTACATGCTGTCTCAGGGGACACATGACCATACTCTTCCCTAAATTAAGCACCTGTCAGCCGCAGAAGTCCAGCAATGCTCTGGCTAAGGAAGCGGCAGCAGACCTGCTATTTTGCCTCAGGAGGAGCTATTGGGATTGGGCACCTCTCAGAAGCAGCAATACTTGTAATATGCTGAACCACAACTTAAACTCCATCGTTATTTTATAAAGTAGTAAAAAAAATCAACAATTTTTGCTAAAAAAGGTAATTTTGCTTTTTAATATTTGCTTCTTAATATGATATTGATGACTTCAAATGGTTCCCAGTTTCTTCAGAATTTGTAATTGCTCTATTTAATCAGGCAGTGGCCTTGTTCTTTATTACTCTGAATGGCTCTAACTTTCTATTGTGCAGTAACTAAGCCCCATATAGTGCTTTGATTTTAACAACAATTTATTCCAAGGTTAAGTGTCTGACCTGATCTACTGAAAAAAGGTGAAAAGCAAGAATAGAACAAACGAGCTTTATTTAATCAAAAAGCAGGCCAGGCCAACTGCTTCTCCAGGGCTTTTATTATTTCTCCAGAACTGATGAGTTCTTTGCCTATCTGCTCAACCGAACAGTCTTTCTGAGATGAACCTCTGGAGGTTTACTTCTGCCCTAGACACAGAAAACCCTAGATGTGATTGACTGCCCACCAAGCAGGTTCCTGACGTCTTAGTTACATCTCCTAGGCTTAAAGGGCTCAGGAGTTTTAGCAAGCATACTAAGAAATTTACAGATGCAACTACACTAGCTGGCACATGCATACATACAATCACACACATTCATTCCCTCCTCTTTGGGAGTGCTTCCCTTGACTCTCTGGTGATTGTTAGTATTGATTAGTTCTGACAATGAAAAGAAAAATTCCAGTTATCAGTAAGCAGATTGAGACACCCTTCCCAAAAAACATGTGCTAGGCCAGAGAACCATTGTGGAAAGTCTTCATCTGGGAGAGAAGCAGCAACAGAATGAGGAGTCCACATCCAGCTTATGTGACAGCCACAGGAGGTGCCAGCACTAATTTGTTTCTGGAGTGGTAAGCAAAAGGCTCTTCTGACATCTGAAAAAATATCCCCTTTCTGGTCCTTTGTGATTTTTATCTTGTACAAACTATTTTCAAGGATGCTTTTTATACTATACCACAATGTAATGGCAGAAGAATATGATGTTACTGTAATTAACAGTAGCGATAATATCCTCTGGAGAAGAAAAACAGTAAAATAAGACCACAAGTCTAAAGGATTTTGGTGATCCTAAACTCTTAGACCCCCTAGTGTGGCTTGATGTAGTGTCCCAAAATTCAAATCTTCAGAATCAGATGGATGCTTCCTGAAACTGTCAGATCAATTGTATCTTAAGTCTCTCAGATCTTTACAGCCTGAGCTTACAAACAGGTCTGCATAGAAACTGATCCGGTTTCATAAACTCTCACTCAGTTACCAAGGTATTCTGTACTGGCTACAAGATATCAGCAAAAGGAGAATGGGAACAATTATATTCAGAGATGAGTAGGAAGCAGCAGGTCAGGCTATGGAAGGGAGAGCACGAAACTTAATGAGATATAGGAGCAAAAGGAAACAGACTTAATGTGGTAGTAAATTACAACAGGAACGAAGCCTCATTCTTATCCAGCCAATGAAAAACTTTTTTTTTTTTTTTTTTTTTTGGAAAAGCAGTGTAATATAAAAGCCATTTTCCTGCCTTTCTGCTTCATGTTTTTGTTTTAGTTCGGGGTTTTGTTGTTTGGTATTTTTGTTCTTTTTGTGTGTGTCATGATTGAGGCTGGTATTAGATTCAAGCTATGGTTTTTCACAGCTTCTCCCAGAGTCTCTGAGCTATCCTAAGGATGAATTTTTGCCTCTAAGTGCGATATGCATCTTTCTAGTAGAAGACAGAGAACTACCACCTACTAATGTGGGCTCTGGCCAAGCCTTTGAAGCCCTTCATTTCCTGGGACTACTGAGTGCATGCAATGTGATTTGTCTGCAACCAGAACGAAGTGGCCAGTACCATCCCCTTTCTTTTCTTCCTGTTGAATTTTGCCACAGGGAACAATTTTGGAAGATATTTAAGTAATGCCTGTAAGCCACTAAGGAGTTGAAAATGATCTGTGCTGAAGATTTTCATTTAGTTGTGAGTTTGGCTTGGGGGGGAGGGGTGTGTTTGAGAACTAACACTGTACAATTATTCAGAATAAAGGAACTGATGCAAACTTTGATTTTTCAGAAGTTCGTGTCCAAGAGTTTTTGAAGAATTTTAGAAAACATTGGCTATACAAGTATTAGTAAAAGTTGGTTTGAAAACATCGTAGGAGAGGGACATACTCCCTTGTTTGGAGACCAAAGCACTAAGCCAGTGCTGCTGCTACCACCACCAACAGAAAGAGGGGTAAGAAGGTTCCTGATTGAAAATGTATTTTACAGCTCATAAAGCCAAGGGGGACCAGCATGGTGAGCAATCCCATGTGTCTAGCATGTGAACATCAGCATAGTTCTGCTAGTGCCCACCCAACAGCTATGGAAGTATTGGTGTTGCCAGTAATGAGTGATAGCAGCTGTATGTGTCATTCTGCTGTTTAGTCATTTCAAGAGGGGTGAGAAGCTCAAACCGCATGTTTGTCAACAGTGTAGGTATCACAGCACTGACACAAACTCATTTTGAAAGAGAAGAAAACAAGTCACAAATACGAAGACACAGCACTCAACCTGCTGTGTCCTCTCACTTAGGATGACTTGTCTTCACAGTGTGGCTTTTAATGCATCAAAGCAAAGCTCAAGTAGTGGTGTTCGGCACGCTGAAACAAGATCAGTGATCTGCAGACCCCTGCTCCAAAGTGCAGAAGCTGAGCCTGTGAAAACAATCTTTTTTCCTGAGACTGCCATTAGTCAAGGTCCAAATAAACCCATAAATCATTCCCTTGTTAAGTAAGCAGACAGGAGGAAAGTAATTCCAGAGTCCAGAGAGACAAGTTTGCCCTTTTTAGTTTACTTCCGTTAAATTTGATCATTGTATAAACAAAGTACAGGGAATGTTGGTTAGACTCAGAGCAGCACCATTTTACCAACTGCCAGTGTGAACTCTACCATTTCCAGCTCCACAGCCCTTTCACTCCATCTTTTCTGTATTGCTGTGCTTCTTTGAGTCATGAATCCTGTGCTGCAGTCTTTGTCACCAAAGGCCTTTCCAGACAAGCATAGTCCCTTGAGTCTCCCAGAACCCCTCAACAGGGTATATGCTCTTTCACGGCCATCCACATGTTCACTCATCTTGCCAGTAAAAGCACCAGAAATTAAAAATAGTCTGTTTAATCTTCAGTAATTTAATCTAATCTGCAGATCTGTTCCCACTCAAGGCGCAGCAGTTCTAAAGACAGAAGCACTAATCAAGTGCAGAGATCTAAACCATCAGTTCTAAAGCAAGAACCGTACCATTTGACGACATGCATATTTATGTACTGCTGATTGTAACTGGAAAGGAGGAGGAGATGCTATTTTTAATGCTAGGAAAGGGAATGAACACACAGAGGGGTTGTTTGTTTTTAACAACATGCAAGCCAAGGATTAAGTTGCAACACAAAACTACAGCACTTGGATTGCTTCTTCCTTGCTGCTCACGGAGCCAAGTTAATTGACAAAGTCCCAAACCCCAGTGTCAAATCTTATCACTTTAGGGCTGGCGAACAGATTGATTTAATCAACACACTTCCTATTTTCAGTGCGTACTGAAGTGCAGCACAGAATCTGCTGTGACAGCATCAGCTCTGATACCACAGCCCACTATTATGCCACATTTGCCTTTGTCTAGAAGTAGTATATTTATATGGTAGTACAGGCCCAACACAATATGGATTTTTGAGCCACACTGATTCACATGCAGCCTGATATAGGCAGTGCCAGAGGGCAGAAGTAACAGTCATTACAGTGTAAAGGCAAGTAATAAACTGTCTTTTCTACTACCAACACTGGCTGCTAAATGCTGGCAAAGTTGTAAGCCATAGGCAAGTCTAAATAAAGCACTAAAGAAAGGAACTGGGGCATCAATGTAGACAGCTTACTAAGCTAAGACTTCTTTGTGACATACTTTTACATTCAGAAATGCATATTCGCTGCGGTGCCCGTGCTGGCACTGTGCCTGCTGCACTGCCCCCTGCCCAGGAAGCACAGCACTGAGAGCCCACAGGCCTTTCCAGAATGGTCTCGGTGCTTCACAATAATCCATTACATTAATACCATGTTTTCCCTCAGCTTGGTAATTAAATGTCTGTCACCAGGTGGACAGCAAAGATACTTAAAAAACCACCACTGCAATCACTCAGCAGTGCAGGGGAGATGCAGTTCACCTCTCAATACTGTCTTACCCAAGACGACACATATTTTCTCTAGGAAAAGAGTTCTTCCTTGTATCACAAACCAGCCCCTGCAATGCTGAAAGTTACTTCTGAGAAGTCATGCAGAAAAAGAAATCCAGAGAACTCTGAAACAGTGTCATCTTTAAATGCAAGCAAAATTGGGCCCAAACCCCAAACTCAAGCATCCAAACTTCTGCCTTTAAAAGGATTCTGGAAGAAGTTACTAAAAATACATATTTTTTAACAATCTAGAGGATTAAAAAGTGATTCATCCACATGAGAGTTCAGCTGCTGCTGCTGCTAGCGAAGAAGTAGATCCTACATACTTTGACTTGGGTGAGATTTTGTATACAATTTTAGAGGAACAGTAAGGACACCAGTTGGCCTAAATGATACCACCTGGATTTATGAATGAATGATTACACTGTTTGAAAATGCCTTAGAGTCTAATCATTAACAGTTCCCCATTAACTGATACAACATTTCAAGTGGTACTCCAGGAGTCTATCCTGACGCAGTCTTGGTCTGATTCAGTAATTTTGGTGATGAAATAGAAAGTATGCACGTACAAGATTTGTTCTGGGAAAGACTTTAGCAAAGCATTGAAACAGGATGTGAGAGCTGCAGTGAACCACCATATAAATAATGAGTTACTAGTGAAATGTTATCGCAAATACTGTTATAGCTCATAATGAGACAGGTAATTTGGAAATGGTAGCCAGTACTTATTTTATTCTACTTGTAACAAATGAAGCTGCAGTTGAACAGTGTATCCAAGTCTAGGCATAGTACCTTCAGGAAGATGCAGATCAGTTGGAAAGAATCCAGGGAAGAAAACATTGCCTATGAGAGAGAACTGGGATACCGGCTGAACACAAGCGCAGGTATACTTAAAAACACCTCCTCCCACTACCTATTACGAGATTCTGATCAGCAGTTCTACTCGTCTGCTGAAGATGCGAAACTCGCACAGGAAAGCCGATTCAGGCTGGCTGCAGCAGGAATCTCCCTGCGGAAAGCAGCTCAGCTCCGCTCTCGGCCCCTGCCCTCGGCCCCAGCGCAGCGCACGGTGACTCTGTCCTGCGGGCCGCGCTGCAGGGCGGCGCCCTCGGTGGCCCTTCCGGACGCGGCCTCCTGAGCAAAGCCCGGCAGCCCAGCAGCCCCCGCCGAACCCAGCTGCGCCCCGAGGGCCCGCCCCGCCCGCGCAGCACCGGCCCGGCCGAGCCCCGCAGAGACGCGCACGTGCCCGCGCCCCCGGCAGGCCGCACCGCCGGAGCACGGGCGCGGCGCCCCGCAAGGGCCGGCTGCTGCGACACCGCGCTCGGGCGGGCGGGCGGGCGAGCTCCTGCCCGGCGCGCTCGGCCCCCCCGCGGCAGCGCAGCTCCGCAGCGAGCCAGCGGCCAGCTCGCGCCCCGGCGGCGCCCCGGCTGCCCCGCGCCCTGTGACGTCACCACGCCGCCGCTCCCCGCGCGCCCTCGCGCTGCGGCACGAGCCCGGCCGCGAGCGCGCGGCCGCTTCCGCCCTCACCCGCGCCGGGCCCGGGGCCCGCAGCTTCGCTGCCGCCACTGCGCAGGCTCGCCGGGGCCGGCCGCGCCGAGCCCGGCGGGGAGCGTCCCTTCCGGGCGCGCGCGCGAGTTGCGGGTGGCGCCGCCAATGAGCGGCCGCGCCGAGCGGAAGTCCCGCCTGCGGCGGCGGGGAGGGGGAAGCGGGGTATTGTTGTGAGTGACGTCACGGGCGGGGGATGCGGGCGCCCCATTGGCTCGCGCTCGGCGGCCGTGCGCCGGGGTGCTGAGGCGCGGGGGGAGCGCGGCCGCGCCGCCGGCGGGCCCATGGCCAGCACCAGCGGCTCCCTGGTGAGTGCGGGCCCGGGCCCGGGCCGCCGGCTGCTGCCGGCCGCGGGGCGCCGGGCGGAGAAGTAGGCCGTGGGCGCCGGGTCCGGCCCGCTCGGCGGTGGCCGCCCGCTCCACACGCGCTGCCGCGCGGCGGGGGCGCGGCGGGGTTTCGGACACGCGGGGCGGCCGGGCGAGCGCTGCCCGCCGCGGGGCCGGGCTCGGAGCCGCCCCTCCCCCGCGTCCTGGTTCTCCGCGGGCCTCGCGGGAGGGCCCCGGTTCCGCCCGAAGCGCCGGCCGGGCCCGAGGTGAGAGCAGCGCGCCCGGCCCGTCCGCGGGAGGAAGCGGGGCTGCGGCCGAGGCTGCAGCAGCCGGCCCGCGGCCTCTGGCGGAGCTTCGTCCTCGGTTCCGGGTGCCGGGCTTTGGCGTGGCGTTGCCGGGCCGTCCCCCACCGGAGCGCCGGCGTTGTTTCCTGGGGGAGCCGCCGCGTCGCTCGAGTTCCCTCGTAGTGGAAACAAACGCGTGAGGACGATCGTGAGGGCCGCAGCAGGACCGTTTCGAACACGGTTGTTTACGCGAGTCTGACAGGCTAAAACTGACGCTCTGTGAGCACTGACTAATGCAGGATGGAGCTGCAGCCGGTACACCGCATTGGTAATCGTAAATCCTTTTTTAGTAAAGTGTAGTAGTAAGTCGCAGTTTACATTGCAGATTACACAGCTTAGTTAGTGTAGAAATTCCCGTGTGGAAAGAATGCGTTGTTTTTTTACAAAAGTAACTGCCAACTTTCCTTGGTGCCGGTGTAGCTAACTTGCAGTGATCCGTTTCTCGTCCGTGTGCTTTTGGGTCTCGTATTCTTGCTGTCACTTGCAAGCTGCCAAGCTCCACTGTGCAGCGCTTAAAACTTTTCAGTCGGTTGGAATTGGCTGAGGAGGTTCTTCTCCGTGAAGAGTGGCTATAGCTGTGTTGAATGCCCTGTTCCAGTGTGTGCTCCTCTTCATGCTCAGTGCTTGTTTCATCAGGGTGTTACACAGAATCATACTTGTTGCCTGAAGATGAGAATGATTCTGTGGAATAACCCTGCTGGGGAGAACACAGAATACTGCATTGGGGATTATGAAATAAAGCCATGTTTGATTGTTAAAGGAATTAGTTTTCCTATCTTGCCACTTGTTAGAGCTCCACATGGCTGTTTCTCAGCATCAGAGATGACTTGTGTTTACTTGGGACTCTTTTAAACAGGGAGCATGCTTCCCTTTGTGCTTCTGTCCTCGATAGTTGCCTCTCCAAAATACTTGCGGTTCTGTTCCTTTTCTATGTACGCCTTAGGTCCCTGTCTGCAAGAGAAGTGTACAGAGAGAGAATAAACGAAGAACAAAGGTGACAAAGTTTTGTTAAAGCGAAAATGTTTTATTAGCATAACTTATTTTGAATTCGCTCTCTTCGATCCTGTTTAATACTTCTGTAGCTGGGTGGGTGTGCTGACTGGCAGTAGCACATAGAGGTGGACTGATGCAGCCAACCTTTTTGTAGTTGAGATGATATAAAATATGGGAAAGGCGGTATTTCTGATGTTCTGAGCAAGTTCCTGTTAATGCCTGTGTGTTGCGATTATTAATGACATCAGTGAGTTCTGTGATCATTCTACTATAAACGCAAAACACTGCAGGGTGAGGGGAGAATATAGAGCACAGCTTTGGAAGGAATATTCCTGCATTCCTCTGCCAAAACAGTTAATTTTTTATGCTTGTATGTGTGGGGACAATTCCTGAAACATTCTGCTATTTTCTGAAGGCGTGGTCCAAAGGGAAAAATTGTACTTTTAAAAAGGGAACAACTTTAGTGCTGCTTTATTTGCAGGTGTCAGTGTGGTCTCAGTTATTTGCTGTTAATGGCTTCATTATAAGCATGTTGGGTCTCGTGTGGATGGGCATTTTCAGCAACATCTTCGCTAGAAGGTTTAGCTGCTCTTGTGATTACTAGATTTCACCAGTGTTTCTGTCGTGATAAAAATTACAGTATAGTCGTGAATATGTCTGAACAAAACTTCTAGCTTCTTTTTTTCCTCTGTTGAACTAGTAGAAATTGCACTTTTCAAAGAACTGTGTTCTGCATCTATGCTAGGAATTAGACTAGCCTATCGCAAGGGTTCTGCTTGTGCTTATTTGTAGGTGTAAAACTTTCAGGCAGGCTTCAGAGGTGTTCCCTACATGTCTGTCTACTTAATACTGTCTTCTCTTGGGTTTTTGGCATAAGGCTGTGACTAGTCTTACCACTCATGGGATAAGATTTCTGTGAATCTCTAGCCAAAGAAGGCTGCAGGAATAAAAATTGGTAAAAAAATCAAGGTGCTGAGAAGGTGCTCAAAGGTGAAGAAATGGTATCAGTTTAAGAAGAGCAATTTTATATGCATTCATGTTTCTAACATAGGAAGTGCTGGTAGCTAGTGGAAAAGGAGATAAT
The DNA here is from genome assembly GCF_037157495.1 of Lathamus discolor. Taxonomy (NCBI): domain Eukaryota; kingdom Metazoa; phylum Chordata; class Aves; order Psittaciformes; family Psittacidae; genus Lathamus; species Lathamus discolor. Next base: position 92,270,581 of record NC_088889.1, read on the forward strand.
CCAGAGAATAATCTGGGTATAACAGTGATGTTCAACTAAACAATGAATCTACAGTGGGGGTAGGCTGGGTTTTTTTAAGGCAAGTTATTCTTTGGGTTATTGGTCTGTTACTTCCGGTGCTAGAAATAATATCTGTTTCATATAGCTCTTGAAACTGCAAGCAAATTGCTGTAGCTGGACATTGCGGGGCACCCTGCAGACCTGGGCTCATTTCACTTCCCTAAAGTAGATCAGTTGGAAGGCAGCGTTGCAGGAAACATTTCGAAAAGGGACACTGACTACTGAAGTACTTGCAGGAATTCTGGTGCAGAAAGCATGAAACCAGGGACATAATCACTTGGTTAGAATGAGAAAAATAATGCAATGGCAAAGTAGTAAAAATAGGTTTGATCTCTGAGGATGTGAAATATTTTAATAATTTCTGGGTTTTTAACTGTAAACTTGTTTGGGTTTTGTTTTGCTAGAAAAGCTGTGTGGATTGCTGTAGAACTAGCACATTTATTGCATCAGGAAATATGCAAACGAGAAATTATTTTTTAGTATAGAAAGAGAAAAACTCACTTCAGAAAACACTGTGTTTGAGAGAGGAAATCCTTGAGTTCTTCCTAGTGGAGCTTCCTGAAGAATTGGTATGAAACCAAGGAATTACTGTTTCTGGTATTTCAAGTGGGAAACCTTTTTTTGCAGGTGGCTAAATTAGATTATGTGTATGTAATACAGAAGCAAAAGGGGAAGGAGCTGATTTTTCTCCCACCCCACTTCCCTTTCTGACATCTTATTTGCAGGTAAGCTTGTAGAAAGTTAGTAAGGTCTAACTGAAGTGGCTGAAAGGGCTGAACACAACGCTCCCAAAGTTCGCTCTTTGCTCTAGAACTGTATTTTTCACACCTGATGGATTTTACTCAACTGTGTTGTGGAAAACAGCTGGCTTGTTTTGTGACTATAGATTGAAGTTGAGACTAGCTTTCTGGCTTTAAAGATAAGCTGTAAATATGTCACCTGGCAAATGCTCTATAATTCTTTATAGTGAAAAATTGCAAAGATTAACTTCCTTAGCACATTTTCCTGAAAAGAAAGTATTAAAACTTATGTTCAGTTCTTTAGTAATCCTACAGGAATTCAATGTGCAGGTCTTGCTGTCCCACCTTTGTACACCCCATCTACTGCCACCTCTGTGTGGCTGCTTTTCTGCTGTTCACCCAAAGCAGTTCTCTGCTTCCTAGAATTGCCAACAAGAGTTAAGTATAGGAAGTCCTTTTGTGTTTGCTAAGGTGAGCCCCCATCCATTCTGTGCAACACTTCTTAGTATTGGTGTGCTTCGTGAGATAACTTGATGGTGTAGAATGTGATCTGTTATATTGTGATTGCAGATGGCTTTTTATTTTCTTGTGAGCTGGCCTAGATCTGTTTTGTGAAATGAATTCTCAATGGCTTGTTTACACATACAGCTATTTGGGCTACAGGCTGACTTTAGGTTCTTAGAGATTTTTGTGGTTTCCTGTTTCTGATCTGTTTTGAGGCTCTGGGGGTGTTTGTGGGGGTGGGGGGCTGATGGAAGGAGGCTTTGCATAGTCTCTGCCTCTGAAGGTGCTTGGAACTTGAGTGCTTCGGTTAGCAGCAGAGGAGGTTAGAGAACACTGGCTGATATGCAGGTTCTTAGGAAACCTTTAATTAGCTTTAACTCCTGCATGAATTTGGAATTAGAATTCTGGAAATGAGTGACGGAAAATACCACCATATGTGTGAAGTTGTTAATTTAGAAAAAGGTATTTGCATTAACTGAAATTTTGGATCAACGCTGCTCTGTACGTGGGAAATTTATTTCTGTAGGTGCAAAGTCAGTCTTGTGGATAAAATACCTGTATGCCCGAAGTGAAGAGTCCAAGCAGTTTAACAACACAGAGGTGTTCTCTGTGCTTCCAAATCCTTGAGCCTATTGTATCAGAAAAAATACAGCCAACTCAAGTCTGATTTCCCCATTACTCACAGATAAACTGTGTTACTGATTTACTGCAAAAAGTAAGGTGATCAGTTCAGTTGTGAAGGAGGTGGTGTCAGAGCTGAGCTTTGTTTCTGGTGTTTTGAGATTTTATGAACAATGTAATGTCTCTTCCCAAACTTTAAAACACCTCTTCGTATACCATGAATTTTGTGAGGATGTATGTCCAGAAAGCTTAAGAAGAAAAATCAATTAAGTTTGATTCTTCTTCAAAGTTAATATTTTTGATTAGATTTTGAAGATAGGACTAGTATGTTCCAAAATTGATTTCACATATGAGGCAAGCAACTGCCAACTTGGTACTAGTCTGTTTTAACAACCTACTTGGGCTTTACAGTAATACAAAGAAAAGGTTTGTATAGGTTATTAGAGCATGGCAATATGTCAGGCTTAGCCAGGGCTTTACATGTATTTCCTCTGAAATAGTAACTGTATCTTCTGATGATTTATTACAAGTATTTTCAATATTAGCTTCATATTACTGTGTGGGTTTTTTTCTTTAAATCTTATTAGAGCTGTTTCTTTAAATCTTATTAGGGCTGTATCAAGCAGGCTACATCAACTTGAAATACTTTCATGCTTCTGTTTCCTACTATTGCAAAGGTCCCAGCCGGTTTAGATACAATAGTATCTTTGAAGAGCTATCTGCTCCAAGCTTTCTCCTTCCACTAATACAACCTTAAATGTTAAACATATTACCAGGACATAACTTTTAAAGAAGTTGTCTATTCTTTTAAATGATGGTCATTTCTATCAAAATAATTAAAGGGGGGTGGTTGTTGTTTTTTTTTTTTTTTTTTTTTTTGTTTGCCTCACGTGAATGCAAAAATTGCATTTGAGAGGTTTCAAATGATGCTGTGCCTGAAGGTGAGCATAGTTGTTCTGGTGGGTCAGAGCCTAGGCCTCTTTAATCAGCTGCGTGGCAGTCTGTTTTAACAGCAAAAATCCTCCTTTATACAGGTGAGCACTTCTGAAATTTGCATGCTTGATTCATAAAATGGTCTATTAAGCAACAGATTTTTTTCATGTGGCAATTTCTGAGATCGAAAAGATTTCCAGATAAATGTGTGATTTCAGATTCTTTTGCAAAACAAAGTTGTGTTAAAATAGCTTCTGTAAGTGAAATACTAGATGTCAGTCTGCTCTTTTAAACATAGTAATCATTAAGCATTTATGAACCTGGATCAAAGTATAGATTTTGACAAATTGTTTGGCTTCAGGCTCTTTTGCTGACTGTAATGGTCAGTTTCTTCAAGATGTGGAGTTGATGGGCAATTTGCTGGGTTGTGAGCTAGATCTTAAGCTGTCTGCAGTAATCTTTGCCTACCACTTGATGATGAGGTTTGAAAGAGTGCTGGTGCAGCTCTACACCACAGAAACATAAATGACTGTGCTACAGAATATTAATGTTTTATGTTCGTGATTTATTTTTTTTTAAATCTACAAATAACTGGTACTTGGAGAGTAGGGTTTGTTTACAGCAGTTTGAAGAAAATGGCTTACTATGATCTTCAAAGGACTTCTCTGTATAAAAGAGCATCCTGTTGTCCCAGGACAATATCTTCAGCATCTTTGTAACCTACCTCACTTGGTTCTTTGGAGAGGAGTGTTTATTCTTAGAGATGCCTGTTGGTTTTGTTAGTTAAGATTTTTGTTAGACATTTGGATTACCTGCCTCAAAAGTTGAACAAGTTCCATCATTTCAATATAAATTTCACTTCTTGTGATATGTTGAAGATTAATCAGCTTGTTCACTGCTTTGTGTTGTACCTGAAGCCAGATTTTTTAAAAATGCTTTGAGATCACCCCTTTTGCTCAGATTCTGTTTTACTAGGGTTTGTTTTTGTTTTTTTTTTTTTTTTTTTTTTTATGGTACCTTTGGCACTCTTTGCTGCACAGAGATAAGTCATTGAAGTATGACTTAATGTTTCCATCCCAGAGAAGACTAGGTATTTGCCAACTTAGTATTTGGTTACTCTCTCTATATATATTTAATATATTGCTTCTTTTCAATAAATGAATGTTGGGTGTGGTTCTCTAAATCCCTTCCATCCTTTTCCTCAGATTTCCGAATCTGAAAGCATACTTCTAGGTCTGTTTTTCCTCCTGATCCAGTCTAGTGGTACTCCTTGACTGGGGAAGACAAGTGAGCTTCATCAAGCTGAAAGTGCACAGAGTACATGGTTTTAAATATCTCCCAGTTACATTGAGGCTTGGTTTTTGGTTGCTTTTTTTATATGGCTGTATGTATTTTGAGTGTCAAAGTTAACTGTTAGGTGTGTGAACAGTTTACTACTTGTGTAGTGTATTCAGAAGTACTCTTTACGCTTGCTTTAATCTGCCTTTTGTCCTGTCCATTACAGTCATGATTTTATGTTGTAATGTTAGGCAGTGACAGCATCCAGTGATACTTTTTAATCCATGTGAATGGATTTTCTCTTTAGGCAAATGTTTTAATTTCTTAAAGGTAATAACAGTGTTGACAAATAGGTGTATCAATACTTTAAATTATCTGTCAAGCTTCTAAGTGTGTATAAATGGAAACTGACATTTCCATTTCCGAGTGAAGTTTCATGAATTATTCAGGATGTTGTTTCTCTCTATACACACACACATGTGGGATTGGTTAATAGAAAGAGGATGCAGTTGGTCACTTAGAAAGTCTGAAAGTCCATTTTTAGACAGAAGTCCAGAGCATAAATAGACAAGAACATATAAAGTATGAGAACTGATGTTTACTGCAGTTTCTGAAAGCACATCATCTATTGGTATTCTGGATTGTCGTCATTCATGGCAGTCACTCTGGTGTAGCAGAGTTTATGAAAATCTGAATATTGATAGGGATAACATCATAATCATGACGCTTCCTGCAAAGCATTCGTGGATGGGATTGGTGTGTAAGTGGAATCGCCACCTATGCTTCCTGTGCTCTCTGCACTGGAAAATGAGGCTTTTGGTTGGATGTTGTTATTTTGAATCAATGTTTCTTCATATCTTAACATTTCTTCTAGCTGAACTACCCTGGTTTTGCCTGCATTCCCTTTTTAGGCACTGTGAGGAGTAGTTTGAGGACATATATTTAGGCTCATCTTAGTATCTGACCTGATGAGTTCCTTTTTTCTTTTGAAATATGCTGGACCTTCCAGGATGTGTTGCACTCTAGCCTTTGAAGTGGAGGCTGTCACGAATACACGTTGGAGAACCTGGAGAAGGTCAAGGGTTTTCATTGTGGCATATGAGGGGGGAGGAGGCCATTGGAAAGACAAGCATAATATCTGTTAATTGCCCCTTCTTACGCTTTTTTTTCAGATACAACGTGTGTGCCAGATGCAGTTGCTGCATTTTTGTCACCTCTCTGAAACACCATTGTGTCATGAAAAGAATATATTAAATATAACTGCCTAGCTGTTCATTTTTATCCTTTGAATTTTGTAGATAAATCCTTAGGAGACCCCGGGTTGTCAATATTTAAATTATAAGCAATACAGAATGAATTTAGTTTCAGAATTTGTGGCTTGTGTGACAATATCAAAGTACTTTACAAAACCTCTCAGGCCAAGCCTTTCTAACTTAAACTGTCTTCAGCAGAATCTCAGTATTGGTAAGTAGTAGCTTTATCTCTAAAACTATGAAACACCTTTGCAGTGAAAACAATTACCTACTTTCTGTGTGAAATAAAGGCCTTTATTCTTCCTTAATTGCACAGATAAATAGATGGTTTTACTTAAAGGCAAATGTATTAAATTGGACATTGAATCTTACACTCGTAGATTTTTGGGAGATCTTCCCATTTCTGTATCAAAAGGCTATGTTTGGCAGAAACATAGAAACTGTGGTTTGCTGTTGTGACAGTGGTGAGGGTATCATACTGTATTATGTAGTACCTATTTTGAAAGCCTCTCAAATTCCATTTGCAAGTGAAAAGGTTAAGTCATAGATAGCCTAGGGTGCTGCTGTGTTGCTTTCTGAATCTTATACTTCCTTAAGCAGACTTTGCTGTTTGTATCTTCCTGATAGTCTGCCAGCTTTTTACTGTAATTCAGTCTAACAATTATGACATTCACCACTCTGTGATCCATAAATGCAGTAGGACTTGAACTGCAGGTGATCCTAATTTTTAGAGCTCTGTATTTCCTAATACTACAGGGCCAAACCAGTTGGATTATTTAATAAATACAGATTTCAGAAGCTAACTCTAGCCAGAGGATTAGATGATTTTTCCAGGAGTTCAGTGTCTTAATTTTTCTCCTGAAATCGGTTTGTTTGGTTTTCTCCTTGATCGTTGCACAGTACTAGCGGCAATGCGACTTTGCTTCTCCTAGGTGATGCTTTCTAGTTCTGTATATCCAGGTATGGATCAACTTAAGTCCTTGTCCACTTGTTTCCTACCGTTGTGCCTAAGTTCTTGGACCATGTTTTAATTTGTAGTAATGTTTTGGTAGAAACAAAAGTAAGGCCTCACTGTTTGTAGATTGCTTTAGGTAAGAGATGAATTTTTTGACAAATGGTATGGGTGTTTGGGTTTAATGTTTTTTGTTTGGTGTTTTTTTTTTTTCCCCTCAGTCTTTAAATTTATGCAGTTATTGTTCTTTCAACCTTTTTGATTTGAGAGTCAGTCCAGGTGTGAACTGAAGAGATCCTTGTTTGGGGATGACTGTTAATTATAACCAGTGTTACTTAGAATATGTCCTATATTCACTTTTCTCAACAATATTCCATATTTCAGACATCCTATAATGCCAAGTCAAATGCTTTATAGACATCTGTTTGCAGTATTTCATTGAGTAGACCTGTAATTCAGTTTTCCATTAAAAACATTCGTGAGAAGCTTATTGTAATGTTCTGGCTCATAGGGTCTCATCAGCATTGTTTATAATCAAAACAAATGTACCAGTTGAGGTGTAGCGCTCATGTTGCTTTGTGTAAGTGATACTTGCAGTTAGCAAGATCTCCTTCCAAAAAATATTTGCCTTGTAGGTAAGTGAATGGAAGAGCTTTTCTCACCATGTCTGCCCTATGTCTTAATGCAGTTAGAGTCAGTAATGACAGACACAGTGCTATCAGACAAGCAATAGGTTAGGACCCTAGTCATGCTGACTTTGTAGCAGAAATGTGATCTTGCTAGTAGAGTTTCAGTAGTAGCAAAGATACTCGGTCATCTTCAGAGTTCAGTATCATGTCAGTTAGGACAGAAGACGCTGGAAGCTTCAGAAGGCCCAGTCTCTACAAATATTTTTTGCTGCTGTTGATGTTGATAGCGCTACATCAGCAAAACAGCACTGCAGATTGTGCAGGGGGAAGAAGCTAGCAGAGATGCAGTTGTTGTGGCTGTACTTGCTTCAGAGCAGTGGGGTATTTGTTTGATGCTTATTAAGTGCTTAGATACATGAAAAGTTGTAGTGGTAGTGCTAATGTCAAAGTGCTGAATTGCAAAAAATATTCCAAAGCTGTAGCTCCTTTTAGGTAGCTGGAGCTTTGCCTGTGACCGGCCTTTCACGCAAAGGGCGAGGGGGCGAGAAAAGTATAAACCGAAAAATATAGTGATATCTAGTGGGCATCTTGGATTGATTCAAGTTCTCTTAAGGTTTATTTCTACTGTTTGCAGGCAAGAGAGGAAAAGAACAATATAAGGACTTGCTTCACAAGGCATGTAAATGGAAAGGAAGCCTCTTTCTAGTGATTTAGTGAAAATAAGTTAATGAAGGTTTTTATGTGTCTGTTGCTATAATTCTACTTCAGCAGATCTGTTACTTTCTTTCTTACTAGGTTTTCAAACTCATAGTATGTTGCACTAAGAAACGATTTCTATATGGATGCAAATTAGAAACAGTACCCTTAAGTACCTGGGGAAGTAGATGGTGTTAGTAGCTAGTTTTAAAAAGCAGGCATATAAAGATTACATCAGTGGTTATCAGGGTGGCCAGCGGTGATCCGTGACGCACAATAGATAAGTCTGTTGTGACTGTGTGAGGACCTGTGCTTTTGCTGGCGTGCCAGTGGAGCAGTATTGGTAGTTGCAGGAAGGAGCATCCTCAGGCTTCTGGGAGCTGCAGACACAGTTTGGAACATTTTAAAATTCTTCAGTGATGGACTTCATGTCTCGCTAAAAAAAATCTGGATCTGTCAGAGTCAGACTCTTCGGTCTGAGCTTTGCGGGAGAGTGGCTCTAAGGTTAGACTGGATGAGCTAGCCTGTGCTCTTGCATATGTGAAGACATATGCAGAAACAAACATGTATAGTCTCTGCAGATGTGTTTCTTGGGGTCTCTGAAAGTAAAACTGAGAAGGTAAATACAGGACATAAGCTACTAAAACAAGAATGGGGAGTGTGGAAAGAGAAGTGTAGGAGTAAGCTTCTTTTAAATGTTCAGGTGCAGCATACAGTGTTATATACAACATACAACATAGTTGCGCAGTTCTGTCATTTCTTGGGTAACTGATACCTCAAATCTATTACATCTGCCTCTGTCCTTGTTGTTAATCTGAAATTTCCTTTGTACTTGCTGTTTTCTGGGCTACACATCTGGTTCTTTGTTTTGGCGTTGGGATGTCTTTATGTGACCCTACGTATCATTTATATAGTGTAATCTCCCTTGTTTTAAAAGGTCATGGACCAGAGCATTCTTCAAAAAAATTATTAGATATTGCTGGTTATTAAACAGTGCAGCTGATCTGCCTCTTGTATGTTGTTCTCTCTTTTCTTCCTGTCTTTCCTCAGTTTGTATTAGAGAAATAGTATTGGAGAAAGTGAGATTCCAAGTAAAAACGGAGTAAAGTATCCTCTGTCTCCATTAAAGTTCTCATGCTTTACTTATTTATTTACTGTTCCCTGTAAGTGGGATCTCTAAAGTGATGTTACTTGTGAATACAGGTGTTCATTGCTTAAAGATACAATTTTTTTGCTTTCAAAAAAACTACTACTTACTAAGATTGTAGATATGGCTCTGCCTGTAAGCAGGAAATAAAGTTTAAAGATCATGTTATTCGTAGGAGAATATACAGCGAAACTCAATTCTTTGGTGGTAGGGAGCATTTTTTTGAGCTTGGGGGAAAAAGCGTTCTTGAATTAAGGTGTTCAGATACTTGGCTTATGGCTGTTTGTATGTATGTGCACAGCATGACCTGAACAGAGTTGCGTAAAAAAATTAAGAGTTGCCATTCCTGAAACAAATACTGTCATTCCCTCCTAAATACATTTTAATGACAACCCTTTCAAATAGGACTTCACATGATGCTCGTATGGAAATAACGCAACTCCGTGCGGTATTTATTTGAAGGTATAGGAACAACAGTTTAATTTCTCTTTTCAGTATGATGCTGTTCCAATCCAGTCTAGTGTGGTGTTATGCTCCTGTTCATCCCCATCAATGGTGAGGAACCAAGCAGATTCCAGCACTCCATCTGTCATTTCCACCTGTGGCAGCAGACAGGGATCTAACATGGAGGGCACTGCAGCTGAATCGAGATCCAGTTCAAATGCCTTGCAGCAACATACAGGACAGCAGCCTCCACAGCCTCGAAAGAAACGACCTGATGACTTCAAATTTGGGAAAATTCTGGGTGAAGGATCTTTTTCAACGGTAACTTTACTTTTTTATAAGAAGTGCCAAATACCTTTTTTGAAGATGAGCTTTAATATATGTTCCTCAAAAAGCTTTTCTCTTTAAAAATTATCTGCTTCCCTGAAACTTTATTCCTTGCTTCTACTAATTGGAAATCCTCCTTCCCTTGCTTTAAAACATGTTCTTAGAAAGCTGTAAATAGTTGAAAGCTCTGTCTCATTTCCTACTTTTGAACTTTTAGGTAAAATTCAATCTCTCAATATCTGCCATTTATGTTAAGGAAAAGTACTGTGACAGCTGGATTTTTATAAATATACTTCAGCGAAGTTGTTGCTTTTTTTCCCCCCTTGAAGAAGCTTTGGCAATTCACTGTGGCTTATATTACAGTCCTCATAATTCTTCTGGGGGGAAAAGAAGAGCAAATCTGTGTTTACCCAGCCAGATGTGTAAGTCTTCTAACAAAAAAAATGTCGTTGTGCCAAACTGAATGTCTGCAGATGTCTTGCTGAAGCCAGCATAATATGAAATATGCTTAAATATTTTGCTGCTTGCAGTTGTGATAGCTTATTTTGGACAATCAATGCCATAAATACCTACTGACAGATCAAAATCCACATTAGTGTATGTCTTTAATGAATGGTTACAATAATTTTCTTTCCTCTGGCAACAGGTTGTCTTGGCTCGAGAATTGTCAAGTTCTAGGGAATATGCCAGTAAGTATTGTCTCCTTCAACATAAACTGCTTGCAAATACAGTAGCAAAGTAGTGCTGTTAAAAGACACCTGTTCAAAGGACAGAATTAGTGGGTTTATGATAATTTTACCTAACAAAAAGAACCAACCAGCCAAGCCACGTGGATGACTCAGGTGGCTCCGTGGGGCTGCAGCTCCTGACTGCACTCTGTCTTCTTTTCATTAAGTTAAAATTCTAGAGAAACGTCATATCATAAAAGAAAACAAGGTGCCATACGTGACACGGGAGAGAGATGTAATGTCCCGTCTGGATCACCCTTTTTTTGTGAAACTCTACTTCACCTTTCAGGACGATGAAAAGCTGTGTATCCTTTGGATCTTCAAACTTGCTGTGATGCTTTCTTGAAAGAAACAATCCCCACTTTGGGTTTCTTTGAAACATTGTCTAACAGGAATTATGAAAATAACTCCAGGTATTTAAATCATCCTCATGTTTACGATACCAATTTTGCAGTCGTGCTTTTAATAGAAGTTAAGCAAACGGTTGGAGCGTGCCCCCTCGAAGAGCAGAGTTGGCGACTTGCAGGCCAGGGGAGATGTCTGTGCTTTTTATTGTTTTATTTGAGTCTGTTGCTGGGGTCAGTAAGTCGTGTTTTTCACAGAGGCTGCTAGCAGTTTTAATAGGCCCTGCATCGTGCATACACATATACATGCACTAACAGAACTCGCACTGCCTTTTGCAGTGAAAACTTTAAAAGCTCTGGAACTTTACAGATGATGGGGCAGTTTTAAACTTGGGTTGAATGTTTGTTATGACTGTAAGTAGCTCTCTTTAAGGGCAATTATATACACAGTTTAAATGAATTATTAGGTCACTGTTTGGAAAATTACAGAATTTACCATTTACGCAGTAGTCTTTGCCATGATAAGAACCTGGGACATGGGTCCTAGGTTGTTAATATATTCAAGAAATTGTTTTGAGTTGCTGCCATTTAAAGTTTCAAATGAACTGACTTCAGTTCTTTTCCCATTGTTTGTGTATGTTTAGTATTGTTCTTGTCTCTGAAATGAGGTGTGAGGACTTTTATTTTGGATGGTTTGTTGATAGACCTTAACTAACTTACATTCAGATTTTGGGCTTAGCTATGCCAAAAATGGAGAGCTGCTAAAGTATATACGCAAAATTGGCTCATTTGACGAGACCTGCACCAGGTTCTATACTGCTGAAATTGTATCAGCTCTGGAGTATTTGCATGGGAAAGGAATAATTCACAGGTAATCACAAAGCTGAAACCAGTGTGCATTTGATAATGCGCAAGGTGTTTTTCCTGGAAGTGTTCTTTATGAAGTCTGAAGCAAATACAGATTTTGTGGAAAGTTAATGAGAGAATAATAGCATTTCATTAACATTAGTACTGTTGGTAACATTGGGAGCTAAACAAAGACAACTTTCAGAGGAGAGATTATCTCTGTTACTTGACCAACTATTCTAGTGGGGAAAAAGTAAGAATTAACATTACCAGAAGTTTGTCGTCTTCAAAATTGATCAGTTGGTGTAAAGCAGAAGACGACTTTTTGTTTAAGTATGTTTCTTCTTTCTGGGGTGTTATGTACCAGAAGTAACTAGAATTCTGCTGGTGTGAGTCAGTGTGCAGCGTGTCATCAAGAAAAGTAAAATGAATATATGTCAGTGAGCAATTTCCACAAAGCTGAAGCGGTAACTGGGCAAATGGTAAAATTTAGCAAAGTTTTTAACAGGACCTTTGCAGTTGTTCTGGATGTAATTACATTGTCTGGATAAGTGTGCTTTGTAATTCATGTTTGTTAAACTACTTAAAGCTGTAAATGTGAGAAATTTGAACTGCAGAACTTCTTTTTGGGTAAGAATTCTTTTGCATCTGTAGGTTCCCAAGCAGTTGTTAAGGGAACAGCAGATGCTAATTGGGAAAAAGATGGCAAATTATAATTCTGATAGTAGTATTACTTCTTTCAGTTACATTTAAAAGGACAAAGTATTTTCCTAATACTTTACCGTGAAATAATTTGGAATAAAAGCTAAAGGGGCTGGATGTGGAGAATACCTAAAGCATAGAATTTTTTTCTAATTTTTTTTTTTCAGGGTTAAGAAAGGTTCCAGAATTCCCAGTTTCACTTTGATTCTGTAGCCCATGTGTTAGGCTGGAGAATGCTAATAAAATTGCTATAGCATGATTGTCAGTATTACTAAGTCTATATTGGAAATCTTGTATTATGAAAGAGCTTCAAGTCTTTCTCAAAAAAACCCCCAAAACCCACCTTAGAGAATGGGCTTTTCGCAGTCTGTCAGCAGTTTGCATGTTGACAGCTCCAAGTTTGGGGAAAGTTGACACAACAGTGTTTATAGAATACCTGCATCGTTTATGGTAGCATTATGTACATAAGTCACTACACAGTTTTGCAACTTTAATTTGTGTGCTCTTTAAATATAAGAATTTGCCTTTTCCAGGGACCTCAAGCCAGAGAACATCTTGCTAAATGAAGATATGCACATTCAAATAACAGACTTTGGAACAGCAAAAGTATTATCTGCAGATAGCAGACAAGGTATGCCATTATTTACTTCGTAGTGTGACACAGACAACTATAGCAAGTGTTATTTTGGAAGTGTACGTACGTACCAAATTGTAACCATCAAATACCATTACCTCTTACATAACAAAATTACTGAGAGATCTTGAAACAGTTTTGACTGTCACTGCTTAGATTATGTCAGCAGAGGTAATATTTGGTGTAGTGGTATAGCCAGCTAGATCACCAAATGTAGTGGGAAGTTGAACTACTTCAAATTGCTTTTCATTTGCAAGACAAGCACACAAGCAGGTACTGTGGCTTAACTGAAACAGTTCTTTGCTTATGTATTTAAGCTCAGTGGCTGATTATCAGAGTTGTTCAAATGTGAAGGTTATAGAATTCTCGTGTCACTAGTTGCTTAGTATTAACCTGTGAATCAATGATGCTGCATACAGTTCCTGGTAAAAAGCACCAGGCTGAACTGAATTTGATGAACTTAATTTTTTACTTTAATGTAGTAAGCTCGTATTGGTAGATTTTATATGTAGTGAAGTGCCCAAATGAGTAGCTTCTTGAACTAAATAGGTATCACTGAGATTGATTTGGCTCTTCCATTTTGTGAATGGGTAGAGAAATGAAACGCCTGTGAGTTCTTTGTAGTATTACATAACTTGCAATAGATTGCCTTAGTTTTGTGGTTTGTTTACTTGTTGTGGGGTTTTGTTTGTTTGGTTTTGTTTGGTGGGGTTTCTTTTGTTTTAACTGGGTGGGAAAGAGGGAGGTTGGCTTTTCTGTAAGTATGTGTTGGCTTATTTCTTTCCATTTTCTTATCAGCACGGGCAAACTCATTTGTAGGGACAGCACAGTATGTTTCTCCAGAACTGCTGACAGAGAAATCTGCTTGCAAAAGGTGAGGACTACTGTATTTCAGAACTTCACTGACTGTCAGGATACTGTCAAATGGGGAAGGGATACATTAAGCAAACTGAGTATTTCAAAGAAACAAGGTGTTCAATATAACTTTTTGTTAAGAGTTTGAAATATTTTTTTCTGCACAAGTATTGCTACTTGCCTGAATGCAGGTTTCCTCAGTTCATATACCTTCTGGAGTTACAGACAGGATCAGGTGCTGTCAGGAGAAGGTGGTGTGTAATGTGCAGTTGAATTTCTCTTACCCATAAATAAATCAGAAAACCTTTTTCTGTTATCCAAATACTGTACTTGGTTTAATTGTGTTTTATATGAGCTTGCTCTAAGACGCTAATCCTTGCTGTAAAAGCAACAGAATGTTAGATTCTGCCAGTTGGGGAAAGGCTACAGCTTGCTTTGACCTGTATTTAGATCAGCTAGCAGTTATCTCTGCTAAATTCTGCTTGGGAGTTGCAGTGGTTTAAAGCTCATCTTTGTGCCTCATATGAGTGATACCTGTAAGGAATTTCTTATTTAAACTTGTCCATGATGGTAACTTACAGACTGTTGTATATTTATTTTATTGCAATGATGAAAGAATAATCATAGCAATCACTGACAAACCACAGGGAAAAAGATCTCTTATATGAGTAACTGTAACAATTTGTGCTACCATTTCTAGAAACGATAGAAGTACCATTAGACTTTCCACTTTGGCTTCTAGTAAGCATGTTTTGGGTGATGAAAAGACTTCATTAGGCTGTCATCTCCCTTTAAAAGTTACATAATGCTTCATCTTTACAGAAGACTCTTAATTCGAGTAGGCTTGAGTCTTTATTAGCATTTTATTCTTCTGTTTCTAAGCTTTAAACCAATCTGTGTATAGTTTTCCCAAAGGCAAAATGTTAAAAATACTCTTTCAGACCAACACACAAAACTTAAGACCTTCCCTCACCCATGTACCATATAGCCTGGTTTTTTGTATATTAAGAAAAGCTTTACATGAAAAAGTTGTAATGTGACACTCCAACCCCCCAATATTTTGAAGAAAGGATTTCAGTTCTTGAAGGAGTATATATTGCACTGTTGGATGCATGTTTGAATTGTCATAGTGGATAATAAGTATTCTTTTCAGTCTCATTACATACCTATTGATTATTTTGACTGAGCACTCAGTGTTTTTGTAGCTGTGCTTGTAGACAGTTGTTGTGGGATGGTTACAGTATACTTGCTTTTAGACTTCTGTTGCTAGTCTACTCTTCTGTCAAGGGATGAAGTGAAATCAGTGTGGGGGTGACGACAGTTCGTCTCCGTGTGCTTGTGCCATGTTCTAACCAGCGGAAGCTGAAGAATTTTTTTAAATTGTAGTTTAAAGACTACCTGTAGGAAAACATAATCTGTTTTTTCCTCTCATTTGAAGCTCTGACCTCTGGGCTCTGGGATGTATAATATATCAGCTTGTAGCTGGATTGCCTCCATTTAGAGCTGGGTAAGAGATTTAAGCTATTTCTTTACATGTGGATCATAAATACATTGACTTGGGTTTGGTTTTTACCTTGCTACCAGTTCTGAAGTACAAATTTTCCCAGTGCAGTGTTGGTGTTAATGTTGTGCCTGCTTTTATTTGTCCTTTCTGATGTCATGAAGATGCTTATACAGCTGTAACTAGAGTTCCTGAGAGAGATTCCTTAGTTTATCCTAGGGTTTCACATGTAATTTATACCATAAAGGTAACTATGTCTACATGAAGAGGGTATGAAGCACCTCTGCATTGAGCCCTTTGAAATTTTCTTGTTATTATTCAAGTATCTGGTGTTTACAGGATCATAGGTACTTGGAAGACTGTACTTCTTTACCCTAGACAGATCTGTGGGAATGTGACTTAACCTGTAGATCTCCTGTTTAATATTTGTCCAGGTTATGCACTGTTAAGGTGAAAGAACCATGGAAAACTAATAACAAGAACTAATATTTTTCTCTTTTGCAGAAATGAGTATCTTATATTCCAGAAGATAATAAAGTTGGAATACGACTTTCCAGAAAAATTTTTTCCCAAGGCAAAAGACCTTGTTGAAAAGCTGTTGGTAAATATTTGCTGCTGTTAAATGATTTGTTTGCATTGGAATGTAATCAGCTTATGTAGTTCTTTTTTCCTAAAGTTTTATGCACTCTGTAGCAAATCCTGTAATAAGAAAGAGTGTGGGCATTATTGAGTGCATAGGTGAGTGTCTGGAAAATCAGCATCCGTTGGTAAACAGTACTTAATTATTTTGAATCTGAATTCTAAAGCGTGGATAAGGAATGCCTCTCAGTGAAATGCAAGTAAATGGTTCTAAATGCCTAAATAACACACAGAAGTTAAAATTCAAATACTTACATAGTACTCAGGTTAATTGTTGAGTTGTATAATGAGTTTTCTGTACATCACAGGGAGATATATTCATTACAATGTACACCTACTTACCTTGCAATTTATTAGGCACTTACCTTGCACTTAATGCATGTCTCAATAGTATGAGCCAGAGAATTACTCTGCATGGGTATATTTGACAGGAAGAAAAAAATAGTTCTATCTCATTAGTGAGATATAACCATAATGCTGAAATGAATATGCAGAGAACATTTTGGGTGGGATAAGCTTTTTGAAGTTCAGTAGTCTAGTGTATTAGCATGGTACAGGAGGAAACTTTTATGTCTCTGGATGATGATCAGTGCAACCATTGTAAAGGATCTAGCAGTGTGTTCCTCTCTCCAGGCCAGCTTTATAACTGAGACAGTGCATGCTACAGGGTAAGGTCCAGGTTGCATCAACATCCTGAGAAGCGTGCAGTTTCAAAGTGCTTGAGAGGCTGACGTTTGACACCAACCATAGCTCCCATAGCTGCTTGCGTCACTGGAATGTGATGCTGGGCTATGCTTAAATGAGCCATGCTCCATCAGGACTTTATGAAGAAACAAAGCCAAAAAATTGTGTGGACTCAAAGAGGCGTTCCTTTCATTAGATCTGTGAACTGGTCTAATACAAAATGTTACTACAAGGCATACTGATAAATAATTTCTTGTATTGTAAGCAGTCTCCTTATATTCTAGTGATGTATGTTTATGACCAACTGGTTTTCAGTTTTTGCATGCTGCTGTGCAAATGTAAATGGTGCTCACCCCTTCCTTGTCATTATTTTAACTTAAGTGTAATTTGCTCAGGTACTAGATGCCACCAACAGATTAGGTTGTGAAGAAATGGGAGGATACGGACCTCTGAAGGCTCATCCCTTCTTTGAATCTATTGTGTGGGAGAACCTGCATCTTCAGACACCCCCAAAACTTACAGCGTATTTACCTGCTATGTCAGAGGATGATGAAGACTGTTACGGAAATGTATGTTTGCCTATTGCTGTATTCAGCTCTGATGCTGCCTGAGCCTTTAAGTAAAGCATAATCATTGCATCTTAAATATTTTATTGAAACTACTTATATTTTAATGAAAACTCAGTTATTAATAATATAAAATTGATGGTTACAGTGGTTTGGTTTTTTTTTTTTTCCCCTGATGAAGTTAGTGTTTGAAAAAAATACTGCTTGGCTTGCTCTTGACCAAGCATACTTTTTTTGGATAAGTTAATCTTGCTCATCTGTAGAGAGCAGACTGTCTTTTTGTTGATGAAAAACAGAAGCATGCTTAAATTACACGGTGCATTTTAGTGCAAAATAAGCTGTTTAATCAAAGAAATTCCTTTACTTCATTTTGTTTCCTCCTTTAGTATGACAATCTCCTGAGTCAGTTTGGTTGCATGCAAGTTTCTGGTTCTGCCTCTTCCCATTCACTGTCTGTCCCAGAGACAAGTACACCACAGACGTCAGGAGGAAATATTGAACAGTACATTCATGATCTTGACAACAATTCCTTTGAGCTGGACTTACAGTTTTCTGAAGATGAAAAGAGATTACTTCTAGCAAAACAAGCTGGTGGAAATCCTTGGTAAGATCTTTGAATACGACTCATCTGTTACTTGCACAGCAGTAAGGAATCCAGAAAAAAACAACTTCGTTTGTCCATCTTAATGCCTTCAAGCAAACGATTAGCAATTATATTTTTATTGACTTCTATTTTTAAAGCAACAGCAGCAAATACCTGATGTTATGTTTCTAAAATTTACAAGGTCTAGAAGACGTCAAGTATGTTTATAGGATAGGCAGAAATGGCGCTATATTAGAAAAGTCTTCCCTCTGCAGAGGCCTAGAACTAGAAAAGGTCCTTCTTAACATTGCCATAAGTGATTTATTTTTAGTGATAATATTCTGTCAATACCTAAGCAAAATGCCTCCGAATCATGTAATTATTAGTGTTTCTCTTCACTCTTGAGAGGAGCTTCTCATTTGTGATTTCCCCCACCCAACCCACATCAGATTTTAGAAAAAACTCTTTGGGTTGGAACGAGGAAGAGTCCAAAACTCATCTAGTAAAGTTGTTGTTCAGGACTCCTTGCTGGAAAAGGAGACAGTAGGGAGAGACATGGAAAATTGCTTGATAATAATAGTAATAATAAAAGCTGCTTCTGTGGAAGAATTATTTCTGAAGTAATAGGGTTTTTTTTTTTTTGTTTTTTTTTTTTTTTTAGGCATCAGTTTGTAGAAAATAACTTAATCCTGAAAATGGGTCCAGTGGACAAAAGAAAGGTAAGGGCTTCTCTTCTTCTCTTAATTTCCTGTAACAAGATTCAGGTGTTGTGTATTTGCACAGTTGCTCATAGATAAGGAACAGGTTTCAGAGCTTCCTTGTTTAACTTATTTGTAAGTATCAGATTGTTTCATTTGTGTTTTAAATCTAGGATTGTGAATAGATTGTTTTTTCTTGATTTAGTGGTGTGCTCTTGAGTTTTGGGAAAGGCTAAAAGTGTGCTATTGATACTTTCATTCTGAGACTGTAGTGAAGGAGTTTTTGTCCTTCCTTCCCAGTCTGGTACAGTCCTTAAACACTTTGTATTGATATATATCTGTGTGTGGATCAAGCTACAAAGATTAGGGCCCATATTGACCTTAACTGTGGTATTTTTTCTGGATATGACTAATGCCTGTATCCTGAGAGAAGCAGAGGTGATGTTACAAAAGCTTTTAAGTATTAGCTTTAACATGGTATAGATGAACAGCTATAGTCTGCATCAGCTTTACAGGACTGTAGCCTGTCTTTGATCTAGGTTACTACCTGCTTGTTCCTAATTTTCTCCACAAAATCATGAGCATCGATTTCTGTGCTGGAATCTCTGACAAGTAGATTTTGCTTCACTCTGTACAGCTAGTTGTTTTATGTTAGAACTTTGAAGATGCTTTCTGAAAATTGTACTTAATGTTTTGCCATGTAGTAGGAATGTACTGCAAACCCTAAACAAGGGGAGAGGTCAAATAGGTAAAGCAAAAGGAAAACAAAGGTTCCTCAAACACAAATGTACAGTCCTATGACTGAACTCTTTTAATTCTACCTCTGTTGTTAAATTCAGGTATCTACACACCCCCCCTCCCCCCCCCCCCCTTTTTTTTGCATTGCTGCTGCTGCTTTTCTTGTTAGGGATTGTTTGCACGTCGGCGCCAGTTGCTGCTCACAGAAGGGCCCCACTTGTATTATGTGGATCCTGTCAACAAGGTTCTAAAAGGAGAAATTCCATGGTCTTTAGAGTTGCGGCCAGAAGCTAAAAATTTTAAGACCTTTTTTGTTCACACGGTGAGTGACTTTCTCTCATGTCTTTGAAAGTTGCACTGAGGTCCTTGGACAATTCTTATAAGTTGTTAACAAGCAGGTGTTTCTGGAGAAAATAGAATTCCTTAAACACAAGTGTTGATAGTCTTAATTTATGACAAAGAAAAACCCATCCCCTCAAGGGCAAAACAAACCAAGCAAACAGCAACCACCCAATGTACCCATTTCCCACAGAAATGCATGTTTTATTATTCGTGTGTAAATAGACTCTAAGTGGGTTTGGGGATTTGAAGGAGGTTTAAAAGAAATACTTAAAATTTAGCCCTTTTTTTATACAGTGGTTCGCAAGGAGTGTACCAACTACATATTGCCTGTTGACTTCTTAACAATTTTGAGATGCCAGATGTATGGTTATTCAGTGATACAGAATATTATATAACTAATTGAATTAGTTCTGGGAAAGTTTATTAGTTGATTCTGAATGATTATTTCATTGATAGATGCAGACTAATTACTGCTTTTTTTGTTAAACTGTATTTGGAGTACTCATTACAATGTTGTCCACTTACAGCCAAACAGGACGTACTACCTGATGGACCCGAGTGGGAATGCTCATAAATGGTGCAAAAAGATACATGAAGTTTGGCGGCACAGATACCACCAGAATGCTGCTAAATAGTAAAGCTTATCCAAAACTTCCCAGTTTCCCTACTTGCTGCTAGAACTCCATGTGCAGCCGATCAGAGGAATCTTTTCAACCCACCTATTACCATCTCAAGGGGAAGCATATGTCTGAAATGTTCTGCTTTCGGGTTTTGTTTTGGTTGTTTGTTTGTTGGTTTTGGGTTTGGTTGGCTTGTTTTTGGGTTTGTTTTTTTGTGTGTGTGTGGGGGGTTTGGTTTTGTTTTTTTTTTTTCTTCTTTTTGGTTCTTGTTTGGTTTTTGGATTTTTTTCTTTTTTGTTGTTTTTGGGTTTTGTTTTTTTTTTTTTTTTTAAGAAAAAAGAAAAGCAAAAACCTAATGGAATTCAGGGTCACTTTGCTTGCTCATTGTGCTTCTGTTGAGGCTTCCACATGCATATCATTGCAGTGAAGATCTTGCTTTTGTGCACTTCAGCTCAACTTTTGCTGCAGACTAGTGGATAGACCTTGCATTCCAGCTTCACTTAAGATGAGTTAAAACCAATCCACACGCACACACGCCGAATCATGTACCAGCCTTGCGTTTTATAGGGCTGGAGTTGTCTGTGACTTTCAGATTATCATTAAACTGTATTTCATCAGGGAGCTTTTATATGCCTCTCCTAAGCACCACCTCTTTGTTTTCTCTTCCTTTCCTCACAGTCCCCCAGCTTATTGGTATATGGCATTTGTAGCCAGGTCAGTCGCACCCTTGTGTAATTCCTAACATAGTTCTGGTTGCAGGATTTATGTGGTACTTCAGTAATTATGTGAATGAATCAGATGTGCCTGGCAGACAGGCTCCAATGATACAGGTTTTAAGAGAGTAAAATGCTGAACATGGCACTGGGAGTTTTCTAAAATTGAAATGTTGGCGTCTGAAGCATAGAAGATTTTAAAGATTAAATTTTAATATGAATCATGTGTTTAATCAAGGGACAACAAACTTACCAGCATGCTTTCAACTAATGCTAACTGAAAGATTAACTAGTTAGTATTGGGGGGCGAGGGTTGCTATTGAAGTAGTAAATAGTTTTTCACCTTTTCAGGAGGTAAGGGCTAGACGCTTTCTTTCCACGGTGTGCATGTACTGTGCATTTAGCTGGGCCACCCTATTTACCTGGGTAGAGAAGGACGTGTGAAAGCATTGTACAATTGATTACTTGACTTTTTTTGTCTCATTGTGTAATGAGATGTACAAATAATACTATTTTTGGTCCTTGGCCAGGTATTTAGCAACTCTGAAAAAAATATAAGCAATTGAAATATTAGATCCATATAGTAATCTGGTTAAAAATTCAAAGGAAAATATTGATGCAAAGGGGAAAATATATGGTACTTAAGGCATATCTATAAAATGAAATTATTTTGCATATCAATCTGCTTTATTCTCTTCAAATTAAGGTTTTTTTGTGGTCAAACATTTCTTGTAATGTTGCAAAGACATAACTTTCTATGTGCTGAAAACAACTTCCTTAATGGCATTTTCAACATGCCCGTGTTCCTGAACCTTGCAGAGAGGAATGACCTGGGTCTGGACAAAGGCATTCCTTCCTTTTTTTTAAAAGCAGTATAAACATCACACCTATTTATTCTTCTTCTACACATACTATCTCTTTGCATTTTGAGGTCTCTTACTATGGTGTTTTTCCTTCCACCAAAGAAAATATGTTCCATTGCAATGCTGGAAGAACTCATGGGCGGCTGTTCTAGAAGCAGTATTTTAAAAGCAGTGGTTAATCAGGATTTCTCAGAGAACACATGAATGTTGGATATTTTGTTGCACGGGGCAAAGGAGATATATTATTTCTCTCTTAAACTGTTACGTGTTTGAACTTGATGACAGTTCAGCTTTTTCAATATCTTTTGTTCTTTAAAGGAGGGAGTGCATTTGCCTTTTCTTTTGGAGGAAGTACATTCTTGTAGTCTTCTGTTATCTCCTCCTATGTATGCAGATTTGATGAAAGTAAATCACTGGCCTGCAGTGCCTGGTGTTAAGGGAGATGAGGTGTCCTGTAAATGGCTGAGATGAGCAAGAATTTTGTTCCATCTGCATCATCAGAAATTTCATCATATACAGGGTACACTCCTTGTTGCTAAAATTCAGATAGCACAGCACTTCTGTCTGTGACTGTGTTAATCCTATATGGACCATTCTAACCAAGATTACATGAATTGTAAGTTTGTTGCGTTTGCTTTCTGGCTGTCAGGGTCCATTTTTATGGGGGGTCCACTGGAGGCTACCCTATTGCTCTTGGTTTAGTCTTTGATATAGAGATGTAAATGCGTTCTCAACTTTATACAGGAGAATGTGGCAGTGCTGGAAATTCATGGTGCCACTGCTGTTTTGCTATGACAAAACCTGGCCTCACATAAAATGTCTGGCAAAGTTGTTTTGCTGATAGTGAGCACTGTGGCTTCGGTAAGAGGTGGGGTGATCTCCATTGGCTTGTTCACTAGGTGGAAATTTAGGAATGCTAAAACATCTTTTCTGTAATACTTAGACTTGTAGTCGTTTTGCCATAAAATAGTCACTCTGCTTTTTCACACCTTGAAAATCCTCTCTCCGTAGACTTCTGTCCTGCCCACCAAAAGCTTTCAGCCAAAGAAATCTTGATAGCAGTAAGCTGTCAAGGTGTCTGGAAGGCTGATATCTGCATTCTAGTATTCCTTTTTTCTTTTGCTAATGCTGTCATTAGGAAACTATGAGTATCTCTTATAGGCATCCCTTCCCTGTAGAACTAAAGTGTTCCAAATCAAGTCTTCCTTAGCTGCTGCTTTTTTGGGAAGGTACTAGAACTTTTCTGGGAGAGGTATTTGTCTTTCTTGGACTGTAAGTGAAATCTGTGGTTTTGAAAGATGACAGAAGAATAGTGAGGCAAGACAAAGAAATCGTGTGGATTGAAGTATATTTCACCACTTTGTCCACTTAAAGGTGTGTTGGCAGGTGCTGCTTACCATGAAGGGCTGGTTCCTGTTTTAAATGCTTGTACCTGAAGTGGGGTAGCTTCAGATCTTTGTCCTGAGGACCACTGTTGTGGTTCATGGGAGTTCATGGAATGAAATGTACAAGGAAGGTTCTTCAAGCTGCAGATGAGCCAGTTAATTTCTCTATTCTTTGTCTGAGATCTTTCAAAGCGCAGAAAGGGTTGTTAGGCACTTAAAGACCCTTCTTGGACTCCTTAATGCGAATCTACGGAAAACCCAATCTGATTGATTCCATCTTTTACATTTTCAGCATTTGCCAGTCATTTATAAAGAATCTGGTCAGTAATATGCAATTTTATTTCGGGAAGATGTTTATTGCATCTGTTTTCTGTGGGATGGAACTAAAGAAAGGGTGAAGTACTACTGTTAGAAAAGACTTTTGAATCACACTGTTAAACTTAGTGTCCAGCCTAGTCACAGGAAGTTTAAAACTACTTTGATAAACTGGAAAGATGAGTTGATTACCGCTGGCCTTAAAAGTCCAGTTTTGAGAAGGGTTTGTATTAAGGAAGACTTGCTTCACATGTGATGTTGAGGCATTGTGAGCAGACTGATATTGCTTATTAAGATCTTGTTTGCTAAGCGCTGGGATGATGAAGGCATCAGGTTATTGGATAGTACTGTGCTCCACTTTTCACCTTCTTATGTGATTTAGTTGTGAAGTATCTGCTATATATAAGCCTACAAAAAAACTTCATAAGTTGAAACAAAGATAACTGTAATGCATTTTCATAGTTCAAGATGCTTAATTTAATGTGCTTGATATCACTACATTTTGTGATGGGAACTTTGAAGAATCTCGAGGATTTCCCACTTGTACATTTAATAGCTTCTTTTGAATGATTTAGGAAAGTCAGCACAATTACTTCATTTTAACTTTCTCCTAGTTAATTACATGAATAGGTGTGGTATTTATACCTGAAATTTTGCTGAATTACTCTAATATTTTATGCAAATACTAGTCAAATGGAAATGATCCTGCAAAGCTTCATGACACGGATTGTCCATCAGCTGATTAAGGGAGCTTACAGACAGGTAATTCTCTGACCCAAAATAGCACGCTTTCCAGTAAGCCTGGTCATTTAACAAAGTTTCCTCTTTCTTAGAAGAAATACAACTTCTGTACAGCAAACAATTGGAGAGGTTCTTAAGCACCTGTTGATCTGGTCTGTCTGTCAGCATGGGAGTGAATGTAGATTCACAGGTTGCTGTTTGTCAGAGCTTCCTATGACCATGACTAACACTGATTGGATGTGGCAAATTTCTAAATTGTGGCAGAACTTACAATTCCTGTATCTGACAAAAGAGGAAAAAAAATAGGAACCAGGAACCATAATCAGTTTTGATAGTTGTATGCTAGCTGTTTTCAGGTTGGTGGCAGTCAGTTACGTGTGTGATATTCTCTACCTGGTTTGTAGCTGTAACTGTGATGTACAGATAAAAGAAAAAAAAATGGGGAGGGGGGGGAAGCCAAAAAACCCACAAAAAAAAAAAAACCACACAACAAAAAAACAAGCAAAAAAAAAAAAAAAGGAAAACAAAGCCCAACCACCCCCACCCGCCTCACCAAGCACCACAAAACAATCTCCCCTCCTCCAAGAACTCGTGAAAACAGAAGCAAATAATGCAATGATATAAGATAAAACACTTTTGTATTTTTATTCTTATAAGGTTATTTGCTGGCTCTTGTTGGCCTCTAGTTCAGTCTGTGTTATTTAAATTCTAATATATGAATTATTTGGATTGAATTCATGTTCGGGGCCATGGTGTTGTATGTATTGATGTACAGCCTTGAATGTGAATAATTATTGTAAACTATATTTTACACCTTTTTCTGGCTTTATTATATAAATTTTCTATTGGTCGATGATTTAATCATATCTCATAATTTAATGACTGTTTATTCTCCTCTCGACAGATCTCTGTGCTGTAGATGTGTAGTTAGTGACTGGATGATGGATTTCACTTACGCTTGGTAGTCTGTAATAAAGGCATGTAGGGTCCTGGCGCGGCCTCGCCTCTTCCTTTCGCGGAGGGCTGCGGCGGGGAGCGGGACGAGACCTCCGGCCCGGTGGCGGCGCTGTCCTGCCGGGGCCTGCGGTCGGGACGTCGCGGGGGGCCCCGGCGGACGAGGCCTCTGCGGCGCAGGCGCGGGCCGTGACGAGCTGAGGGACGCTTCCGGGGGAGGTGCGCTCGGGGACCTGCGGTGGGGGCAGGCCCTTCCGGCGGCGGCGAGGATGGCGGCGGAGAACCACTGCGAGTTCCCGGTTCCCCCGGGCGGCGGCATCGGGCTGGGAGGCCCGGGCGGGCCCTGCCGCCGGTGCAGCTCAGCGCCGCCGCCCGGCGCGGGGCCGGGCAAGTGGGTGCGGCTGAACGTGGGGGGCACCTGCTTCCTTACCACTCGGCAGACGCTCTGCAGGGACCCCAAGTCCTTCCTCTTCCGCCTTTGCCAGGCCGACCCCGACCTGGACTCGGATAAGGTGAGCCCCTGGGAGGCGGAGCGGCGGGCTCCCTGGCCAGGCCGCGCTGCTGGGCGAGCCCTGCACTTGACGGGAGCTCAGCTCGGGGGGTGAGGGCGGGCGGACTTCCTGCAAAGCGGTGGGGGTCGTGGGTGACAGCTGCTTATAACTGCCAGAGGCCGCGCGGGATCGCTCGCGTGTTGGTTTAAGTTCTCTTGTCGTCTGATAGGGCTTAGCTGTAGCGTTTACATGGAGTCTGCCTGCGCGGCTGTCATTTCTGCACTGTCATCACTCCTGTTCGGTTTCAAGAGCCAGATCGAAGTACTTCTGATAATAACCTCTCGCGCTTACCCATCACATTCTGTGCGTCGCAGTTCTTAGGGAGGAATGTTACTTATTCTGCGCGGACTGCAGTGGTGGGTGATAACGAATCCGGGTATCCGTTCTGACTCATTTTTAGTAGGGGAAGACAAGTTACTGATTAAGATTTTATTTATGGAGTGGCATGTAATAATGGATATAACATAATCATATATAGTGCTGGCTCTGAAAGAGATTATGGAGCGTAATGGGCAAAAATGGACTTCCAGTATGGAAAAGAAGGAAACAGCGTATAATATGTAACCAGCAGTTTAAAAATAAGGGGTTGATTTTTACGTATCAGTTTGCTTTGGGTTTTTATTTCCCAGTGAGACTCCTGCATAACTTCCAGAAGGGAGGTTTAGACACTGAGGAAGATAGGGAACAGAACATGAACAGTGTTCCAGAGTTAGAGAAAAAGACCTCAAAGTGTGGTGGTGTGGGGATTGGGTTTTGTTGTCTTTGGTTTGGATTGGGGCTGTTTTTGGAGAGGATTAGCTTCAACTGGCCTATAAGAATGAGTTTTTAAATGCAGGTGGCTGCTGATAGGTCAGAAATGGTCTTTACTTGGGAGGGAGTAAGAAAGTTTTCTTCTAATATTTCATAAATAAAAGATAAGGCACACTTAATTATTAAGACACTTGTTTCAGGTGTTCCGCTGCAAAAACGTGCTTATTTCTCTCAGTGTGGTCAGAGAGAAGGTGTATTTTTAGACTTTAGTTCTAATTAAAGCATTTGGCTTTTTCTTTTTTTTTTTTTTCCCCACTATTTGTTTTCACTGGTTGAAGAAATCAGCCATCCTCCAAGGACCATCAGGGAGGTGTTGTATCTTGCAAAAGTTCCCTGAGGCTACTAATCTAAAAGTTTTTACTGTGCTTATGTGTGGGGTTCTAGCAGCAAATCACAAGTTTATGCTAAGGTTATTTATCTATTTGGTAGGATGCAGAGAGACCTGACAAATTTTTTTCATGTTTCTGGACTTAGGTAGTTACAGGTGTCACAGCATAAATGGCAATCTAAAGCTAGCTGCAGTCACAGCTATAGAAAGTTAACCTTTGCTTACTAGGAACATGCTCGTGTATTACTTGAGCTGCTTAGGTATTACAAAGCATCATCCTGTATTGCTAGCATATAGGTCTAATGGAAACTACTTCAGCAAGATGCAAATAAATTGCATTGTCCCGTCACTGTCGGTAGCCTTTCTTGCAAAATTGTAGGTGGTGTAGTTACCTTGAATGCATTATTGTGCAAATCAGTAACGTGGGGCAAGCAGCACACAGAGAGAGAGCTACAAATTGTTGTAGAAAAATGGATTTAGATAAAATCCTGTTATTCAGAGATGCATTCTCTAGGCTTATGAACCTGGACGTCTTCAATTTGATGTACAAAAAGCAAAGCCTTTCCTTGTTAAGTATGCACTAAGGTCATCTTTTCAGTACAGCATTTGTCAGTTTCATGTCTTCTTGTTCTTGACCATCTGTAGTCATTGATTTTGACTTTAAACATTCAGAGCCTGGGTTCTGCAGTCACCCGTTCTCTTGGATTTTGCAGAACTGGCCTGCCTCTTAGATTACCCATTGCAGCGTATTAATTACAGTAGCTAAGGTAACCTAACCACAGCCAGCCTTTCTTCCAAGGATCTGATTCAGAATCTTTAGGTTCATCATCTGTAAACAGCAAAACATAATCCAATCAGTCCCTTTTTTTTGTCCTCTGAGTGGTAACAGATATCATAGGTGACCTTTCCAAGAGAAAAAAATCTTTCCCTGACATCTCACCAGCTTGTGAACGTACCATCTGATGCAACAGCACATCAACAGATTGTCTGTATGCTTTAAATTTGAAATATCAGATGCCTTTAACTGATAAGCACAGATATTTCAAGGGAATAATTGGTGATATTCGTGTTATCATCCTGGACTCCTTTGCCACGTACATGTAAATCAAAATGTGATAGTAATAATTTTTTCCCCCTTGTGGTTTTATTTTTTGGAGTCCCATTTTGAACTGTAACCTGGTACTAAGTTGACTTGTTAATCATGAGGTAAAGATTGTTTACAATGACTGCTATGCAGCATAGTTTTGTGCTCATAAAACAGTTCTTACACAAGGTGCAGCTAGTAGATACTGGCCTCATAAAGCTTGGGGCATTAGAGCTGGTCTTTGACCTGTAATTCCCTGGGTTTGATTCCATTGTGTTTTCTTCCTAAAAATCACATGGGTTTCAAACATCTTGTAATTTTAAACTTTAAAGTGAGAGAGAATGCATATTTGAGCTCATATATAGGCTGATGCTTGTTACAGCCATCCCAGACATACTTGTCCCTACCTCTAGAGGAGGATGTGGGGGAGGTGGGGTGGGGGGAATCCTGAGGGATGAGCCAGCAGTGGAGACTGTGAAAAATGATAGCCACAGCCCCCTGTTTGAAAGAACTATGAAAAATCTGGCCTCAACAAGGTGTATTGTGTTTCCTGTATGGGGAATTTGTCAGGGATGCGCTTCAGTAACTCACTTCGGGAAGTTTTAGATGTATTTTCAACACGTTAATACTGAATTGCACTCATAGTAAAAACATGCTTTCTAGTTGACAGACACATTTCATATTCTCCGATCGTGCTCCATTTGATGAGTGTGTAACTCAGCAAAAATGAAGGAGAGGTGTATTTTTTAAAAAACTTCAGTGAGTTAAAGCAGCTTTTGGAAAGCTCTCGCATTGTTGCCACTGACAAAAGGGAGGGAGGCAGATCGCACATCTAGATGCGAGATCAAGGAGAAGAGACAATAATGAAGTCAGCTTGTACACCAGTAAATATATGCCTTTGAGGAAAGAGGCTTAGTTCCTATTCTTTCTTGCTTTGCCTGATTGCCAAACCAGAATCTTTAGAAATAGAAGCCATAAGAAAATCGTATGTCAGATGAGAACAGACCCATAAGCAAACCCAAAGACTAGTAATAGAGCTGTTTCTGCCTGAACTTGACAAGTGAGGCATATCATAATTGTCCATATTGATGCATTAGGAAGTTCTGCAAGAAATTAACTGGATGAGTTTATTAGAAATGAGAACAGGAAAATGAATTAGTTTCTAGGTTGTACTTTACAAATATCAGTTGCATATATAGCTGTCTTCCTCTTCTGTAATTTCCACACAAACATGTTTCTTACTTAACTATATAAATAATAAGATTTCCTTAATACTTGTTATTAAAAAGAATTTGAAGGCTTCAGGAATAGTAGCATGTTCACCTTCAAATTATCTTCAGGTGCTAATGTTGAACAAGTTTATGCAGCCTATTTCTTGGTATCAGACATGTTTCCGGTTGCGACAGAAAAGAGATTAACCTTAGCACACCCCCAGAAAAACTACTGTTGAATGGAATGAGCTAGTGAAGTTTATTCTCTGAATCTAGTATGTTTCACAATGTCACATGCATCTTTGTATTTAAGACTATTTGAGAATCATTTCAGCAAATGTGTGATAGTACAAGTTTCTCATGTTCAGCTCTGTCAGTCAGCACTCGCAGCTCCTTTCCCATGAGCAGTTTCCAGCTGCTCTTCCCCAAGCCTGAAGCATTGCAGGGGGGTTGTTGTGGCACAAGTGCAGGAGCTGGCACTTTGCCTTCTTGAACCTCATCCCATTGGCCACAGCCCATGGGTCCAGCCTGTCCAGATCCCACTGCAGAGCTTCCTATCCTCCAGCAGTTCAACACTCGCACCCAACTTGGTGTCATCCACAAATTCACTGAGGGTGCACTCAATCTGCTCATCTAGATCATTAATGAAAATATGAAACAACACTGGCCCTAACACAGAGCCGCGGGGGACACAACTAGTGACTGGTTGCCAGCTAGATGTGACACCATTTGCCACCACGCCTTGGACCCTGCCATCCAGCCAGTTTTTAACCCAGCAAAGAGTCTACCCATCCAGGCCATGAGCAGCCAGTTCATTTAGAGCTTTCAGTTAATTTGCTTCTGTGACTCACCTATGTCTGTAATAGTGTAGAGCTGGTGGTTCGTGTTGCTTCAGAGGGTCGTGTGAGAAAACACTGTATTGTAAAAGATTACAATAATTTTACTGAAGCTTGCTTCTAACTTACTTCTCTTAGCTGAAATGATTTCCGGTTTTGTAAGCCTATATATTTCTTAATTCAGTTCAACTGGTGACCAAAGACTGTGCTTTTTTCTTTAAAACAGTGGGGCTTTTTAATCAGTTTTAGATCTTCCTTTCCAACTTCACTGGTTTCTGTTCCTGTATGAAATAATACTTTTCATCTTATAATCCATGCAGTTGTTAGCTGATTTCTTTGGGTTGTACCTGTATGCACATAGAACCCTTGGTACGCAGCTGTTCTCAGTGTCCTGTGAGTATTTGTACATCTGAGCTAAGACAAAACCACATGTTTTTAAAACAAAGTGTTGAGGTTTAAAACAAAGTGTTGAGGTTAAAGTGAAGGTAGGTTTGTTTGCCTTTAATTTCAGAAACAACGAACAAACAAAAGTTGGTATCCAGCCTTCACTGTAATGTAGCCTTTGTTCTGAGCCTTCAGGTTTCCGACTAAAAAAGATAGTTTCCTGGTTTAAACTGTTCTTTTTAAACTTAATTTTTAGTATTCTCACCACTTAAACGTTTCATGCTAACAGTGTTGATAATCTTTTGATAAGGCTATAGGAAATAGATATAGGAATAGAAGAGGTAAGAGAAGTTGTGTAGTACATGATTGAGTTGCGTGGTCAGTCTGATACAATTATGACATTGTGGAATTCCTTTTAATGTCTTTAATAAAGTTCGCTTTAAGGGATGTGGCTGTGAATATCTGCTTGCTATTCAGATGCCAAGCTGAATATTAGCTTCAGTTCCTGCTTGGTTGTTCAAGTCATTCTGGGTTTTTTTGGCTTTTGTGTTTGTTCGTTGGGAGGTTGTGTGTGGGTCTGGGTTCTTTTGTTTCTTTGGTTTGTTTGTTTTGTTTTGTTTTTCTACTCTAGGATGAAACAGGTGCCTATTTAATAGACAGAGACCCAACCTACTTTGGGCCAGTGCTGAACTATCTCAGACATGGGAAACTGGTTATTAACAAGGATCTAGCTGAGGAAGGTAAGATGTTACTAAATCTCTTGCTTATTATTTTCACCATTTCTGAGTCACCAAAAGTAATTTACAGGTGCATCTTAATCAGTGTAGCCTTTCAATCTGTTGCAAGCAAAGCTGATGGGTTTCGTGCAGTTATAGTATATGGTAGTATTTGAGTGGTTTGAGTATGATTCCTGATTTCGCAACCCCCATTGCCAGTTCGAACATAAATACACGAGCATGAGGGCAGATGCCTTTTAATCTATAATTTTGTCTCTTTCCTGTATGTATGAAATATTTGGGTTTAGTCCTCTTCAAGCACAAGAGTACTGTCTGTGAAACAAGTTTTAGAAGTTGTAAAGTGAAGTAATAGTGAAATTCTGGGATGTTCAGATGCGTGGAATAAGCTCTTGAGGAGTAAAATCTGCCACCAGATTCTCTCTCCCTGACTCAAATTCATACCAGTTTTGCCCTGATGGAGGATGACTTTTTTAGACCATAGTACTAAAACTGTATTGACAAGGTGTTGAAGAAATTGTTCAAAAAGAAATACAGTCTAACAGTAGTAGCAGGAAATAATGTGAAATGTTCCCGAGTGCGCTGTTAAACACATAGTATGTGCGGAGAGCAAGTAAGGCTTGAACATGTGAGTGGGAGCTGTCTTTCGTAGGTATATTTAAGCTTTTGTTTCAGTGACAGAAAGAATTTTTTTCTGCAAACTGCAGAGCTTTCCAGTAAGACAAATTGAATTTCTCTTTCATATTCTGGCCTGAGGCAGGGCCTGAGCTGTCGTGGGCCATCAGTCTGCTACCCATGCATTTGTGCGCCTTTTTTCTTGTTTGTTTCCTGCCTCTCATTCTGTATGTGGATTGGCATGTTTTCTTTGGGGTTTTTCTTAGGACAGTTTTTTGGAATGAGCTCAATGTTGAACTGCATGTATCTGAAGTCATCCAGAATTGTTACATTAGTAAATGAACTTTTCACAGGGCAAAATAAATCATTTCTATAGCTGTAGAGAAGATAATCTTAGGAACTGATCGGTGGTTTTGGCCTGGAATCTTTGGTTACACTGTTTTCCAAAAACTGTTCTCATCCTAGGTGTACTGGAAGAGGCTGAATTCTACAATATCACATCACTAATAAAACTGGTAAAAGACAAAATAAGAGAAAGAGACAGCAAAATCTCACAGGTGAGGCTGTTTTCTGGGGTGGTTTTGATTATTTTTTTCTGTGGCAAATAGTGGGTGTGTTCCATTTTTATTTTTTCCCTTAACTACTCATTTCAAGATACTAAGTGGCTGCCTCTGGCACTGGCTGAGCTGGAGCCAGTGCTACACGAAGATTGATATTCTTAATTGCTAGTATCTCCCATTCTGCTTACACAGAGCACAGCATATGGTTCCAGTTCTTGTTTAAAACATGAAAACGTTTTAAAGAATTTTCAAAATATTTTCTGAAGGGTTTCAGCTGAAGTGGCCCCAGTTATTCATTGCTCTGAATGGGAAACTTTCACAGGGAAATAATGACATTTTTCATATGGTCAGACATTCCTTAAGAGTTAGGTAGGCTTCTCCAGAACCTCAGCCTTCTTTTTGAATGATGAGGTTCGCTACTACATGGAATGACATGTAAGTCTTAAGATTATTTTGTTCTAACTGTTGAGTAGCGCTTTTAGTCTCTGAAACGTTCATGAAGCATTGAATCTTCTGGAAAGTGATTCTGAACAGATGAGATTTCTTAAACAAAACACTACAACAACAAAAAAAAATCCCCAAACCCCAAAAGGACAAGGTGTTCAAGGTGGTGTTTTTTACTTACCATTTCTAGAGAGTAAGGGCAACTTTAGACGAGTCACAAGCATAGTGAATTCCATGCTGTACTGAGCATCTTATATTTCTTCTTGAAGGTGCCAGTCAAACATGTGTACAGGGTGCTGCAGTGCCAGGAAGAGGAACTCACTCAAATGGTTTCCACAATGTCTGATGGCTGGAAATTTGAACAGGTAAAAAACCCATATGGGATATAATTACAAAGTCTTCTGAAAATGCAGTTATGTGAGAGAGGAGTGTAAAGTCAAATCTATGCATCTTTTTAAGTTCAGTCATTTTCAGAAATTGGATAAATATACACAGTTAAGTTAAAATTTTATATTTGTATTCTTATTTGTCAGAGAAAAAAAAAAGCCCCAAACCAACTAAACTAGCTTTCCAGGAGGTAAATTGTGCTGTCTTTCTACAGAAACATCTACCTCATGTTTGAAATGTTATTCTTCAGTGTCTACACATGAGCATTTTTGAAGGGTGAATAAACCAAAATGAACTAATATAAGTTTATATGAATCAGATATGAGGAGCTGTGGGTAAAAGAGACGAGTTTGGGAGGTAAATGCTTGTCAGGCCGGAAAAATGGTTCTTCAGATAAAAGACTGGTACATGTAAGAGGGTGAATTTAACCATCATGGATGTGAAGCTGGATAGGTACGAACTACGTGAATGTTTTCATTCTTTGCACCGCGTAAAAGTAGCTTTGTGTGTACATTCAAGAATACATTGTAAAATTGCAAGAAGATCTTTCTGTTATCTTTGCTAATCTTTGTAATTAAGAAACTATGTGGCATCTTCATCCTTCACATTCCTAACCTACGAGGATATTTAAACCTTATTGGAGCAATGAAGCTGTTAACTCTGGAGTGAGACAGAAGTGCTCAGCCGCCAGCATCTTTTTCAGTGTCTGATGCTAGCCTTAGAAGAGATTGGAATAAGCACAAGCCTTTTACCCTGTGCAGTCTCACTGTGATAATGCAACAAAACAACATTTTTTAAAAGTATGGCACACAAAGGTGAAAGAGAATATTTTTCTTATATTTGTTGAAATGTGCAAGGTGCTGGTGTCGGGGTGCACAGCCATGATACATAATCTAAACCAGCAGTGAGAACGTTTCTTATGCTTCAGTTCTCTGGCTCAAGTATTACCAGGTCTGTTTGGTCTGCCAGGAGCCAGAAGCTGGTTTAAATCCATGAAAAAAGCTCTTACTTAATGCACATGATTTTTTTTTTCTTTTTTTTTTTTTCCCTCCAGTGCATTTACAATGTTTTTTGGTTTTTGTTTTTTAATATATATTCTTTGGCATGAGAAACCAGAGATATAGCAGAGATCCTTTACATTTTAACAGTTTAAATGATACTATGGCTTTTACCTGTCCTAAAGCCTTGTATTCTTTGGGGATATTGTATTTGGGAGTAATCCTGCTGTGGCAGTGCAACTGCTAAAAGAACTATGATAATCTCTTCTGGATTTTAGAAGCTCTTTTAAAACTGGAAATTTCCAGTGTTTTTCTTGAATATTATGTTCTTGTTTCATCCAGCTTTCTCCCTACTGCCTCTCTCCTCCCCCGTGTTGCACTCTCTTGGGCACATAGGTTGAAGTAGATAAACATAACAGCCATATAGTCTCATAGTGCTCAGCTTCTTGTTACCTCAGATTAGGCCATTCTCTCCTTTGGTTGTATTGCATACCTGCTTTTGGCAGACTTCATTCCCTTGAAACATTATCAGAATATTCTGTATAATCTAAGCAGTTTTATTATTAAGATTTCAGAACATTGTAGCATTTCTGTAATTTTTTACCTTTTCTAAACCTGTGTTGCTCAGCAGCATGCTTCCTTCAGAAGCAGTCTTTGGGGTGGCACCTACTGTGCTTTTTACATATTATTGGTGGGAGAGAAATCAGCAGTTTTTTTCAGAGGAGTAATATTCCTATGGGTTGAGAGTCCTTGTGCTCTGCGCCCTGTGTAACATGTTTAAGTGGTTGCTTTTGATCAAAAATATTTCATTCCCCATGACATTTCAAAGTTTTCTTGTAAAATATGATTGTATCTGATGATTAAATAGGAGTGGAAGGTGTTAAACTTCTGGCACATTTATGCGGATGTATTGGTGCACTTTCCCAAAGAATACCAGTGAAAGTGCTGCCAGAATGCTGCAATTATGCAGCAGTCCCAGCCCCAAAACTACTGCCAATTGTTGTGCTGCCCCACTTTGTGATACCAATGGGTTATTTTGAAGATGATTTTTAGTTTCACTTGTTACTTTTTCAGGCAATCAGAAAAAAAACAATGTTTAGGCAATACTGCATAATGAGAAACTTTGGGCTGTACTAAATTGCTACACACAAAGGCTTCAGACAGCAGTGGTGTGTCAATCATGTAAATTTTAATGATTAATGTAACCTGAGTCTGTCACCATAATACTGTCTTAAATATGTTCACTGCGTAAGGAGGATAGTATTTAGCTGCTGCCTTCAAAATTATTCACATAACAGTAGCAGGATAAAAATAAAGTTACTGTTCATGAGCCTTCTCATCAGTAGTAATCCCTACTCAGAATAGGCAGTTGTCTAGTTCTTCGCACTTAATTTAAAACGCTAATCTTTCTCAAGTGCACTGGCAGGCTGTGCTTGAATTTAAATGGGCTATGAATTGCTGTGTATTATTAAGATAAAACATTTTTTTTTGTGATAACAAGTTGAGAAATTCAGCCGATGGTTTGAACTTCTGAATTCTTAGATGTTTGGCAAGTGTCAACAGAGTTTTTGATACTGATATATATGGGAATGAGATAGACAATTTTTTTTACTCCAATTATTTTCTTGGATCTTCTATAAATTACCCCTTCTTTTTTTTTTTTTTTTTTCTCTAGTTGACTTAATACGTTTCCCTAGCTGTATTTTGTTTATCAATGTCTGGAACACAATTAAGTTCTTCCATACCCAGGCTTGTTATATTGCTTTACATGACACCTTCCAGTCTTACATCCACAGTACCTTCTGCATTTGGAAAGTATGACAGGAAAATAATGCTCACTTTCACAATGCACCAAACTTGGTGGTTTTCAGAGTAGCTGGCTATACCACAGTGAGTTTTCTGATTTACTATCAGTAACTCTTAACTTCCCTTGAAATGACAAAGGGCTTTGTAGCTACCTTCATAAATTTTAGGTATGTTTAAATGAAAGTTGTAGCTTGATAGCAACTTGTTCTAGTGGCAAGTTAATGTTACCTGAACGTTTGAGCTCATCTATTATTTGTACAATTTGGATAACAGTATGTGCTTCAGCTTTACAAAGGTTTCTTTTTGTGTTTTGCTTTGATTGGTTATTTCAGCTTGTCAGTATAGGTTCCCAGTACAGCTGTGGCCGGGCCCAGCAGTCAGAGTATCTGCTGATAGTGTCACGGGAAGTGAAAGGGGAAGAGAGATGCTTCCAGAAATGCTGCAGTGAGGTGTGTCACACCATTCTTTTTGCCCTCACACTGATATGCTTGGCCTCCTTGCGTTTCTGCTGCTTTCAATTCATTCCACTTTATTCCTGGATGTACAGCACATAGTAATTTGTGTGTATTTGTGACTGGCTTTTATTTATATTCACAGTATTTCATGATACATTATGAATGTTCATATTGTAAAAATAATAAAAATACAACCAACCAAACCCCCCCCCCCCCCAGTTATTTAGTTTAAAGTTTTCTTAAGAAGAGTTCTTACCTTTTCAGTAGGTATCTTCTTTTCCTTAAATCTTCCTCCAAAGTTAACAGCCTTTGATTCATATTTGTTAAGTAAAAGTTGTACAATTTAAACATTAGGAGCCCTGTTAATAAAGCTTTGGGTTCACTGGGTTCAGAAAGGGTCATTTCTGTGTTAATCATTGTTCCAGTTTGGGTGTATTTCATCTACTGAATAGCCAGTTAAGTTCTGGGTTGGAACCCTCTGTTTCTGGTAAGTCAAAACTTAATTGCTTTTTTTAGCTGAGTGAAATATGTTAAAGTTGGGACAATGAGTAACAGATTTTTTTAGAAATAAAATAAGGAGCGAGAGGAGAACAAAATCAGGAGGTTTAAGTTGTGTCTCAAATGGAAAGAACATCCCGGGTTTTGGGGTTTTGTTGGTTTGGTTTTCTGGGGTTTGGTTGGTTGGTTGGTTGGTTGTTGTTGGGTTTTGGTTTTGGGTTTTGTTTTGGGGGGGGGGGGGGGGTGTTGGTTTTTTTATTTTTTTGTAGCTTGATTTTTTTTTTTGGGGGGGGGGGGTGTTGTGTTGGTTTGGTTTGGTTTGATTTGTTTGGGGAATTTTTCAGGGAAAATTTTATTGCTACCCAAATGAATCATAGCTTCACTCACTGGCTTTTTAGGGTGTCTCGTCCTTCCTGCTCCTCTCAACCTCAGATCACTGACTTTCAAATTGCTGTGTTACTTCCCAGTGTTCAGGAGTTTGGGAAGAGTTTTTTGCTAACCAGTAACACTGGAGGCAGTTTCCAGTTCTGTGCATAGCTGTGCTCCATTCTGAAGTGTCTTTTGTGAATTGATTGGGGAACCTGGTGTTCTCTAGTATTTTCCATCGATAAAATACTTGGAGTGCTTCTTTTCCTTGCTGTATATATGGTTATTCAGTCTGAAAGATCAGTATAACATCATGAAAATAACATGACAGTAAAGTGACTTTACATGAGCAGAACCTTATGTAAGAGTTTACATGGGCACTTAACCATGCAATTGCAAATTTTAAACCTGGACTGTTGCCTAGCTGTATTCCAGAATCAAATTTCAAGTACCAAGCACTGTCTGTTTCTTGCTGCTGTATAAATAACATTTGGAATGCAGAATTAATGCATTGGGTTTGTAGACTTTCTGGAACTGACTAGGAAATGTGGCCCATTGTTAAGGATACCTGGGGTACAGGCAGCATGATGTGATTTCCTGTGTTCATGTCCTAGATCGGTCCAAGTAAATCTCAGCATAATCAAATGGGAGATTTTAAACAAAACCAACAAAAATCAGGAAGGGGATTAATTTTCCTTCCTTCTAGATTTGAAGTCTGACAATTGCATTCAAGGACCTGAAACAAATATGTTTGCAGTCCTGGTCTCAGTCGTCAGTGCTGAGTTTACCACCTGATGTGTATGTATCTTTACAGCCCTTTGCAGATCCTTTGAGAAGGTAGTAGAACAAACACCTTATATCTCTGAAAGGTTTAGAGGCCGTTCTTACATTCATTCAACTTGATTTTTACAAAAAATTGGACGGACTTTCATTCTATCAACTGTTAGTATAACTAAAAAAACCCAGAAAGACAAGCTTTCCAAGACTTTCCAAGCTTTCTGGGGTGGCAGGAGTTTGTCATAGCTGACACAGAAGCAGTAATGTTCAAAGTACAAGAATATTTAAAATATAATTTGAGAATAATTGTTACGAAATTTACTCAGTTTTGAAAATCAGACCATCACAGAAAGAGAAGGAAATTGGTAGTCATGAAGTAGGTTAGTTAATATGAGTAACTCCAGTGCAAAACAAAGGAAGACAAGGATGCTGTTTGTGCAAGTTGGAGTGATTGTCTGTGATGGTAGGTAATGCTGTTGCTAATTTGTCCTCTAAATACACTGTATAGATTCTGAATCAGTATTGTTAAATCAGCATAGCAAATCTGTAGAGGCAAGTTACTGAAATGTGTCTGGTTTTGAGAGCTGCCTCAATTCAGTTAGGCATGAGAACTGTTCACTCCAAAAATAA
The DNA here is from genome assembly GCF_037157495.1 of Lathamus discolor. Classification (NCBI taxonomy): domain Eukaryota; kingdom Metazoa; phylum Chordata; class Aves; order Psittaciformes; family Psittacidae; genus Lathamus; species Lathamus discolor. The sequence continues at coordinate 92,309,090 of NC_088889.1, forward strand.
GGTTCCTAAAACTGATCCAACTATTTTGCCCATTCATGGGGATGTTTTTAGCTGTACAGTCATTATTTTAAGACAGGAAGAGATTCGTGTTTTGCTGCTGTTGAGTAACTTAATTTGACCTATTCGCTCAGCTATAACACTTCTGTCATCTGTTTTTCTGAAGTAGACTTTTTTGAAAGATGGTTGTCCTCTCACAGAGCTGCAGACTTATGAAATAACTATCTGAAGAACTTTTCCTTGTTGTCCCTGAAATCATCCTTAAACCTTTCTTCTTTGAAAACAAGCCTGACCGTAGCAAGGCACCAGGTACTCTCTGTCCACCTTTCTTAGTCCGAACTGTTAGTTGTTTTTATTTTTCACTTTGCTTCTCTGATGGTCATCTCTTATTTTACTTAGAAGTTCAGACTCTATGAGACAGGAGCTTCCCTGTTGTTATTTCTTCATCTTTTCAGGAAAATCCTGACCTGTACTAGCACATCAAGCAATAGAATACAAATAACTATAATAATAGTAATAATTATAAGAATAATGTAATAAACAACAACAGCAACAAAAAAAAGCTTTCCTTACCTGCCATGTGGTAGTTACGTCAGTCTCTACTAGTGTCAGCACCCTTATTCTATGCAAACAGTGAATGGATCATGATCTACTGAATTTAGGTGATAAGTAACATTGGCATTTTCCTCTGCTTGCTTATGACACTGGGGCTCACATTGGTGCTCAAGCAGGATCACACTGCTTTAGTAAAGAGTGTAATGAAACAAGTCATGGAATGAATGATGCAAGGAGGAAAAATCTGTACATGCATGTATACATCTGTATATATAGTTATACAAATGATGTATGTGTCTATATATATAGTTATGCAAATTATATATATTTATAGCTATACAAATGATGAAATTCACAGTTTCAACTTTTTTTTTTTTTTTTTTTCCTCAAGTTCTTGGTCATTAAACCTCTCTGTTTAAGTCCCATGAGCGAGAGTTTGTCTTTTTAGGAAGTCTGAGAAAGAGTAGGCTGGATAATCTGAAATCCTTTTGCTATGCATTGTAATGCATGTTTTGCTGGCCTCAGATTACTCTGTTTTGTTGTGGGTTTTGTTTTTTTTGGTGGGGTGGGTAGTGCAGGGTTGGACAGACGCAGGTTAGGGGAGTTTAACAGTTACTTCCACTTTATCAGCACCCTTCTTAAAGTATTGCCACCAGCACTGGGAACAAGGGGGAGATTTTTGGAATACAAGTGCTAAAATACTGCCTTATTTCTGATCATACTTTCTAGCACAACAGTTCAGTTCTAATCTGCAATCATTTTCCGTTGTTTCTTTTTCTGCCATCACCCGTATTGTTGTTGATGCTTCTCAAAAACCTACGATGAAGTTTCTGGCATGCTACTGCTAAAATAATGCAAATAATAAATGCAGACAATAATTTTTTAGTTGCACACATATGGAGCTGCTTACAAGAGTATCGTGTTGGGAGTCTTGAAGAACTTCTTTTTAATGTTGCAAAAGTAACTTTATCTTGAAGTGTGCCAACTGATTAATAATGGCAAAAAGTCATCCAGATGTTTTGTAGTTGGCTAAATCAATAATCCTGTCCAATAGCTAGTAATTAGTCTGTCTGCCACGTCTCCTGAACAGACTTACATGCAAACAATCAACTTATTGGATTATGAAGCATTAGTGTGGGATATTAGTATCTACCTTGTTGAATAAGTATTGATGATTTGGCTGGTGTTTGGATCTTGTATCATATCTGCTTTCAGAGAGGTCATTTATTTTGTTCGAGTGTCAATGAGTAAAGAAGTATTTTTCTTACTGGTAATTGTTATCATAGCTTTCATAGTTACCTGATACCAAGATCTTGCCATTTTGCTAGAAGAAAACTTGACTGTATACTAGATCAAATCATATGCTTGAATTTTATTCTTCAGATCTTTCTTCAGAGAAGCTGTGTCTTCATTTAAATGTGTATCCAACTTTTTTAGTGTTTCCTAGCCTTTAAATGAGTTTAAATTGCTGTTTAAGATAGTTCTACGTATTACCTCAATAATTGAAGCAGTTACTGTATTAGTATTTTTGTAATTGCTATATAATATATAGGATAAATTTTATACACTTCAACAGGCTTGGAGCCAATGTATCTTAACTGCCTTTTCTTTTCCCCCTGAAAATTTATGCATGGTATTTTTTGCTGATAGGGAAGAGAAGCAACAAATCATCTCTATGTATGAAGTACATCTGGGTTTATTTTCCATCTTTTCAGTGGACTTTCTTAGGCCAACTGAGCAACTAGTTACCTTACAGGTTTTGTGATTCTGTATTACACAACTATGTTATGGTGCGGACTGCAGAGTGGAAGATTAGCTGACTTACTGTCTCAAGATAAATAGTGCCTTTGTATTCCAATGAGGATGTATTGGTGCTTCTAAAGGAAAAATGGAGTTTTGTAACTTCATTGCATGTTTTTTTCTGGAAAAAAATCTCTTTACCACATTAATTTTTGATTATCCTGTGTTCATTATTGAGTATGTATGTATTTTGCAAACCTAGAGTGATGTTAGGAGTGGAGAAGGGAGGGAAAGGTTTCTGGTGATCACACCCAGATAGTGTAGTTAGAGAGTGCTGAATCTTGATTGTCAGTACTGTTCATTGAAGGCTGAGCCTTGTATGCTACTGTCAGGGTCCAAAAAATTTGACATCACCTAGGCCTGGCATTGAGTTGGTTCACTGTGCAGGCATACTGCCTGCTGCTCTTTGTAGACATTGGCTCTGTCTGTGGAGGTGCTTGCTTAGCTGTATTACCAAGTGCAGGCACATCTGAACATCTCTCTCCTCTCTCCTTAAAAATACAGTGAGGCTTTATTTTCTCCTGGCAGTGCTATGTGGAAGCTGGTTTTAACCTAGGTCTACCTTCTACTTTTGTTGGAGGAATAATCTTATCCCTCAGGTACAGATTCTGGACCAAGGTTTCATCTGTGCTGCATCTTCCCTCCTTTAGCAAGGCTTTTACTCTCTTTGGTACTCTGCTAGACTACTAATGGAAGTACACAGTCTGGTTTTAGACAGATAATGACAGTGTTTCAAGTGCTGTTGCCCTAAAAAACAAGTCAAGCATTTTCTACGGGACCATTAGGAGGGCACTTTAATGATATAATGGATACTGGGGAGTAGGACACCCTTATCACATGAGTATGGTGGTTTGGTAGGTTAGATTTAATACAGTTTTGGTAATGACATTTAGATACACTGTATCTGTGCAACAGGTTGATTTTTAGGACTTTGATCTGTGTCAGGAGTAATAGCATCATACATTCTTTTGTCATGCTTTTGAAATAAACCTTCAAAAGAAATGAACCAGCTACATCTGACTCTATTCTGGCTTGGAAAAGAGGCAAGCTAAGTAAAGGCACTGGGGTGAGACTGACCAGCTTCTAGTTCCCTGTGTCTTACTTTTTTCCCTTTTCAAATATGGGGGTTATATTTCCCTGTTTCCAGTCAGCAGGAACTTGATGGAACTGCCTTGACTTCTCAGATATGATGGATAATGGCTTGGCAACTTCATTCACCAAGCCACACACATTTTTGGTATGAATTCTCTCACTTTACAATGCTGGTTTGGCAGCTGCTGTGCAGTTTATCGGTACATGATGTCGTCATGTTCCCACACCTGTAGGGAGGAAAACAGAGCCTGGCCACAGGGCCTTGGCTGCACTTCCCTCCAGTTTCTCTCAGCATATGCTGAGGTCACAGGGTTGCCTGGGGAACTGTCATAAGGTAGATACTGTGCATGTCAACCATACTGCATCCCAGAAGTAGCAGCTGCATTTTACCCTAAAATTTCTTTAATACTGTCACATAACTTTGAGGATTTGGGGAATGGGAAAGGGTGTCTCTAATTCCCCCGTTACTCCACAACTTTGTGTGAGGTAAGACAAGTTACATGAAATTTCTGCCGTTTGATAAACACATTGCATACCCGGTAGTACTGGTGCTGAGTATATCCTTCGTGCTCAGTAAATTGTCATTTATCATTCAATCGAGACTTGTAGAAGCGTGTAAACAGGTCACATTACATTACACATGGCTTCTGCTTGTAGTGCTTCCTTAATTAGCTTTCTTGTAGCAGCACATATGAATTTCGGATGTTATTCTTGGTGTCCCACCATGCTGTGTCTTGCTGTTTTCTGATCAAATGCAAATTTTGTCTTTGTACCCTCAAAATATGTTTTAATAGAAGTACTGTTATCTGTAAGTAAAGTCGTGGGTATCCCTTCAGGTTAAAATGCTTCCTGCATGCAGCCATTTACATGTTAAACCCCACCACATCAAGGTACAACATACAGACTTTTTAAAAATCAACTTTGGAGGGTGGGAAGGTTTCCAGTAAATAACAGAAACAGGAAGGGGCTACTTCTCCGCTGGCCTGCCTCTGTAGCCTTTTCTGTCACAGAATGATCATAACCATTCAATTATTAGTTCTGTAAAGGTTTAAAAAGCAAAACTGTGTTTATCTTATCATCAGAGTGTCAGTGTATTTGTCAACATCCAAATGTATTTGCATTGAAGTGGAGAATCATGCTTCAGATGCAGCCAACAGTCTGAAGAGTGACGAGTGTTTGTATTAATGATGAGAATTTGGAGTTTGTTTTATGTGGAAATGCGGTTGACTTTTTTTTCCCCTCCCCCCCAATCTTTCAGCTGGTCAGTATTGGTTCTTCCTATAACTATGGCAATGAAGATCAGGCAGAATTTCTGTGTGTGGTCTCAAAGGAATTGCATAACACTCCCTATGGCACAACCAGTGAACCAAGTGAAAAAGCAAAGGTAAGTCATGAGACATTGGACTAAAGAAATGGTGTTAAGTTACTTGGGCTTCACTAAGTCCTGCTAGGCCTGTCTCTGTTCTGGACCATTGTTTAATTGGTTTTTTCCCCCTCACTCATGACTAATAATGTTTCCCTGTCGATTGTATGACTGCAAATGGTACAGTCAGCATGCATTTGCTATACCAAATGGGTTCTTTAAATCCAGTAGTCTGTGACGTTCCTGATACCTGTCTTGATGTTTTCAAGTATTGGCAGATATTTGCTGTTCACAGTTGAGAATCTAGGGTTCGTTTCTTAAAAAATTGAATGCTTCCTTATTCTGCCACTGGTTCAGTTGAAAACTATTTTTCTTGCTACACTTCAGCAGGAGAAATCTTACTGTCAAGACTGGAGACTGTAATATGCTGTCTCTGAAAAGCATAGTCATGTGCAATATGTTATAAAATGTAGGTGTTTGTTAGCTTAGGATTTTCAGGTGCCTACCTAGTTCTCTTTACTTTCTGTAGCTGGCTTTCCAAAAAGATTGTAACAGGCACAGTATCTTAGCATCTTGCTCAGTTGTCTTTCAGAGTTTGTACAGGGAAAATGTAAAAACACGACAGAATAGTAGTAAGGCAGGCCAGTTATATATGTAAGTATATTCTTCTCTTCCATGCGTATTGAACAGTTTTTATCACTGTATTATTGCTTTGTATGAGATGACTGCAAACAGGATACTTCTATAGTTTCCTTAAAAGCTTTTAATTTAGTATATGTAGATAGGAAACAACTGGTAAAACATCAAAGCTTGCTTTTTCAAGAATAACTTTCGAAGAGACGAATTTTGAAATAATGTTTAAGAATTGATCTGGGTCTTGGCACTGAGGCCTCAAACAGATAAAACTTCACTACTTTCTATGCCTTGTAACTTGGTTATGCGACTACGTATATGGGGGCATTTTTGTAAATTGCACTGCAAAAACACTCCAAGCTTTATGTTGGATTCTTAGTGAAATGATTAATTTATGCTCTTTTGTCACTGTTGAGATAAAACTTCCAAGGGAGTTGTAAGGGATTAATGTAGTCAAGGTAAACACTGAACCTGGCTAAGCCAGGTTCACTGTTTCCAGTACCCCAGGTCAGGGTCTGCTTTTGCCAAGATGCAAAGTTGACAGGTTAGAGGTGTGTGGTAATAATTTAGGACTGGGCTATGTACCTGAAATAAATCATGGAACTCTAGAGTCTGATAAAGATCTTCATAAGGAATGATAGCACATCTTCAGGGAACTTCAGAAGTTGCCAGAGTTATACTGCAGCCTTAATGGAAACGAAAATACTGTTAAAATGAAATTATTAAACCCTAAATACACAAGCTAGTTCAAAGGGCAGTACAGCTCTGCAAATTCAGTAGCTCTGAGAGGGGCTAGATCTTCAACCTCTGCACTGAAGTGCTTCTTGGTCATTGTTTCAGAAAAGAGGGCAGGGCGTAATTTGTCCAGGTAATGAATCAGAATTGATGTTGATTAAGGTTGGAGATACAACATTCACTCCTTTTGTCCTGTTAGCACTGAGGTATTGCTAGCAACTAATACTAATACTTGAAGAATAATCTTTTACATCCTGTGTTTTTCTAGTTGTCCTGGGTTCAGCTGTTAACTGTTCTTCTTCCTAGCAGCTGGTGCAGTGCTGACTTAAACTACAACTAGTAGATCAGATATTTTTAATAGGCATGTGTTATGCCTGAAAAGAAAACAGAAAATTCTTTTTGGTTGAGAGGTTTCTGAGAGTTGTGTTCAGGAATCTTGCCTGCAGCTTGGGAGCTGTTGTCTCAGTAGCTCAACGGTCTTAATGAAGTTCATATGATTGAAATTCTGGTATCCAGTGGTATATACAGGATAATATGTTCATGTATTGGGGCTGACTTTTAGAAGCTATGGAGAAAGGTTGGGTTAGAGAAAACAAAAAACTGCCAGTATGTAATTTTTATTGTCAAGCATTTCAATTTTAGTTGATAGTACTGGACTGTCAGAATAGGAAAAGCCATTTTCTGGTAGCCCGTATAATCAAGCTTCAGCTTCATTCCTTGTCAGAGACTTCTTTTCCTTACGTTTCTTCTTTTTTTGAAAACAGTTTGCATAGTAAATTAGTGGTTAACTTCTATGTAACCTTCAAATACACTTAAGCTAAGGAAATTGATGGCATTTGGGACATTTACTTAAATGGTTCCAGTGGGTTTCAATGGTAGCCATGGCACTACTAAAAGATAACCTGTATTCCCACAAGCATTATTTTCTTTTGTAATGCTTTATTGATCTGTCACTCTTTGGACAAATGACCAAAGGTTGTTCATAACATCTACATCCAAAGTTTGATTCTCAAGTGCTATCCTTTCCTATCCTTGATGAAGAGTACACGGACTAAAGGTACCGGCTTTACAGTTTTATTTAATTTTTCTCTATGCTTACGGTCCCTATTGTTATGTTGCATGGCACTATTGGCTTCTATCTGCTAACTTTAGGACATTTAAAAAAGGAAATTTTAATGAAATCTGTGATGTTCCTTCTTGAAATTGTCTGCTGTTGTACTTTCTTGCAAAGTGTGAGAGTCCCAGATAAAAGTAAATAAATGTCATTCACAGATGCTTCAAGTGGACTGTACTTTGTTGCAGCTTTGACTCACTCGCAATCTTTTCTTTTCCCTTCCTTTCTCTATACTTGCTGCATGCTGCATGCCAATCAGAGTGAGGATGAAGAAACGGATTACGATATGAATGACTCAGATTAAGTGTAAATGTCATGGTGAGCATTAGCTGCCCTAGGAATTTACCCAGATGCTTTTCTGCTCCATCCAGTTCCTACCCCACTAGTGCTGTTCTTTGGCTAGTCCTGGTGGTATGTGTGTTTGTGATTATAGTGGTGGCATGGTTAGCAAACAGAGAATTCCCGATCTGGATATTGCTTCTTGGACAGAATAATTGCTGTTGCTGTTACAAGATGTATTGTGAGTGGTTCCTTTACAGCTTTGCTGAGTAGAAAACTTCTTCATGTAGATCCTAGGGTCAGAATTGCTTTTCATTTTTATTTTCTGTGCACCAGCTTTTACGTCAAATATTTTTTTCACGTGTAGAGTCATCTGGTAGGAACCTACAGGATGCACATTCAGTACAACATCATCAAAGATGGTCTTAGCTGATAATTTTGAAATTAATAGTTTCTGAATCAGGATCTGGCAAATTAAATAGCATGATCTCAGTGCTACAGTTATATTTATCATAGGAAACAACTGTCTGGGGAGGGATCAGGTCCTTTCCATTTGTTGTGGTTTAAACCCAACCACAAAGCCCGTCCACTCACTCCCCCCCTTCTTTCCCTCCCCCTGCTCCTGGAGGGATGGAGAGGAGAATCGAAAAGAATGCAACTCCCACAGGTTGAGATAAGAACAGTTTAGTAACTAAGGTATAACACAAACCACTACTGCTACCACCAATAATAATAATGATAAAGGAAAGAATACAACACCTCAACACCAGCCGATCGATAACTTGCCCCACTCCCCCCAGCCAAGCACCAAACGATACCTCGTCCAACCCTGCAGTCCCTTCGCTTCCGGGGGAACTCCCCGTTACATCCTGGGCATGACGCGCTGTGGTATGGAATACCTCTTTGGTCAGTTTGGGTCAGGTGTCCTGTCTCTGCTTCCTCCTGGCCTCCCCTCCTCCCTGGCAGACATGAGACTCAGAAAGTCCTTGGCCAGACCAAACATTCGAGCAGCAACTAAAAACATCAGCACTGTTCCCAGGCCAAAAGATCAAAACGCAGCACTGTACTAGCTCCTAAAAAGGAGAAAAATGACTGCTGCTGCTCAACCCCAGGACACCATTGTACAACATCTTATTGAAGATCAGGTACTTTAAAAGTCACAAATGGAAGAACACAAAAATTGCATCAGAAAGCACTACTTCTGCGACTTCTTATGCGTCTGCCAGCATTACTCGTATTTATTCTACTATCCAGTTTCTAGAAGATAATTTATTGAATGTTCAGTTACACGTTTAGTATAGTCACTTGAGTAGTATAAATTTGAGATACTTAGCATTGCATGAGATTGAATTCAAGCTTCTTACCTGCACACTTGAATTTTTTAGCTGTAAACCAGCCTTATACTTATCTCTCAAGTTGCTTCCTCATGTTTAAGGAAGAACCTACATTATCTTCTTGCTGATGCTAACAGAAACTACTGCTGAGATAGAATAAGATCTTTTGCCAAGTCTTCAGGAGTGGCTGCAAGGAACAGGTCAAATCTGAAGCTTTATGGAAAAAAAGATAAACTGGCACTGTGCTGGAAGTGAACACAAGATTTTTAAGCTGCCTGAGAGACAAACAGTCCTTAAGTTGCTGTTCTGTGTGCAGCAGATTTATTTTGAGTGGGAGGAAATAGTTCTCATGTTCTGCTTCCCTAAGAAGCAGTCATACTCGGGCCCCTTGGATATGAGAATGCGTTCAGCAGTGTTTACAGTTTATAAGTTAACTTTGTATCTGGTGCACCTGGAGGAAAACCAGAAAACCAGAACAGAGCATGAAAAGAAGGAAAATTCTGAGCACAGCAGATCTGCACTGGGGTAGGGACAGTCTCTAGTACCAGTACAGACTGGGTGATGAATGGGTTGAGAGCAGCACTGCAGAGGACAACTTGGAGATACTGGTAGTATGAGCCGAGTACACTTGCAACCCAGGAAGCCAGTTATCCAGAGCTGGTCAGCAGGTTGAGGGAAGGAATTTTTGCCCTGCGCTCTGCTCTCATGAAAACCCAACCTGGAGCATCTGGACTGTCCAGCTCTAGGGTTCCCAGTACAAGAAAGACACGGGCCTGTTCAGAGTGGGTCCGGAGGAGGGACACAAAAATGGTCTGAGGGCTGGAACACCTTTGCTAGGAAAAATGGCTGAGAGAATTGGGGTTGTTTGTCTTGGAGAAGGGAAAGCCCCAGGGATGTCATTGCAGCCTTCCAATACCTGAAAGGTGCTTATAAAAAGACAGAGAAAGACTTTTTACCAGGTTCCATAGCAACAGGACCAAAGACAATGTTTTTAAACTGAAAGTGGGTAGATTTAGATCAGATAAAATGATGAAAGTCTTTACTATGAAGTTGTCCAGAGAAGTTATGGATGCCCCATCCCTGAAAGTGTTCAGAGTTGGGTTGAGTGGGGCTTTGAGCATCAGTTCAAGCATTTAATGTAGTGAAAGATGACCCTCCCCAGTGCAGGGGATTGGACCAGATGATCTTTAGAGGCCCTTCCAACCTGAATCATTTAGTAATTCTGTGATCTAAAATGTGCAGACAGAGGAGCATTATCAGTGAAGTCACCTGTTTAGCTAGTAGAGCATGTCCTCAAACAAAAACTTCTTCTGCGCCTGGTTCTGCTGCAGACATACTCCACAATCCTGGCTACTAGCAGATTAGGAGGAGACCTGGCATAACTGACCTCTCTTAGCTTTGAAACATTCTCTCAGCATTTTCACTCAGTAACCCACTAAAATCTTTAGGAATAGTATTAGTAAAGGGTTTTCAGGAGAGAAAAATAAATAAAAATAAAAGATTAATTTCAAATTGCAGCAGAGTCAGTCTTCCAGTGGTTAGTAAGTAAGTACAATTTTTGTATTTCTTCTTTGGACAAAGTCTCTGCCCATGACTAGAAAAGATCCTCTTTCACACAGTTTCTGAACACCTCTCCTGAGAGTTTGCTGGTCAGAAATCATTTCTCCTTTTGTAAACATAGGTCTCATAGACGAAGTAACAAGCAAAATGCGTTAAAATGTTGCCTGATCTTACAAAATTTTCTACTTCATGTTGGGTTTACTGGCTCTGTAAAGTATTCAGATTTCAGTGTCCAGATCTGGCTTAGCTTTATCTTGTTGTACATGTTCTGAAGCTGTAGAAAATAGTTCTGTTAATCTTGGAATTATCTTTTTATTTTCTAGGAAAGAATAAACTCAATTGTTCCATTTTAAATTGAAAAGATTCACAAAATGAATAGATCAAATATTTTCTAACTGCACAGGTACTTAATTAGACATAGTTTTGCCTCTGTTGGAGATTTAACTTCCTGACTACTTTTGCTGGGTCAGGCTGTTATCTGCTGTGTGGGCATCTAGTCCAGCATTTTGTTGACAGCTGTGAATAACAGCAAATAATCAAGAACAGAGCTTAAGTATGAAGCATTCATAAAATTAACTCCTGGTATACTTCCCCACCTTCCAGTGAGCCTCAGTTTAAGAATTTCAGCTTCAAGCCTGTATGCAGATCATTGAATGAAAGCTACCATGACACTATGGTCCCATGAGTAGGTACCAATGTCACTACCTTCAGTAAGCTTGTCTAATCCCTTTTGAATGTGTTACACTAGCAGTGGCTGAGCAATTTCCAGGACCTGGCTTTTTCTCACATAATTCACTTTTATCTTAACTAGTTTCATATTAAATGCTTTTTGCTTAGTACACACAGTAAATTATCTTCATGAAATAAGCAATGTTTGCATCTAAATAACATGCTAAAGTATGTCATGGCCCATTGAAAACATTTTTCTGTATTTTGGAGATTTATCAGAGTAGCTGCAGTGACATCTGGCTTCGTAACTTCAATAATACTGAATTTGAAATGAGAAAGAACTTGGTGAGCATCCAGGTACTGCAGGAAGTGCAGTGAGCAGGTGATAAAGTGGAGTATTTCTTTCTTTTTTTAAGCTAACACTGACCTGTGTCTAAATTGTCCCTGAGGCACACTGGTGGTAGTGAGCTCTTTATGAGCTCCGGTCCTTAAAAAGTTCCATGGAGTTGTGCAAAGGAGGTGAGACCCTACTTGACTACACTATGGAAGACATATAGGCTCAATGACCTACAAAAGCTGGTAGGTTAAATTATCAACGCTTTAACAATATTAGAAAGAAAACAAATACCTTGATGGTTTTCTAATTCAAGCCATACGTGCAACTGCTCTGCTGTGTTAAGTGATCGCCAGTTTTTACCTTACGAGCGCAAAGACTGAAGTGTTTCTGTGTGCTGTCAGATTCTGTGTGTCCTCTGGGATGGAATGTGCTACTGTGTGCTAGGATCACACTACACTGTATCAGACTACACTGAAATCATCATAGAAGGAAATTCTACGTTGAAGACAGCTATGCCATTGTCCAGGGATTGTGCCTTTGCTTCCTGGCAGCTTTTGAAATTAACAGCCCTTTCCAGTAGCAAATGAAGTATAATTAGAGATACTTTTACTTGTAGATTAACATTATCAAGTAGTTGTGCTCAGTATATTTGAAGCTTCTTGTAGTGCTTTATTTGGCTACTGGCATGATTGGTTCTATAATTTGCTTATGCAGTTTCACAGTGCTACACAGCCCAAGAGCTGAGCTCATTATTGCTGATTGCCAGTCAGTGTAGAGTAGCAACATGAGAAACATTGCTTGGACAGTCAGTCTTCTAAGACTTAGATACTTGTGCCAACAGCCAAGCAGAATTGAAACAGAAAAACCTTTGTATGTCTGAATAGCATAGTAAAAATCTGTGAGGAAATGTAGTTGTTTGAGGTGAAATAGCTTACTTTTTACATCTACCAGTCCTTAATTATTATATTAATCATACTTAATTCTTAGCTTTGATTTACATCTGTTTTAATGATGTTTGATAGTGGACATTACATCTATCAACCTGTCTTTTTCAGCCTTAAAGCACAGACTTCAGAATATCCTTGAACCAGATCCCTGACACTCTCAGTTATTTGAAATAGTCATGATTCTCTTCGACCTCCATGCTTTAGGAATGACATTAAACGAATTTTCATTTATAGAATTTTCATTGGTCTCTTTCAGATTTTGCAAGAGCGAGGTTCCAGGATGTGAAGACAGTATTGAATGGTGACAATTTTTTCGCTTTTATTCCAAGACACAGTGAATTGTCACACTGAAGAGGCTCGGCTGCAAAAGAAAAAATCTGATTTAGACAATACTCTGTTGATCTGGGTTCAACCATTTTTGCCTATAAGCTGGTGTCAACTGGCTGAAAGCATTGTGAGATTACCTAATTGGAATAGATGGTGTGGGAGTGTGTGTTAAGTTTTGGTTATAGTGCATGGTTGTACTCTCCTGTGGGCTGACAGACACTGGTCTTTTGAAATGACCATGCACTCATATTTTCCTCTGAGACATGTAGCACTTGATGTCTGGTGCTGGATGACCCAATGTTGACCAGTTTGGAGACATTTTCCTACTAATCATTGCAAACATTTAAAGGACAATGTAATTGGTGCTACACACACGTTACAGCCCACAAATGCAAATATTTGGGGTCTACATTGTTTCAGAATCAGTGGCAGCCCCTGTTGACTCTGTTATACTGCACATTCCTTATGGCTCTGTGACATACTCTATGATGTAATAACAGTCTAGGAGATCAACTGAAACTAGCATGTAAAAAGTTACACAGCAGACAAGAGGTTTCTCTGAAGGAAGGGTGTATATATTGACTGGGTTACTAGCATATTTTAATGCCCAAAGGGAAGACTAAACTCAGAGAAAATGGCCTTAATCTGAGTTATTCTTGACGTTCCTTCTATTGAAACAGTCTCCTCCTGCAAAAGTTATGCTCCAGTCTTAACCAGATGTTTGGAAAGGGAATCAAAATTCACTGAAAATGAACAACTGAACATTTTGTTTCTTTTGAGATGTTTGTACTCATATGTGTGGTTGTGCTTTCATGAAATGCCTATAAGCAATGAATTCTGTGGATTATGATAGACATTTTTCAAGAGCTGGAGGTTGTACAGAAATATGGCTGGCTAGTCTTAGATCCCTGTCTCTACGACTGGGGTTAAAGTCAACCTTGAGTGTGAACACAAAATCATCCCATTGAAAAGCTTAATTATATCAGACATTCAGGATACCTGTCACCAACCTTTCTCTTTCTGTACTGTTTCAACTATGCAGTTAAAGGACACCGAAAATACCTGGTGCAGCTCTATTAGTTTGTCCTTGATGAAGGTTAATACACAAGACTGGAGCTTTTTAATACACTATATTTTAAGTAAAATCTTTAGCACATCTTTAAAACACTTAATGAAATAGTATAAAACTCAGCTTCATTGACTTATGAAAGCAGTGGGAGTTTCAAAAAGCTACAAGATTGTTTTGAATTCTAAAGATGTTACAGTTTCCGTTGTCAGTAACTTCAGAATTCAGGCGTCTACTCTAGGTAATCCTTTACACAAATGCCTGATTTCCAAACAGCCAGGCTCTTGGCTGTTTGAGATTGTTTTGGTTTTTCTTTTTTGTGGTTATTTTGGTTGGTTGGTTGGTTGGGGGTTTTTGTTCATTCGTTTGGCTTAGTTTTGTTTTTTTTAAAGGACTTCTTCTACATTGATAAAAGTTTGGCAGAAACGATTTGTAAAAACCATTTCTACTAGGCAGATTAAGCAATGGGCTGAATATTTTGTCCATGCTTCTAATGCTTGAAAGGGTTTGTAATGCATTTTGCAACTTGGATGTGGTCTGCACAGGAAGCTGCTGGCCCCTCCACAACAACACCGAAGATGTTTGTCTTTTTTTTTAAGATGTTAAAACTGAATTGAATTTACTAAAAATGTAATTGTGTAGGGGGAAATATTTATACTTTTATACTTTTTTAGGCACCCATATTTTATCAGCTTAAATTGAGCACTCAAATTTCCCCAAATAGTAACAGATTATCTTGTATATCTGAAAACAAGCGTAACAATTGTCTGTGTTAACTGCATATTAAAACATTTCCTCTGCTGCAGTAGTCACTGTGTTTTTAAGCAGTATGACTCCACTGAATTCTCTGAGCTCCCAAGCTCATGGAATTGCAGCCAGCCATGTTTCTTGTTGTTTTCTTGATGTGCTCTGCAGAGTAATTTGGCACTGGCTGAAGTGGATTTTAATGCCTGAAATACCTGTTTTGCAGTGCTCCTTCTGAATCAGCATTTCTGTTGTCTCTCTTATTTAACCCAAAAGAGACAGAATATTTTCTTTCAAATTTTCAAGAATGACAGCAGCAAAGCGTGAGTAACAAACTGAGCAAACTGAACAAATGTAGAACATGTAAAAGAGTGGCCTTTTCTAGGTGGGTCTTTTTTTGTTTGTTTGTTTTTTTTTTTTTCCACTGGAGTATTTTCAGTTTAAAAACATGCTTTTACAGTGAGATTACCTGCAGTCCAGTTTATATTGTGTCCCTGTTGTAGCAAATCTGGGCAAATGAGTGGCTAATCATTTTGCACTTTGTTTCCAATACCTCACAAGGATGTTAAGAAAGAAAAACAATAAACTTTAATAGGCAGGTATCTTGCAAATTATTTAAATATGCTGTTTGAGACCACCTGAACTAACCACTTTCTTGTTCTTGCTAATGTCATTATTGCTTTGATTTTTGTGAACATGTAGAGCTTTCAGATCAATGGAAGTGCTACCGTATGCCTTCTTCAAGGCATTAAGAATTGATCCCTAAGTTTGGTTTCCTTTTATTTGACTATTGTAATTTCAAATAAAGCCAGCTATAGTAACGAGGTAACTGCATGAGAGTCCAGTCTACACCACCAGGTGTCGTAAACATTGCTTCATCTGTTAAGATCTTGCAGGATGAGGTGATGTACTGATACAGCTTAAACTGGAGTCCTTTGCTTCTCTTCTGTCATTTGAAGAGTAGTTACTTGAAGAGACCTGCCTATGACTGTGTAAAGCTGATGGGTTCATAGATGTGCTGTGGAAGCCTCTGATGTGAACTCTGGATTTACACAGCTCCTGTATTCTTGAAACAGTATTCTAGGTTAGAATTTAAGATCCTGAGCTCAACAAGATCATAGCAGAAGAAAATAAAGCAGGAAGGAAGAGATACCAAAATACAACAATTAATCAGGGTGACCTCAGACGGAAATGTAAATTCTGCGATTTAACTTTCTGCCCTTTTGCTATATGAATATTCAGTGATGTTCTTTGGTGTGTTGTCCATAGAACAGGAGGTTACTTCAGCGCATGATTTTCAGTGAAATTCTTTAGAGGCTGTTACAAACTTCTTGCAAAACTTGTTTAAAAAGCGAGAGGTTCAAATTTGCCATAGCAATTTCTTGCTTTGAAGAAGCAAGGAAACAGGTAGCATACTATTGGCTGTAAGCTTTATCAGAGGCTCATTTTCTGTACTGGTGATGACAATTTTGTATTAAATGCTTTTGACGTCTTCAAGCAGCAATCAAATCAGGGCTTATCTACATGGAATGAGTCATCCTGAGGCCTCCAAGACGTGAATGGCATCTGGTCTATAGTAACTGTCCAAAAGTATAGTCTGGCCTGGCAGCTCACACAGAAACTGTGAAAGAGATTATTTTATAGGGTTTTTTAACTAAAAGACAAGAGGTTACCTGGATTTTGACCCCGACTTCCTGTGGGGTCACCGTGGATTATGTGCAGTTTGTTATCCTGCAGTAGTTTATTGTCTGTCAAAGGCCTGATTGTATTTAGGAGCTTATATTAATTCTCTACTAAACTTTCACCCCTCAGAATCATATACTCAAAAAATCTGGACAATTTACTGTGTTTTTTTTCCAAACTCAGGTTTCTTGTGATGATGAAGGTTCCTTTTGTCTTTCATTGTAGCATTAGTAAAAGATATTTTTTAAGAAGCTGAGCTTAAAGTCTCCATCCACCATTTATTTTCTTCAAGTTTTCCTTACAGGAGCTGTATTGCTCCCTTTCTAGCAATGTGAATGCACAGTTATGGCTGATTAGAAACAGGATTGTTTCCTGAAGATACCAAAATTGAATCAATCTCCTCTTTCTCTGGGAGAGTTTCATTGGTTGGGTCTTTTTTTTCAGGAGAAAAAACTTCTAGCAGATAAAACAAACCCCCCGACTGCAGGTGTGCTGAGGGAACTGCTGCTCAGGACAGAACACTGCTCTTTGAATACCTGTTCGTGAAGAGCTGTCAGTCTCTTTTTGAGCTGTAGAGCCACCACCAGCAAGTTAACACACATTAATTGCAAACTACTATTCTTATTAGTATTAAAAAAATGAACGTGGAATGCAAAACCACAGTAGTATCTGGATGAATGAGATGACCTTAGAAAGTGGATTACAATGTGTACTGTCCAGTCGTGCAGGTATACCGGAAGAGATTCCTTCCGAAGTACTGAGACAAAAGTGAAGTACTGGGCTTTTCATGGAGATGAAAGTATGAGAGAGAGTCTGTCCACTTGAGATGTGATAAAATCAGAAAGTGTCACTCTCTTATTTTATTCTCTCACCACATCAAACCATCTTCCAAGTTTTTCAAATTAAATTCTTCAATCAGCCCTGAAAGGTGGGGCACTTGCAAAGAGATGAGATTTTGTTACACCTTTAGAAGTACCTGGTAGCTCAGGACGGGAGGATTAAAACTTCCTGGTTTAACCCTACTGTGGTCATTGGACAATTGTCTTTTCTAACACAACAATTTTGAAATGCATATGGTCTGAGAATTCTGCCTGTTGCTTCATTACAGTTGAAACTGCAGTTATTTCCAGCTTGAAGGACAATGTCAGGATCTTACCTGGGTTTGTGTTTTAGAATTATAGATTCTTAAAATAGTGTAAATATGCAGTTTAGAAAAAAAAGAAAAAAAAGGTGGAAGGCTCTCTGAAATCAGTGGCATATAACTTTCCTTTGGCTCACAACAATCAGGATCTGTCTTTAAAGGCTTCTTACTGAACGGAGGCTTTAAAGGGCTAAGTAGATGTTAATTTTCTTAAATGAGTGTCAGATAGAAGAACTCTTTCCATTTTCAGTGCAGAAATGCTAAGGGCTAAAATCCTTTCCAGGGCTAACCTGAAGTTCCAGAGACACATAACATTTAAAAAGCAGCTGCTCTGGTTTTCTTTCAACTCACAACTCCAAAATCATCTTTACAAATGGCTGAAGCAGTTGCAGATATCAGTGTTCATGTATGGCTTGGAATTTCAGTATCAAGGTTGGTCAGAGAAGATGTTACACTTGCCCAGCACTTTGTTTATTGCCTGTGCTAAAATCTAACAACTCTCATGAACAGCACTGGTGACAGACCTTGAGATGATTCTGCCCCAGGAAATTGTTGCTGAACATTGCATTGCAGCTTAGCTGCCCTTTACTTTAGCAAGGTCTGCTAAGGCATAAACTCAAAGATCGTGTGAATAGATACTGCTGCAAGCATAGTTTTCTGGGCCCATCAAAGGGTTCTTTTTAGGATGTTGTGTGTTAATAACTACTATAACGAGAGACCTTTTAGAAAGTTATTTTGCTACTTTGGGGGTGAAGAGACCCTAGAAAGCTGAGCCTAAATTTTGACCTGACCTGGCACCTGTTGAGATTTCCAGGTCTGGTCATCTGAAACGTAAGAGTTAATGTATTTATGTGCATGATTCTTGCTCCTTCTGAGGATTTTCCAAAAGCTTATGAGCAGCTTTACTCAACTTGGCTCATGTGTACTTGCTAGGATGAAGCAAGTGCCAAGGCACTGTAAGAGAAACATTGCAGCCTATCTACCTGAAACTGAAACAAGGTTTCACCAAGGTTTCTACCTGAAACTGAAACAAGGACACCAAACTGAAGGAGCATCAAATGGCAACTATTTCCAATTGCTTCCATCCTAAGTCTCATCTGAGCCTTCCTATGGGAGAGCTGTTTCCTATGGACTCTCTAAGCCCACCTACCCAATTCTGCAGATGTTATTTGGTTTTTTTAAACTCTTCTCCAAAGTCACTGGTCTCAACATTAGCTGTGCATCAGCTGTTTGTGTTAATATCCAAGTGGCCATACTTGCAACGTTATTTCCTGGATAGTGGATTAGCAATAACACTTTATTTTGTGCCAATTCATTATCTCTGAAGTGTTCTTACTGCAGCAAAGTTTTGATCTGGTTTTAATGCTTTTGCATTAGCCAAAACTCTTAGCACAGACATAGACAAGAAACTGAATCCATGGAATTTCCCTGGATAAAAAACTGCTAGGGCTTCCCAAATCATTTGAAGGTGGTTACAGATAACCATCATTTTTAAAACAAACATACAACTAAAATGTGTGTGGATATTTTTTTAACCTCCTTTTCATAACACTAGTGTATTGTAAACTGCATGAAATAAACCTGTTTTTCCCTTTTAAAGTCTGATGTCTTAAATCTGTGTTTTCTAAATCCATTAATGTTGACAGTGACAGCGTAATTTCACTGACATTCCTAGTGTAGCACTTCAGGTATAAAACGTAGTTGCATTTTTGTGCAGTGATTCAAAGCAAGAATATTTTTCCTTTGGAAAGGAGACACATTCTTGTCTGCTGTCCCAAAGACGTCGGGAAAAAGGTCATGTTTATTCAGATTTATATCCACTGGGAGATTAAGGTATTTTCCCTTGCATTTACTATGACTGTTGCTGATCATTGTAGTCGGAGATAATACAATCACACAAAAAACGCCCATGTACCAAGTTTTAACTAATCACTTTGCTTACATTTTCTTTCACACAGCTCCCAAATAACTCCACCTGACATCTCAGATCTATTTTATAATCCAGTACTTTGCTTTTTAATATAAAAGCTTTTGTCTGAAAAATTAAGCTAACTGAAATTGACACTTTGTAGTAAGGCCAACATATAACATAAGAAATGTAAACAAGAAGCCACTTAGTGCATGCTTGCAGCAAAAGTTTTGAAGATAGAAACGGGTGAAGGAAGTAAATGATTAAGTACCAAGTACATTTTGGTGAAATTACTCAGGCAGTTTGACAGCTCTGCCTTCTACAAGAATAGGAAAGTTCATAATTCAGTATTAGCACTGAGAAGACCACTGGACTGTTTTTATTTTCCAAACTGCGGGTAAGAATTTAGTATGAGAAGCTAAGACCTGTGAGTTCTGAAATCTTAGAGGCTGTACAGTTATATAGGAGGTGAATTTCATCCTAACAATTTAATCAGTTTTAAATGCAAAGCACATTCTAATATTTCCTTATATATTCCACAGCTTCGGTAAGATGGTGTCATTTTACTAAAATGATTCAAATTGCATTTGAATTTTACTAAAATAAGTACTAACATCTCTAATAGAAGTTAACTAAACAACATGTGCATCTGTTTTTATCAGTGTTAAAGTATTTGCACTTTACAGTCAAGCAGCACTACTTTGAATCCAAATTCTTACTATACATACCTATTGCTTCAAGTGTTTTCATCAGTTAGCAAAAGTGAGAGCATGTGTACCCTCAACCAGAAACCAGTTAATAAGGAGGACATAAACAAGTAAGCCACTAACATCCTGTTTGTATCTTTTATAACATTCAGAGTTTATTTGGAGTTAGCTTCCCTTTCAGCAGGGAGTTTCACTTAAGAGAGATGAAAATGACCATGCAAATTCACCTTTCACTGTGCTGAAGTCTTGCCTGACAGTCAGAAATGCATAGTCTGTATTTATGTGATGTTCCCCAAGTCTGGAATCTGCACAATCCCATGAGATAAATCCTGTAAGCAGTGTGCTAACAGCTTCCCCTAAAACTCATTGCTTTTGGTAATGTCACTGGAATCACTGGGAAAAGTATACAGGGGAGTACATGTCCTGGTTCTACTACGGGCATTTGCTACTGGCAAAAGATTTCTTAGCTAGAGTGATATTCAGTCTGATTTGGCATAGCCACTATAGCACTTTAACAATCCCTGCTGAAATTTTCTGTTCCAAATTAGTGCAGAGACACCACCAGACATTCAAAATAGATTTTCACCAAGTAACATCCTAGTGAGATGGCATCCAGTGACTGTTCAATGAATCAGCCTGCAGCTGGTGTTCTCATCAAGATCGTTGAAGCTCCCCTGTTTCCCCAAGTAATTTGTGACTGCCGGGATGCTTTCTGTAGACATAGCTGCTGTCTTCCATCTCTTCTCCAGCACTTAACTAGTTAAAAGGAATAAAGAAATTAAGGCAGATGCTGCCATAGGTGTGCATGCATTAGGAAAAGAGAAAGCTGGACAGGAGCGAGGGCCCACAGGCAGACAGGTATCCATTTTACATCCTTGTGATACATTATTGGCTAAAGCACAAATGTGAACAGGAACTGTTCATTCCAAGAGAACATAATTACTGTTAAATAGTTTACAGAGAGACGCTAAACGAGGACTTGATGAGAATAGGGCAAGTGGCCCAAGGATTTGATTTGTTTACATGAAAGTGCTTTCATTCTTAACGCTTTTCTGTGATAAGCCACTTTTCATATTTCTCACTGCAATAGGAAGATGCTGAAACCACCAACCTTCAAGGGAGGAATTTGAGCCTAAGGCCAGCCCTCACCAGTGGAGGTGAATCCAAAGTCAATTTCAACTCGTTCTCTGCACTTGACAGATGTGCGATTCTGAGGACAAACTCGGACCCATCCTGGAATGAGAGTTTTTGTTGATGAGCTGTTACAATAAGGTCTGTGAAAGCTTTGGAAGCAGTTCATCCTTTTCCATCTCTGCTGGCAATAAGATGTCTTATAACATTAGCTAGTTGACACAGATTTGAGGTTTAAACAAAGATCTTGTTATGTCAAGCAATACCCATTGCTTTGTCAGCTTGATTTTCTTGAGACCAGCCTACAGAGGTAAAGCCAGAAAGAATACTCACCTTCTGCGTCCCTTCTGTAGGATACAAAACCAAAATAAAAGTAAACAAGAATATAAATTGTTCAGAGGGAAAAAAAGCCTGAAAAGGGCTTGTCCCCTTGGCTAAAAGCAGGAATGGCAACAATTATAACACCCACAGTCTAACTTGCCTTTAACGCCCCAAGTGATGAAGATCCTATACCCATGCTCTCCCCATTAGGCAATCTACTGTTGTGGTATCTTTGCCAGCAGAAGGATTCTACGTCGTGTTGGAAGTGATACAGAAAGAAAAAAAGGAAATAAAAATTTAAGTGGGAATTTTAAAAGTGAAATAGAACAAAATATAGACTAAAACATCCAGCAGCGCCCAGATTCATTCTGCCAGCCCTAGGTGCCAGCTGTGACTGATCCCCAGTTGCCTGCCTGGGGTTATGAAGAAACAGAATTCCTCCAGCAGGTATTTAAATGTGCCCAAGGTAATCACTTGCCAGTGCCTGCTCACCAGGTGGGATGTTGGGCAACAAGGTTCCTAAGAAGATGAGCCATTTCGAACTTTAGCGCTGCCTGGAACACGGCTCAATAAAGCACTGCAAGGCATGGCCAAGAGGAGGTTTCAGCACTTAAGTGGCTTCTGTTTCATTAGAATCAGTAAAGATGAGAACAGAATGCGACTCACACCGCTCAAGAGGCATTCCTAAAACCCGAACGGAACCCCCCGCCCCAGAACCCAACGGGGAACCAGAAGCGGAGAGCACGCAGCGCGCCGGGGCTGCGCCGCGCACCGCCGCCGCGGCTGCCGGCGGCCTCCGGACCGGCCGAGGGCGGGGCGCTTGGCCCCGCCCCCTGCCCCCTCTGATAGGCTCTCCTGCCTGCCCGTCACCTGCGAAAGCTCCGCCCGGGCAGAGGGCCCCGTTCTCCAATCAGAGGCCCGGCTGGGCACAGTGGGGGGCTAGGGGGGGGCTAAGGGGGGCACGGGGGGGGGGTTGCTCTGCCGAGGTCAGGCGCGTGCCGCCAGCACCGCGCTCGCGCACTCCGCGGGACCGGGGCCGGTCGGGGCGCGGGCGGCTCGCGGCGCCCGAGGTAAAACTTTGCTCGGCCCCCGGCGGGGCCGGGCAGAGCCCGGCTGGGTTCCTCCCCGCTCTCCCTGCTCAGGCATTAATTTGGCCACCTCTGGGTCCTGCGCAGCGAGGATGCGTAAAACGCGGTGGACGGATCGGGGTTAGGGTCATACCGCGCCGGCGCAGTGGCACGGACGGGTCGGGCTGAGGGACACGCGGTACGGCCGCGCTCCGCACCGAGGAGGGAGGGAAACTCCGGAGCAGAGACAAAGGGGGGGAGCCGAGCCGGGAACATCCGGGTCATTCGCTGCCGCTTCAATCCGGGACACGCGCGAGTGCTGCGGCCGATCACGGTGAGGCCTGGTCGGGCGCAGGGCCTGGGGTGGTGGGGCCCGGCGCGGCTCGCCGGCGGCCGCGGGGCCTGAGCGAGGGGGACGTGGGCTGGCGCTCGCTGCCCGTGTCGCGAGGGGACGGGCGGCTGCGCGGCGCGCGGGCCTAATGGCTTCTGCTGCGGCCGTGCGACGGGGCCTGCCAGCGCACTGCTGCCGCCTGAGGCGGGCTCTGCGTGTCCCGCGGCCCGCCCCCGGAGGCCTCCGTCGCCGCGGGCCGAGCTCTCTGGGGGGGCCTGCGTTCCACCGGCGCTGCGCGGAGCGGCCCCCGCCCCAGCGAGTACACGCCCAGGAGCGAGCGGGCGAACGCCGGGGTGCCTCGTGTAGGCCTCGGACGTTGGCCGTGGCCTCTTCGCAGCGGCCCTGGGCGGAGGCAGACAGGGCTCGGCCCCGCCGCGGGAGCCCCCCGCACCGAGGCGAATGGCTGTGCGAGTCCTTTTGTTGTTCTGCGCCTCGGGTAGCCGTTCGGCTGGTGCCGCCTCTGTCTTTTCATGCCGCAGACAGGAAGAGACTTTCCGGTCCGGAGTTAGAGCGCTCCGATTAAATGTCAGACCTTGGCTTCCTCCACTCTCAGGAAAACAAAGTTTGCCTCGTTTTGGGGCAGACTACTCCAGTTGGGTCTTTTTATTTTTTTTCCCCTGTGCCGGTATTTAACCTGCAGAGTAGAAATACGGGGCTAAGAATGTTACCGATTTTTCCACCCTCGCTGTTCGGAATTAATAAGAGCTACTGAAAGTTTTTGAGGCTTAAAAAGCACGTCGTTGGTGTGTTTGGAGACTTGTCATGGGTCGGAATTGTGGGTGTGATAGCTGGAACGGGAATGCTTCTTTAGAAGACTTGCCTTTTGTGTGTGGAAGTAGGTTCCCCTGCCCCCCAGAAGATACAGATGGGTAAGATGATGTGCAAGGGAACGTAGTTAGTGCCTATGAGTGTTTTGGTTTGGTTTTGTCCTTTCCAAAATAGCTGGTAGTAACAGTAGCTGAGTTGAGCTACTGAGTGAATTTGGAAGCTTGTGTTAATTTTCTAATGAATTCATAGCATTAAAAGGGATGTTGCTACCTCTTAAAGCTGGGCTGTGTTAAGGAAGGATTAAAACCAAACAAAATGTGAAGACTGGTCTGTTAGGTCTGTGTAAGGTAGGCGTGGTATAGTTCCTCCAGCGCAAAGTTTGTGTTCGTCCCAGTGACATAGCACATAATTGCCTTGGGAATTCAATAGCAGTAAATTTTTTGGGTGAAGAAAACGAATTTGATGCAATTTAAAGAAAAAAAAAAAAAGACAAACCCCCCCAAAACAAGAACCAACACAACTAAACCCTAAGAACTGGGTGGGGAGGAGAGAGATGTTACTTGTTTGTGTCATTTTGGTGGGATGTGCTGCGCTTACGCATTTGCTTTTAAATTGTAGCTATTTCAGGTTAATTGAGATTTCTTGCATTTGTGAGGTATTTCAAAAGCTTACAAGAGCTGAAGTTCACGTACAGATATTTGGGCATGCTCCTATTCCAAAGGAGAGACATGGAAAAAAACCCAGACAAATCATACACATAAATTACTAAAGAAGTTAAAAGTAGCAGTGAAAATATCATATCTTCAGCTTTAATACTCAGTTCATGTTCCTTCATAATGTCTGAAACCAAAATACATACTGAGGTGGTCAGTCTCTCTCCTATCTTCAAGCTCCAGGAGAACTGAAGTTAAATTCTTCTATTGAAGAGCTGCTAGAGAGTATGTACTGGCTACTTGTTAACGGATTGATTTGCTTGTGAGGGGATGCTTACGTAACAGGAACTTAATTTTTGAAGTGGGCTTTCAGTCGTTTTTGTCTCTGATCTGTTGTTGGTAGTAGTTTGTACTGATGTTTTAGATGTTTGTGTGCCCTTGTTTTAGGGTAACCAAAATCTGTGGAGACCATATACATGAAGCGCATTGTCTCATACACACTGAAATTTTGTGTGTATCCTGTCGGTGCTTAACCAAGACAAATGTCCCAAGACTTGAAAAGGTATTCATAGAACATGGAAGAAAAAAAAAAAAGTTTAATTTACTAGGACAGAGTGTGGTGCATGAGCAGCTGCAAAGCAAGTGGGACACCTTCCCCCCCTGCCCGTGAAGTGGTTATTGACTGGTGATGCTCTGCAGGACACACATTGTTTATGTGCTCTGAGAAGTTGGCATTCCCCCTTAGGTGCACGTCATTAATTGGCTGTTGGCCACAGGAAATTCAGTTCACGTATTGGAAAGTATCCTGTAAGGCGTGTCTTAGCAGCAGAGGCAGCCTAGTTACTGGACTGTGGAATGACATTGGAGTGGTTTATAAGCAGAAAGAGTTTCTCAAATTGTTAGGGCAGGTTTGTGTTTGTGCAGGGGACACACCACCAGGTGGAAGTACCACTGAAATTCTGATGCATGTTCAATAGCTCATTGACATTTGTTAATGTGCATGGGCTCACAAAATCCTTATAACTACTCTCTGTATAATTTGCGTAAGGGAGAGGGGTTTTTTGTTCTGGTGGTATCTTTTCAGTGATTCCACATCTACACGTCAACAGGCTAAAATCTGAAGCGGTATGTACATGCATGGAATAGGTTAGTGCTTGGTTAATCTTTTAAGCATGAGCACCATGTTAAATGATGTGTGAGATTTTTAAAATAAGGATCTTTGTGAGCTACAGTTCATATGGTTCTAGTAATAGACTGCAATATTTTTACAGGTAATTACATAGTAATAGAATGTGAGCTTTGCTTAATTACTGGTGAGTGATTAAACATTTATTTTAATGGAGTGGTAACACCCCTTTCATTAATTCTGTGAGTTTGTTTGGTGGAAGAATTCTGCTCTCCTGGCTGTCATAAAGGCTTGTTCGCTATGTGTAGAGTTGAGAATAAATTGACCTGACTTCTCCAACTGCCAGTTATCAGCTCTTTCTACCAAAAATGGGTAGAAGAGCAGTAGGGAGGAGGATTAAAAACCTTTACTGGAGTTTGTTTTGGCCATGTGGCTAACGAAACCCTAGGTTTAGATACAGTTGGACAGTGAAAAATAAACTCTTACTTTGATTACTGTTCTGGGTGAATGGAGAATCCTCTGTGAATTTGAAAGCACCACTCTTGCAGCCATTGTGGCTAGAACTGTTCTTGTGTCATCTGTAGCAGTAACCTGTGCTGTATGTGTTTCTTCTGTAGTCTCAGTCACAAAGTAAGACATGCTTGGCTGTCAGTAATGCAGTGGAAGTGTAGAAAGATCATTCAGTTTATACTGGACTTTAAAACCTGCTTTGTAGAATGAGTGCGCCAGTGGCTATTCCTGAGTGCTCTTCAGTATTGCTGAGCTCTCTTCTGTATTGCTGTCTACAAGTTCTATAGTGGCATCGCTGTGAAACTGAGATGATCTTGTTAATTGCTGATAATTGCTGTGTCTTTATTGGTTTTGTGTAGAATACTGGCTTTCAACAGGAATTTTCAGTCTAAAAATAACATGTGTTGTTCCTCTGTTTGCCAGACAGGAGCAACGCAGGCGTTTGCCTGCAGAAGACAGCTGAACTTTGTGGTGTAGGAAGGAGATAGATAGGTGTTTTATCAGTTGTGCAAGTAGGATGCCAAGTTGTGCAAGTGTTTCTGTCGCCAAGCTACTGTTGAAGTAGTTTCTAAGATGTGATTCAGATATAAAACACAAGGTGGGGATAGTATTTTGTAGGTCAAGACCAGTAACTAAGAGGTTGCTGATGTGGGGAAACTTCATGTTATTCCTGATGTTAACTTCTGCAGGATGTGCAAAAATGTGTGTCTTGGAAACACACATTGAAACTCCTGAGTGAGCAGGGCTTACAAACAGATAGTACAGAGTTGTTTACACTATAAGGAAAAGTTTATACTAAAAGCAATTATTTTCTTTTAGAAGGACTGTGAATATGTCTGGCATAGCTCTTAGCAGACTGGCACAGGAGAGAAAAGCCTGGAGAAAAGATCATCCATTTGTAAGTATGAGAACTGTGAAATTTCTGACTCTGCAGTTGGTTTGGAGTTCTGATGAAGATTTTTTTTCATTTTCTACCCTGATGTGATTTTTCTTATATTGCTATTTTTTTCTTTTTTTATTTAATAAAAAAACACTTAAAGCTATGTAGTGCAAAAAGAAATAACTCTAAAGATAAAATATGTCATGAAGTATTCCAAGTACATCTTCCAAAATCCTCACCTTTTGGCTTTTTGCCTTAATTCAGGGATTTGTAGCAGTACCCACGAAAAATCCAGATGGCACAATGAATCTAATGAACTGGGAGTGTGCTATTCCAGGAAAGAAAGGGGTAAGACTCATCCACTTGCATTCTGCCAAAACAAGATTATCCCTCATAATAGCCAGTTATGTACTTTATCATGATGTCACTTTTAAATACCTATGTAATATCTTCATGCTAGTGCTTTAAAGTGTTATAAACCACAAAATGGAGCAAACAAGATCCTTAAAGCCAACATCTTGCATCCTAGGAAACGCATCATACCAGGAAAAGGTTAGTTTTGCTCATGTGATTCCTGGTATTTTAAAAATTGGGGTTTTCACTTGAGTAAAAATGCTGTCTCTAACAAGAAGCCGTGTGCCTTGTTTGTCTCTACCAGACCAGCCAGCGGCTCTTTGTTGCCTTTGTGTTTGGAGGCATACTGTACTGCACCTGCTTCCCCTGAGACACATGAGTAGCTGAAATCACCAAAATGATTTCTTGTCAGTCAGATCAAAAATTGAAGTGGTGTTAGTCCTAGGATATCTTTGTTCACTTCTTTTTTTACAGCAAATCACTTGTTAACTACCCAGAATCTGACTCCAAGAACATCTGCAACCTGTCCAGTTACACAATACAATCTTGCTGTCATACTATTATCTTAGTAAGGCTTTTGAGTATCTGCTGTCTTTCATCGGTAAGGTATGTTACTCTGTGAGAAAGACAGTAAAAAAACTTGACTGACTGTCTGGTGTTCTACTTGAAGAAATTATTAAAAGCTATTTGTTTTCCCCTGTGACTGAAAGCAAACAGAATGGGAAAAGTTCATCATACCAAAAGGCTCCTCTCTTCTAAATGGGCAAGTTTGTTTCCTCTGGGAAATACCGGAGAATAGATATTTCTAGTTGTTAACAACTGACTATAGCTGTTCAAAACAAGTTCTTCAAATATACAACAGCAAATGAAATGAAACTTACTTGCTTTCTAAAACATGGTTATTTTGGTATTCATAGCACATTTTCTTCCTATTCCAGCTTGAGAATTATGATTTCTAGAATTCTAGATTATGTGAACTTTTTGAATAGTGCTGTCTTATTTTGTCTGTAGCATGGGAGCTGCTCTTATCAGTGCTCTTCCCAGTTTCTGATGGGGATAAAAAGCTTCTGTAACCCAAAAAGATGAAATCTGAAACTACTTGCTACCAGGTGCAGACAGGGTTAGTTTAGGCTAGTGAACCTCATATTAACTACAGCAGTACTACAGTGCTGTCTAAATTTTTTGTTCATTTGTGGTTTTTAGCCACGTTTTCATGAGGCCAAATAGAAGCCATTTACATCCACGTGCTTAAGGGGTGTATCGACATCCTATCTTCTCAAACTTATTTTAATTGGGGTTATAATGCCGCCTTCCTCAGTGAACGTGTGTCATCTTGCATGATTTAAGCCCAGCCGGTAGCTCATTTCCTGCCTTCCCAGGTGGGATGGGCAGGAGAATCAGAAAAATATAAAACCTGTGGGTTGAGATAAGAACAGCTTCATAAACGCAATTAAGTAAAATCTAAGGATAATAGAAGTAATACCAACAGTAACAATACTGACAATAATAATAGTAGGGAACGACAACAAAGAAAAAGAGAAAATTCAGCAAACCAGCAGCGCTGCACAGTGCAATTGCTCAGCACCCGCTGAGCGATAACCAACCTGACCAGGGCAGTGATTGGTCCCTTCCAGGTAACTCACCTCAGATTCTATCCCCAGCATGACATGCTGTGGTATGGAATATCCCTTTGGCTAGTTTTTGGTCAGGTGTCCTGTCTCTGCTTCCTCCCAGCTTCTTGTGCCCCTTCTTACTGCAGAGCATGAGAGACTGAAAAGTTCTTGATCAGGGTAAGCACTACTGAGCAACAACTAAACCATCATTGTTGTGTTATCAACATTCTCATATTAAAGCCAAAATCAGCACTAGGACCAGCTACTATGCACTGTGTCAGCTACTGGGAAGAAAATTAACTCCAATACAGCTGAAACCAGGACACATGTAAAACTTCAGAAGTATTCTGTTCATCTGTGTACTATGAAAATTTTACTTGTTTATGGAATTATCACCAATGATCCTGGCTCTGTTAAAGACTCAGCAACAATTACTAGCTGTAATGAAATGGAAAAGCAGGGTTTTAATTCTTCAGCTCGTTGTATAGGTAGGATAACTTGTCTCAGCCTAGAGAGCATGTTACAGCGTAGGACAGCTATTTCCTACTGTATAGCAAAAGGATGTCTTGCACTTTGTCTGAGAAATTATATTCCTGATAAGCTTTTTTCCAGAAGTTTGACTTCTCTTTGCTGTGATCTGAACTCTACCTTAACTCCTTATAGACACCATGGGAAGGAGGCTTATTTAAATTACGGATGCTTTTCAAGGATGACTATCCTTCTTCACCCCCAAAATGTAAGTAAAATGACTAAAAACCACAGGTTTGTCGGAACAGTGTTAAACTAGTCCGTGAAGTTCTATGAATGGTTACTGCTTTCTTACAGATATCTTTTCTTTAACAGAAAGTTGCTTTTTTCTTTTTTCATCACCCATCACTTTGCGTTTAGAAAGTTGTGATGAAATGAGTTAAGGGCTCAGTATAACAAAATTGTGATGGGAGGGTAATTACTGTGTGTCTTTCCTCAAAGTTTGACAAAAGCAGCACTTGAGGTGTTCACTATTTTATCAGTACTGTTTGGAAACTAGCAGGTAGGCATTGTTAGACCAAAGCCCTTTGTGTGTTCTTAATGTTAAGCAGGTCTTCTAAGCCAAAAACTCAGAAGGCAAGAACTTAGAAAAAATAATAAATAGAAAAAGTTTCATCAACTTTAACCTTTTCATCAGCTTGCTCTAAAATATGGATCTGTTCTTTTTCTGACACTATGTGCAACAGATATCTTCAGGTACCGGTGTTTGAGGTTTTTTGAGTTTCCCTTATCCCATCTCAAAAGTACTTACTTTAGAAATCTGAAAGTATTTATTGCCTTGCCTAGTTTTTGTTTCTCAAATTGGCTTCCATTTCAGATCAATGACAGTGAATACAGATGGCTCTTTTGACAGTGGTTCATTTCCCATTTCATTTTAGTGTTTCAGCTGTATTGGTTGTCTTGGCAACTCCTTTTGTTACCATCTAAATACACAAGGAAACATGTTTTAACTAGAAAATACTTAACGTTAATATCTTGAGAAACACCAGCTAGCACATCGTGTGAGTGTTAAATGAAATGCCATGCCTTAAAATACGATGTGTATGTGACTGGTAAGACTTCATACCAATGCAGCTTCCGAGTTCCTACTGAACTTCACAAGTAAATCTTGCTTATGATTGCTCAGTGATATCAAATAAATTAGAAAACTGTACTAACATGTAGGTATTTCATAGTGGCTGTTGCATTTAAGTCCTGTAAAGATTAAAGAAATGGCAGAATATAGATTGAGTGGCAGAAGAAGAGTTGCACAAGCCTAATTCTTCAGTGAGTCAGTCTTGCAAGTTGAATTTGATTCCTCTTGTTTTATACGTTAAGAAAATGTGAAATTGAAAAAAATGCTAGGAGCTCAAGTCATCTTTGTGTAGAACTTGCAGTATTTTAAAGTGAGAAGAGATAAGCAAAGGGCATTCCATTCTGTAGGAGTATGTGAGGCTGTAAAGACAGGATTGGTTAAAAAGGTCTTTATCACAAAGCTACTACAGACTATTTTGGTAGTTTTCATTCCTAGCCCAGAAGACTACAGATCACAACAACAGTTACATTGCTTGGGCTGATACCACAGGTGTGATGAAGTTACTGCTTTAGGTGGAGGCTGAGCCAAGAGGAAAACCAGTATCAATAGCACCAGAAATCTGTGTGGGTTTTTTCTGGGAGTAGGGGTGTCTTTGCCTATTGCTCTCCTGCCCTGTATAAACCAGCTTGCTGATCTTGGTCTTAGTGCTGCATGCAAATAATTCTCTCTTCCTCATCAGGTAAATTTGAGCCACCATTATTTCACCCAAACGTGTATCCTTCAGGCACAGTGTGTCTCTCCATCTTAGAGGAGGATAAGGACTGGAGGCCAGCAATCACAATTAAACAGGTCATTATGTGTACTTAGACATTTTCTTGGCCCTTTTATTTGCTTTGCTTTCTTATTTGATGTGAATGTAAGATATTCACTGTTCTACAGTTGGTTTCTAAGGGGTTTTTTTGTTGAATGTCTCTTAGTAATATCTATGCCTATGTTACTTCTATTCCTTCTGCCACAGATCTTGTTAGGAATACAAGAACTTCTAAATGAACCAAATATTCAAGACCCAGCTCAAGCAGAGGCTTACACAATTTACTGGTAAGTATCTTTACTTACCAGCTTGAAAGCTTTCATATTGCCTACAGCTGTCTGTTACTTAGAGTATAACATCCTAATATTTTTAGGAATGATGAGGGGAATTTTCTTTGTGACTTTTATCCTGTGGAGATGCCTAGTTTGTGCTAAACTTGAACAAAACAGTAACTTCATGGTTAATAGGCTAGTGGGGCTTTTAATAGCATTGCAACAGCAATGAAGTGTGAAGACTCCTTCAGTTAGATCATGATTTTCATGCTGGTTCTAGCCCAAAACAGAATCCTTTCCCCTAAAGGCTGAGTAGTAGTGATGAGACATGAGACCAGTGACAGAGGAGACTGAATTAGGTGATAAGTCCTATTCATCAGTGTAGGAGAAATTTCTGCCCAGTAATGGGTACCTGTAAGGGTAAGGGAGACCTGCTGTGATTGCTGTAGGAAACGTGGCATTTTGTGAAAACTAGATATTCCAAAAGAATAGGTTAAGAAGTACAAAAAGCTCGTAGCTTCAGCAGAGTGAAGCTTGCACTGGTGATAAGGCAGTGATCATGTGGGAGCTAAAAAGGACCTTTTTTTCTTTTAATTTCCTCACCATTAAAAATAGATCTCTGGGGCTGATGCAGAATCTCTGGGGCTGATGCAGAATCTCTGGGGGAGCAAAAGACTTTAAACAAATGCTTTTGGCACTGACAACTACTGAAATAATGACAAGATTGAAATTTGGAATTGCCATTCCGGACAGAAGAGAGGGTGTCAGGAGAGAGCCAAGTTTGAAAAATGACATTTCATGAGACTTCACATGTCAGAAATGTCTGCTATAGGATCCTAGTGAAAAGGAAACCTAGGGATGGGTAGCAAGTCCTGCATTTAATTAAAAGTTTTGTTCAATGTTAAGTATCTGCTGAAGACTTGATGGGGACTGAATGCATATGGAGGACAGTTAGGTGGCCACAGTTGTACCAGCACTTCTAGGAGCCACTAATAAGGAGGCAGGGCCCCCTCCCCCACCCCCTTTTTTTTTTTTTAAGCCACTTCTGAAGGAATATTGAGCAAAATAGTTTTATACATGTATAGACAGCTCATGTGGGGTTTTTATCAGCTTCTACCTGCATATATGTGTATATATATATATATATACACAAAACCAATCTTTTCTAGTCTTGTTTCTGCTTTATTGTGCTTCTAGAAAAACAAACAACACTGAGAATAAATATTGCACGTACGTTTTGCTACATCAAATATATAGTCTCCCATTTATTCTCTTCATGGCTTTTGGACATGCAGAGTATTTGAGGTGAGTTACTGTATTTCTGTAGTCTGAGAGTACATCTCTTACTACACAGTGGGTAGAAGCAGCAAAACAGAGCAGGATTATATATGCATCTGTAATTTGGCAGTTGATAAATAGTGGGGAAGACACAGAGCTGTTTTAAATAGATGTGGGCTTATCAAGTTTAACCATGCCAAGTGCAAGGTCCTGCACCTGGATCAGAGCAGTCCCAGGCACCGCTGCAGGTTGGGCAGAGAAGAGATTCAGAGCGGCCCTGCAGGGAAGGACCTGGGGGTGTTGAGCCAGCAGTGTGCCCTTGCAGCCCAGAAAGCCAACTGCATCCTGGGCTGCATCAAAAGGAGCGTGACCAGCAGGTCGAAAGAGGTGATCCTGCCCCTCTGCTCTGCTCTTGTGAGACCTCACCTGGAGCATTGTGTGCAGTTCTGGTGTCCTCAACATAAAAAGGACATGGAACTGCTGGAACAAGTCCAGAGGAGGGCCACGAGGATGATCAGGGACTGGAGCACCTCCCGTATGAAGACAGGCTGAGGAAGCTGGGGCTGTTCAGCCTGGAGAAGAGAAGGCTGCGTGGAGACCTCATAGCAGCCTTCCAGTACCTGAAGGGGGCCTATAAGGATGCTGGGGAGGGACTCTTCGTTAGGGACAGTAGTGATAGGACAAGGGGTGACGGGTTAAAACTTAAACAGGGGAAGTTTAGATTGGATGTAAGCAAGAAATTCTTTAAGGGTGGTGAGGCACTGGAATGGGCTGCTGGGGGAAGTTGTGAATGCTCCATCCCTGGCAGTGTTCAAGGCCAGGTTGTACAGAGCCTTGGGTGACACGGTTAAGTGTGAGGTGTTCCTGCCCATGGCAGGGGAGTTGGAACTTGATGATTGTAAGGTCCTTTCCAACCCCAACTATTCTATGATTCGGTGGTTTTTAGACAAGTTGTGAGCTAATACAAGAATAAGCTTTGCATTCAAATAAGAATACTTGTTCTCATTCTCAGGATAGCTTTGGTGCTGTCACTGTTACTTCGGCACCTTGAATGTGCTAACCCCCTTCCTGTCCTGCAGGCGTGCAGTCTAGTATGGCAGGCATTCTTCTGTGTGGATTCTGAGGGTGTGATGTCCAGCACCTGGGTTGTATTCCCATGTGATAACACAATAGAACTGTGAGAAATATTTTAGAATAAGGTCTGTATGCCTGTTTCTGAGAAGCAGCTGGAGTAGTTTCAGTCTGGTCGCTCCTAACTGTTCATTGGTGTAATCAGTTTGCTTCGTTTCTTCTTACCCCCAAACCATTGACTTCCAAGGAGATAACGTGCTGCCTTTGTTTTTTTCCTTTTACTGCAGCAAGCCTTCACAGCTGCAGAGTTGACTTCAGTTTTACTGCAGAGCTGTCGGCAAAAGCCACTCACTGTAAACTACTCTTGGTACAAGAGTAATGGCAACAAATTTTTGTTTGGCTCTTGACTGACACTTCTGATGGCCAATAATAAAAAACATGGTGCTGAATGTAAATGGATGTTCTACTAAGCTACTGCCATCCCTTGTTGGTCCAAGAATAGAAAACAACTTGCCCTTTTATGTATTGAGGCTGGGGCTTCATAACTGGTCACAATTCTGTAGCTAGACTTGGGGAACTACAGTGTTTTTTCACAGTGTTGAGCTAACTTTTGGAACTTGGGGTCAGGATAAGTGTAACGCTGGGAGTTGGGGTCTTCAGAAATGAAGGCTGAAACTACCATACTGTTACCATTGTCCCATTTCTTAAAGAGCACTTCCTCTCTCTCTCTCTCTCTCTCTCTCTCTCTCTCCAAAGCAGTAAAGATGGTGCTTTAAAATCATATGAAGTGTACTAACTGTTAGTGAACTGCTCTCATCAACCACTTCGTACTGTTAGGATACTGTCAATTATAATAGTTAATGACTTCAGGTCTTAACATGGGGAGTGGAAAACAAATGCTTAACATGTAAGGTAAAGCTGGCCTTGAGAAAGAGCAGGCACAGAACTTTTCATAGAGACTGGTGTGGTATGAATTCAAATAGTACAGTCATTTGACAACAGATGGAGATTGGGAAGTAACTAGTTAAATAGTACTTCCCTCCAAAGGAAGTTATCCAAGTAATGGTCCAGAAAAAACTTTAATATGTTACATTGTTCAGTGAATTCCTATCTAATTGCCTTCAGCAATGACTTGGTTTCATATTGAAAATAACTAGAACAATAACTGTAATATAGTCTCTTGATTTCCCAAGATACAATTACCCTTTTTCCTCTCTTCTATTCAGCCAAAACAGAGTGGAATATGAAAAGAGGGTTCGAGCACAAGCCAAGAAGTTTGCACCATCATAAGCATCTGTCATGCAGCATCTTAAAAAGGAAGGGATTGGTTTGGCAAGAACTTGTTTACAAAACTTTTGCAAAATCTAATGTTGCTATGTACAATTAATATCCACTTAGGGGAGGGGGTTGTATGTGTGCCATTTTCCATATTCGCCACTTGTATACAGTTCTAAATTTGCTGAATTGCCCCCAGTTTTTTCATACAGGGTCTCTTCCTTCAGTCTTTTGTATTTTTGATTGTTATGTAAAACTTGCTTTTATTTTAATATTGATGTCAGTATTTCAACTGCTGTAAAATTACAAACTTTTATACTTCTATAAATTCACTAGTATCTCTAGTTCCTTTGCTCTCTGATGCAGGCATGCTTTAAAATGTTAGAACTATATTTAGCCTCTAGCTGGCTGTATGGAAAAAAAACCAACAACCAACCACAAAAATCATGCCCTCCACCCCCTTCCCTCACTGAATTTGGTTTTGTATCTTTGAGAAACTAGGCTGTTACTGCTTAAGAGCCGCTGAGATCCAAAGTCAGCCAGCATCCTTATTCTGCATCACTTCCTCTGTGTTTATATGGCATTCTGTCTGTGTTGCTGTTTAGAATAAATAAACTGTTTATATAAAGGGCTTTGTTTCATTTATCTTCATTAAAATGATTAAAAGATTGCCATTTAAATGGCTCTGAACACAATTCAGTGCAAGTCCTATTTTTAAGGCCTGTGATGCTGCACTTACATTTTGTTTAGATGTTGCCCTCATTTGTTTTTCCTGCCTCCAACCCCAAAATGAATGCAGCCCCTCTTTGGGCCCTGAGTGGTAATTGCAGCTATTCAACTTTGAATACAGAATTCTGATTAGCTAGAGACCAGTTGCTTACTGTGCATGATGAGATCAACATGCTGGTGTGATCGCATTAACATAAAATAACACAAGCATTAGACTGATACGAACAATAATAGAAGGAATGTCCAAGGAATGCAAGGGGACCTACAACAACCGGGCATTTTAAATGGTACTTGTTTATCAGGAATACTTCTGTGCCTTCTTCCATATGTCAATGTATAGAGCTTTTAGGAAAAGGACATGCATAATGCAATTAAAGTTCCCTTCTGTAAAGGAAAAGTTAAATTATGTAAGTTATTTTCATGTATGTCAATCTGATGTGCCCTCCATTAAACTTTCACTGCTTTTTAATTGCATTTTTTTAGTCAATTCTGCAAAATGTGAAGTGTGAAAAGTTTTGTTCTGAGTTGTAGCTTCTTCAGTGGTTTGTTTTGTTGGTTTGTTTTTTGTTTAAAAAAGGAAAGGTTGCTGCTGGAGACTCTAGTCATTCTGAGTGTGATACAGCTCTTCTCAGGTCTGTATCTCAGTTCTGCTTTGCCTGCACTTGATTACGTGACAGCTTTAGGACATGGAAGCTTTCCCTAGATTAGAGCAGGTAACACTCTCATGTTATTCTTAGTCCTTGGAAAACTGTTTGTGTAGGATTATTTCCTTGTCACAATTGATTCGGAGAAATCCTTATTTCAACAGCTGAGTCAGGAGACACTTCATATGCTTGGGGTGGGAAAGTGAATAACTGACCACAGCTGAAGGGAAAGATTCACCACTAAATTAATTTACTTAGGATTTTTTTTTTTTTAAGGCAAATGGAATATTTGTACCACTAAAACCGCTGCTGTTGCTCCTAATTCTGTCTCAAGTAGGCTTAGCATTGAATCGTTCTAGCAGAAGAGGGGTGAGAGGTGAAAATCTTGTTGTGACTGGAAGAGCTTGTATATCTGAAAGTAACACTAGAAATTGTCCTCAGTATCACCAATTCTACTCAAGGGTTGCTGAAGTTTACATTTAAATAAACTCCAGTAGGGTGCTAGGAACTCAAGAGCATTCCATTTTAATGTACAGAGAAGCCCTAAACAACATACAGTGTTTTGGCACTTTATATTTGGAACTGTACCACAAAATTTCAACTGCTGACAGCTGCACTTTTGCCTGCACACTGGCAGGTATATGGAAAAGTGAACCAAGATACTAGTGCTGATGAGAATCTCCGACTCGCAGCTTTAAGGAGCATGTATTTCTGCATGCATTTCAGCATTTCTGCATGCATTTCAGAAATACATTTCAGCATGTATTTCTGACTTGGCAGTGTCACTTTCAACTAATGAGAATACAGGCAGAAAGCGTTGCTGAACCTGTTACCTGAAATTTTATGGTACAGTTCTGAATTCCCTGAACGATTAGCTACAAATTAAATAACCTAAAGCCTTTATATGCATACATGGACCTATAAACCCATGTATAGCCAGAGACTCACCTGAAGGAAGGCATTTGCTAAGCATGAAGTTACAGGTGAACAGGCCACACTATCTGTTCACAAGGAAATGTCTTCATAAAACATGTTACAACTCTTTAGGAGTCTTGGATTGGGGTTTTTTTTGTTTCTTTGTTGGGCTTCTGGTGGGGTTGGTTTGATGATGACTTTTTTTTTTACTTTTCAAGCAGTTGGTTTACTGGTGGTTGCAGCAAGTCTACAGTACCATGATCTTCTGGGCTGCTCTCATCACTGCTTTCAGTGGCATCATCTGGAGTGCTCGCACTGTCCTCAGATTCTTCATTACTTTGTGCTAGTCTGGAAACATTTTTCATGATTATAAAAGCAAAGCAACTTAAAATAAGAAAAATGGTATTTAAATGTCATTACCCAGAGGAATTGAGCGGTCTGTTGGGATTACAAAATTCTTTCCCCGAGTCAACATCAAATGGATCTGTGAAAAGAAAGGGAAAAAAAGGTATGCATTGATGAAGGTGGCAAATGTTAGGGGTCTGCCCCCATTTCCTCATTTTCATTTGAAGAGATTACTGGCAGGGAGGGGTAGGCATAAGAAGTCTGTTTGAGCTTTCTGGTAAGTTTACCATTGTTCAGTCTGAAACCAGGGAAGGTGAGAAACAGCTACCAAGTCCTGTGTCCCATCCCACCCCCACCTGCATTCTAGTCTTTTCACTCTTCTGTGCCCTTGCAGGCCCCAACCACCCAGGCATTTCATAGCTCTTTAGGGGTGATCAGGCTGCACACAGATTTCTAAGGGTTTTGGTAAGAAAACACGGATGTTCTCACAATGGTTTAGTTCCAAAAAGGCTACCTGGTTATTTCAGGTCTACTGAGAACTGAAGTACAGCTGTGCAGGTTTACCTCTTGCTGAGCAAGGGCAGGGCTAGATTTACTTTGGCTTAGAAAGCTGGTGAGAACTGGCACCTCAGAAAAGTAAAACAAAGCACAATAGCTTTGATACCACTGTCTACCTGGTAAATGCATAGGATTGTGGGTGGAAGTGTGTTTTATTTGGTATAGTAATTTTGTCCCTTAAGAAATGTCTTTACTTTGATGTAACAGTAGTTAGGCTTCCACCAAACAAGGTAACGATTTCATCCAGCCTAGCACCTTACGGCAAAGAGATCAAAGTTCAGAGGAACTAAAAGCTGTCTACCATCTCCTTACAGTGTGATCCACTAGCCAGTTTTTATGGCAGTTAACCACTGTGAAAGGAGGAAAACATTAGGAGAATCTCTCCATGTTGTTCGTGATCATTTTGATTGGCTTTTTTGTCCTATCTAGACTGAGACCAAGCACTCACCTCTGAATATAGTCTGAAATACTGGGATACAGGTAAGTTACTGGAAGAAGTTGGGAATAAACTACTCATTATTTTTATTATCTATTATTGGCTATTTTCATTATTTTATAGGTCTGATTTTAAATATATTGATTAGTGACTGCATACATACATCTTTTCAAAGTCTGTCTTAGGTTTAAGTAACTGGCTGTTGGACTGTATGCCTGTATTTCTCTTACAGTCCTGAATTACTACTCTGTTTTTAACACTTTTAACATCAGATAAAATGAGGAAGCATCACATTTTCTTTTTACTCCTTAGTTCTCTAACATCCCTAATTTGATCACGGTGGCTGCTCCACAGCTCCCTGTGGGATACGCTCCATGTGCACTCAATTGCTTTGGTCATTTTCATCTTTCTGAGTTGGGGGAAAAAAGAAAAAAAAAAAAAAAGTAAACTTATAGAAAGAATAGAGAAAACACAGAGCACAAGGAGAGAACAACCAACACATCTCAGCAAAGCTCTGATCTTGTACCTTGACAGTATTTTCATGAGATTAAAGGAAAAGATTGTAAGAAAACTAGTTAGGAAAAGAGGGTGTGTTATGTGTCTGGTTTTTCTTACCTATTTCTTCCTCTTTTGTTTCTTGTACACTGGCTAAAAACTCCTTTTCAACTCTGAGCACTTCCTCCTGGCACTGACAGGCTGCATAACTTTCCAAGAGATTTTTGTTCAAGTCAGTAAATGCCTGACCCCACTTAAATTTCCTTAGAAGAATGGTGGCTAGGTCTGGGAAGCCTAAAACAGAAAATAAACAATCAGTTTTCTTGTTCAGTGTGAGATTTCATTCAGCTTAGGAAGGTCCGTACACACCAATGTATCACCACATGACTGATTCAAGCTCTAGCTCCCACAGTCCTTCAGTTAGACAGCAGTTGTAAATACAGTATTTTCAGGAGATAAGATTTATCTGCAGTCTAGTCCTGTCAGGAAAGCTGTGAGTCTGCAGAACATCACAAAAGGGGCCAATTAATTTTGTTCTTAATCAGAACCCAGCCTATTAAGAGCCAGCTGCCTTCCTGTCATTAAGGCAGAGGTGCCAAAGGATTCATGCTCTGTCTTCTCTGGCTTTTTAAAGAGTTTTTAGGTTTTTCTTACGTGAAGTGCCATCCTGACCAAACCGGGATTATCAGTTTACGCGTCCAGTTTCATGGCTGACACGAACTCCCCACAGATACCTCAATACTGCTAGATACAAGTACTTGGAAGAAAGCTAGACAATCTGATTCCAGACTCAACATAAAATGATGACCAGTGGGACAGCATTACAGTTTATTCTATTGCAGATTATCTCTTCTGATTTATTAAGGACGTAAGAATTGCTGATAACATATTTCACATCAGGTGCATTACAACCTACCGACAATGCAAAAGGCTGCAGCAAAAGCTTCCACACAGGATAGTTTGCACGGGCGACCATAGTTCACAGGATTTGCAGCCACCAAGTAAGGCAGCAGCCGTAGGTGATTTCCTCTCATTCTCTTAAAGGGAGTTTCTTCTAATTTGGCCCATGAGCAATCTATGACTGCAATTCCGCTCTGGGCAACGACACGCCTGCAAAACCAAACATCGCTGTATCTGAAAAATCACCA
Source organism: Lathamus discolor (assembly GCF_037157495.1). Taxonomy (NCBI): domain Eukaryota; kingdom Metazoa; phylum Chordata; class Aves; order Psittaciformes; family Psittacidae; genus Lathamus; species Lathamus discolor. Next base: position 92,349,416 of record NC_088889.1, read on the forward strand.
TCATAGTATTGATAACTGAACGTGAGAACTACAGTTGCCGCTTTACACTGACAGATCTGCATACCCCCCTTTTGTCAATCACAAGGCGTACGTTTTACAATGACCTAAAATACAGATGCAATGAGAAAGAGTAACAACCTGCTTTTCCTCCAAACATGCATGTGGTAAAAAGGTTTATCCACACGTTTCATACTGAAAGTGAAAAGTTCTAGGTTTAAAAATACGATAGGAGAGTGCGATTAATTGTAATGTTCACATTCTTAAAAGTACACCAAAATTCAGATTTAAGTTTGCTGCCAGCTTCTGAAGCCTCAGCTTTCCTCCAATGCGTTTTTATAAAAATTCTGCAGGCACATTTGAAGAAAATTCTCAGCATTTCCCTCAAATAAATTTTCCAGCTAATGCACTGTGTTGCCCACCTGAAGAACCTGGATATGAAGTCGTAAAAGATCCAGTAGCTACAGGCCTGTGATTTTGCACAAATTAACCTACAAACCACACGCTCTGATTTCTCTCCGGGATCTACAGATGCTTTTTTCACCTGGTACCAGCTGTGTAAAAATGTTCCCCTGATTTAATAAAGTGCCTCTATTTCTCACGTTAATGCATCAGTGTAACGCAACAGGAAGGTCAGATTTATTCTGTAGCGCAGTTTTGGCCACGAACAAGCGGCTGAAGCGCTCTCCTCAGTGTGCGATCACTACAACACCTGAGCCACGTGTGCCTCCGCGGGCCTTGCAAACGGGCAGCGAGCTCACCCGGGCCCCACCGGCACCCACCTGTCAGCCGGAGAGATGTGCTCGGTAGCCAGAGGGCTGAGGACGATGCCCGGGAATCTCTGGCTGAGGCGCAGCGTTCGGAGCAGCCCTTTCCGGGCTAGTTTCCTCCCGGTGCACTTCTTTGGATCGCAGTGCCCGAGCTCCCACATGGCAAGAGGGCACGGGAGCTTCGCCTCTGGGCCGCCCTCCTCGCAAGCTGGAAACAGCAGCAGCGCGTTAGTTCCCAGCGGCCACTCGGCCCGGCCCGGCCCGGCCCGAGCAGGCTTCAGGGCAGGCCCCGCGGCCGCTCTGCCCACAGGCCCCGGCACGCTCCCGCACCTCTCAGCGCAGCCTCCGCTTCCGCCGCGAAGGCGTCGAGGCTGCCAGCGCCGCGCCGCCTACCACGCCGAGAGGCGCCCGGTCGGCCCCGCTCCATGCTTCCGCGGCTGGGCGGAGCGGCCGCCTCCGCGCCCTTCCGTTTCCAGCGGAAGGGGCCATGGCGGCGGCGCTGTTGCTGCTGCTGCTGGTGGCGGCGGCGGCGCTGGGTGAGCGCGGGGCCGGGATCGGGAAGGGGCGGTGGCGGTGGCGGTGGCGGCGGCGGCGGCGGTGGCGGCGGCGGTGGCGGCGGCGGTGGCGGTGGCGGCGGCGGTGGCGGTGGCGGCGGCGGCGGGTTCCCTTGCAGCCAACCGCTCTTTGCTCTGCAGGGCCCTTCTCTTTGGCGGGGAAGATGAAGATCGTGGAGGAGCCGAACACGTTCGGGTACGCGGCTGCCCGCTCGCCGTGGCCGCGACCCGCCCGGACTTGGCGCGCTCGGGGTCGTCGTCCGCCTCAGCCCGTTTCTTCCTCCGGGAAGCGGTCGGGGCGCTCCTGCGGGAGCCAGGCGGGGTGCGGGTATTGTGGCACTCGGGCAGAGGGAATGCGGGTGTCCGGGCGCGTAACTCCTTCTCGAACGTTTAACTTTCCTTCTTTTGAAAGGTTGAATAACCCATTCTTGCCTCAGACAAACAGGCTGCAGCCAAAGGTGTCCCCGTCTGCAATATCAGGTATATGCTAGCGTTACCTTTTTTGTATAGATTGCATCATTTAGTGACAGCCATTTGCGAAGCAGTCTATCTTGACTTTGTGCAGACAAAGACCTCTTTTACTTGTCATTTTTATGAACGTTATGGAAGATAAGCATGAGCAAATAGTTTTATTGTGCTTCCGAAGGGTTAAAACCTAGATTAATCACTTTGGTTCTCAATGGCCCAGTGCTATTCGGACTGCTTTTCTACATACCAGTCCTATCTATGTGTTTTATTCCGTGGTTCTTTTAGCCAGTCGCAGATCCTTCTGATCCTTACTAAAACCTTTTTTCCCTCTCAAAACAATCCCTGCCATCCTTGACATTGACATACAGAAATCATCCCATCATCTGATAGTTCTCAATACTTAACCATTGTTTCAAAAAAAGCCTAAGAGTAGTCTTGGAACAGGTCACAGAGGCTCCGTTTCACACACAAAGCCTGGGTGCTGCGATGTAAATCCACCACTTTTGCAAAAGTGAACAGGGATTGAAAAAATTCTAGGCCGTATATAGAAGAGAGTAAACAGATAAGATAAACAATGCAAGGAGCAAGCAAAAGTCTCTGCCAACCTTAGGCACAGACTTAAACCTTGTTCAGCTTCAGTAACAGTTCACCTTTCTGATGGTGACATTGGGCTTGATTATGCTTAACGTCTTCTGTCATGTTTTATAAACTCAATTCAAACGTATAAATTTTGCATGCACTGCATGTGAAAAGTGAAATAGTTAGCAATAGTTAGAATGCTGAATGGAAAGACGCAAAAAAATCAGGAAAAAAGTTAAAAAGACAGTCTGCTAAAAATACATCTTTCCTGGATGTGGGAACTTATGTGTAGCCCAAAATTGTAAGCGTCTGTGGAACTGGAATCTAGGGCATGGAACCCTGTCTTGCAGAATTATTTCCTTAGAGTGGAACCCTTACATGTTCTTTTCTTTAACAAGACAGTTGAGGTAACATTTCCTATAATTTCTTTTAGAGCATCTGCAAGGAAAGGGAGGCATGAGTTTAAAGCATTACTCAGGGACATTCGAATCTGCTTTTATTCCTCTGTGGGGAGAAGATCCTAATCATTAGGGCACAGTTTGCATGTAGTAGAGTGGCAAACCCTTTGGCGAAGCTGCTGATAATCTGTAGAATTAAATGCGTGATCATGCAATCAGAAAAAATCACACGGGAAAGAGAACCTGCCTTTATCCCAGTGGTTAGGACATTCTGGAGAGCATGATTCTGGTTGTCTGATCTTTGTTTCTAGGATTGCTTGTCTAGATCTTTGCAAGAATTACACTGGTACTCCTGGCAGTGGGACATTAGAATCTAGGATGGCCTTTTATTTTATTTGCTGCTTTTTTTCTTTTTTTTTTTTATTTCTCCTTTCCTCACAAATACTTAGTCACTCCATGCAAATTATGTTAAGAAAGGGACACTAAAATACCCCTGTAGCACACAGTTAAGAACTTTTGGCCATTTTTTGAGTGACGAGTTACCTGTCTTGAATTCCTTTTGACAGCAAGGCTGGAATGGTCGATTTTGTAAGACTAGAGTTGTAACTGCTGGCCTGTCTGACAGTAAAAAGTTTATCTTGTTGAATGCTAACTGGTTAAGACTGTGAAGACAAACTGGAAAGGAGTATCTTGTCCAAGGATCTCAATAAAACTTAAATATGAAGTACTGCTGACATTCTGAGCAAATGGGCTTTCCTAGTATAAACTCAAGGAGTTTGGATGACTTTGGGGACAGACAGCTGCTAAGCAAGAGTTCTAGTGATTTCAGTGTTAGATTTTGGCAAGATCTGATAATTCCTTTTATGGATCTGGCCCCCCAAATATTTGTTTGTATACAGGTTTCTTATTTCTGTCATAGAAAGAGGCTTATATATGTTAAGATCATTATGCAAACCAATAGAGCACTAGTGGGAGCTTAGCATGATCAGTATGGAAGATACAAATTTTCTTATGTACAGCAAAAAACTTTGTCACATACTTCTTGCAGTTCTGTCATCACAGTAACTTGCTTAAATTTAACTAAAACATTAATCTTCCTTGATGTCATTTTATGGTGTTTTTAGGCCCTGCACATCTCTTTAGGCTTGCTGGCAAGTGTTTCAGTTTTGTGGAATCAACGTGAGTAATGGATTTGGATATTGAATTCTTTATTAGGAATGAAGTAGTTGCTTATTTCACACTGAAACATTTCTTTTTTTTCTTTTTTTTTTTTTTTTAACTCCCCCTTCTCAGGTACAAGTATGAGTTTTGTCCTTTCCATAATGTCACTCAGCATGAGCAGACTTTTCGATGGAATGCCTATAGTGGGATTTTAGGGTGAGGCTTTTATACTGTTAAGTTTTACCTATGTTGTTAGCAGACCATTCTGTAGATTGCTAAAAGGAGGCAGTTTTAAAATTGAGATTCTTTTATTGGTCATGTTAGGTCATTGTAGTTCCTGAGGCCTTATGCATAAAAATACCTTGTCTTGAAAAATCCAGCTTTTTCTCTTGATAAACGCTAACCTCCTGCTGTAGCTGGAGGCTGATTAATAACCAGTGACAACTGCACAAGTGATATGTTAATGTGAGAAATTCAGTAATGTATAACTACAGCTTATATTAACAAAGATTTCATGTCTCTTAACAATTTTTGCTTTGAGTTTAATATAACCTTAAAAAATGAAATGAGTGCTTTATGCCTAGTGGTCCTGTTAAACATATTTAATAAAAGGTAACAAAAGACTCACTGTAGACCCCAAAAAGTATAAGTATTAATGATTATTATTAAAAACCAGAGCACTGCTTTAAAATTAGTGCCTATCTGAATATTTTTTATAATTATCTCTTTTGTTTTTTTTTTCTTTCTCCCCTCATGAGGGGAAAACTGTGCTGAGCATATCATTTGCTTTAGGACTAGCAGAAGTAGAGACTAGGTTTTTTAGGTGCTTTCACCAGCACTAAAACCCCTGAAACAATGTGAGTTGCTCAGAGTACTTAGCATAATCGAATTTGTTGTGGGGTTGATCTACAGTTGTAACAACCCATTGGATTTAAATATGGGTTTGTAAGTGCAGATGGTTTGCAAACTGAAAGCTGATCCAAAATTGCTCTCAAAATAATGTTTATATCCCCTGTGTAGCAGCCTGGATAGCAAACTACGCTGTTTGTACTGTTTGTAAGGTCTTGGCTGTTAAGATATGGGAACACTGAGACAACGAAAATTAAGTATATACAGTTAAGCTCACCATGGAGTAGGGTATTCTTGGTTTGTTGGGGGTTTTTTTTGCTGAGTGTTCACTTTTTTCATTCCAGTAACTTGAAGTAAAATAATGTGTTTTTTCAGAATCTGGCATGAATGGGAAATTGACAACAACACATTTATTGGAATGTGGATGAGGGAAGGAGACTCATGTGAAACTAAGAGCAGACAGACGAAGGTATAATAATCTAGACTATGCTAATTCTGACAGTATGGTTCTCTACACACACTCATGACACTCTGCAGACTGAAACATTCCTACCTTGAAACAGTCATCATTTAAGATGTAAAATAAAATGTAAAGATTAATTCCTGTAGGAGCTAGGTGAATGGATGGAGGAGGGAAGCTAAAAGCAGGATAAAATTTTGAAGGAATTTAGGTATTCTCATTGGTTACTTTTAACTCTTTTTTCATTGATAGAGTGGAATATTCTGGTATCACCACTGTAGAAACATACAGGCTTTGTAATTTGTGTAAGGAAAAATAAAGAAATTTGTTGAATTCAGCATGCCAGCCTAAAAACATTCAGGAAAAAGGAGGAAAAAACAGTAGGCAATCAACAGCATGCTGAGAAGCTAGGTAAGGTTTAAAAACTGCAGCAGAAGGTATGAAAGGGTTAAGGAAGGAATCAAATACATGGGAGCCGCAAAGGAACAAAGTCAAGAGAAACAGATTCTGGTGTGAGTACATTTTAATGAAAAAAGTAAAACTTCTTATTTTGTGGAGTTGCTAAAATGTTTCACATTCAAACAGTCTCTGTGCCCAGTAACAATTCAGCTACAGCAGTAAGGAATGGTGTCTGACACTTGGCACATCATTTGTGTGTGTCCTTTATCCTTTTCTTTGTTGATGTTTTTCTTTTTCCACCTCCCATTTCTGTGTGTTACACAGTTTTGCAGATACAATGAATTCCATGGTGATGTAGATTGCTGTCATGAAGAGCAGTTTAAGTATAGGTCATAACAGGCTGCTTTTCATGTAGGCTATTAAAATGATGGGTGACAGTACAATACTTAAGAGAGAGGGTTATTTAGTTGGAATAATAATTGATCTGAAGATGGGATAAGGAACAAAATCTCTTGGCAAAGGCGAAAATATTTGTACTGTGATGGAGGTGCCTTGTTAACATCTTTATCTTCCATAGGCCTGCAGAAAGAGTTAGTATTCTTGTATGACCTTTGATACTGGGATTCAAATCTTTCACTGGTATTTAGTTTTGGACAGACAGAAAATACTGATGCTGCAAGTTTCAAGATGAAAACAGATTTCTATAGGCTAGTTCTATATTGTTCTCTTTATTTAGCACATTGGTCAGAACTAAAATTTGTTGTTTGAATTATGCTTATGTCAGGTAAGTTTCTAAGGAGTATCCTATTTACCCTCATTTTTACTCTCATTCTTGCTGGAAATGTGTTGTTTGGGAGTCCAAGGAACAATGATAGGCGAAGGGATCATTTCCCTTTAGAAGAAGCAATTTTCACATTTGATAAAGCAATTTGAAGATGCGCTTGCTATTATTCTTTTTCTGTGGCTGACAGCGCTGCAACCTTTGACATGACAATGTGTACAGAAATGCATCTGCTAGCATTGGAAGACAGCAAATTGATTATTTATTCTGGTCCTGTTTCTCGTGGAGGTGTTTTGCTCATCTTTGTTTTTACTGATGTTTAGGTTCATCTTGTTTGTGGAAGGAGCAATAAATTGGCTTATGTGTCTGAGCCAAGTACATGTGTTTACTCTCTGACATTTGAGACTCCTCTCGTGTGCCACCCCCACTCTCTTTTAGGTAAGACTTAGGAAACCATTTGTGTATGGAGCAGCTGGCATATTACACCAACCTCAGAGTGTAAATTTTTAGTTTCTTTGAGTCTGTAGATTGATATAAATTAGTATTAAATGTAACATATGAAGTGTATTTTAAATTATAATCATTATAAACATGTAGGTATTTCTCAGAGAAAATGCCATTGCTAGCATAGATCCAGTGAGAGATGGGGTTTGGGTTGGGTTTTGGTTTGTTTGGGGTTTTTTTTCCTTTCTTTTTTCCTGTACTGGCTGTAGGAATCATCCCTGTGGTGTCTCCTCATTTATTTACATTACTAAAAGGCACAGCTTAGTTAGAATTACATTCAACAAAGAAATAGGAGGCCTTCTAGCTGGAAATATGAGAAAAAATTTTGGTTGGTGGCACTCTCCAGAAACTTTAAATATGTGAAGCAGTTTAAGTTTAACCCCAACTCTTGAAAGCAGTAGAGGCTGTATACTGTATAGAAACATGGAGTTCTTAAAACAAATACCCTTGTGTGCTACTAGAGGAGCATTTAACTAATGCAGGACAGAGCTGTTGATTTTTACATGGTTTGACTTCCATTTTTCAGTTTATCCAACTCTGACTGAAGCACTACAAAAGAAGTGGGATGAAGCAGCGCAGCTTCTGTATGATGAAGTAATAACTGACCAGGTTTGTTAATGTCTTCCAACTCTTATTTGGTAAAAAAACATTTCTGTCAAATATCCAACCTTGGCATTTGCCAAGTTTCTCCTTTTGGACTGGATGCATTTGTTCTGCAGTTGGCAAATAGTCATTTTTGTGCTCTGTAACTGCTATATCAACTGGTAATAATAATATTTTCTGTAGTGAAGCTTGAGGAGTTGGAGTGGCTAGTGCAAGTTACAAGCAGAGATGAGAGTGGGGTGGATTGATCTATTGTCTTTTTGAAACTTTTTTTCCTAGGGTTACAGAAAAATACTGAAAGAGATTTTTGAGGAAGCAGGACTTCTAAAAGCAACAGAAGAAAAGGAAGTTGAGAAACAGAATAAGAAAATAAGTTTTGAATTTGAAACAGTGGAGAAGTGCAGTAAGGTACAGAGTATAATCTTTACAATGTGGAATTAAGTTGCCTCCTTTTTACTGGATAACAGTATCACTGACGGTGTTACCTAAATACCTTTGGATTCAGCTGAAATCCATTAATGGGATTTTCTTTTCTGGTTTTAGCATGTAACAGGCCGCATACAGAGTGATTTGATATCTTTATTCTGTCTCTTAAGTAAAAACCAAACCAGCACAACTGAATGCCAGTGAGAAGACAGAGTGTGGGTATGTAGGAATTGGTGTAGGTGCTTTGGTTATGAACACTTGCAAGTACTTTTTGTGGGGAATAACAGTCTGGAAATAAGAGAGAATTACTAGTGAAAATAAATGTGTAACCAGCCTTGGGAACGTTGACGTTTCTCTCTGGATAATTACCCAGACTTGCGTCAGAATGCATTGGCAGAAGCAAAAAGCAAAAGGCAGAATGATCTATGCTGTGTCCATTTCTGAATTACTTTCAGGTGTGTGAACAGTCTTTCTGCAACAGAATCAATATTCCCTGTAAGTTAAGAGAAACTGCTGAAAGTGAGAACATGAAGTTACTAGGTCGGGAGTTGTGGAGGTGGTGAATTTCCAGACTTTACCATGATGATATAAAATAAAAAAAGGCTGGTCCTGTAGCAAACTTATGAATGCAATTTTGTGCTATAATAAAATGCTAGTTAGAGAGTAGATCCAAAATAGTCACAGAGAGCACTCCTAAATTTTACTCTCAGGACTGGAGGAAGCTGGCTCCTGTTTTGGCAACATAGAAATAAAATTATAAATTTTGTATCTTGTTCTTGGAATAAGCAGTTTATTTTTATGATCTTTTAAGTAACACCTGTTAACAGACCCATTATTTTTTATAAATTCCCGTTTTATGTATGCATTTGGAGAGTGGGAGAGCCATTTAAAATGTATTTTGTTTCTTAGGAATACAAGCAACTTTCTAAAGAAATAAAAACCCTGAAAGATTTATTAAGTCAGCATGGTATTGCATACAAAGGAAATTTTGGTGAGTTTTTTGGTATTGTTCTTTTTTGTTATTGTCTGTTCAGAATGTGAATACATAAATGATGTTTTTGGATACAGCAATAATTACATAATCTGTCACATATGCAGGTAAGATTCAGTAGACAAAACTTTTAATAAGTATTTAGGTCTTGGTTCCTGTGGAAGAGGACTTACTTTAAACCCCAGAAAAATCTGTTGATGACATGAAATGTTAGCTTTACGGAAAAAATTTCACTGCTGTTGTAATTGAAGTTTGTCTCCAGTACTTAAGGTGCTAAAGAAAAAGGAAGTCCATGTTACAGCATTCATAGCACATAAGCAGCTTCTAAGTAACTCTATTTTCTGCATAGTCAACCACAAGTCCTGACTTCTTCAAGAACACTTGAAATGTTCTCTGTATCTGTTTGAATTGCTTTTATCCCTTTTTAGTCACCTTTTTTTTCTTTCAATGTCTGTTAGGTAAGTACCATATCACATGCAGTTTTTGGAAGAAAGGACTGGTCCTGGAAGCAAAGCTTATCTGGATTAATTCCAGTCAAGTTGAGGTTTAGTTTTGTTGCGTTGGTTGGTTGCTATTTTTTGTCCCATTCCTTCCAATCTGTCATACCTATTATTACATGGAGTATTTGTCAAAGGAGGATTTAATTTCTCTGTATATTTACACCTTTTATGTTCAGAATTGGCACCTCAAGAAAACAATGGACCTTTGAGCTGATTAGCTTAAAATTAGTGACATACGTCTTTTTTTTTTATTGTTGTTGTTGTTTTGAGAAACTTTCTTCTCTGTTCTTTCTTTTCTGGGGAAAATTCATCATACTAGAATTTTTGTAAAACATTTTGTCTGCATGTTTAAACTATTTATGCAATTTTCACAGTATTTCTGCTGGTTTGGTAGATTATTTAATTATGTAAATTAGAACTGTATAATCAAAAGCTGAATTCACAGCTTACTGTAGGTGACTTATTTCAAACTACTTAGTGAATTCTGTGACAAAAATGTCTTGATATTTAAAAGCAGAAATAACTGATGTCTTAAACTAAATATTACAGCTGAAAATACCAGTGTTGAACATATAAGTCACAAACTGGCAACTGCAATGACAACTCTTCTTAATGGGTCAAAGGATGATGAACATCTCCATGGCGATACAGGAGTTTGGAATGACACTGTATGAAGAAACTTGGGTGGTAAACAGTGAGTGTGTATGGAACATCAAGCAAGTTGAATGTGTATCACGCCACTGAGATGACTTATCTTCTGACGGTATTCTCAGCTTTCTGAATTTCTGCCTTGAAGGAAAAGGAGCGAGGGCTTTCCATTGCTGAGAACAGTTGGCTAATTTCTGAGAGCATTTGTAAAACTTCTTAGCTACAGCTGCTGTTGGGCAGAGGTTTACAGGTTCTGTGCCTCCAGCCTCAGCTTTATTTTCTTTGATCAAGCATAGTACCAGGTGGTGTAAATACAAAACAGTTCAAGACCAATGCTGTAAGATGTTGTATGAAATGTAGTTAGTTTAATATTAAGAATACGTGTCTGTATGCTAAAAGGTTTTCTGCCAGAGCAGTGCACAACGCACCGCTTCCCCCAACCCCGTTCAGAGGCCGATGTCATCTTTGGCTAGTGGGTGGATAAAATGGAAGCTGTTTGGCGTCTGACAGAAGGGTCTGCGTAAACCCCAACTGTCATAAAAAAGTAGTTGTGTTAAGGGAATACATGGCTGTGCTCTGTATGTGATATGGAACATACGTGGCAGTGCTCTGAATGTGATGGGGCACATACATGGCAGTGCTGTGTATGTGATGGGGCACATACATGGCAGTGCTCTGAATGTGATGGGGCACATACATGGCAGTGCTGTGTATGTGATGGGGCACATACATGGCAGTGCTCTGAATGTGATGGGGCACATACATGGCAGTGCTGTGTATGTGATGGGGCACATACATGGCAGTGCTCTGAATGTGATGGGGCACATACATGGCAGTGCTGTGTATGTGATGGGGCACATACATGGCAGTGCTGTGTATGTGATGGGGCACATACATGGCAGTGCTGTGTATGTGATGGGGCACATACATGGCAGTGCTCTGAATGGGATGGGGCACATACATGGCAGTGCTGTGTATGTGATGGGGCACATACATGGCAGTGCTCTGAATGTGATGGGGCACATACATGGCAGGTCTCCGTATGTGATACGGCACACGGCGGGCTCTCCCAGCGCCGGCAGTACAAACGTTACTGCGGGCGCCGGGAGCGCCGCCGGCAGCCGTTTTGCCCCGCCTCCGTGAGCGTGTCCCGGCGCTGCGGTTCCGCTTCCGCTTCCGCTGTGCGCGGGGAGGAGGCGCGTGTGCGGCCGGGCGGGATGAGCTGGGCGCTGGGCCGCTGGCGGTGAGGCGGCGGCCGCGGGGCGCGGGGCGCGCTGGCGCCCGCCGCCCCTGACGCGTGTGTCTTTGCAGGGCGCGGCGCCTGCGCTTGCCCGGCACCCGGACGTGTCCGGCGCGGCGGCGGGGCCCGGAGGGCGCGGATCCGGAGCACGGGGCGCCCATCCTCTTTTCCACCAGCAAGGCCAGCCCGCGGGTGTGGAGTGTCAGCCAGTCCATGGGGAGCGACCACGAGAGGCCGTGGGCGAAGGTGCTGCCCCTCAGCCTCCTGTGCACTGGGCTCCTGCTCTGGTGTGTGTTCAGGGAACCAACGGAGATCGATGAGCGACTGGAAGCAGTTTTCTCTGGTCAGATGATGGACTCTTCAGATGCGGCGCAGGGAAGCAACGCTCCCTTGCAACTTCCGAAGGAGAAATGACGAGGACGGGAGTGTGGCTGCGGTGAAGGAGCTGCCAAAAGTTTGCTGGCATTCACTTCCTTAAAAGCTGTACTAAATGTAATGGGAGAACTTGTTTTTGCAGGCTTGCCATATAAGCTTGATTCCTTCAAGCGTCGTGCTGGTTTTAGTAATCTCAACTGATAGCACAGAGTAGATTCTTCCTGCTCTGCACCGCAGGGGTGGACAGGATGTCTTGCAAATCCACTTGCATTTGAAGATACTTTTTATGCAACCCATCTCTTTTTCATTGATCATTTTTCTTACATGCACAGTACATTAGAATATCGAAGCTGTAAGTCTCTAAAATTGTTGCTGAAGGTGACCTTCATTTGACATTTTGCTAGTCAGGGAGTGTATTCAACTTGCATTGAAGACAACTGTATGTTTCATTAATACGTGATTCTGTATTTTTGGGTTTTTTTTTTGTTTGTGTTTTGGGTGGTTTTTTTGGTTGTTTTGTTTTTTGTTGTAATTCAACTAAATGGTGTAGAAATCATCTTCAACCCTTAATTCATACTTGGTGCTTGCTTCCTGCCTATAACCTTTTAGGCATGCCTGATTTAGGTTATTACTGGGAGGAGAGGTTTTGTAGGGAATTGAGATGATTGGGTTGCAGTGTGTTAGGAGGAAACCCCTAATTTCATGAACAATGTAGTATGTTTTTTCCTTACAGGTGTACTGATACTCAAACTTGCACACTCTGGACACTTTTCATGGAGAGGAGGAATTTAAGCTACTCCTACAACTTATTTCCCTTCAAAGTCAGAGGCATTTCTTTCAAGCTTTCTAATGTAAAAAATGAAAAACTTCATGTGCCATTAAAATTCTTAATCTTTAAAAAAGAAAAGAAAACAAATAAACCCGAAACACCACCATCACCACCCCTTCCCACAACAAACGTGGCAGCAGCCAGTAAGACTACAGCGGAAACTGGCACAGCATCATGTTTGTGTGACACTGCCAGCGAGTCTCTGAACAACATGCACACTGCGCTTTAATTTTGCTGTTGAGACCCCCTGTAGTTCATCCAGGTGATGCCTAATAATTGAGTATGGTTGGTTTGCTACTGCCGTAAGGTTCAATTAGTTCTAGGATTCAATTTCTACTGCAGTAGACTGTTGCAACTGAGATATGCTTGTAGGGGCGTCCTGGTGAATAGCAGTGATTCTGAATTATATTGCCCTAAGGTGTAATGCCTGTTCCTCTGCCTGCTTTGCTTTCTCCACGTTCCTTAAATCAGTGCACCCAGCAATGTACTAATTGTATTGAAGGAAATAAAAGAGCTGCCCCTTCGCGCGTGCCTTATTTTCTGTGGTGACAGGTGTTTGATAAAGATGATTACCTACAGAACTGTTCGCGTTGTCTCGTGTTGAAGGTGTCGCAATTCTCGCCAGCTCTGCCTGCAGCGCTTTGCTGGAGCGGCGCGGGAGGCGCGGTCCGCACGGCGAGCGTGGGGCGGGGCCGGTAGGATCGAGCTGCGCCTGCGCTCTGGCCGGCGGGGGAGGATGCCGTCGGTTGCGACGGTGGCGCCGCGGGGCGGTGGGTCTGCGCAGGCCGAGCAGCCGGCGCACTACACGTAGGTACCGCGGCCTGCGGGCGGCCCGCGGCCGGGGCCCCCGCGGCGCCTGGGAAGGGCTCTGGGAGCAGAGGCGGAGGGCCCGGTCGAGGCCAGGCCTGTTCCGCGCGGCCTGCTGCGCTGGGCGGAGATCTGTGAGGAGACCTGGCCCTGGCCGGCTCCCGCCCTGCCCTTTTCCCCGCTCCGGGCGCCTCGGGGAGGAAGCCGTGTTCTGTGCCCGCCCGTTGGGGGTGGTCCGGGCACGGCTGCCTGCGGGGGCCCTGCGGCGGTTCTCCTCGCCTTGCATCCGCTCCAGCGGTCGTGCCGCTCTGGGCTGCGCTGCGTGCTCCGGTACCCGAGCCCTGCAGCACCCTTTTGCTCTCCGAGACCGCTCTCTCCGAGCTGTAACAGCGGTCTTCGCACTTCTGCGCGTTTCGCAGCCAGCCTCAGCTCGAGTCCTTGGGATGTTTCCGTGATAAGTTTTGCAGACCTTCCCGTGTGCTCGCCGTCCTCTCTACAAGCCCGCGGGTTTTCTGTTACGGTCTATAAAGTCCCTGCAGCCCACTGGCATTACTGATAGCCCATGTCGTGTAGGAGCAGGTGCTCCCCACACATGCAGAATGATTTGTCACATACCTTTACTCCCATCTGTGCAACTTCACTTCTAGAACGTCACATTTCTGTCATGCTCAGAAAGACTGCAGGAATGAGGCCATTTACTCAGATACTGCTACAGCCCTTAACGTACAAATAATCTAGTGTGGGGTGTTTTTGTTTGGTTTTTCCCTTCCCCACAGCCCTGGGTTGTTTGAAGATTCTTGTCTAAACTTCCAGGCACGCTTCATCATTTTGTGTCATGGTATCCCCCATGTGCCAATTTAAGCACCTGGGAAAGAAAAGATGCCCAGTTCCTCTTGCTGATCCTTTCTTTGTGTGTTATCTTAAGTTCTTTCATAGACGTCTTGGAATTCTAAGGTTCTTCTGTGAAGTCCCCATATACCCTTTCCTCTGCAAATACTGCATAACTTTAGCTAAGTAATGAACTTGTGAAGTTGGATAATAGACATATAAACTGAGGCAGGAAGAAGTGCTGTCTTACATTCTTTGACAAATGCCACAGTAGTGCCCAGTCTGGCATGATCTTGATATCCTGTGGAAAGAAGTATTGGACTTTCTAACTAGCTTTTGTGCCCTGCATGCCAAAGAAGGACTCCTGCTAACACCTAAGTAACCTCCAAAGTTCGCAGGCTTTCTCAACAGAAACATAATAGTTGCTGAAGTAAGCTTGATGAAGCTCTCTCATAGCCCTGGTGACTTTCATACTTGAGTTAAAAAGCTCTTTTAACCCTTTAGCTTTTTATACAGTGTGCCCGTATTCTCTGAATGTTGTGATTAAAGACTAGTTTAAATTAGATGTGGGTTTTTTAGGTAAAATAGTCTTTGTAGGACTACCTTGTATGGTAGCAAGCAATGTGAATGCTTATTCTAGTAATTTGTTTGTTTTATAATCTCTTTGGTGGTTACTTTGTACAATATTCTAAATGTTGTTCTTTTTAAACTAACGTGTTTATTTGATTTTAGCTTAGTTACAATATAGTATAATTTGCCAGGTGTTCCACTGTATTTTATTAGTAATACATGTATCAAAATAGTGAAAGTCACTTGTGTGCAACAGCTAAACAGTGCGTTGTGTGTAGAACTAGAACTGTATGTAGGTACATTTGTAGAATTTTTCATGGGCTATGGGCACTGAATTGTTAAGTGACTTGTTAATACTGTAAAAATGTGCCTCCAACAAGATAAACCTGTAAAAATGTGCCTCCAACAAGATAAACTTGTAACACAGTTTAATTTTTTTAGGTATCTAAAGGAATTTAGGACAGAGCAGTGCCCCCTATTTTTGCAGCACAAGTGTACCCAGCACAGACCATTTACCTGTTTTCATTGGCATTTCCTAAATCAGCGTCGTCGTAGACCTATACGAAGGCGTGATGGGACTTTTAACTACAGTCCAGATGTTTATTGTACAAAATATGATGAGACTACAGGAATCTGCCCAGATGGAGATGAGTAAGTGATTTCTTTCAGTCCTAAGTGTTTATGGTATTATCAATGACATTAAGGAAAAATGATAGTTTTTACTTAGCAAAAGTGATTGATAGAATCCTGCTGCAATTTATTTGGAAACAGATTTCAATAAGTGATTTGTTAATTTTTGGTACATACATTTCTATATAAGCATGTATTCTTGAGGCTATTGTAGGGTTAGAACTATGATTTTGCGTTGTGGTGATCTTTAAAGCATAACACAAGAAACTGGTTTTCTGCTAGTATTGTTCCTGTACATTTGTCTCAGTGTTGTTGCTGATCCTTTTTTACTTTTCCAGTTGTGCTTTCTTATTCTCCTAGCAGCTTTAAAATTGACGCCTAGGTGCCAGCCATACTGTGTAGGGCTGGCTCCAGGATTTTAAACCTGCCTAAGTTTTGTGAAGGTTGCCGGGCAGTAAAGGAGAGTGACTGTTCCATGATGCTTCCAGTGAGAAAAGGCAAAGGAAGGAATTTACTGTCAGCTGTCCTGCTAAGCCATTAGTGTTTGCATTTCCATGGACATATATCTCTTATAGAGAAAGGCTACAGGGGCCTGCAGTGAACTTGGGGAGGGGAAGAAGCTTTGTGGAGATAAGAATGAGCAAATAGTACAATATGGCAGGCAGGCATACATAGAGGAGCTGGGTATATTGTGGTTATATGTCAGAAGAGCTACCTTCCTCTGCAGTGGTGGAAGCAATGAAGGACTTCTGACCAAAAGAAAAAAAACAACAAACAAAAGGCAGGAAAGCAACTGGAAAATACGTAGTTTTGCTGAGAAGCTGTTTAAAAAAATGTCAGATTAATTATTTTGGTTACTGTGGTGTATAGTAGCACTTGTCACAGATCAGCTGCCTTTTGTGTTGTATGCTGTAGTCACAGAAAGAAAAGGTGGATTTTTCCCAGAGGCTTTACAAACTAAACAACAGAGATAAGAGAAGGTAAGCAACAGAAACGCCCGAGGCAGCTTGAAAACACAGAGTACCATGCCTAAGCAATAGAAAGAGCAAAAAATGTCTCTGAAGTATGATGTAAAAGGGAACAATTAATTACCTTTTCAGGCGTTTGTACAGCATTCCTGCCGATATAGTAGGCATAAGACAATATTGAAGTTGGAAGATACGCTGCAGGGAGGGATCGAGAGGAAAGTGTGAATATAACTGAATTCCCATAAATGAAGGAGAATAATGTTTCAAGGGGAAAAAAATTAGTAAGAGCAGACAGTAAATTAAGAAAACAAAGATAAATGTGAGTAGAGAAAATGAAATGTTTTCTTTGGCTCAGTTATAAGGTGACATTATTGAAGACATTTGTGAGGGAAGTTTCAGAACTGTGGAGGCCTTATTTTAGGTCTGATCCTGGCTAGAAATCACAGCCAACTATTGTAAGTTGGTAACTGAAATTAAGTCAGAAGAGAAAAGGCATACATTGCAAATGGTTGGGAAGGGCAAGAGAAGTCTAGGGTAACTTACTTAAAGATGGACAATACCACAGCATATCTGAAGTGGCAGGAGAAAAAACTGGAGGAAAGCATCTCCGTTTCTGAGGACATGCTTACAGTGTTGTAGTATTCCTGTTTCAGAACTTGGCAAAAGAGTATGTTTTGACCCTGTTTTGGTGTCTGCCTAAAATTTAGCCTTTTACTTGGAGCAACTTCAAATTCTTATACGAATAGGTTATAAGCAGTAGTGCCAGGAAAACTTTAAGCTATCTGTGACAACCAACATGTTGGTACTTTTTTGCCTTCTATCTATATCTCTGTTTGTCTGTTCTGCTCATCTGAATGCATGGTTAAGTTAATGCAGTTTATGAGTTGATAGAGAACTGGCAAGAAAGGTAGAGTGATAGAGTGGTGACACCCATAATTGTTCTCAGGAACACACTTTCAGGACAGTTAAAGTAGAAACTGTTGGTTTACCCAGGCTTGATTAAGGTATTATTTGTTTCCACTTTTCAATTTGTACTGAAAGGAAGCCCAAAATTTTAAAGCTGTTTAGAAAAGGGCTTTTCTAAGGATTACAGATTAAAACAATCTGTTCTGAGAAAGGGCCTGTGAGAAAGGCTCGAATACTCAGAGTTAAAGGCGTGCATTTTTAGCAGTGGCAAGTGTCTTTCTCGATTTAACACGTGATAATAGAAGTGGGATTTTTTTTTTTTCTTTTTTTTTTTTTAAATCTGGTGTGATTTTCAACCACTGTCAACTGATGTCAGATCCAAAATAACTTCTGTTTTAGAATATGTATCTGTAATGTTAGACTGCTGTAAGAGTGAATGAATTACAGAAGAGCACTTCAAGTAGTCATAGGAAAAAATATATCAGTGCCTCAAGGTTTTAACAGAAGTAGAACTACGTAGTCCTTTTCATACACTTAAGAACATCTAGCATTACCTTTTAAACTGAAACAGTTCTATTCTTAAAGGATATCTTGGGAATGTTTATGATGTGAATTAAGAATGTGAGAAGCAAATAATACTTTTCAGTAATCAGTTAACCTTTTAAGCTTTTTATTAATGTACTGTTTCATAGTGTTACATCTACTTTGAATAATGTAATGACAGTTTTATTTGAGAGATCTGGATGGAGAAAACAAAGCTGATTTCAATAGTTAAATGTTATGTGTAGAGTCGAATAGAACTTAAAAATGCAGAGTGATGTTCTTTACCAATTCATGATTACTTTAGAAGTAAAGCATCGGTATAGTTATTTTAAGCTGGGAGATGGCTGTAGAGATATGGGCTTTGAAATACATTTCTTATTCTGCCTGGCAACAACTGAACAACTTTGTTTTGGCTTTGTTTTGTTTTGCAATAAAAACTTTGTTCTTAAGGAATAAGTGATATCTGAATAACCTTAGTACCGAACTAAGGTACATAAGACAAATTTATCAGTTTGCAGCCATGTAATCCAGTGATAATTAAAATCAGCCATTTGAAATCAAAATACTAGTTTTGTTTAAAGCTATGTATTGCAATGGTTTATACTCCTGTCCTGGGTTCAGCAGTAGCAGTCGTTTTACTCCTTCTTGGTAGCTGGTGCAGTGCTGTGTTTTGACTTTTGGCCTGGGAACAGCGCTGATAACATTGATGTTTTCAATTACCGCTCAAATGTTTTAGTCTGACCAAGGACTATATCTTGTTAATATCAATATCTTGTTAATAAAGTGAAGGTAAGATCTAACATCACTCTAGTTCATTAAAGGTTGAATAGGACATCCATTCTGTGGATATTTCAGTGCATTGGCTTAGTTTGATACTGTGTGTGGATAAGTACAATCTACCATCTAAAGGTGCTTTTATTAGGGGTCTTTGCCTTTCTGATCCTACCATGAACTACAGCTGAACAGGGGAAGTTTAAATTGGATATAAGGAGGAAATTCTTTCCTGTTAGGGTGGTGAGACACCGGAATCGGTTGCCCAGGGAGGTTGTGAGTGCTCCATCCCTGGCGGTGTTCAAGGCCAGGTTGGATGAAGCCTTGGGTGGGATGGTTTAGTGTGAGGTGTCCCTGTCCATGGCAGGCGGGTTGGAACTAGATGATCTTGAGGTCCTTTCCAACCCTAACTATTCTATGATTCTATAAGATGTCTGATTAATTGCATACGTATTATTCTGGTATCGTATGAATAACACATTTTTATGTAAAATGTATGCATGCAAAATTGTTGCTATTGGTTTTGCTCTTTGAAGCTTGCACGCTGTTTTAGTCCCCCTGAGTCACCTTTAAAACTAGCCCTCATATAGTTCTTTACAAGTCGTAGACAAAATTCAGACAAAATAACTGTTCTACTGGGTAGTCTCGTTAAAGCATTCTGTTACATTTCTTTCCCAGCTTGTCTCTGGAATCCATGTTGTCTTTTTGTGGGAAAAACTGGGACCTGAGTATTTCTCCCTCTCTCGCATTGCATACAAGGTGTGCCTATCTTGTTTGACAGCTGTGCCTCTATTCATAGAATCACAGACTGGTTTGGGTTGGAAAGGACCTTCAGATCATCTAGTTCTAACCCTGCTGCCATGGGCAGGGACACCTCACACTAGACCATGGTGCCCAAGCTCTGTCCAATGTGACCTTGAATATTGCCATGGATGGAGCATTTACCACTTCTTTGGGCAACCTGTGCCAGTGCCTCACCACCCTCACAGTAAAGAACTTCCTTATATCTAGTCTGAACTTTCCCTGTTTAAGTTTTAACCCATTCCCTCATGGCCTTTTGCTACAGTCCCTGATGAAGAGTACCTCTCCAGCATCCTTGTAGGAAGGCTGCTCTGAGGTCTCCACTCTCTTTCTCTCTCATTTAAAAATAATAGGAGGCTTTCTCTTTTTATTATCATTTTTTTAGTGGAGTCCTTCCCTGATAAGGCAATTTCAGTAGGGAAAATCTGCAGATATTTAAGCAGAAATGTTTGCTTTCTCATAAGGAATCGTGGATGTAGAGACAAGCAATGAGATGTAAACACCTTTACGCTTCTTGCATGAAAGTTAAGACATTTAATTCTTGTTTCCAACAGGAATAAGCATACTTCAGTTGAGACAAGGGGGACACAAAATCACAAAATGGAATATATAAACCTTTAGAATCAGTTTTAAGTAATGTTAAGTTTGATGGCTTTGTAACAGTAGCAATGGAAAATTACTAAAGTGCATGATACATAGAAAAAAAAATAGAATGCAGCTAGAGAACACACTGAGCATTCTTGTACAAGATAAATTGTTATAGTTGACACAGTTGTAAGAAAAACAGTCTAGAAGAACAGGACACAGGGATAAGGAGTATCTGGGAACGGCAGGTGTCCAGGATGGGCTACAGTTAAACTAACTGATACGTAGGAGGATAGGAGGATTATTATGTCTCTGGTGCTAACGAACCAATTAAACTGGTATGAGCATCTACTGTGCATGCTCCAGAGGCTGCCAGAAGTGATGAAGATTGTTGGAAGAAGTGAACGACCCTCGGAGACCACCACCACAATTCTGTACGCATGCGGGGAACTTTCTGGAAAATGGCGTAATCTATGTATGCCCAGGGACTATATAAGGACGGCTTGTGTAGCAACAGGGGGACACACGTTAGGAGGAGCTATCCCCCGTGTCTCCCAGCGCCGCAATAAAGAATACCTGCTTGTCAGCTTGAAAACTTTGTTGGCAAGTTTGTTCCTGGAGTTTTCTCCGAATCATAGTAGACAAAAATTGAGCATAAACATTATGCATGAGAGTATGACAGAGTATTCCCACCTTTGTGGGGTGTGCAGATGTGAGTGGAACACCAGAGTTTGTAATGAACAGTCTGAGGGGAAAATGGAAACATTTGGCCCCTGCAACGATTCTGGACGGTTAGCAATAACAAAAATATAGTCTCAATTGCATTTCTTTTTGTTTAGAGCTCTGTACAGGACTGGCACTGGCAAAAATATTTGTTTGACTCTTGTGGATTTTCTCATTTTTCCATATCAGTAGCAGTTCTAGCAGAACAGGAGGTCTGCATCAGTGCTATTCACACATCACAAACAATTTCTCACGAAGTTCGGCTGAGACAGTGTAATGGATGCAGTAAAGATTGCATCATGACTGTCTTTTCATGTGGAGCCAAGAAGTGCAAAAGAACTACTTTCAAATCCTGAGTGTAGACTATGCTTCATCTTACACTGACAAAATGAGATGTAGCACTGAATTTGGTATGTGTAGTCTTCCCACTAATTAATTCTGTTGGGATTTAAAGAGATATGTATAAATCACCAGCTGAAGCCCATTCATCTTGTTTATCAGAATGCTGGTCTTAAATTTCTACAAGGAAGCATCTTGACTCTCAGAAATCATAAACAGTATAAATTCCTGGAAGTCAGCAGAAGCTGCAGATGTTTAGCACAGCAGGAAAAATGTATGATGTTGATGTAACTATACAAATACCAGATTTGTAAATGTTTGCAAATGATTGCATTTGCTTAGTTTCCAAGTAACGTTTTTTAGAATACAGTAAGTAAAGCTTAATCCAGCATAAATTCTTGTGAGTGTGTAAGTCTACTTAGTTCTTCACTATTCTCCCTCCAAAGTAGAATATTTCTGTGAGACTTTTCATTTATTGTTCTGTATCACTCTATTTTTTTGGTGCAGTTTCTTTTTACTTTGGGGTGGGGGAAAGTTTTTGGAAATTAGTAATTTTTCAAAACCAGCAGAGACCAAAATTAATTACGCTGAAATAAACTTGGAGGGAACAGACATCCCTTTGCATATATTTTTGTGGGGTTTTTTAAATTTGTTTACTGTTGGTAGTTGCAGTTATAACCCATATATGATGCTAGCCATTTTGAAGTATAGACTCTAACTCACATAACTGTGTCTGAAAAATGGTTAGTATATGCACGAAGATGTATTGCTGATGTAAAAATTGTTCTCTTCTTTTAATAGATGAGTAATTGTAGATTTCCCTTGAAATTGTTCAATAAGTCTCATGTGTATAAAAAGCAGGCAGGGAAAAAAAAAACCACCATGCTTCAAGTACTCCTTGATTTTAGATGATGATAACATTAAAAAAAACAAGACCATCTTCTACCTCCTACTGCAGAAATTATTTGAGCTTGTATCAGTATGGAAAATGTCATTCCTTAGCTCAGATGATGTTACAGGGGTGTTTACTAGACATAGTAAGCATTGACTAGCATGTTTGTGAGCTGGCCTTCTTTAAATTCTGATAACATTAGCAGAGACTAAGAAATAAATATTAATGTTTTTAATTTTGAAGCTGATCTGTGATGGTGCTATGTTTGGGGCAATTTTTGTTTGAAGAATACTGCAAAGTTACTTGTTGTAAGTTAATAAGAGATACAGCATAATTCAGAATTAAATAACAAAACTCAAAATCAACGCTCTAACTTTCCTGTTTCTATTATGTAGTTGCCCTTACCTTCATCGAACAACAGGCGATACAGAGAGGAAGTATCATCTCCGATATTACAAGACTGGAACATGCATTCATGAAACAGATGCCCGGGGTCACTGTGCAAAGAATGGAATTCACTGTGCCTTTGCTCATGGGGCACATGACCTTAGACCACCAGTATATGATATAAGGTAGTTTTGTTTCAAATTATTCAGCCTAATTAGCAGGAAATAGCACATCTATTATATCACCACAAACCAGAAAATGCAGTATGCTTTGCATGAAAAATATACTTGCTCCTGTAACTGTAAACATAAAGATACAATTCACTGAATCATGATAGCAGATAGAAGCACACTGAGAAATACAAATACTGAATTTTTGTAACTTTCAGTTTCAAGAACCGTATGTGATAATCTTATGACTGATAAAGGACCAGATACTCTGCCTTTTGTCATTTATGCCTTGTAAATTTGCATGTGGTTTTTACATTCACAAATGTATGATTTTGTTAAGCCATCTTTCAGCTTCTCAGCTTGTCTGTCATTTTCCCTACTGATGTTCTGTTTTGGTTTTTTTGTTTAGTTATGTTGTATTTTTTCATGTAGAAGATATCAGTATTATTTTGTACCTCTCTAATTTGTAGTCAAGTAGGTATGAGTTTTAGCTTTGGCCAATGGTGGGAGATAAGCATGCTGTTGGGAGTTATTATAAATGGGTGGAGGCAGAGCTCTTGCTACAAAAATTGGTCTGTATATACTCACTAAGAAAGGATTCCAATTCCTGGAGAGCTTTGAAGCCTTGGAGGTCATAAGTGTCTCTTATCGGGCACTGGAAGAACATTCTGGGGAGGTATCACTATACGCTTGCCCTATTCTTATACTCTTCCCTAGGAATCTGCTATTGGCCACTGTTGGGAGACAGGATTCCAGGCTAGATGAACCTTTGATCTGAGCTGGTATGGCTGCTGTCTTACATTCTTAACTTTGTTTTCGCTTATTCTCAACGTTCTGTTGGGAGATAACTCTCCCTTCACAATAATTTTAGTAAAATTAGTGCTTTTTCATAATTATAAAGTCATATTTTGCCACAGAATTCACTGCTGCATTGCCTGGTCACACACTGTTTAGTTATATATAGCTTTTCTTTCCAGAAGACTTTCTTCAGTTAGCTAGCTGATGCTTCTTTTGCAAGACGTCTATATATTTTCTCCTTTTTAGCTTCCCTCATTTAGCACATGCAGCATGAGGCCACGTCCATCTGAATAAGGAATGCTTAACATCTTTGTTATCTTTTGTATTGAGTTAGAATAAGGAGCCAATGTATGGCAAGACTGAAATCAAGCTCTATTCTCTAAATGTCTTTTAATGTATTACATGATTGTTTATTGGTGATTGGCTATGTATACAGAGTCAGGAGGAGCAGAAGACACTTGTGATAGGAGTCTGCGTTTAACAGCTTGAACCTACAAGTAGGCTGCCTTAAACTTCTTTGATGTTTGTGAAAAACAGTCGTATGCTGTTGCTTCTGATGTCAGGTATCCAGCATTCATAAGAACGCCCAAACAGGTCTTTTTCTTTGGTGGTCTTTTTGCGCTGTGGTGGACACAGATACTAGGGTTGCTTCATTTTAGCTAAAGAGCGGAGAAATAATAGTAGGATCACTGGTGCACACGATAAATTTATTCCCCTTAATAGCCTTGTTCTTCCATATATCCAGCTTAAAGAAAAGCATTCTCTAAGAACTGGTTTCCTTCTCATTGCCTGCACCTTTTCTGAATCTGTAAAGGAATATTTTGACTGCTGTAGAGGTTTTAGACTTGGCTTTGGGTCTGTCTTGTTTTCTTTCCTTTTGAAATTTTCTTTTTTGAGATACATGGGGTTCTAGAAATAATATGTGAATTATTTCGTAACTATTTACATTATAAACCACAACCTTTCAAACTGCTTTTCAGAGATCCTGAGTAGGAGTATTGGTATAGGAGGCAAGCTGTTTGATTATTTGTATCTCAAGAAAGAAGTGCCAGTTGACAGCAGAGGCCTTTGATTCTCATAGAGTAGAGAATATATTCTCATGTTATAGGTCCACCTCTGGTATTTGATTTCTCATCTAGTTCCTCCATTGCTTGTAAGTCTACCAAATATAATTATGCTATAGTATTTTTTTTTATTTTAAATCTTATATACTGGTTTGCTATTGTTGAATCTCTGTACAGCTTAATTTTATTAAAATGGTGTAATAGAATTGTCTTCAGGCATAACTTTTCTAAGGCAGAGCGTCTTATGGTATTTAATTCTTTCTCATAGAGTTCTTCTCTATTTCTCATCACCTTTATTGTCCTTTCTATATCTTTTTTCATTCTACTGTGTCCTTTGTGGCAGTGAAATATCAAAAAATAATAGCATATTTGAAATGTCAGCACACCAGCATGCAGAGGTACAGGTGGGCATTGCTGGTACAAACATTGTCTGTGTATATAATGCCGCCATTCCTTCAAGTGTTCTTTTTGATTTGTATAACATAGTAATTCCTTACACTTGTTTGCCAGCTTCAGTGCAAGTCATGGTATGAAATACAGTCATTTTTTTATTTTTTTAAACTTAGGCTTGTTAAGAGCTGGATCAAGTGTTAGAATTCTGGTAGATTTGGACAGGTTTATACCTGCAGCAAATAGGGTTATTTTAGCTATACATGTACAATTCAGCAGTGTTATTTTCTTTTCCCCATTCCAGAGAACTTCAGGCACAGGGAACATTACAGAATGGGCAGCTAGGATGTGGTGAAGGCATTCCAGATCTGCAGCCAGGAATTTTAACAAGCCAGGCAATGATTGAGAAGATCCTTAGTGAAGATCCAAGATGGCACGGTAACATTACAGTCTCCTTTCTCTGTTTCTTTATTGGTGTTTGATCCAATTTGTCGATCCTGGATGTTTATCTGGGAGAAGTTCAAAAGCCTATTTTAACAGAGTAAAAATTGGTTTATACAAGTAAGATATTTGTGAACAAGTTGTACTCTCTGTCACATTTATGTTCAGATTGCGGTTTGAAAATGTTTTGTTTTGAAAATGTTTAAAATATTTGGTCTAATAGGGTCTTTGAAAATATATAATTGGTGAGTTTATTCAGTACAAGTGCTGCTAGTCTTTGCCATTGTATTGTTCGTAAGAACAATGTTTAAGAACATTGAAGTGTTAAAATCAGTAGGAGTTCTGGTTTGTGCTAAGTAGTAGTAATGATTGGAATCTTGGTTTTTTGAGTCATTAATATGCAGCCCAGAAAGCCAACCGGATCCTGGGCTGCATCAAAAGGAGTGTGACCAGCAGGTCGAAAGAGGTGATCCTGCCCCTCTACTCTGCTCTTGTGAGACCTCACCTGGAGTATTGTGTGCAGTTCTGGTGTCCTCAACATAAAAAGGACATGGAACTGCTGGAACAAGTCCAGAGGAGGGCCACGAGGATGATCAGGGGACTGGAGCACCTCCCGTATGAAGACAGGCTGAGGAAGTTGGGGCTGTTCAGCCTGGAGAAGAGAAGGCTGCGTGGAGACCTCATAGCAGCCTTCCAGTACCTGAAGGGGGCCTATAGGGATGCTGGGGAGGGACTCTTCGTCAGGGACTGTAGTGACAGGACAAGGGGGAACAGGTTAAAACTTAAACAGGGGAAGTTTAGATTGGAGATAAGGAGGAAATTCTTTGCTGTTAGGGTGGTGAGACACTGGAATGGGTTGCCCAGGGAGGTTGTGAGTGCTCGATTCCTGGCAGTGTTCAAGGCCAGGTTGGATGAAGCCTTGGGTGGGATGGTTTAGTGTGAGGTGTCCCTGTCCATGGCAGGGGGGTTGGAACTAGATGATCTTGAGGTCCTTTCCAACCCTAACTATTCTATGATTCTATGATTCTGTGATGCATACCCAGAATTAACATGTGTAGATCATACCAAAGAACTGAATGCTTTCTTGAAGAAAAATGGTTCTTCTTCCCTTTTTCTATATGTAAGTTTGAGTGCAGTGAAGAAGAAAGTGGGCTATGGAGGAGAGTACAGCTGAAAATTTTCTGTGCTCTTTTCCAGTTTAGCTAAGGCCCTACTGCAAATACTCTTACCTGAGAAGTTTACTGTAGGTTTCGACAGGACAGTTAATATATTTTAAAAGGTCAAGTATGTGTGTAAAAATTGCCAAATCAAGCTCAAAAAGTTGCAGGGACAAGCTGCATTTGTAAAGAAAAGCTATACAAATTTTTCTGCTATACAGAATCACAGAATCCCAAGGGTTGGAAGGGACCTCAAAAGATCATCTAGTCCAACCCCCCTGCAAGAGCAGGGTAACGTAGAGTACATCACACAGGAACTTGTCCAGGCAGGCCTTGAATATCTCCAATGTAGGAGACTCCACAACCCCCCTGGGCAACCTGTTCCAGTGCTCTGTCACTCTCACAGTAGAGAAGTTCTTCCTGATGTTACCGTGGAACTTCCTATGCTCCAGTTTACACCCATTGCCCCTTGTCCTACCACTGGATATCACCTAGCTCCATCATCCTGACACCCACCCTTTACATACTTGCACCCCTCAGTCTCCTCTTCTCCAAGCTAAAGAGACCCAGCTCCCTCAGCCTCTCCTCATAAGGGAGGTGTTCCACTCCCTTAATCATCTTTGTGGCTCTGCGCTGGACTCTTTCAAGCAATTCCCTGTCCTTCTTGAACAGAGGGGCCCAGAACTGGACGCAATATTCCAGATGCGGCCTCACCAAGGCTGAGTAGAGGGGGAGGAGAACCTCTCTTGACCTACTAACCACACCCTTTCTAATGCACCCTAAGATGCCATTTGCCTTCTTGGCCACAAGAGCACATTGCTGGCTCATGGTCATCCTCCTATCCACCAGGACCCCCAGGTCCCTTTCCCCTTCGCTACTTTCCAGCAGGTCAACCCCCAACCTGTACTGGTACATGGGGTTGTTCTTCTTGGTAATCTTTGCTATGTGAATGTGTATCATTAATGAAATTTTGAGAACATTTCTTCAGCTAGTTTTTCGCAAATCCTGCAGGAGTCTTGTAGTATTGTGCAGTTCATTTTTGAGAACATAAGGCTAAAATGCTGAATTAAAGATACATGACATTGACTACTTCTGTTTTACCTATATCCATTTTCCCATCTTAGGAAGAAGTTAGATTGGATTGACATGATTTACTCCTCACAAACCCATGCTTGCCATTAGCTGAATTGTACCTTCTAATTTATTTACTTGCTCCATTGTTTCTCTGAATTTTTCTGTCTCTACACAGAAACTTGTTTGTTATTTCTTAGTTCCTCCTTCCTGGAACCAAAGGTGTAGAGACAGAGGCAAAGCCTCTTCTCCAAGGAGGCTTAAAATTTGTCCAGGAAGATTTTACTGGACAGCCTTAACATGCCTTAACATGAAAGCAGTTTTGGTGAAATAAGGACTGTCAACACTAAACTTAAAGAGAAACCTAGATATGAAATTGCATGAGCTTTTAGTCTTTGTCTTATTAAAATGAATAATTTATTTTCAAATGTTTGTTTTCAAAATGTTGAATGTATATAATTAGAATTCCTGGGTAGTTTCTCTACCAGTAGATTGCAGTGCTTTATTTGTGTACTCTATTGTAATATTGGTATTGAATATAAAAGCAATGATGATTGCTTTGCATGTAAATGTGTTAAGACTTTTATTAAAAACTGCAGAAGTCAGTCTTGAGTTTATACGGATGGAGTGGTCTATAATTTTACACCAAAAAATCATATTTTTTTTACCAAAAGCAGTATGATACCCACGCTCACTAAAGACACCCTGAATGCAAAATTTAGTTGTTTATTTCTTTTAATTGTTGACCTGTTTACAGACACGAATTTTGTATTAGCTGGCTACAAGACAGAACAGTGTACCAAGCCACCCAGACTCTGCCGCCAGGGATATGCATGTCCACACTATCACAGTAGTCGAGATAGAAGACGAAATCCCAGAAAATTCAAATACAGGTACATAAATACTTATTAACAATAGACTTGTTGGTCAATCAGACAGCTTTTCTTTAATGGACTGATCAGTTGGGTTCTTCTATAATGCAATTGGATGTTTCTATTGGAATACAGCCATGTTTTTCCCAATAGCCGTGCTAAATGTTTTTTGTGGGAAAAAAAGTGTATGTTGAGAATGATCAGGCAGTTCTATGAATCTGTAATGAAAATATCCGTCTTGTGAAGAATGAAAGCAATTTCTGTAAAAACTTGGAATCACTAACTCAAACCTTTGTAACAGAAAGATCGATTAAAATTTCTGTCTTGTTTTCTGATTTCGTTCTATAAATTTCTATTTCTGAGCAATATTTTTAAGAGCAAAATTTAATGCATTCTTTCTTTTTACCATTACATCACTCATCATTATGTCGTTTTTCATAATTCTCTTACACTCTGGTTTCTTCATTGGTTTTGCTGGGTTTTTTTTGTGGAGCAATACAAGGTTTAGAATTGATGAGCTTTGCTTGATAGTCTCAGGACTGTGAATAAATGTTGTTAGACAGAAGATAGATAGAATCCTAGTAGCTCAACTTTCTATCAAAGAATTTACAGAGTCAGAATGTCTCAGAATTTGTAACTTTGTAGGTCCCAGAATCTAAGGTGCTGAGATTTTAGTGGGAAATTCTTTGAGACTTCTGCTAAGGATTAGATGCAGACATGCTCTGGACATCACATTTTTTTAGGTCCACTCCTTGCCCCAGTGTAAAACATGCAGATGAATGGGGTGAACCTTCAAGGTGTGAAAGTGGGGATAGCTGTCAGTATTGTCATTCTCGTCCAGAGCAACAGTTTCATCCTGAGGTAAGAACTACATCTCTGCTTATTTTTAGTGATTTCAAATTTATTATGGATAAGATTATCAATTAAGATATTACTTATGAAAAAAACATGTGACATGCATTCAAGACTTAAGTTGTTGAGGTATTTGCTTAAGCAAAACAAATTTTTCTAAGAAATAATTACTTGTACTGCTGTGGTTTTCACTGATGATAGGCATTTTTATTTTATTGCTTATGAAAAAAGAATTGTTATTCTCTGGATTTGGGTTTATATGTGTTCTCTTTTTTACCTAACCTCTTGGATTGGTAGGGAAGTCAGAGTAGTAATAACTTGGGTCAAATGTCTATTTTAAGTATAGTTAAAAAAGTTATATTGCAAAGGATTAAGAGAAACCTGAATAGATCAGGAGGATGTGGAAAGACCAGGAAACAGTGGTTAAAGTAAGACACTCCAGAAAAACAATTTAAATAATTTTAGATTCTTCTGTAGGCAAAGTCTTTGTAACTTTGTTGGATGCTTGAGTGTAGTAGTGAAATGCTTGGGAAGACAGAAGTGGTATGCAGTCTTCTGAGGTTTAATTCTTATGCAACACTATGAAAATGTTAAATGTGCCAGTTAATGGAAACAAATGTGATACTGAAAAATACATGTTATGCTAGAAGCTGTCTGTACAACACTGTATGTCTGTTTTCATTTTGGCACCTTTGAATGGACATGAAGGATTCACAGCAGGCTATGATTTCTTTCACTAGAAGGTTTAATACTTAGTAAGCTATAAGCAAAGACCATTCAATTGCTAATTTCTCTTTGAATTATGAAGACTATTGAAGGCATTTCAGTATCATCCTGTAAAAGGAATTCTTAGACTATTGACTCCAGAATTGTTGCAAGCTTCGTATCATACATTTTCTATCATAAGTTGACCAGCTACATGGCACTAAAAAGGTGTCAGCTATCTCTACTCTTGAGATGCTGCTCCAGAATTTCACTGTCCTGATTACTGGGGATTTTACAGTCCAGATGTATTTCAGATCATCTAATTTCTTCTGCATCATATTCCAGCTTCTTTTTCTGTACTAAAGGTGTCTTTTCTGCTCAGTATTGCACCATACTTTTATTTACGACAAAGCTGCAAATTAAAGTGCTAAAGTCACAAGGCTGAGCATTGAGTTCTGCTCTTAATTTTGTCAGCCGCTTTCCTCTTTCGTACCGTCCATCATCATCTCTCCATTAGTCTATCTAGCAGCAGATACATAACACTGTTAAGAACCATGTTTTTCATTATCTTAATTAATCTTACCACGTTCTTTATTGAAATCCTTATTAGAATGACCAGATTTCCATTTTAGAGGACCTTCGATTTCTCAAAGTTATATGGTGAATCTATGATGATGTGCCTTTGCAAAATGTATTTTATGTTTTTATCCCATTTTTTCTGTTTTTAATCTGAACGGCAACCGACGGAATAATTAGTGGACATACAGTGACCTAAATCAGCTATTTTTTCTCTTCTCAAATATGTGTGAGCTACTTAAATGCTCATATAAACATATGTGGCCCAACTTGCAAGCGCATATAGCATGGGGAATAAACAAAGGGAGTTAGAGATGTACCTGTGCCTGCAAGGCAGTGATCTTACTGGCATTATGGAGATGTGGAATGGCTCCAATGGTAGAGTGTTGGAATGGAAGGATACAGGCTTTTCAGGAAGAGCAGGAAGGGAAGACATGGAGGAGTTGCTGCCCTCTATGTCAGTGACCAGCTGGAGTGCACAGAGCTCCACCTGGGGTGGATGAGAAGCCAACCAAGAGTTTAGGGGTCAGGATTAAAGGGAGGGCAGGGACAGGTGATATTACAGTGGGGATCTGCTACAGTCCCCTGGACCAGGAAGACTTAATGGGTGAAGCCTGCTATAGACAGATAGGAGCAGCACAAGCTCTGGTCCTCATGGGGGACTTCAGCCACCCTGGTATCTTTTGGGAGCAATACGGCAGGGCACAAGCAATCCAGGAGGTTCCTGGAATGCGTTGGTGGTTAACTCCTTCTCCAAGCGATATAGGAACCAATAGGAGGGGGCTGAGCTGGACCTTGCTCTCACCAGCAACGATGGGTTGGTGGGGAATGTGAAGCTGAAGGGCAGCCTTGGCAGCAGTGACCATGAAATGGTTGATTTCAGGATCATTAGGGCAGCAAGGAGGGAACACAGCAAGCTCACTACCCTGGACTTCACAAGAGCAGACTTCAGCTTTTCAGGGATCAACATGGTAGGGTACCATGGAGGGAAGAGGGGGCGAAAAAAGCTGGTTAATATTCAAGAATCACCTCCTCCAAGCTTGTAAGTGATGCATCCCAACAAAGGGGAAGTCAGTCAAGAATAACAGGAGGATGAAGAGCAACAACATGGATGAAGAAGAAGCTCCTGGACAAACATAGACACAAAAGGAAAGCCTACAAAGAGTGGAAGCAGGATAGGTGGGCAGTTTGGTGGGGATAGTGTTATGACCTCATCTAATTTTAGGTCTAGTATTTAATTTCACAGAAACTAGCAATGTTGCCTGCATTGAGTTTTCTTTCAGCAACTTACCCTGTGATCCTTTCCCTCCTTTGCTCAAGCTCTGACTTTCATCCAGTTGGGTGGTTAGAGTGGAAATTCCATACAGCTTTTGCATCTCTGACTTGAGGATTCACAGCACTTATTTGATCCAGTTTATAATGAAATTCAGTATTTTCAATGATGTTAATCAGTTACCTTCATTCCTCGGTCTACTTATTTGATATCCATAACTTTAGTGCATCCTTAACTTTTTAATGTCCTTCAAGTTGAATTAATAGGCACTGCATTCAACATTATCTTCTCTCATTGGCTGTTTTCATGTCCGTGCTCTTTACCAAATTAAAATAAAGAATATTGTCATTGCCTCTTAGCTCAGTGACTGTTGAAGAAATCTCCTGGTTATCACACTCAGGAATAGCTTGCTTCTACTGTTAGTAGATAGCAGCCATGTTTTCATCTACAGCTGGGAAGTTAGTCTCCTGTAATGATTTGGTTCTTCAAGTTTTCTGTCTTGTCTTGTGATATCGATATACAAAGATGACATGGCCATCTCTGAGATCTGTCTTTTGAGGTGCAAGCTCTGCCCCAGTAGTATTTTGATATTATTTACATTATCACTTGTATCTATAGCATTTACCAGAGGCACTGTGTATCATCTGGGTAGGTCACAGAATCAGGTGAGGCTGGTTTTTTTGGCTAGGAACTCAAACTAAGAGTGAACTTCCAATTATATGTTTTGTTGAAAGCATTTGGAAGTCAGCCCTTGTCTTTGTTTGTTTCGTTTGGGTTTTTTTCTTCTTTATCATTAGCATTGTGCATACAGCATTGGGTTTTATATTTAAACAGTAAATAGAGAACAGGGAAGAAAGATGGGCCCAGCTTTATTTCCTAGTTTGAATGTGGTATCCACAAATGACTTCTATGTTTTTTTCAATGTCTGTGATAGTTCCCAGTGAAATTGGTGAAAGGATCAGTCCTGCTGTTTTGTCTAAGTGTGTCATTTGGGTGAATGCTTGTCCGCAGTGTGGATGTTTTGTCACTTTTTCAGTGTTCAAGGAAAAATAAATTACTTGGAGAATGTTAAGCATCAGTAATATTTTTGTGATTTAGCATTTTACTATAGTTTTCTTGGATGACCTTTGGATTATGCATGAACTAGTGTGAATATAGCAAATAAGTTTTCAGCCTTTGATTCAAAATCACTTATGAGAGGGAAATTTATCTAAGATACTTAAAATAGCTCCAAAATAAAGAGCTTACAGAACTAGTTTTTAATCTTTTTAATATATATTTCATTTTTCATGTTTGCTGTAAGGTAGAAGTCCAAGGTACAATTTTTACACAGCACATGCAGAAGCATCAAAGAACTTGCATTCTGACTTAAGAATTATTACTTATGGAGCCGTGAATCATTCAGCTGATACTGAAAGTCAAAGTACCAAGGTTTAGGGAACAAAAAGATCCCTCTGCTATTTGCAACAGACTTGCAAATCACCAGAATTAATTTTCTAAAGAATCTATGTGATTTTAAATAGGTTCTTAGTATTGTTCCAATATGACAGCTTGTCAGCCCCTCCTCACGCTCTTGTGAGATCGAAATATCATCAGGGTCAAAGAATCATAGAATGGTTTCAGTTAGAAGGGATCTTAAAGATCGTTGAGCTCCAACCCCCCTGCTGTGGGCAGGGACACCTTCCAGTAGAGCAGCTTGCTCCAAGCCCCATCCAAGCTGGCCTTGAACACTGCCAGGGATGGGGCAGCCACAGCTTCTCTGGGCACCCTGTTCCGGTGCCTCAGCAGTTGTAGTGAAGAATTCCTTTATATTTAGTGTAAATCTACCCTCATTCAGGTTAAAGTGATTATCCCTTGTCCTGTCAAAATGTGGTTTTACAAAATCCCTCTTCAGGTTTCTTGTAACCCCTTTAGGCACTGGAGCTGCTCTAAGGTCTCCCGTGAAGGAGTCTTCTCTTCTCCAGGCTGAACCAGCCCAGCTCTCTCAGCCTGGCTTCAGAGCAGAGCTGCTCCAGCCCTCAGAGCAGGTGACTATCCAGCCAATTCCTTGCTCACTGAGTGGTCCATCCATCAGATCCATACCTCCCTAGTTTAGAGACAAGGATGTTGTGTGGGACAGTGTCACATGCCTTGCACAAGTCCAGGTAGATGATAAAAGTCGTTCTCCCATTATCCACTAATGCCATAGCCCCATCGTTGAAAGCCACCAAATTTGTCAGGCATGAATTTGCCCCTAGTGAAGCCATTTTGGCTGTCTCCAATCACCTCCTTAGTTTCTATGTGCCATAGCACGGTTTCCAGGAGGATCTGCTCCATGATCTTGCTGGGCACCAGGGTGAGACTGACTGGCCTATAGTTCCCTGAGCCTTCCTTTTTTTTTCTTTTTATAAAAATGGAAAAGCCTGGTAGGCCAATAAACTGAATCCAAATCTTACTGGCATCTTGATCATTACTGTCATGAAGAGTCAGCATTATTTCAGTTGCTGCGCACCCAGTCACGTTAGGGAAAGATATTTGAGCATTAGGATGATTTGGATGTTGGAGGTGTCCTAATGAAGGAGCTGTGTTGCAAAAAACGTACTGTCGTATCTGGGTTTTTTCAGTTCCGTAAGCTGCTCTACAGCATGTATCATTTCTCCTGCAAGGTTTCTTGGAAGTGGTGTAAATTACTTTGAAAATTTTATTCTCAAAGGTCAACTTCTTTATATACAACGTGGAAAACCAAAGCAGTTTAAATGCTGTTTTTCTAAGATATTATTGTTACTTACTATTTGTTATTATACATAAGAGGGTTAAGGTGCTCTTGTCTCAGGTTTACTTTTCTTAAAATTCTGTTCTCTTTGATTTTTTAAAAATTATGAGAACAATTTTCGAAGGAAACTGTGATACATGTTGTTAGTAAATATTCAAAATTTTTCATGTAAAGGCTTTATAATTTTCTAGCAATTTTGTCATTATGTAACAAATATGTTTAGGTTAATCACCATTCTGTTTTGTTTAGATATATAAGTCTACAAAGTGCAATGACATGCGCCAAGCAGGTTACTGCCCACGTGGTCCATTTTGTGCATTTGCACATGTTGAAAGTAAGTAAGAGAACTGTTATTTTGTATCAGTGTTCATAAAAGTGAACCATAATTTTGAACCATCAATAACAGAAGCGACTTAACATCATGAATTTTAATCTATAAATGGATTTGATGTCACTTGCTTTTAGAAATTTAGTCCATATTTTCTAATACCATACATTGCTGTGGGAGCTGGCTGCATTTGCATCAAATTTGGGTGCCCTGGAGACAGAGGATATAAAGAAGGCAGAGGTGCTGAATGCCTTCTTTGCCTCTGTCTTTACTCCTGCAGACTCTCCCCAGGGGCCCCGGACTCTTATAGCCCCAGAAGGAGTAAGGACAAAGGAGGAGTTTGCTTTGGTAGATGAGGATTGGGTTGGGGATCAGCTATGCAATCTGGACATCTGTAAATCGATGGGTCCGGATGGAATGCACCCACAGGTGCTGAGGGAGCTGGCGGAGGTCATTGCTAGGCCACTCTCCATCATCTTTGGTAAGTCGTGGGAAATGGGAGAGGTGCCTTAGGATTGGTGGATGGCAAATGTCACACCAGTCTATAAGAAGGGCAAGAAGGAGGACCCGGGTAATTATAGACCGGTCAGCCTTACCTCCATCCCTGGAAAGGTGATGGAACAACTTATTCTTGACTCCATCTCTAGGCATATCAAGGATGAGGGGGTCATTAAGAACAGCCAACATGGTTTTATGAGGGGGAAGTCACATCTGACCAACCTTATAGCCTTCTATGAGGAAGTGACTAGGTGGAGGGATGATGGTAGAGCGGTAGATGTGGTTTTTCTTGATTTCAGTAAGGCATTTGATACTGTCTCTCACAGCATCCTCATAGATAAGCTAAGGAAGTGTGGGCTTGACGATCAAGTAGTGAGGTGGATCAAGAACTGGTTGAGAGGAAGAAGGCAGAGAGTTGTGGTCAATGGCGCAGAATCTAGCTGGAGGTCTGTGACTAGTGGAGTTCCTCAGGGGTCGGTGCTGGCACCGGTGCTGTTTAATATTTTCATCAATGACCTGGATGAGGGAACTGAGTGCACCCTCAGCAAGTTTGCTGATGACACAAAACTGGGAGGAGTGGCTGACACACCAGAGGACTGTGCTGCCATTCAGCCAGACCTGGACAGGCTGGAGAGTTGGGCGGGGAGAAACTTGATGAAATTTAACAAGGGCAAGTGTAGAGTCTTGCATCTGGGGAAGAACAACCCCATGTACCAGTACAGGTTGGGGGTTTACCTGCTGGAAAGTAGCGAAGGGGAAAGGGACCTGGGGGTCCTGGTGGATAGGAGGATGACCATGAGCCAGCAATGTGCTCTTGTGGCCAAGAAGGCAAATGGCATCTTAGGGTGCATTAGAAAGGGTGTGGTTAGTAGGTCAAGAGAGGTTCTCCTCCCCCTCTACTCAGCCTTGGTGAGGCCGCATCTGGAATATTGCGTCCAGTTCTGGGCCCCTCTGTTCAAGAAGGACAGGGAATTGCTTGAAAGAGTCCAGCGCAGAGCCACAAAGATGATTAAGGGAGTGGAACACCTCCCTTATGAGGAGAGGCTGAGGGAGCTGGGTCTCTTTAGCTTGGAGAAGAGGAGACTGAGGGGTGCAAGTATGTAAAGGGTGGGTGTCAGGATGATGGAGCTAGGTGATATCCAGTGGTAGGACAAGGGGCAATGGGTGTAAACTGGAGCATAGGAAGTTCCACGGTAACATCAGGAAGAACTTCTCTACTGTGAGAGTGACAGAGCACTGGAACAGGTTGCCCAGGGGGGTTGTGGAGTCTCCTACATTGGAGATATTCAAGGCCTGCCTGGACAAGTTCCTGTGTGATGTACTCTACGTTACCCTGCTCTTGCAGGGGGGTTGGACTAGATGATCTTTTGAGGTCCCTTCCAACCCTTGGGATTCTGTGATTCTGTATAGCAGAAAAATTTGTATAGCTTTTCTTTACAAATGCAGCTTGTCCCTGCAACTTTTTGAGCTTGATTTGGCAATTTTTACACACATACTTGACCTTTTAAAATATATTAACTGTCCTGTCGAAACCTACAGTAAACTTCTCAGGTAAGAGTATTTGCAGTAGGGCCTTAGCTAAACTGGAAAAGAGCACAGAAAATTTTCAGCTGTACTCTCCTCCATAGCCCACTTTCTTCTTCACTGCACTCAAACTTACATATAGAAAAAGGGAAGAAGAACCATTTTTCTTCAAGAAAGCATTCAGTTCTTTGGTATGATCTACACATGTTAATTCTGGGTATGCATCACAGAATCATAGAATCATAGAATAGTTAGGGTTGGAAAGGACCTCAAGATCATCTAGTTCCAACCCCCCTGCCATGGACAGGGACACCTCACACTAAACCATCCCACCCAAGGCTTCATCCAACCTGGCCTTGAACACTGCCAGGAATGGAGCACTCACAACCTCCCTGGGCAACCCATTCCAGTGTCTCACCACCCTAACAGCAAAGAATTTCCTCCTTATCTCCAATCTAAACTTCCCCTGTTTAAGTTTTAACCTGTTCCCCCTTGTCCTGTCACTACAGTCCCTGACGAAGAGTCCCTCCCCAGCATCCCTATAGGCCGCCTTCAGGTACTGGAAGGCTGCTATGAGGTCTCCACGCAGCCTTCTCTTCTCCAGGCTGAACAGCCCCAACTTCCTCAGCCTGTCTTCATACGGGAGGTGCTCCAGTCCCCTGATCATCCTCGTGGCCCTCCTCTGGACTTGTTCCAGCAGTTCCATGTCCTTTTTATGTTGAGGACACCAGAACTGCACACAATACTCCAGGTGAGGTCTCACAAGAGCAGAGCAGAGGGGCAGGATCACCTCCTTCGCCCTGCTGGCCACGCTCCTTTTGATGCAGCCCAGGATCCGGTTGGTTTCTGGGCTGCGAGCGCACACTGCAGCCGGCTCATGTTCATTTTCTCATCGACCAGCACCCCCAAGTCCTTCTCTGCAGGGCTGCTCTGAATCTCTTCTTTGCCCGATCTGTAGCTGTGCCTGGGATTGCTCCGACCCAGGTGTAGGACCTTGCACTTGTCATGGTTGAACTTCATGAGGTTGGCATCAGCCCACCTCACAAGCGTGTCAAGGTCCCTCTGGATGGCATCCCTTCCCTCCAGCATATCAAGCAGACCACACAGCTTGGTGTCATCGGCAGACTTGCTGAGGGCGCACTCGATCCCACTGTCCATGTCAGCGATGAAGATGTTAAACAAGACCGGTCCCAACACCGATCCCTGAGGGACACCACTCGTTACCGGTCTCCAGCCGGACATCGAGCCATCGACCACAACTCTTTGTGTGTGGCCATCCAGCCAGTTCTTTATCCACCGAGTGGTCCATCCATCAAACTGATATCTCTCCAATTTAGAGAGAAGGATGTTGTGTGAGACAGTGTCAAACGCTTTGCACAAGTCCAGGCAGATGACATCAACTGCTTTACCCTTGTCCATCAGTTCTGTAGCCCCTTCATAGAAGGCCACCAAATTGGTCAGGCAGGATTTCCTCTTAGTGAAGCCATGCTGGCTGTCACCAAGCACCTTGTTGTTTTTCATGTGCCTTAGCATGCTGTCCAGGAGAATGTGCTCCAAGATTTTGCCAGGCACAGAGGTTAAGACTGGCTGGTCTGTAATTCCCTGGGTCTTCCATTTTCCCCTTCTTGAAAATGGGGGTTATATTTCCCTTTTTCCAGTCGTCGGGAACTTCACCTGACTGCCATGATTTTTCAAATATGATGGCCAGTGGCTTAGCAACTTCATTCGCCAGCTCCTTCAGGACCCGTGGATGGATTTCATCAGATCATAAGATTCTTTCTAATAGTAGTATCAGCTTAGGCTACCCCTCCATTCTTCCTGTATTCCAAAATGTGCTGTTGCTGCAGCAGCTATTCATGCCTTCTTCTCAGCTGTGATGCAAGGTAGAATTTGAAGCATTTCTGTGTAACTGGTTTTTATAAGTGATAATTTTTTTTTAATTATGAAGCTTTTGCTTGATTATGTAATCCATAAAAAAATAGTCTGCTCCTATCTTACTTTTTGCTTTCTGCTTCTAGACCTGGAAAGAGGGATTTGAAAGCTCCAAATGTCTGCAATTTAGTACTATTTATCTTAGGATTCTCTAAGGATAAATAGTGGCAGTCTCCTCTCTCTGTCTAACCTGTCTAAGCAAATGTGATGTCCTGTACAACCTCTTACTGTATCACATGCTTACCTAAAAGACTTTCAATGAATAGAATCATTCTTGCTGCACACAGCTCTTGTTTCTGAGAGTGTGTGGTATGGTGACCTTGTCTTTTAATTTCTGTGGTATGATCCATTTTACTTTTATTAGGTTTTGTTCCTCAAAGAAGAAGAAGGATAAGTAACCTCCTGTATTTATTTCAACAAGCCCATTATTCCAAGACCTAACAAGCTTTAAAAGCATTATGGCAATGAAGTCTCTATGAACTGCTTCTTCACATCGAAAGTACCTCGCTGCCTTTATTTTCATGCTGTTGAGGCTATCTCCTAGATCAAGTCCTTCACTGTTTGCCAGTTTTGGCAAGTATGTATTTGACTCAGGAAATCTGAAAATGCACATTTTCTTACAGAGGTGATTTATGGCACTAAGTCTACTTTTCTCTTTATCTGATACAAGTTTTTCTTTCCTGAAACAGCTGAAAGAGTATGATTTAAACAAATTTACTGCGTACGTGCAGCATGGTATAATTGTGACACGATGAAAATCTCCTGTGGAGTGTTTTCTTGTTTCCTTTCTTAGAGCATAATGAATGCTGCCTCCCCTCTTGCCTGTCCAGCATGAAGACTGTGCAGGATAAACTCAGCAGAGCTCTTGGAGATTAGAGTTCTTTTGAGACCCCAATCATGATCTACTTCTGTGTGTCTTGATCATTAGTATCTTTTAACAGTCCAGTTGATGCTTGAATCATTCTCAAATGAAGCTCTTATTGACAATAAACAAGATTTCCATCTGTAAGGAAAAGTTAAGCTTTGCTCAGGCTAAAGATAGAGGGCTGAAGGAAAGTGCAAACTTAACAATTTGCTGATCTTATTCTCCCTAAGGGGTATCTTTCTAATCTATTGCTAATGTTTTACCCCCGCCCATTCTTTCTTTCACTCTGTAGGATGAATTCTTGTACTCTTTAAAAATCTTCAGAACTTTGAGAGAATTCCTGAGACTTTAAACTTGTTAGCAGTGCTAACTGAGAAGTAGCAGCTTAATTTTCTGCACATAGCTGTGTTAGAATTTTATGTCCATCAGAAGAGACTTGCGATGTGCTCAGCCAGCATGCTCTGGAACTCTGGCTTTCATCATCTTGAATGAAGACTATATAAGCAGGGAATTTCAACAAATGGACTTGAAATCTTGCAACAGTACCCACCCCCTGTCTCTGGTAGTCTGAATAGAAGTTAGATGTTTGTTTACTATCAGCAAGAGTGCCTTTCTGCTATTGGCAGCAACTTTAGGCTTAGTTTAGCAGCTCTGACATTCTGTCTCCTCTGTTAGTAGAATAAAATGATTTCTATATTAGGGAAGGGCAGAAAATGGTTTCAGAGTTGTAGATCTTATTATCAGTATGAAAAACATGGAACTCTTGATTCATGGATCTCTTTGAATCACAAATTACAGGTGTTCTCCACCTAACTTCATTGAAGCCCTGCCTATGTGGAATGGGTAGAGGAATATTTCCCACCATTCATACGTGTATCCCAGCAATTTTTATTGTTCCGTGTGAAATAATTTGTGGGAGCACACATTCTCTATAATTGCATTCCTAGTGTTCTCTCAGTTACTTCCTCAGAACCAGCTGACCGTTTCCACCCCCACCCCCTTCTTCTTCCAAGACTGCTTTTCCCTTCAGGCCCTGGCTGCAGACAGTATTATCCTGTAAATGTCACCTGCTGATTTTTTAACCCGCTTTGGCTGAAATCCTAGGTACAACTGTAGTCCCAAAGACAACTTGTGATGACAGGAGAGAGGGCACCTAATCCTGAAAAGTACAGAGGTAGTGGGATCTGACATATCTCCCTTTGCAGAACAGAGGGTAACCAGGCTATATGGGGACACTTCAGTAACAGATTCTTTTAAAGTAATGAACAGCAATCTGTGGCAGTCATTTGTGCACTGACTGCCTGACTACAACTGGCATCTTAAAGAAGAACAGATTTTTTTTTT
Organism: Lathamus discolor; assembly: GCF_037157495.1. Taxonomy (NCBI): domain Eukaryota; kingdom Metazoa; phylum Chordata; class Aves; order Psittaciformes; family Psittacidae; genus Lathamus; species Lathamus discolor. The sequence goes on from NC_088889.1 coordinate 92,390,310, forward strand.
TTTTTTTTGAAACAGAAACATGGGCAGACTGAAACTCTGCTGGCAAGAGTTTGGAAACTCTTCAATCTCCTCTGTAACAGCTTCTGTTACTGAAGGCATTTGCCTTCAGGTTGTTCATCCAAGACTGTTCTCTCCTATTGGTACCAAGACTACAATAATGAAAACACTTCTGACTTCATGAAAGATGGGATTCTCCAGGCCAGATGTAGCCCAACTGTGGTAACTCTTGTATGCATAATACCCAAGTTAGTGCAAACTCTAAGGAGCCTGTATAGCTGAAAAAATTGCATCTCATAAAGAGTACAACCCTATTCCTATATAGGCTACCGATACATTATCCCTGAAGCACTGCTGTATTAACATTAGATAGTTGAAGCTCTTTGAGAACTGTGCTAACCTCCATGAGCTTCAGGGATCACCATGAGATAGGCCACCACACGAGACTGTTGCTTTTCTGTCAGTTGCAACCTCCTACAAGAGCTATAGGTCTTTGAGAAAATATGGCTAGATTGGGGGAAGCTTATGCTGTAGAATTTGTTACTTTTGTGCAGCTGGCCACAAACTATGATGTACATTCCTGGAAGAAATTAGAATTATATAGAAGCATACATTCTGAATTTAATGTGTCTGTCTGACTTAACTATCAATAAGCAGAACAGCAAGAATTAATAATGTTATTCTCCCTAGATACCTTGGAAAGAGAAAGGAGAGACCATTTCTCTTTGAAATATTTGGAAAGCAGTCTTATACTACCCTTTTGGGGTGGTATGACTACTTGCACTCATTTACAGAATATTGGACGGATGTGTGGTTGTGTCAGGGAAAAAATGCTAATGGAAGATGTAGGAGAGAGCATGAATCAGATAGGGCTTTTCCTGTGACAGTGTGAGGGTTTACTGCATATAAGGTGGCTGCTCTGGCCAAGCAGCTCTACAGTAAGATGATACATAGTGGAAGTCAGGTAAATTACAGTTCTTGTCTTCCCAATTGTTCTTTGCACTCCCGTTCTGCAGGAGGAACAGCAGGACTCTAGTGACATCATCTTTGTAAATCCTGTGGTTGCTTTTTCCTTTTTTTGGGGGGGTGTGGGTGGCCTTGTGTGCAGAGTGGTATGCAGTGGAGCTTTTTCCTTTCTCTTTTGTGAGCCACTTTCACAATTTTGTTATTTATACAATAGGGGAAATACTTGGTAAAGCATTGAACTGTGTAGTCAGAAGGTTGCAGAGTTGTGATGAATAAAATACCAGGTAGAAAAAATCTGCATCATTAGAAACAATCCTCCACTAAAGAGAGGCATCTGTGTATCTCATGCTGTTTCTTACTGTGACTTGTACTTTCATGCACTCTGTCAGACCTACTTACTGTTTCTAGTAGAGACAAATATTTAAATTTGATTTTTGACTGTAGTTTATCATTACTCATTAGATGCGCAGGAGTGGCTAAAGATGAAAAAAATCTTGCTATACCTGTAGAATTTATTAAGAGATTTTTGCTTTCAGTTCTGACTTCCTTGCTTTGATGTCTTGTGTGCATGGATTATTTGGTGAGGAATGTTAGTAACAGCAATTGCTTACTAAACTAAACTTTTTTTGTTAGCTCATCATTTGCCTATAAAACTAGAATTCTAAATCTCCTTAGTATATTGCAGATTTAGAGAATCAAATATCCAAGATGTGTAATGGTTTAACAAAGTAGCCTTTGGGGAATTCCAGAGTAATTGTTCAGTCACCTTGAGCTGAATTTTCTGGCATGAAAATTAACAAATCATTGGTCACCATTTACATGTAAGTTACTAATGAACTTTCTCAAAGTTTTTTGTTCCTTTTTAAGTTAAATTGTACAAGTCCCATGTTCTCTTCAAATTGTTTTGTGATTAAGTCAGTTAATTCTAGTCTGGAAAAAGAAAACAAAGAGCCCTGCAATTATGATGTTACCTTTCTGGTCAGGAGTTCTAACAAATATTGTCTTTAAACCCTGGTGTGACAGATTCTGGAAAACAAAACAAAATCTAGAATATTTTAAATATATCGATTCCAATCAATGTCCCACCAGTTTTTGATGGAACAAGAAAATAAGAGTATCACATTTGTTAGTAGCCACAAGTACATAATGGTGAATTATATATTTATTATATATTCTTACCTTGGCTTTTACGCTTATATTAAAAAAGAGACATAAGGATTTCTTGTGTGTGATTAATGTTTCCATGTGACAGGTGCATTGTTTGGTATTAGGTATGTACTTGTTTAATTCACACAGCTAAGTATCAAATCTGTGTGTAATTTGTTGGGGATTCCTTCAACAGAGGACACCATGAATGTAGTCATACTGCAAACTGGTTGTCAATCAAAGCCAGGCGCTCACCTGCTTTCAACAGACAGCATAGGAATTGCAAATGAATGGAGCAGCAGTCTTAACTCCACAAACAGCATTACAAATAGCAGTGGGCAGTCTGGAAATGTAAGTGTAAATAATTCTGGAAAAGTTACTAATAATCACTGTGCCAATATACAATGTTTATTTTACTTCTTAAATATCTGTTTTTTATTTCTTTGTACTTCAGCAAACGAGAAGAAAAACACAGCTATAGTAAATATCAGGCAATAATTCTTAACTGGTAGTGTAAGCCTAACTGGAATGTATGCCCGGCACCAGATTTAACTATGTATTATTTGTGTTTTCTCTTCTTGTTTTTTGTCTTTAGATGCAATATTTTGAATGTGAAGAACATCATTCTTAATCAAATATACAACTACAGGACAGCTTAATTTGCATATGTCTCTTTTTTCTGAAGGAAAGGTTTTATTCATGGAAGATCTTGATTGATCCCAGCCCTCTTCTCTGCCCTAATTTGTTAACATTAGAAATGAATTGATAACCTACTTTAACATGCTTTATGCTTAAAGCCTCTTTCAGTGGTGCAGTACATGTAGTGTGTTTGGTACTAGAGAGTTTAGTTACAAGGGTGATAAATGTATATTTATATTGGCAAATTTTATCAGCTAAAGGTGAGGGAGAGGAAGGAGAAAGATATATTGCAGAGATTTCATTATTTTCCTTCTAGTATTTGTTGGAATATATTGTTTTGTTAGGTTTTCTGATTGTTGCAAAGTAATATATATAGTGACATCTCTCTTGTTCTCTCCTGACCTGTGTTTTTCTTACCTTGTTTCAGGTGCAGAGTCATAAGTACATACACATTTATTCCCAGAATTTTCACTACTTCTAGCTTTCCAGCACTATCGATCGATACTGTTTGGTTAGAAATCAGATAAAAGGATGTATTTAAAATAATGTTTAAAAGGAATTGCCAGTAAATAATCCAGAAACTCCTGGGTTTCTTTATGTGGCTTCATATTGCTGTCCTGTAGATCAAGAATAAGGGTACTAATATGCCTACCTTTTATCTTAAGTTCCCAGTGCAGAAGTCTGCTTCTTTATATGAAAGGTTCTGAGACAGGATCTACCTTCTTATCCAGGAAGCTAATTTTGTTGTTGCTAAGGTTCTGGACCTTTCAGGAGAGACCCATAAAAGCATGTCTTCTCAAAGAAGCTTCTCAGCCTTTCATGAATGATTTAGGTACAGCTGAAAATATTACCTACACCCGCCAGCCATACGGAATCTTCTTCAATATGCATATATTTTTCTATTAGTCACTAGGAGTCTGATGGACATTGTCTACATTTTCCATTCCATTCTCAGTGAGTCTCTGCCTGTGCTACTGTTCAAGTGTGAAAATGGAAAAGTTGGCCCTACCTCCTTCTTCTACTTTCTAGTTAGAGTTTTATTGCAAGTGTCCACCTTTTTTTCTGATGTCTGGCAAAATGTTTTGTTGTTCTTTCAGCTGACTACTTAAATTGACTGCATACCTGCAGTGTTGGTTGATGCACTTCCTTTTTTGTATTTTTTATTTTCATTCAATATTCAGTCATTAGCAGGTTGGTCTTCTGTTTTTCCATGTTTACTTCTTGAATTTTGTTGCTTGCTTGCTTTTACCTTTTCCATCTGCCATAAACTGCCTAATTTTATTATTTAAGTAGTCAATCTGTTTTCCTCCCTCCTCCGTTTTCCATATCCCAGCAACTTAGTTACATTCATAGTTCGTGTTTTTCTCTCTGTTCCAGTAAGCGGTTTGCTTTTCTGTCTCCTCCTTCATCTTCATTCTCATCACTGTCAGACACTGACCCTGAGTAAAGTTAATTTTAGAGGTTTTTATTGTGATGAAATTAGACTTTCCATGCCTCTCTTCCTATGTGTCTTCAAAACAAACTCTCCGTATTTATCCTACAAAACTTCTTTCACATATCCTGTTATAGTATGTTGGGGGAGTATCTTGCTGTTTCTTTTGCTTCTAGAGGAAAAGGATGATGTAGTATTTGAGACAAACTCAGTTCTTTGCACAATCATAATATTCCTGTTTGAGCAAGTGGCTTAGGTTCCCATTTGTAGATTGTGATAGTATCTATTGGCCTATCTATAAATGTTATTGGAAGAAGCTTGGAGGAGACTGAGGGGTGACCTCATCAGTATTTACAAATATGTAAAGGGTGAGTGTCAGGATGATGGAGCTAGGTTTTTTTCAGTAATGTCCAGTGATAGGACAAGGGGCAGTGGGTGTAAACTGGAGCATAGGAGGTTCCATGTGAACATCAGGAAAAACTTTTTTACTGTGAGAGTGACAGAGCACTGGAACAGGTTGCCCAGGGGGTTGTGGAGTCTCCTACGTTGGAGATATTCAAGGCCCGCCTGGACAAGTTCCTGTGTGATATACTCTAGGTTACCCTGCTCTTGCAGGGGGGTTGGACTAGATGATCTTTTGAGGTCCCTTCCAACCCTTGGGATTCTGTGATTCTGTGAATGAGTCCATTAAGATTCCATATGATTCAGGTTGATAGTGAAGGGAGGCTGTGTAACTGTTTTAAATATATACCTTGTTATCTTACCTATACTGTATTCTTATGTCTTCATCTTAAATTGCCTTGTCAATTGGACTGTCATCAGTCATTCATCTGCTGTATCTTTCATTATCATTTCAGTCTGTAAATAATCTGTTCTTCAGCCTTTTTTGGTAAGTATGAGTTCAGTTTCCATGGAGAGCTTATACATCTATGTTTCTTTACCTCATATTCTGCCTTCTGGTTTGAAGCATCTAACATTATACTTTTGTCAGCCCGTTCACCTGATCTTTGATAGTACTGTTTTTCATCAGTGTCTCTTTGCAGTTCCCTTTGCTTTATACTCCACCAATTGCAGCATCTAAATACACTTAACTGACACAGTGCAGTTTACCCAGTGTGGTACAGTATTTCCACTGATTGTAATTTTTCATTTCAATTAGTACTACTTGTTTCTCCACACTTCGCATCATCTCTTTCTTTTTGTGTGTTGCTCTAGCAAGTCCTAGATTGGCTTTCTTGGCATACCCCCTTTATTCTCTTACTGCGTGAGGGCTGTGTAGTGCCTTTGGTAGGATTCAGAGTCTTTATATGCATTGTAGCAACAAGTTCACTCATACTTTTCCCAGTCCTATGTGTCTTCTTTAGGAGCATTTACACCAGCAACTTTTACTTTCAGCTCTTGCTGCTTGTTCTTAACCATTACGTGTCTTTTGTGCTCTGGTCATCATCAACTAATTGTCAGAAGGAATACTTTTTACTCGTTCTCCTACTGCTCCTTTTCTTGACATAAATTTGTTTTCTTTCACTCTTTCTTTAATTTTTGAAAGAGTCTTCCTTATATCATCTGTTGAGCTGGTAAAATTCATGTATCTGAAGTCCTTGGTTATGGGAAATGACAGTAAACAAGGTTTCTTGAATAATTCTGTGCATGTAAGTCCTGAAATAGTTTGATTCATATTTCAGATACATTGTTTACATCAATTAAACTTTGATGTCCTACTTGGTTAAGGAAGTTGGTTATATTCCACTTCTTCATGTTTATTCATGTTTCCATTACTCCTTGCATATCCTTCCATGAATCTTCAGTTATGTAATGTTTCATCATCCAGTATGCTATGCACCTGTCCTAGAATCATAGAATAGTTAGGGTTGGAAAGGACCTCAAGATCATCCAGTTCCAACCCCCCTGCCATGAGCAGGGGCATCTCACACTAAACCATCCCACCCAAGGCTTCATCCAACCTGGCCTTGAACACTGCCAGGGATGGAGCACAACCTCCCTGGGCAACCCATTCCAGTGTCTCACCACCCTAACAGCAAAGAATTTCCTCCTTATATCCAATCTAAACTTCCCCTGTTTAAGTTTTAACCCGTTCCCCCTTGTCCTGTCACTACAGTCCCTGACGAAGAGTCCCTCCCCAGCATCCCTATAGGCCCCCTACAGATACTGGAAGGCTGCTATGAGGTCTCCACGCAGCATTCTCTTCTCTAGGCTGAACAGCCCCAGCTTCCTCAGCCTGTCTTCATATGGGAGGTGCTCCAGTCCCCTGATCATCCTCGTGGCCCTCCTCTGGACTTGTTCCAAGAGTTCCATGTCCTTTTTATGTTGAGGACACAAGAACTGCACACAATGCTCCAGGTGAGGTCTCACAAGAGCAGAGTAGAGGGGCAGGATCACCTCTTTCGACCTGCTGGTCACACTCCTTTTGATGCAGCCCAGGATATGGTTGGCTTTCTGGGCTGTGAGCACACACTGAAGCCGGCCCATGTTCATTTTCTCATCGACCAGCACCCCCAAGTCCTTCTCCACAAGGCTGCTCTGAATCTCTTCTTTGCCCGATCTGTAGCTGTGCCTGGGATTGCTCCGACCCAGGTGTAGGACCTTGCACTTGTCATGGTTGAACTTCATGAGGTTGGCATCAGCCCACCTCACAAGCGTGTCAAGGTCCCTCTGGATGGCATCCCTTCCCTCCAGCGTATCAACCGGACCACACAGCTTGGTGTCATCGGCAGACTTGCTGAGGGTGCACTCAATCCCACTGTCCATGTCAGCGATGAAGATGTTAAACAAGACCGGTCCCAACACCGATCCCTGAGGGACACCACTCGTTACCGGTCTCCAGCCGGACATCGAGCCATCGACCACAACTCCTTGTGTGCGGCCATCCAGCCAGTTCTTTATCCACTGAGTGGTCCATCCATCAAACTGATATCTCTCTAATTTAGAGAGAAGGATGTTGTGTGAGACAGTGTCAAATGCTTTGCACAAGTCCAGGCAGATGACATCAACTGCTTTACCCTTGTCCATCAGTTCTGTAGCCCCTTCATAGAAGGCCACCAAATTGGTCAGGCAGGATTTCCTCTTAGTGAAGCCATGCTGGCTGTCACCAAGCACCTTGCTGTTTTTCATGTGCCTTAGCATGCTGTCCAGGAGAATGTGCTCCAAGATTTTGCCAGGCACAGAGGTGAGACTGGCTGGTCTTTAATTTCTCGGGTCTTCCATTTTCCCCTTCTTTTCCTCAGTCACTTATGATCTACCCATTTCCTCAGCCACCTTAGCCAAAATAATGTATCTGGCATGTAATTCTCTGCACCCTGTATATATGCATCATTCTCAGCTGGAAGCTTCTGCCTCATCTTAATTTCATTGCTTCATTTCTATGGTTATCATCTATATCCTTCAAATTTATTGGAATTTAACATACCCAAATGGCCTTCTCCAATGTCTGTTTTTCTCAGTGCCATGAAAGTCGGATGAACTAGGCTGTCTCAGTGCGTGCAACCATAGTCATAGTTGCTGCTTCATATGCTTTCTCTAGCTGGTTGATTAGCTTTCCAGTGTTACTATATCAGTACAAAATGCATATCCTGTTGAGCAACTTTTCAGCCAAAAAATGCAAAGAACCTTATCACCTTTCCCTAAAAACATGCTCAGCTCACACTTCAGGATCATATTGTTGATCTCCATACATCAGGCCTCTGTTACGGGTACCTAGTTGTGGTGCACCTAAGCTACATAGTGGTACAGAGCAAACACCTAACTGTATGATAAAATTTTGTCTGCGTGATAAAATTTTGTCTGTAAATATTTTTCACGTTTGTGGCATTGCAAAATTAACAGGAAAACTTGCCGTTTATTTGGGAGATTAAGTAGGAGATGCATCAAAGATTAATTGCATTTATCAATTATAGAATATTTCTGTTAGCCCTTCTAAGCTCAGAGCAATAACTCATAGTTTCATTTTGAAAAGTAAAAAGAAATGGCCATCATGTCTTTATTCCCATGATGTATTTAAAAGTGAATATTTACATAGTATGTATGTTGATTACAACAGATGAAGATAGGATGACCAGCACCATCTTTGTTTTATCGAATTTATCAAACATGTGTAAGTACTTGATCACACATTCAAGTTAGCACAGTTAAGTCAGTGTTTGTCAGTTCAGTCGTGGTAAAGATTGTGTGCCTTCATACCTCATCCTGATTGCAGACTCAGTGCTGATATTCTGTTGCCTTCATTAAGCCTCAAGTTGTCTGTTTTACTTCATAACTAAGATGGCTTGACTGTGTGCACATGGTCAGTTACCACACTCATTTGGTAAATGATAATCTATTAAACTGTGATAATGCAGCTGAGTTTGGTTACATATGCATAGTCTAAATCTGAACAACGGTGGTGAATCATACATACTTCCTTTACTATGGAATTGGTGTTCTGAGACAGTGAGGGATGTAGGAGGACATAAGTTACTTGAGAGCAAAATTAGTTTTATAGCTTAATTAAAAACACGTTTCCACTTCCTGTCATCTTCTTCTTCACCCCTCTCAAATGTAGGCAACATAACAGTACATTTAAAGCTACAAGATATAATGCAGATCAAAGAATTCAAGAAGCTTCTATTTTCATAGGAAATACAACTAGTTTTATAGGTATATGTTTTCTCATTTTCTTTGTATAAGTTCAGCTGTAGGCAAAGGCATAGAGCAGACAAGAATTAAGGGAAAGAATGCTATCATTTGTTCTACATGCTCATTTTCTAAGCAGTTTAGCTGCAGGGATGAACAGTGATAAATTATTACTTTATGCATTATGAGGATGTAACCCTTGTTAAGGTAAGCTTATAAAGTAAGGAATGTCTCCAACTTCTAGTCTTTCATTAGAGTAGACTCTAAATCCTTAGGGGTTGAACTGTGTCCTTCCTGTGCTTATGTCTTTGACTGCACACCAGAGCAGATTTCCATTTTTAGGAGGGACACATTCCTGAAGAGTACTAAAATCTCTCAGGCCCCTATCCCACACTTGGAAAATAAAAAGATACAAGTCTTCAGTTGCACTTGTAGATCAGTTTACAAAGATACTGCTGAAGGCTTCCTCCAGAGTTGAGGCAACTCTGGATTCTAGCTTCTGTTTGTGCTTGTCTTAATAAATAAGAAAAAGCCCCTCCCAAAAGAGAAACCCTAAATTAAGACTAACAATTGGCAGTAGATTTTTGTAGCGTCAGTAGTGCTGAGGACATTGCTGTTCATGCCAACACGGATACCAAAATGTAAATTCTTCAGCACTGATTAAAAATTAATCATTGACAGTTTCCCTTCTTCCCATTGCACTCTTTTTCATAGAATCCCAGACTGGTTTGGATTACAAGGGGCCTTAAAGATCATCCATTTCCAACCTCCTGCCAAGGGCAGGGACACCTCCGAGCCCTGTTCAGCCTGGCCTTGAACACTGCCGGGGATGCGGCAGCCACAGCTTCTCTGGGCACCCTGTGCCAGTGCCTCATCACTCATCGCATTATATTTTATGTAAATCTACCCTCTTTCAGGTTAAAGCAGTTACCCTTTGTCCTATCAAAACGTGTGGTTGTAAAAAGCCACTCTCCAGGTTTCTTGTAGCCCTTTTAGGCACTGGGAGCTGCTCTAAGGTCTCCCCTGAAGGAGTCTTCTCTTCTCCAGGCTGAACCAGCCCAGCTCTCTCAGCCTGGCTCCAGAGCAGAGCTGCTCCAGCCCTCTGATCATCCTGGTGGCCTCTTTTGGACTCGCTCCAACAGCTTTGTGTCCTTCTTATGTTGGGGCCCCAGAGCTGGACACAGTACTCCACGTGGGGTCTCCCCCGAGTACAATAGAGGAGGAGAATCCCGTCCCTTGACCTGTTGCTCATGCTCTGGGGATGCAGCCCAGCACACAAAGAGGGGTTCTGGGCTGCAAGCACACCCTGCCAGGTCATGTTAAGCTTTCTGTTAACCATCATCCCCAAGTCCTTCTCAGGACTGCTCTATCCAGTCTCTGCCCAGCCTGTGTTTGTGCCTGGGATTGCCCCAGCCCAGGTGCAGGACCTTGCACATGGCCTTATGAGGTTCACACAGGCTCACCTTTCCAGCCTGTCAAAGTCCCTCTGCATCCCATCTCTTCCCTCCAGCTTGCTGACTGCACCATACAGCTTGGGCTCATCAGCAGACTTGCTGAGAGTACACTCAATACCACCGTCTGTGTCACCCACAAAGATGTTAAAGAGTGCTGGTCTCAATATTAACCCTTGAGGGACACCACTTGTCACTGGTCTCTACTTGGACATTGAGCCGTTGACCGCAACTCTGCGTGCGGCCATCCAGCCAATTCCTTGCCCACCGAGTGGTCCATCCATCAAATCCATGCCTCCCTAGTTTAGAGACAAGGATGTTGTGTGGGACAGTGTCAGATGCATTGCACAAGTCCAGGTAGATAAGTCATTCTCCCATTATCCACTAATGCCATAGCCCCATCATCAAAAGCCACCAAATTTGTCAGGCATGATTTTCCCTTAGTGAGGCTATATTGGCTGTCTTCAATCACCTCCTTAGTTTCTATGTGCCTTTAGCACCATTTCCAGGAGGATCTGTTCCATGACCTTGCTGGGCGCTGAGGTGAGACTGACTGGTCTTCCTTTTTTCTGTTTTTAAAATGTGGGTTATGTTTTCCCTTTTGCAGTCAGAAGGAACTTTACCAGATTGGCATGACTTCTCAGACATCATGCATAATGGGAGCTTTGCAACTTCATCTGACTGTTCCCTCAGAACCCGTGGATGCATCTTGTCAGGTCGCATGGACTTCTGCACCTTCAGTTTTCTTAGATGTTCTTGAACCTGATCTTCAACTACAGCGTGTGGTTCTTCACTCTCCCACAGACTGTTTTGGATTGTGTCCCTGCCTTTATCTTCTTCTTGGGTGGTGCGGCTGGAGCTCTTGCCAGTGAAGACCGATGCAAAAAAAATTCAGTCTTCTCCATAGCCCAGGTAGTCAGGTCTCCTGTTTCCCTCCCGTTTCCTTCCAGAAATGGTGCTCATTCTTCTGTCAGCTCTCAAGGTATATGTACATTTCAGACTTGTATAGAGAAACTGTCTTTGGACTTCAGAAGCATTCTAATTATGGAACTCCACATACATAAGGTTCATGACTGGAGATTTTCTGTAGTGATAGGAGTGAATGCACAGGTAATAATCTTCATCAAGTATAGGACTTACAGTTATTGGAGGTGTTTTGTTTTTCTTTCCAGAGTTAAGACCTCATGAAGGTTCATGTGGGTCCCCTTTCTGATTTACAGGAATTTGAATGTGAAATTCCTGCTGTGCAGGAAGGACGTTTTGGGGTTCTATGATTGTGGGGAGAGAGGTGTTTCCTGTTAAAATCCTGATTTGCTTTAACATAACTTTCACATGCTTTGGAACACAGAATAAAATTAAGGGTTAGGGTTAGCCCTAAGGTTTGAGTTCAACAATAAACGATATAGTTATTATGTAGTCTCTCTGGTTTGGTGTGTATTTTGTGTTTAAACAAACCAAAACCACTTTGGCAGAAGTTCATTCTGTTACTGTATCGACTAGTTCAGTTCCTTGAGAGCTGGCAGTTTCTGTTCAGAAACAAACATAGAAGGTATTGAAATGTGTATAATTACTGAGGGTTCTCACCCTTTTACTGTTAGGCATAAATGTCGGATGCAACTGTTTCCATACTGCCTTTGTGAGTCTAATTATGAATCTACTTTAAGAAAATGGAAGAGTTTACTAAAAAGATGTTTACTAAAAGGTAACAAGCAATGCCCCCAATTCCAGTCAAACATACTATTGTAGGATGCTGGCACCTGAGTTCATAAATTCCAGGTTGATCAGAATTGTACTTTTAGCAAAAAAAAATCCAGAGCTGCTTACAGATTGTACCTTTAGCTTACGTTTTCTACTTTAGAAGTTTGAAACTCTATGGAAAATATACAGCAGAACTAAAAATTATAAATTCAATAATGTCTAAAATCTCACAAAACAGGCTTTTGAGATTAAAAAAAAAAAAAAAAAAAAAAGCAATTGAGATGCTTTTTGCCAAGATTCTATGTGTCTTATTCTTTTTGAGCTGCTTGGCTTGATCCCTATGAGTTCTTTTACAAGAGTGAAATGTTGTATAATGCTTGCATTAAACTGTAAATTAAGAAATATATGAATGAATGGAAATCAGCGTTGTCAGAAAGCAAGTATTCCTTTATTGTAAATTAATATCCATTAAGTAATCTCTGTCTATGATTGATTTTGTGCTTAGAACCAAACAAGGCTATATTCTGGTATGTACAAATGCATCTCCTTTTAAAGTCTGTGCACTTCAAAAGGCTCCATGTTACATTTGTCATCTGCTACTTTTTAAGCTAATACCAAAAATACATACAAATAAACGAAGTTAGTGTTGCATTGACATAAGACTGAAATGAATTTATAAATTCAACAGATTGTGTTACGGAGGAAGACTATAGCTGTAAATAAAAAAAATATCCTAGAGTATATTAGACACTGTTTTCTGTCTTCTACAGGTTTCCTGTTCTTCAAGTCCAACTGTAACATCAAGTTCTGGTAGCAGTAGTTCTTTATCTCCCCTTGGACCTCTTTGTAGACAGAGATCATTATTAGCAAATGGTGTTTTGTGTTCTGAGTCTAGCACATCAGGTGTTTCTTCGCCGACATCTAGCTATCCAAAAGCACCAGGCTTTGAACGAGAAGATCAGGTATGTGAATAACACATACACATCAGTGTACAAATGTGTACATTTGTGTACAAATGCAATCTTAAGTTAAACGAGATTTTGCAGAAGATGTTGTCTGCTTCATATATCAGCACTGATTTTTGATCATTTAGAACACAGAGTTTGAATTACCATCTTTAGTGAGCTAAACTGCATCAAATTACAGTTATCACAGGCCAGGAACACTCACATGAACAGTCACTCCAGCTCAGAAGACGTGCAATAAATTGTAACTTTGCAGAAATGTTACGATTTTACGATTGTCACTTTAAGCTTGTATTGCCCAGAGCAGAAGAAGATAATGGGGGGGGGGGCTTCTATCCCACCAGCCTCTTGGAGAAGTATTCCCCAGCTGGTGAGCATATGGGACATGTTACTTCTGTCACAGCAGTAACATGTCCCATATGCTAACATGGCTGCTCAACATGCTAACATAATGCTAATATGGCTGCTCAATTTTTGGACCAGAAATTTTCATGGGCTCAATTATGCATCTAAGTGGGACAACCGCAACTGCTGCTCCTTTTTCATGTAGATTTACTCTATGATCATTAAAATTTAGTTATCCATATGGGACTGCAGTGAAGGAAATTAAGTCAGCCTGTTGAAGATATCATTACAGAGATGTCCCTGACCCTTCATAAACTAGTAATATATTTTACAGCAATGACTCATTAAGTTCATATATTACAGAGATTATTCTTCTTCCAGGCAAAGCATCGAAGCTTCCCAGCTGAGAATCAGCAGAAATCAAATGAACAAAAAAACAAGCAGGTATTGCCAAAAGCTAAATGCTGTAAATATTTTTCCTTTCTGATAATTTATTAAAGCACTATCAAAGTTATGTGGCACTTTACAACATAGTCTAAGTAAAATCTGTGCTCAGTGTCAGCAAAGAGGCAGTGGGCACATACTGAAACACAGGAGGTTCTGTCTAAGCATGTAAAAATAGTTTTTACTCTTCATGAAACACTGACCATTGGAACAGGCTACCCAGATAGCTTGCAGAGTCTCCCTCCTTGGAGTTAATGCAGAAGCCGTTTAAACATGGTCTTGGACAGCCAGCTATAGATTCTGTGGAAATGTACGGTAGTTGCGTACTGCAGGGATGAGAAGATTATGAGGCAATTTGGGGATGCTTTCGATTCTAGCAATTCTGTGGCATAGTGAAATTCTTGATTAATGTGATTTGAGCATGGATTGATAAAGTTTAAGGAAGGCCAGAAGGAATATGATGATACAGTTATTCAAGTGTCAGATCACAGAATAATAGAATCATAGAATAGTTTGGGTTGGAAGAAACCTTCGAAGCTCATCTAGTCCAACCCCCCTGCAGTGAGCAGGGGCATCTTCCTTTAGATCAGATTGCCCAGAACCACATCCAGCCTGGCCGGACATATCTCCAGGAATGGTGCATCCACTGCCTCTCTGGGCAAAATGTGCTAGTATTTTACCATCCTCACTGTAAACAATGTTCTCCTTACGTCCAGTCTGAATTTTGCCTCTTTTAGTTTAAAACCATCACCCCTTGTCCTGTCACAACAGGCCCTGCTAAGAAGTCTTTCCGCATCTTTCTTGCAGGCCCCTTGTAATAACTGAAAGGCCGCAGTAAGGTCTCCCTGGAGTTTTCCTCCAGGCTAAACAACCTCAACTCTCTCAGTCATTCCTCACAGAAAAGGTGTTACATCCCTCTGGTCATTTTTGTGCTCAAAAACAGTTAAAGTGACAGGGAAGAGAGCATAGCTTTGACCTATTGAATCTAACACTAAGTGTTAGAGGTGATTCTGTATGTGCAAAGGAGCTTAAAACTCTGCCATCTTTGCCCTGCTAGAACAAGAACACTGCTGCTTTGCTAATGACAATGATCAGGATAAATGAGAACAGAAGTTCTACTGTTTGCCATTCATGCAGCCATACAGGAGTGTATAAACTGAAGTGGAGGATTAAAATGTGTGCTACATTTAAAAAGCAGGAGGAGTGGTGCTGAATAAATAAGGAGAAAAAACACAAGATAGAGGTGGATCCTGTGACTTCTGTATAGAACAATGAAAGCACATGAACCAGTTTAAAAGTATACATTGGGTCTTTTCCTTTACACATCTATAAATTAGAGAGAGTGGCAGCCTTGGAAACTCTTCACATTTTTTGTGATTTGCCTGAGAAAGTATTTCTGCATGACTTTTTACCACTAGAAAGAAGTAGCACAGGTATGGGTCATTATATAATGTATGTGGGCAGTGCAGTCATGTTTCTTGGTTGTTTAAACCAAAGATAAGTTTATGCACCAACTGCATTTAGATTAAATGAGAAAATTTAGAGACCAAAACTCCAATATAGAATATAATTTGTGTGTGAATGCATAATAAAATGGTACAATTCCTAAGATATTTTCCCTTTGAAAAAGAGCATCATACTTCAGCTAATTATGTTACTATATAATTATGAACTTATTTGCTAGCCTTTAGATATATTTTTTCTGAAAGCAGAATTCCATTTTATGGTAGTGATGTCCAGCCACATTGGAGAAGCGCATTTGCTGATAAAGGATAAGTGAAATTTTCCTAATGTATTAATTCAGAGGGTGGTTCTTTTAAAAATACATTGTTTATTTTACATGTTTGTACATACATCTGTGTAAAAGTGTGGTTTTGTGCGATTACATATGCTGTTTGTTTCTTTTTAACAGAACCATCTCAGTGTTTTTTCAGCCATTAACCCACTTGCTTCACGTATAACTTCTAGTCTGGCCTCCAGTGTTGGATCAGATAGTTCATCTCCTATAGCTGTCCCTTCTATTAGTGCCAAAGCTCTCCCATTCTATTCTGGCAGTAACACAGTTGAATCAGTAGTTGGTAAGTCTTAACATCTAATCTCTGATTGTAATATTTTGTTGCATTATTCAAGTTCTTCTTGTTTCAGCTTAGATTCAAAGAACTTATTGGTAAATAACATATTATTACATATTATAAAAATATATGGCAATATCTGAAATTTAATGTAAATGCTTTAACCCCAAGTTATTATTTTTCACCAAGTCTCCAATGTGAGCATAGGAATGAGTGAATAGGACATTCAAATTGGAATTTTAGCCTTTGTATTAGCCAGTGATAAAAAAAAAAAAGTGTCAGACTTTCATAATGCACCTCATTGTTGCTGGAAGCACTGTCTCCTCAACTTCTGTTGGTGGGCTGATGAGATTTGACTTTTTTTAATGTTAAAATAGCAGGTGCAGTTACAAATCTGGCCATGTTCTTGCAGTATGGCTGACTGCATATTCTTCATTCTGGTTATTTGTATGTTCAAGGACAAAATCTTTTGTTCACACTATGCGGACCAGTTCTGAAAGGACACGAAAAGGAGGAGCCCTTCCTTTCTGGGTGCAAAAGACAGATTCTGGGAGATAGTCCCAAAATTTCTATTATTAGCCTGAAGCTTTTCCTATGCTAAGTATTTCAATAATAATTAGACACTGGTATTCCTGCTGTGATCTCACAGGTGCTGGATAGAGAGGAATAACCACTTCCCCCAACCTGCTGGCTACACTTTTGCTAATGCAGGCAAATACACCATTAGCTTTTATTGCCATAGAATATGAACATGTTCATCAGAATTCCTAGATATTTTTCTGCAGTGCTGTTTTCCAATCAGCCTTTACTGTTGCAAGGGATTATTCTGTCCCAGGTGCACCATTATTGTATTTGCCTTTGTTGAACTTCAGGGGCTTTCTGTCAGTTTAGTTCTCCAACCTTTTGAGATCCTTCTGAGCAGCAGTCTTGCCATCAAGTGTATCAGCTGCTTCTCTTAATTTAGTGTTACCCACAAACTCATTGAAATTTGTGGCACTTTTACACTAAATGTGGTTTATTCAGGAGGCTGTGGCAGGGAATGTTGTGATTTGAAAAATGCACTATTTCACATTCTGTGATGTAAGTCATGTGATCAGGGAGTTGCTGTGATTAGCTGGTGTACTTTAAGCTTTCTGTATTTAAATTGATGTGTAGCAGCGAGCAGGAGACTGCAGACAGTGAGTCAGCACTTCAGCATGGTAAGTTAGGCATTCACTCTTAATTTTTTTTAGGAAAGAAATTATGCAGAATATTAAATTATGGATCTTTTTCTGCAGTCTCACAAGTGTATAGCTTGCTTTCCTTAAATGTTTGTTCAATGATCTTGTTTTAGACAGAAAATAAATTTTGACTCTAATTTCAGTATTAGAATGAGCAGAATTTTAGTTTTTATTGTATGCAAGTAATATAATTTAATTGGCTTACAGTTATTTTAAGATATACTATGGAATGAAATCACATTTTTGTCAAGATAAACATTGCTTCTGTAATAATCAGAAGCTAACTGACTGTAAGAAGTTACTCATACAGTAAGAACCATGGTCTAATTTCTGTATACTAGATGTGGTGCTAATTCAGTATAATTTAAAAATTGTGATATACTAAACAAGTGTTGCAGAATCATTAAAACAGTGATGTGCTATGTTTCGCATGTCCTAGTGTGATTATATTATTGCACATAAGAGACTCTTGATTCCTTTGAGATAGAATATGCTTCTGCTATCTATTGATGTCTTTATACATCAGTTTTTAGTATACTGTGTTTGTTAACAGAATATGTATCATAAAACACACTTCATGTATGTGTAAGTTAGTATACTTTATGGTAACTGCGTAGATTAGGCCTTTTTTTCATTAAAAGAATTTCATAGATACATGTAAATTATTTTTCCAGAGTTTTGTTTCATGAATATATGGGATGGCATTGAGAATAGTGTTGCATGTAATCTGAATACATTATTGTAGAACAGAAAATGCATTTATAGTGTTCTTGTAGAAATCCATAAAAAAAAGAATAGAAAATGAGCTGCAACAAGGGGAGGGGCTTGGTGGTTATGGGAAAAAGTGATGAATGTGTTTGGAGAAGGTTTAGGGAAAAGTCAGGAGAGTTATATTAGCAAGGCCTAAAGAATCTTTGTCAGGCAGTGGGGTCTATAGCCCTTTCTGTGGCCCTTTATCTTGATCTCCTGGGGAGTTACAAGCCTTCTCTGTCTGCTCCCTGAGTAATAGTCCCCAAGAGCTGGGGCAGAAAAGGGCGCAAGTCAGACCCGTCAGATAGAGCTAGTATTTAGCATAGAGGCTTGGACAATATGTTCAAAGCTGAAGAATGATGGAGTAGAAGATACATTGTTGCAGTCTTCTCCTCTCAGGGAGATTGGTTGAGTTGCCTGATTTTGTTCTGGTAAAAAAAGAAAGAAATACAGTCAGAGAAGGTAAGAGCTGCAGGGTATTTGAAATCCTCTTGAAAACTTAAAATAATAATAAAAAACACTAAACAAAACCCAACAAGCAAACAAAACCCCACACCCAAAAAACCCAAACAAAACCAAAACAGAAAATATAAATGAAAATATTTTTTTAGAGAATAGAGACATTAGATAAGAAGAGTTTCAAAGGAGACAGATTTGAAGAGGAATAAATAAGGAATGGGCAGCAGTGAAGGGAAATTACTCCATTGATAGTAGGGAGAAAGCGGGACATCTGCCATCATCTGATACTCCACCCTGTTGTCTGTGTTAGGTTTCTGGGTAGGCCTCCCCTTGGGAATGTTCTGGTTGCTTCTGTTGCTTTCTGTTGCATACTCGAGCATGGGAATTTTGCCTATCCGGCAAACTTGCCATTTGAGGAAAATTGGTGTTTCTCCATTTGCTTCCCATATATGTTGTTATCTGAAGATGTTGTCTGTGTTCTTTCCCTGCACTCCACTGACTTTCCACCATGTGATGTGGAACCTGAGAGAGCCAGAAGGTAACAGAAATTAAGCTTTGAAAATCCAGATAATAAACACTAAGGAGACATGTCCATCCTTTTTGTGGTAGGGGAGGACAAGTGTGGCAGAGTGAGTTACGGCCTCATGAGAAGAACATGACAGGTTACTGATTAGTAGGGTGCAGGCTTAGATTTGATCTGCTATTTGAGCAGCATGATTTATGTCAGCCTCATTGTGTTTTTTTCCTGCTAGCAACTTACTGAGCCAGACACCACAAATAACTTCAAATATTAACGTATGAGTGATGTGGGGAATTGCAAGACCTTGGAAAGAACCCCGGTTTGTTTTCCTGTTTAAAGATAATGATGGTGCTAATGATGGGATTTTAAAGCCTCTCTTTTCATGATTGAGAGAGTTTTTAACTTTTTGAAAGAAAGCGGAACCAGCTTCACTTGGTGGAAGTGAGAGGGATCTCTCCCAGAACATCCTGCAGCATAGTGATGAAAAGTTTGCTCTCACAGGTGTATGGTGGTTTTGCACAGAGGAAGTTGAGACAAGTTCACACGTGGGAAGATTTATTAGTGGGTGGCATAGCAGATGGCACATAATGGTGAAAATTATTTCTAAACAAACAAAGAAACATAAGAGTGAGAGAGGAAAGGAGAAGAGAAAACTGTCCTAGTGGCTGGATGGAAATAGAAGTGACAGGGAGGCTGGATGAGCATCATCTCTTGGGCATCCTCTTAAGTGCAGCAGCTGGTTCTCTCCCACATAATACTTTTCCTATACTAACTGTATTAACTGTAGTTTTTCACCAAGACTGTCCCAAAATCCTTATGGGCTCTTCCTGCTTATGATGTTAGTAGTGTTAATTGGAGCACGCTTTGGTCAGTGGATGATCTTGCGTGCTAATTTGTTATTGAGATGTCCGGAGATATTGTATGGTCCGTCTAATGTAAATCAAAAGTTACAATCAGAAGTAGGAGAAGAGGAGAAAGGAAGCATGGTTCTCACACCAGCGGCAGTCATTTCCCCTAAGAACCTACCATAGCAGTGCTCTGAGGGTTGGTAGGTGCCGCCAGATGGTGAGCATATCAAGATGGTGAACATGAGAACAAGAAAGGAAACATATACTGCCTCAGAGATTCTGGAAGGCGCTACCAGTGCAGTAGGGTGAAAGGGCGAAAGAGGCAGGCTACAGCGTGGCAGATGAAAGACCCTTACTTATATAAAGCAAAGGTAGGGAAGGCACAGTGCAGCAGTGGGGTTCCAAAACCCAGTACGGAAGAGGGACTTTTAAGCTGGGTTTCACACAGCGCTTGTGGCCACTTGATGTCATCAAATAAAAGGAGGCCATCTCTCCCATCCTGACTGTATCTTATAGAATGACAGGCTTGGGCATCTGTCTCCTAGAGAAGGTTATTGCTGGAAAACTTTAAAAACCTAGGGTATATTCCTTCATGCCAAAACGATGATGTAGAGATGAACTTCCTTCCTCTGACTGCTGGACACTAAGCTGCTCTGTCAGTACTGCTGAAAGATAAGTAGTATTGTTAGGGTACTGATAAAGTTGTGTTACTTTTGAGACCTAGATTAGTAACTCTTCAGAAAGAGCTGTATTAACTCTTCAGGGATCTTTGTCATGAGTGTCATTATGTAGTACATGAACTTCATCTCTTGGCTCGTATTTTGTTCTGGACAGCTGAGGCAGCTTTCTGCTGAGCACTGTAATGTGGATCCTGCTTCTAGGTCACTAGTTCTGTTTATGTATCATCTGGAGCTCCAAGTCTGTGGAGTCCATTAGATAGCCTAGTCAACATCAGAAAATGCCTGTATATAGTAATAGTGTGCTGTATATGTATTAATGATCCAAATGGTGCTTTGAATTTCTGAGTTTTAGCACTTTTACAACTATATAGTACTTCTGCCAAAGATTTTCTGCCATTTACAGTGCACATTGTTTCGGACTACGCTATGAGAGAGGAATCAGTCTAATTCCAAAGGGATTGAGCGATCTCTTTTGGATCTTACTAAAACTTTTATACAAGCCAGTGTGTCTTTTATTTCTGTTGGTTCCTTTTCATTTAGGCTTTTTGCCAGTTTGTAATAACGATTTTCAACATAAAATAAAAAAATTCTTCATAAAGGTGATTGCTATCACTAACCACAATGACTGGGGTATTCACTTTCCTGACTGCAAAATCAGTATTTCTGCAGACTTCTCTTGTGTCTTGCTGATTGTTGAGTTGTTCAACATTAGATAAAAGTATAGGAACAGAGGGATAAATTCCTTAATTACACCCCTTTCTGCACAGAAAAGAAGTTAAGAGGAAGAGAGGGAAAAACACTTGTCTTCTAACGCTTTATAAGCAGTGGACCTAATAAGAAGTATACTATTTAGATCTTTGTCATTGCCCAGAGAAGTCTTAGACTGCCATAAGAAATTATGAAAGGCAGTCTAACGTTCAGTCTAAAAGGAATACTGATACTTGAATTTTAGTTAATTTATTTTAAAGTATTGCACATTTTCATTTTAATATTGTGACATTCCTTACATCTGTATGCCCTGATATGTAACTCTGTTACCCCAAGGGCTAATTGTTGTAAGGGACCTTTGCAGTCTTTCTGCAGGTTTCATACCTGCTTTTATTCAATAATAATAAAAAATATGTTTACATAGGTGTCTAAATTTTGTTTTTCCTCTTTTTCTGTTGATGTAAGCACACCAGGTGACACAGATTTCTTAAAAATCCAGATAAACAGCCATCTTTCCATTATTCTCTATTCATCTCACCAACTTAAAGAGCTGTAATAGCTTATATATGAGAGTTTTCCCTTTTAGTAAACACAGATATCCTTCATTGTGTGTCTGTAGTGTGCTTAAGACCATGACCTAGATGCAAAAGTGTTCCATGAAGGAAGCACTAACAAAAATAGTCAAACTTTCCTCATTTCAGCCATCGTGATTTATGGGTAATTCAAGGATAATGTATTGATACAATGTTTTGTTTGACAGGTTCTGCCTTAGATTTGCATTTTAATGATGTGAACGTCGCATCTGTAGATAGAGACTTAGAAGATCAAGAAGGCAGTAACCTTGGATTAGCAAGTAAGAGGTCCAATTTGTAAAAATTATGCTAATTTAAAATATCATTCTTTTCTGGCTTCCTAAACTTTTACTCATCAAAATAGTTACAGACAGCAAAGACTTTGAAGAAGACTCCTTAGTTTTGTTCTGGCTGTTTAACATCAAGAAATTAAAATGACACCTTTTCTTTGTATAAGTAGAAAAGAGAAAATAATTGAGATAAAAAAACAGAAATATAGTGAAAGCTGAGAAACTATAACCCTTTGAGAGATACAGCAAGAGAACAGACATGTTTTTATAATACTTTATTTTCTGATACCTGTTTTTCTAGCATTTCTTTGAAGGAGGTCTGCAGTTATTAAGTTGGTTGTGCCTATGTGTTGGGCTTCCACTTGCGCAAACAGAACTGTATTCTTGGATGGCAGACATGTTCCTCCCATGTCCCTCTTGACCTGTGGCTGTAGACTCAAAGGGTAAAACAGCTATAGCTACACCCTAGTTCATTATTGCTGTCCCTTGTTCCAAGTAGAAAAGCTTGCACTTAGTGTCTCTATATATTATGCAGTTCTTCTTCCTTTAAGACAATTATTGTATCTCTAGTCCATGACCTTTAAAAAATATACAGATGTATTTGATGTTGTTGAAATATGTATGCTGTCACTGGGACTGCAGTGGATAGGACACTGCCCAAGTATTACAGATTCAAGTCTTTCGTAAGGCTTGGAAATCATTTTGACCCAAGTGAATATCAAGTGCCCTCACTCCCTCAGGAAAGCATAAAATATAAGCAGCTGTAAGTTGCTTCTTTTCAGAAATAACACACATGTCCAGAGAGATTCCGTTTCAAACTTTTCCTCTTCCAAGTGCTTCCTTTGCAGTGAAAGGAGACAGTTTGAGGCAAGATCACTAATTTTATCACCCCAATAGAGTGTGGATACATGAAGCTTCAGAGCAAACAGAATTAAGGAAGGTTACTTGGTTTGGAATGAACTTTTTGATTTCATTACCTTGCTAATTTGAAGGTTGGCAGAAGATGTCTCACATAAAGTGACTGGTGACATGTTTCTGTCTTCAGATCTGAGCAGAGCATTTGGGGAGGCAGCCTACAATTCACACTTGGTGGTGGTGATGTTTTGGCTTCAAGTTAGGTATAAACAGATTGTAGCAGTGGCTTCATTACTGATAGCTAGAGCAAGAGGAAACAAGTGCTAGATAAAACGGATTAAGAAGCTTCTTACGCCAAATACTAATTTCTGGGATCTTGACAGCAGTGCTACAAGCTGTGGTGTCTCTCCTGCCTTGACTCTGTTTCTTCCCAAGGTGGTTCTTTTCTACTAGAGACTATATTTGTGGTACCTGTGTACTTCAGGTTATTAGGGAATCCGTACAGAATGACCCAAAATGTTACAGTCTCAATAGGTAGTCATCTAGTTTTATGCAGATTCTTGTCAATAATATTAGTGGGAATACCTTCAGAGCTTTTAGGGCTTTACATTTATTTTGGTTGATTGACTTACAATTTTCTGTCTAGTGATGATGGTAACAGGTTGTTTCTTCACAAGAACAGTTTATATGTTATCTGTAAATGTTTTCCATTGTTGTTCCTGATACTCCCATTCATACAGACCTGGAAAGAAACTGATAATGTGTGCAATTTCAAATGTATTTCTCTGCTAGTCATGACGAGTTCAACAATTCTCCTGCTGCTATAGTTTGTTTGACTGGTATTTAATTTACTGCCTTGTTCTATGCTGCAGAAATGATTATGTGCCATTAGAAGTACCATGAAGTATGGAACAGGAAGGAAATAATTTTACTTGTATCTGGAGGATAAAGTTCATGCAGTGTAATAGGTTGACCTTGGTGGGTAGCCAGACACTCATCCAACTGCTCTCTCACACTCCTCCTCAGCAGGACATGGGGAAAAAAGTAAGATGAAAAAATTTACAGGTCAAGATAAAGACAGGAAGATCACTCAGTTGCTGTCATGGGCAAATAGACTTGATTTGGCGAAAACTCATTTATTGCCAATTAAAATAGTTGGATGGTGAGAAGCAAAGAGAAAGACTAAACTAACTCCCTGCCAGGCACATTTTCCCCAGATTCAACTTTGTTCCCAAATCTTCTGCCCCTTCCTTCCTGTCCCAAGCAGCGCAGGAGGATGGGGAATGGGGGACAGTGGTTAGTTCGTAATAGTTCCTCTCTGCTACTTCTTCCTCCTCACACTTGTCCCTGCTCCAGTGTGGGTCCTCCCCATGGATCACAGTTCCTGTCTGAAGAGCCTGTGCCAGCATGGGCTGCAGTTCTTTCAGACAATATCCGCCTGCTGCAACCTGGTCCTGTCCACAGGCTGCAGAGAAATTCCTGCTTTTACTGTAGTCTCTTCCACGAGGTGCAGGAAATACCTGCTCTTACTGTGGTCTCTTCTAAAACCTTCCATGGGCTGCAGGGGAATCTCTTCTCCAGGCAGATGTATGCTCTGGCCCCGGGGCACCTCCTTCCCTTTTTTTTTTTTCCTGACCTTGGTATTCACAGGACTGTTTCTCATAGTTTTTGTTTCTTCATCCTCTGCCTGTGTGACATTTTTTTTGCTTTTCTAAAATATATTCTCCCAGAGGTGGTACCATTGTGGCTGAAGGGTGCACTGTGTCCTGCAGCGGATTTGCTGGAGCCATCTGGAGCTGGCTGTGCTTCTCCTAGCCATCCGTGCAGCACTGTCTCCCCCCAACCTTGCCCTGTGAACTCAAGACATGCAGGCAGATTGCATTTGCCAAAATTCAGCTGGATTTGAATATTACTTTAAGAACCAGAAAAGAGATGGTTCTTCTGTTACCATTCCATGTTGTTTGGGTACTTTATTTTGGCTCTTAATTAATTTTTAAAAGAATTCTTACTTGGCCAAATTTTTTAACAAACTCCCTTTATTTTGTTGCTTCCTTGCTCTTGTTGTGAAAAGTGGTATACTTTTATTGTCTGGTGTATTACGTACATCTGTGGTTATATGTGTGTCCTGTGTCTTCATCATATATTTAGTCATGAGGCTGACCTTGGTAACATTTACTGAGTATTTCAAGATATATATTTTTTTTTTTAAATATTGTGGCAGTGCAGCTTATGATGAGCATCCCTATCTTTTTGTTTTGAAATACTTCTGAAAGGAATGATGCCCCTGATGATATGAATTCACCTGTTTTAAGCAAAACCAGAAAACTAGAATCATGACCCTTGCTTTAAGCATAATCATTTGACTTTTAGGTTTGGGGTTTTTTTAGAGAAAAGGTAATGTCATTTTTAGTTGCTAGTCAAACGTATTGATGAATAAAACCTTCAGAGTAAATATTGAACTGTTTCCTGACCAGGAAAACACATTGCATCTGTGCATTTTTATGTAAGTAATTACATAATTGATTTCCTTTTTTAATACCTATTTATTATTATCATTTGTCCTGGTTTCAGCTGGGATAGAGTTAATTTCCTTTCTAGTATCTGGTGCAGTCCTGTGTTTCTGCTTCAGTCTGAAAACAGTGCTGATAACACAACGTTTTAGTTGTTGCTCAGTAGCGCTTACCCTGGTCAAGGACTTTTCAGTCTCTCGCTCTCTGCGGTGAGAAGAAGCTGTGAGGGAGCAGAGACAGGACACCTGACCCAAAGTAACCAAAGGGGTATTCCATCCCTCAGCACATCATGCCCAATATATGAACTGGGAGGAGTTACCCAGAAGGGACCGATCACTGCTCAGGTCAGGCTGGGTATTGCTCAGCGGGTGCTGAGCAATTGTGTCATGTATCACTTGTGTTTATTGTTTTCTTTCTTTTGCCTTTTAGTTTTATATCTCTCTCCTTGTTATTTCCCTTAGTAGTAGTAGTTGTACTATATTTTACTTTATTTTAGTTGCTAAACTATACTTACCTCAACCCGCAGGTTTTACATTCTTCTGATTCTCCTGCCCATCCTGCCCAGGGAAGGGTTGGGGTGGGTGAGTGAGCAGCTGCTTGGTACTTAGTTGCTGGCTGAATGTAAACCATGACATCATTATTTTGGGAAATTATGAGCAATACATTTGTTTGACTAAATTATTATTAATTTTCAGTTTGTTTCAAACTCAGTTTTTATAGAGAGTTGAGTACATTTGACAGGTAAATCTATTGAACAAAAGCAAAAGTATGTAGACCAAAGAAATTGAGCTATATGTCTGATAATTACTCTGCGTATGATTTTCAAGGTATGTAGTCTCACTTGCTTATCCAAAATACATATTTTTCTTAATTCTTTAAGTTTCTGTCAGTTTTTCCACTTGCATTAATTGTTGGCTGTAAAAATGAGTAAGCTGAATAACTTGATCTGAAAAGCTTTGCTTTGTAGCTGCAGATGAGGCCACTGCTGTATAAAGCTACAAATTCTGTTTTGCTGGCACTAGGAAAACTATTGCCTGAAAATGTTCAATTTCGAGTGCTCAATTTAAAAAAATATTTTTTCAATAGGAGATAAATAAATGCTGGGTTATTTTAATGGAAGATGTTTGAATATGTAATTTAACTTACATTTGATATGTCTTTCAGAAAATTGCTTACAGAAAGCTGTGTACTGCTTTGGAACAAATTTTTTTTGTTTGTTTGTTTTTCTTTCTTCCCCTACGCATACGTAGGTCAAAGATTACTGGGAAGTTCAGCACCTGTCAGTATTCCAGGTTCTCTTGCTCGTTCCTCATCTTTACATTCATCATCATCCCTTTCAACTTCTCCACTCAGTTCTCTTTCACAATCGCTGTCTCAGTCTTTTGTTTCGTCTGCTACGGCTCCTTTCCACCAGTTGTCTTTGAAGACAGAACATAGCATGTTAGGCACCTCAGCCTCTTCCCACAACTCTTTAGGTAAGTAAGTTGAAGGCTGCACTTTGTGTATTGTAAGAGGGAACTTAATAGCAGGTAAGAAATGTTTAGTTCAAAGCTTTGCATGTTTCTCATGACTTCATCTAGACAACAAGGCCTTGTGGTTGTAATCGATCACACTACTGATAATGGAGTGTATGTGATATGTGGGAGAAAGTTCAAGGAGTGAACTTCTGTTCCTAGTGAAGGGAAAAAAAGAATTCTTGGAAGAGGAGATATATTTAGAGGTGTTTGAAAGGAGTAAAATATAGAGATTGCATACAGGCAGCACGAATGCATTTTAGCTGCACCATTTTGCTAGAGGAAAATGCAAAACAGAGAAAGAGGAAGAACTAAAATTACATATAAGCTGCTAGGAACAAACCATTTTGTATGAAAATGAATTCTCACTCTTCCTTCTCCTTTTGTGGACTGTACTTTTATTAAAAGTGGCAAGAAAAAAAAAAAATTGGTAAGTCTCGTGAATCACTGAAAATACCAAAAACATTTTCCTGACTGTCACGTTTCTGAAGGTAGTGAAATAATGTTATGAGTCTTTCAGATGAAAGTACAAAATTTGCATATGTGGCACATCTGTTTTATTCAAATGTGAAACATTTTGCAGCAGTGTGTGCAGAATAATTGGTTTTTTCTGCCTTTGTTTTACAGGTTTAAATGGTGTTACAGGGAGCACTTGGGACTTCATAACTGAGAATTTCTCTCCTAGTCCATCCCCAGTACTAAGCAGTGGCACTACCCCTTCAATAAGTTCAAACACAACTGGGAATGAACTAACTCAAGTTAGACAGGAACTTGATGATGCCAAGAGAAAACTAAAACAATGGGAAGAATCTTGGCAACAGGTAAAACAGGTATGCTAATTTATGGTAATATTAAATTATATACCTATATATTTTAACAAGCAAGCAGTTACTACTCTTTTTCATTTTTACATATCTTCTTATCCTTGGACACAGTTTTATTACAGTCTGTCAAAGGAATGTTTTTCCATCCTTGAAATGCTAGCAATATAAAGGAAACAGCTGTTTAAAGTGCAGTTTATTTTCCCAAGGTTAATCTGCCTGTCTAGACAGGGACACTTACACAGATTCAGGATAGTGCTGAACAGCAACATATCTTGATGTTTCAGTAAGGAAAGATATGTATTCCCTCCCATAGCTCTTTTACATGGTAAGGATGCAAAAAAGTAGAGGCTTGTCAGCAGCCATGGTTGTATAGTGTGCCTGGACATATGTAGCCACCTCAGCAGTCAAACTGAGGTTGTTGATAGCTGCCAGTCATGCATTTTCTGTAGTCCTTTCCTTCCCCTCATGTTGTTCTCTCTATGATGAGGAGTAGCTAAACTAAATTTTGATAGGTTTTTTTAATGTCTCTTGACATTAAATTACAAATTTAACATCTAAAATACGTTTTGTTTATAGAACTCCCAAAAGGCTTCTGGCTATTTACAGACAAGTAACAGTGACATATCTAAAAATCACATTACAAATTACAAAACAAGAACAGTTGTTATTTAGAAGGTAGGATAAGTAGGGAGAAGTGTGAAATGGGCAGTAAATGCATTGTTATGTCTTTTTGCCTTTTGACTTTTTCTTAGTTTGTTAATTTAAAAAAATTATATTCTGGAAATCTCCTTCTCCCAGGCATGCGATGCATGGCAGAAAGAGGCTCAAGAAGCAAAAGAACGTGCTAACATTGCAGATGCGGACAAACAGCTCGCTCTTCAGAAGAAGGAGGAAGTGGAAAGCAAAATAAAAAAGCTAAAGGCGCAATTAGCTGCTTGTCTGTGTACTACACTGCCTTATATGAAAAACTATGGCGATATAGATAAGATATCCTTGCCAAAGCTTCGTTCCTTACAAAATCGGCTGCACTCAGATTTAGTAACAATAGATGAGGTGAGTTTATTCATCTGCATAACTATTTTTGATTAACTGAAAGTGGCAGCTCAATAACCTTCAATGAAATTGTTATGCCAGGTTTCATTTCAAAGAGCAATATTGCTCTGTCTTAATAAGTCTTTCTTTTCATCCTGCGTTCATCCTATAATAGAGGATGCAGTAGATTTCTCAGCCTAATGGATTCTTCTAAGAATTTGTTCAGCTATCAGAACAAATTGCAAGTAATTCACAAGAATTCTTGGCTGATTAAAAAAACCCCAAACAAAACGTTTAAAGCCAGCTTTTACCCCTAACATTTTGGTCACTAGCTAAATAAATAAAAATAGTTGCCCTAAACAAATGGAAGTAGTTACATGCTTTTCACTTCTTCAGATGGTAAGTGGTGAGATTCCCCACTAGGACTTTGTGTCAGAGTGGCCAGTACACACTTGGTGTGGAGAATCGTTGACATTAGAAGGGATGTCTGGAGATCATCCAGTCCAACACCCTACTAAACCCAGAGCCTATTTGAGCAGGTTGCTCAGGGCCTTGCCTTGTGGTGTTTTGAGGATCTCCAAGGATGGAGAGCCCACTGCCTCATAGGGCAATCTTTTCCAGTGTTTGACCATCCTCACAGTAAGGAATGTTTTTTCTTATGTCTGTGTGGGATTTTAGCTTGTTCCCGTAGGCTCTTCTTTCATTGGGTACTACTGAAAAGAGTCTGTCCCTGTCTGTTTTACTCTCTCCCATCAGGTGTTTATACAGACCAGTAAGATGCCATCTCTTTGAAAAGGCTATGTAATCCCAGCTCTTCCAGCCTCTCCTCGTATGTCAGATGCTTCAGTCCCTTAATCACCTCAGCAGCATATTGCTGTATTTCACCTTCTCTCAAATCCACTCAGCTTCTGCCAAAATTGAAGATGTTCTTTCACTGCCAGATTGAGGGCATTTCTCAGGGCTCTCAAAGCTGGGAATATCAGGTGCCACCCCTCTGAGCACATCAGTGAAGATAATAATGACCATGTACTGTTCCAAGCACCATACTTCAAACCTTGCTGGGCACAACTTGGTTTCACATCACTTTCTTTCCTGCAGACTCAAGCGCAGCAACACCACATCTGACTCAAATTTTTATTGTTTTATTTTGACTGTGACAAGATTGTCCAGACCAAAAGAAGGTTTCCTTTCGCTACTGGGACCATCTGCCATACTTCAGTACTTGTTTGAGTTCTGCACTGTCTTCACCAGGCTCACTTTAGAGGAGTTTAAAACATAAATATTTTTCAGTGAAGAAGGTGGACAAGGGCAAAACTTGCTAGTTACCAGGCTCCTGTTATCAAATACATTTATAGAATTCTGTATTGGATTAGGGACTGCTATTGATTTTCACTTAAGGGAGATTTTAAAGAGGAGCAAGAGAGTCTTGGGATCACTTACCAAAAAACTCATTACATCCTGGAATGGAAGTCATCAGAACCATTGCTACCTTTGCCAGCTTCTCAAATTTTCTGTATTATTGTTTCCTCTTCTCACCCAGGTCTTCCAGGAGAAAGTTGCTGTCTTAGGCAGTGCCACACATAGCATTCTGGTCTTGCTCTTGAAAAAATAACACAGCTTTTAGGTGGTTTTATTTTTTTTCTTGTTCCTTAATAGGGCCGATATGACTTACCACATGGTGACATTCATTTGCAATCGTAACGACCTCCCCAAAGTCTGTATCTTTATTGAAGCCTGTAGCTTTATTGAAGGGTCACACATTTGGGATGCTTCCGTTTTGTCCTAATGCATGGCATAAAAAAAAGTGACAGTAGTTTGAAATAGCAAAATGAGGGAGTATACTAATCTCTTTTTTGGTTATTTGGTTTTGGGGTTGGGTTGTTTTTTTTGTGTCTATTTACGTAACTTCTCCCAATTATGCAGGAAAATTTCAGTGAAGAGGTTTAATCCTACCTATTTTCCTTTCTAAAAGCACTTACGCTTCTCCAGCTGCTACTTTAAAGGTTACACGAGCTTGGCATATATTATGATACTTAATTCAGCTGTCATACAAAAACATTGTGTTGTTAATTAAAAGTTTATTCAGGACTACTACGTGTAAAGCTGCTAGAATGCAACTGTCTACTTTGGAATTTTCTTCATTGAGTGCAACAATCTTTTTACAGGTGATTTTTCAGCTTCAATCAAAGAAGCGTATCATTTGTCAGGAAGGTGATCGTAGCATTACCCTGAATCCACGTCAACATTATGTACTTTGTGATCACTGTTCAGCTGCACAAGAGGAATGTCCCTGCTGCCAGAAAAAAAAAAATCTGTGGTAACATACATGGATAGTACTCCTATCATGTTTATGAATTAAGTAATTTTGTGGGTTTGTATTTTGTATAAGAATTATATCACTCATAATTAATCAATTTAGTAGTGCTAGACTGATTTCTATTTTGATGTAAGAAACTTAGTCGCTTTATAATAGAGAATAAGGCCTGCTCACCTTTACGCATCAATCATTTGATGGGGTTCTATAGTCTTGATTTTTTTTCATTCCCCCTCAATCCCATTATAGCCTTTTCTGACTCCCACTTATATTCGTAGTGCACAAGCTACTTAAGTTCATTTGCACTGTAATCACTTTGTATAAATTTTACTGTAATGCCTGAATGAAGTGTTTATACCTGTTTTTTTTTCATTAACAGAAGATGGATACATAGATACGGTAACTACACACACAACAGTACAAATGGTCCCTTTGCCATGCCTGTTGTGTGTTCAATATCCAGAGCCAGTATTTGGAGTTGGTCTAACACTATGTTTACGTGGATGTTTGAAAAACTCTTAATTAATATAAAAGCACATTTTAATTATTGTATTTTGTTAGAAGATATGTTTTAAATTGCCTCAAGCTGCTTTCTAGGTCTTATGCTTATTTTTTTAATATTCAGTAATATGATGTGTTATATGTGTACTGTGAGAATAAATATTTCACATGGTTTTACTGTTAAATCACAATATGATTAAATAGAAATGACAATTTACGTAGTTTTTTTGCAATTAATAAGTTAACTGCGTACTGTAGTATTTATAAATGTACCAGCAGAGACAAAACCAGATCAGTTTTAGTGAGCAACTGTGCATTTGCATATTTCCCTCAGTTTGGATGTTTGTAGTCCTAAAGTTTTTGTATATCTCCTAACTTGTGTGGTACACATCAGGCACAAATATGATACATACAATATTGCCAAGTGCCTATGCCCAATATCCTATGAAATGGCAGAAGACATAAAAAAAAGAATTTTGCAAATAATTCTATTGCTTAATTTTGTATTAAACAATTTGACAATAACTAGACTAAATCTCTTGCTTTTAGTAAGTATTTTAAAACACTTTTTTCAGAAATGAAATAATGCATGTTTGAAAGGAACTACAGAATTACTTAAGTATGTACTCAAGCAGTGGCACTTTGACACAGTGATTCTTTTAGAAGGTGGTAATATCCTTACTTCAACCTGGTATTTGAGAGCATGCAATTCAGGAAGAGAAGGTAATTGATTACTGCATGTATATTTTTACTTTTCTTACCTGGAATAATTGCCTGCATTACTCTCTTTTTTTTTCCCTATTAAATTCAGGTGTGGCACTGGTAAAGCTTAGACTGAAATGACCTACCGCTGTGTTACATGATTTGTATCTCCAGATTACTGTATTCAGTACAAAAAGTGAGTTCATACATGCAGCAAAGAGTTAATATATTTAAAGTTCAGTCATGGTAAAATAAGAAGATGTATACTGAAACTATTATTGACAAAATAGAGCTTTTAGAACTGTGTCAGCATTAAATAAAGGGCCAAAGCCAGTATTACTGAAATCACTGTATCCTTTGGGTTTTAGCATTCTTTGTACAAAGGCTTGAGTTAACAAAAAATCATTATACGTTTTCTGTGAGAACTAAATGCACAGACTTGCCACTGCTTTCCTAAAAGATGTCAATCCTGAGGAACATTGGAGACCTTTTGGGAAGAGACAAGTACAGTAAAGTATGAAATATATTTCTAGTTGCTCCTGTTTCAGAATTTTCTTTGAAGATCACTTCAAAGGACAAAGTTGGATTTAATAATGGGGTTTTGTTGCTTTTAACAGTTTCTCTAAAATGTTTGACTGAGAAAAGTATAAAATTGGACAGTATTTTCATTTTCAAACACACTTTTCTGTCCTAAAGTAAAATAGTGATGTTTTAAAGTTATACCCAGCTTTGGACTTTTAAAAAAAAGGAACTTGGAACATCAAGTTTGGCTGTAGATATTAATGGTTTGGGTTTGTTTTGGGAGGTTTTTTTGCATCTGTGCAGTCTATGAACAAAGACTGGTTTTTGAACCTTAACAGCATTTTGGACTAAAGCAAACTTAGTTATGTCAGGTTTTGTTGTTTGGAGGGTTTTTTTTAATTTGGTTGTTGTTTTTTTTTAAGAATGATCAAATCAAAGAATAATATGCAATTATAGTTTGAAATTATGGTACATATTTTTCCAAAAAGCAGTTATTTTGGACCCTGGTTTACTACATTTATCTAGTGTGGAACAGCATTCTGCAGCCACTGTGCTCATGAAAGTGTTTAGAAATGTCTTAGTGGAAATTTTTGCTTTAATATTTTAGAAGAAACCAGCTTAGGCCACATTGTGCTGCCTATATGCAGCTAAATGACATTTATTACCCACGATACAGAAGAGTGACTTCGTGCTGTTTTGTGCAAGTTTATAGTTCTTCTTGTGTATTTTAGTGTATTTGCCTATGTCGTAGGGCTGGTTTTGGTTCCTGGTTTTTTTTTGGTAGTAACAGGCAATTTTCCTAATCTCATGACACTAGGAAAAAAAGAATATGAACAGCACTAGCAGTGTGCATCATCACATTCACGCTCAGTTAAAACGTGCTTCGTTTTTAGAGGCAATGAGCTAATATGGTTAGTCTGTTGCTTTTTATATTTTTATGTTTTGTGGTTTACAATGATGAATCTTGGAAATAATTATGTGTCCTAGAATAATACCAGTACTGAAAATTTTACAGGTGATCCCTGCAAGTTTCTTTGGTTCTTAATTACAGACAAATTTAAGAATTACTACAAAACCATTTTTTGGAGAAAGAATAAGCACATACCAAAGAAACATACCTATGTGTGAAATTCTCAGACTGGGCAGCCTGCTAATCATACACCATCATACACTGCAGTCATATGGGAAAAATACAGTTGTTCTTCACAAAGTTACTTTTGTGAGGAATTGAAAACAAAATTTCTGTATCTTATTAAAGCAAGATAATTGTGTATACAAATACATACGTGACTTAAAATGGAGGATACCAAAATACATACAGTTGGCTAGTTGGCAACTACTTGGAAGAAGTCAAAAGAAAAACCCGACCCTTGTGAGTATTTGTCCTTATGCTTTATACACTATCTAGAAACAGATACATTAAAATTATATTTCAGTGACACTACAGTATAGTAACTTGCTGAATTCACAAAATGCATAAAAGCAACTAAATAGATTTTCAAGATTCATTTTGGTATTTGACAAATTTCTGTGTAAATTTTTGTAAGAATATAAATTTTAATGTGAATGCAGTTATGTTGTTGCAATTATTTTAGGCTGGGGAATAGTACATTAAAATTGTGATTTCTCAGGGTTTTTACAGTTAGGAGCTGTAATTTAAACAGAAGTATGCTAATTACAGGTAGATCCCGAGATGCATATTAGAGACTTATTATTAGTCTTCTTTGAATAGCAGATTATTAAAGACATATTGGTTTTGTTCTGTATCATTTTCAGAGCATCCTAGTATTAAATATAGGTAGTAATATTATTGTCACACTATGCATATGTAACCATGGTCATCATCAGACCCTAAATAAATACAAAAGTTTTACTCATGTCAGTTTATGGAAGCCATTAATGTTTTGAGTGTAAAGACAGAAATGATTTTGTGAATTAAATTGTTCTTAATACATAACATTTTATTTATAATGAATACTTATTTACTTGTAGTGAACTGTTTAAAACTGGTAACACTTGTTAAAACTTTTTATGCTATAGCATTTATGCAATGGTTTACAGAAGTAATGCAATTATTTTTATTACCAACATGGAAATAAAATTTATATTTTTATTTCTGAGCTACATGGTGTTTAGAGACTCAAAAATTTATAGATGTGTTTTCTTCTGCAGTCTCGTTATGGCATTCCTAATCATTTCAGGGATTGGCATTTACTGTTTCAGTGGAGAAAGAGGTTTTAACTATGATACGAAGAAACTGATTCAGCAGAAGGGTCTACAAGACAGAGGCTGTCAAAGTAATTAAAACATTATCACTTTTCTGTTCCGTTCTTATCTGTACCGCATGTCCTAAGAACATACAAAGTGATCTTCGGGGCTGGAGCTGTTGTCATAAGTCTGTACCTGTGTTCTGTCCCTAACTCTGGCAACAGGAGATGCTATTTAGGAGGAGCATGTAAATCTCACCACTTTCTGCAGTCCAGTATCTGTCTCTTCTATCCTCCAGTGTTAAGGACATTAGAAACTGCAGACTGCTTAGGCTCACCTTATACAAGATGGTAGCCTTGCGCCTTTCTAACACAAATCTTTGACCTTCATAATACAGAGAATATGACAACATACATTAAGTACTGAGGCTGTGGATTCACCGAGTTTTTCTGGAGATGTGAAACAGTAGCTTCATGTCCTGCTGTCATCCATATCCCTTCTGATAATGGCCAGGACTTTTTCAGACATTCTGTATTTTTAACCCAGCAGCCACTGCACATGCAGCAAGGCAAGTAAATTGAGGTTGGTTACTAAAAGTCTGTTTATATCCTATCCTTGCACGAGAAATTACAGGTACACCATCAGTTTCCCTGGTTGTAGCTGTGATTTCAAGTAATTGTCAGATGTCTAGAGTTCTGTTAAATCCATGCATTCTGCCTAAAAAAAAGAAGCCTGCTGAGGCACAAGACCATTTAAATAGACTATTAGCATATGTCTGATGTCAAGGGGAAACTGAAGCACCAGCAGTATGGTTACCTACACTGTTCAAACAATTTTGCAGGTTGTTGGGTTGAGGGAACGTTGATTGGTTTGGTTTTGTTCTTGGTTGGGGGGGAATGTGTGGGGAAGCTTCCATTTATTTACTGAAATCTAATCTGGAGATACAGAGAAAGTGGCAGATAATAGAGGGGGTTTGCTATTAAAAGAAAAGAAATGTAACACATTTCTATACCATTTTGTGATGTGTGTATCAGGCAGAAGTTGGTTGGAGAAAACTCAGACTTGATGTGGAATTTTAGAAAGCAGCATTCTTTATTGCAGCACTGCGTGCACATGCCAGTCATTTCACAAAGGTGAGTACGCCCACCACTTGCCGACAGCGGCTGTATGTTTAGCATACTCGTGTATTTACAGCTTTTCCAGGAAACAGTTTACAATAACTCATTATAAAATCTGCATTTGAATTGCGCACACGCTTTCTTGCTGAGTGAGGGTCTCTGCTGGTCACCCATAGTCTTCCTCACTGTGTTTACTGAGCGACCTCAGTGCTTGCAAAGGCTCGCAAGGTCCTAGTGCCGAGTTAGCAGTTGGTACGTCCTCCCTCAAGGGTCAGAGGTCAGATACCAGGGACCAGAGGTCAAAGGTAGGGGACAGATTCCAGGGGGCAAAAGGTTAAAGGTCAGAGGGCCACAGATCAGGTGGCAGAAGTAAAAGGCCATGACGGGTCAGAGGTAAACAGACAAAATCTCAAAGATCATATATTAAGGGTTAGGGATCACATGCCACGGGTTAGAGGTCAAAAGGTCAGATACCAAAATGTAGTTGTTCAAAGGTAAAGGTCATAGGTCAAACAGTTGTCATAGACCCCGTCTCGATATTTGACATTTAACCCTTGATCTCTGTTCCTTTGATCCCTGAGAATTTAACCTTTGACCTATCACCCTGACCTTTGACCCTCGATCTTTCACCTCTGACTTCCTTACAGAGACCCACCACTTCCTTTGGCTGTTGCACTGGCTGTCATCCTTACTACTGCCATTGGCCCGGTGCCATGCCCCACCCCCCGCCCTGCTGCAGTACCAAGTTTTAGCCACAGGAAGGTAGCACCACTACAAAAAACCTCGAATGGGATGGGTTTTCTCCCTCCCCCCCCCCATATTCTGCAGATTTCACCACCACCACCATGCAAGGCTTTGGCACGATGTCAGAAAGGGGACAGTCACTTTTTGGAAACAAACTGTTCTTTCTCATGCAAAGAGGGTCAGTTACTGCTGTACAGGACAGTGTTGATTTATCCTTATGCTCTGTCCCTACTGCCATCAAAATCCAAGCTCTTGAAGAACTGCATAATGTGCTTTGTCAGAGGTGGATGTGCAGGAGAGACTGAGTCAGCTTTCAAGGTTATTCCCCTTGCCCGTTCTGGCCATGGCATACAGCTCCGGGATGAAGTCTGTCTTAGTTCTGTAAGTAACGAAAGTATTCACTCTTGTCTGTGACCCTTCATACACATCTCTGCATAGCAAGAGTGGTTTTTCTGTGACCAGCACAAGTGTTTTAGAGCTCGTGGTTACCCACTGCAGACTCCTGAGTTGCTCAAAGCCTGCAGTTCTGTGATTCCTCCTTAAAATAGCTCATTCAGTTTTCTGGCTACATCAGGAGAACCTGTGTATAAAGTAATGGCTAATCAAACACTGTGCAAGTATGCAGTGCTGACTTGTGACCCAGACGTAGGTGTTAACAAATACTTAACATGTAGTGAGAGCTATACTAATTGTATTTCTTAATCACGATTAAATGCAGTGTGAGAAAATGTGCCTATCTTAAT
Source organism: Lathamus discolor (assembly GCF_037157495.1). NCBI lineage: Eukaryota > Metazoa > Chordata > Aves > Psittaciformes > Psittacidae > Lathamus > Lathamus discolor. Next base: position 92,427,725 of record NC_088889.1, read on the forward strand.
GATTCCTTATGTTAAATCTGAAAGTAGTGCTTCGTGTTCAGCTAAGACTCCTTTGTTCAAAGCAATTTAGAGACATAAAGGAGTTTTTTTGCTGCAGTGTCCTGTGAGCAGGTGAGTATTAACCAGTCTCATTTACTCATGGGTGAGAAAGGAGGATGCAGAAATACAGGTTTATTTGGAAAAGTGTTCCTGAATTCATGAGGATTTCTGGTTTTGTGGTTCTCAAAAGGCAATGGAAGAATATGAAAGCTGTGCTTCAAACTTGCCCAAAGACCAGCCAGGTTTCAAAGCAGAGGCTTGGCTGCTTTTGGCACAGTGATGACCTTTATGAAGCTCCAAAAATACTTGTCTTTTGACTTGAGTGTGGGGTTGAATTGAAGTCTTTCTTGAAAACTAGAAATATTTATCAAATGTTCTGTCAGGGTTATTTTCAGGTGTTTAAATGTCAATGTACTGCTGAGCTTAGGTACATCACAGACAATTCCCCACCATCCTGCTACCCGAACACTAAAAAAGAAAGGGATTAGGAATTGACTGGTTTTTTTTTTAACACTCAAACTGAGCAAATACGTGAATTGAACAACAGAAGTAGGAAAGAGCAATTTGGTGTTAAGACTACTCCTGTTTTAATACTGTGAGATAGTTAAGGGAAGCTGTGACACTTGCACAGCTTGTATAGAATGGCACAGCTCAGTTGTTTTCAGTTTGGTTGTGGTGATTTACAGAAGCGCCAGATTTGGCCTCTGGTTTTCAAATATTCCTTTTTCCTTACTATTACTTTTTATGTGAGTGGCTTTTCTTTAATGAAACGGAAGTGTTTGTGTATCTTAAAAGTGTATTTCTGACATTCAGATTCCATATCTGTAGGTTTCAGGCATGTGGTAAACAGCCCTGTTTGCCAACTGTATAGTTTAAGCACCCGCATAAGGCATTAGTAAGGAGGAAATTATTTCCTGTTAAGGTGGTGAGGCACTGGGATGGGTTGCCCAGGGAGGTTGTGAGTGCTCCATCCCTGGCGGTGTTCAAGGCCAGGTTGGATGAAGCCTTGGGTGGGATGGTTTAGTGTGAGGTGTCCCTGCCCATGGCAGGGGGTTGGAACTTGATGATCTTAAGGTCCTTTCCAACCCTAACTATTCTATGATTCTATGATTAATATGAATCCTTATATATGTAAACAGGTTGCACAGTACTGGAGTGCAGTGTTGAATGATCTAATGAGACATCAAGCAGAATGATGCGATTGGTATTAAGCTGCTAAATTTCAGAGCTTGTGAACCCAGAATTCAGTGCTTATCACTGTGCTGTTGGTTTTTCTTCCCGTACAGACTTTTAGCACAACCACGGTGACTAAATTGTGTCCAAGTGCTCAGCATACTTCTGCTTTTCATGGAGGAGAAAGCCTGTACCGTAAGTACACCTTCATCTTCCAGTTAGCCGATGCCTTTGTCTTTCTCTGGCTGGTGAACTTTGCAGGCAGACACAGCACTCAAACACCAATAATATGGCTTACCATAAGGCCACGCCCCATCCCTCATTGGCCTCAGGCTAGCACAGGACCCACCCCTACAGTAACCCCACCCTCTAGCGGAGACCACGCTCACAACCCCTCTGCCAAGGCAACGTCCCCTGCCTTTAGTCCCCGCCCCCAGGACAAGCCGCACCCCCTGCAGTGACACCTCCCTCAGCTCTAGTGAGGCTCCACCCGTGCCTCGCCTGGACCCGCCTCCTCGTGTGGCCACATGCCCCGTAGCTCCGCCCCCAGCGCTGACCACACCCTCCTCCGGAGGTGACCCTGCCCTAGCCACGCCCCCTTCCTTGCCAAGGAGATGACTCTAAGCATGGCCTCACCCTCTTGAGGCCGCCCCCTCCGCTATTTACTAACCCCACCCAGAGTGCTGACCACGCCCCCGCCCAGGCCACGCCCCTTGTCACCCCTCCCCCCCAGGCCAACTGGAAGTCTGCCCCTTGCTGAGACCACACCCCCAGTCAGCAACCCTACCCTAACCCCGCCCACAGCCCGGGACACGCCCAAACCCACCAGAGTGGGATCATTACAGGGTCTCTCTCAGTCTCTTTCAGTTGCTGTGCGTCTCTATGGGACATGTGTAGGGTCTGTGTGGCTCTAGGACTTTCTTTGGGTCCCTATAGGACACCTGAAAAAAAACAGTTACTAAAAGAGACTAAAAAGCAAGGACAGCTGAAGAAAAACATGAATAAAAATGTAAATAAATACAAAAGCATAAAGACAGTAAAAAGCAAAAGAGAAGAACGCAATTATAAAAGCCTACAAAGTATATACAAAGTTACAGAACTAAGCAAGCCTGAAAAAATCTCAAATAAAAGTTCCCTTAGCAACTTAGCCCCAGCCCCAATATTGCAGAGCCTCTTCCCGAATAGGCAAGCCCAACAGCGTTTCTCTCGCAGCCATCACTTACACATACAGAGCTCCTGCCCTCTCTTGGCCATCTAAAACTCCATCTGCGCACGGCCTCTCTGGTGCCCACTCTCCAGCATCCAGGGGTGGGAATGTACTCCTGAAGAAAGCACACGGGAGCTTGCTCTATCAAGGAGCCCTTTTCACAGAATCCCAAGGGTTGGAAGGGACCTCAAAAGATCATCTAGTCCAACCCCCCTGCAAGAGCAGGGTAACCTACAGTACATCACACAGGAACTTGTCCAGGCGGGCCTTGAATATCTCCAGTGTAGGAGACTCCACAACCCCCCTGGGCAACCTGTTCCAGTGCTCTGTCACTCTCACAGTAGAGAAGTTCTTCCTGATATTAACGTGGAACTTCCTATGTTCCAGTTTACACCCATTGCCCCTTGTCCTATCACTGGATATCACTGAAAAAAGCCTAGCTTCTGGGCTACAGACATCAGCCTAAAAGCACAGTACTGCTCATCTTACCTCTTTTATCCCAGGTGGTGGTTTGCCCCACCCCTGCCCCAGGGCATTGAAGGAGGGGTTGTGGGTGCTGCCTGGGGTATAAAGGCACAGATGTTGCAGGGAGAAGCTCCTTTAACTCCTGGGCTTCAGCGGGGGGAGTTCTCTGGAATTTTCTTTGTCTTCCGTGGCTTTAGAGCCTTGTGCTGTTTTGTGCTGTTGTGTTTTGATGTTTGCCACAATGGAATCAACTGAGTGAGTGTAGAGCTTCAGGACATGCCAAGGTTTCCTAGTGTGTGTGTTAACAAGTGTTTCTGTAAGGTTTTCTTTTTGGAGGTGTTATATTTATAGGAGGGGTTTAGGTTTCCTAAGGTTGCTTATTGGTCTGTTTTACTATTTTGTTATTGGGCTCTGAGTGTTTTCTTTACTGGAAGCAGAGTTTTGAGGTTGCTTTTTACCACTTGTGTTCTGTATTGGATTGTTAGCTGAAATCTTTACTGCTGGGAGACCCAAAGCAGAGCAGTGACAAGGAGGTGGAAGCAGGAGTCATGTTTTAAATGTCAGTAGCTTGGGGAAGGGAGCAGCATGCCTGGTGGTTGTTGCCCGTCATCTCCAGCTAGGGATCTTGTGAGCAGTTCTACTAGCACAGCAGTCCGGCCATGCTTTGTCCTCTTTGTTTTTTCACTGCCCTTATGTTGAGTGCTCTCGAGTATTCTCAATCCCAGCACATGGAGCGCAAGCATCCAGCCCCTGCGCCCACAGTTGAGGAGCTGCTACGGAAAGCTGGTGCTGGGCATCACATACACCCGGAGGCACCCGGACCGGTGCCACCAGTATGCCGAGCAACCCCGTGTAGGGGATGGCCAGCGGCAGCTTTCTGTCCCGGCTCCTTGGCTGTGGGAGCAGGGGCCGGACACTCGCACTCTGCATGCCGTGTTCCGGGAAGCCTGAGAGCGGGTGCCGGGGAGGCAGTGCGCAGATGGAGTTTCAGGTGGCGAAGAGAGGTCTTTAGGTCGAAGGAGGATTCAGGTTGTGTCCTTGTAAAGCCCTGCTCCATGTCTTTGTCAAGCTCTCGACCTCTCCCCTTAGAGCTTCTCTGGACAGATTTCAGCGGTCTGTGCCTCAGTTTCCCTACCTGTAAACCGGGAAGAACAGCAATTTTCCCCTGCTTCTCTGTGTTTTCCAGGTTGCTGTTTTTATTTAATCTCCCTCTATGCTTCTCTGGAAGGCAGCTACCACCCATAAGCACCAGATAGTCCTCGGCCTCAGGTCTGAGGCAGCTACACAGGCACCGGCCCTTCTGTGCTACAGCGAAAAGAGTGTGCTGGCGACACCAGTTCTGCATGGGCAGTAAGCAAAGGGTTCAAAGGAAAATAGGGGGAAACAGAAAAGTCTAAAGCCATTTTTCAGGGTTCCAGCACATTCTCCAAAGTGCTTGCATCTTTTTGGCACTCCCTGCTGTTTCAAAGAGCTTTGATGCTGCTGGATTGTATTAGCAAATAGGCTTTGAGCACTCCAGTAATGCTTTTGCTGGGCTAATGTTGTCAATTCTTGTTTGGTTTTTCTCAGCCTTGTTGCCACTCTTGTCTGCGTGTGATTTTCCAGAGCGAGACTAGGGGAAGTCCAGGGAAGACTGCTGGGATGCCTTCCATCTTCTCCCTGTGTACCAGGAACTCGATCATCCAACGGTAAGTAATACCTATATGCTTCTATACACCATACACAACCTGCGAAATTGCTTTATTTCCAAGTTACGATCATGTATTACCCAGAAGCACCTGAGAAATTAGGGGTTAGCTTTGCATCTAGATACAGATGAGGAATCTGAAGCGTGTCTTTCTGTAGAAAATACCTATGTTTAGATCAAACTCAAATTTATCTGGAGAAGATGTTGTTGCTTATGCTCCTGCTGAAGTCCATTTGGAAGAGATCCCAAGCAAGGATGGCTCTGTCTAAATAACAAGTATTATTAGTTTGAGCCCGTTTTATTGGCTGGAGAGGCTTCTGAAGAAACACATCAGCGTACTGGGAATCTGATGGGAGGTGTAGAGGGTTTTGCTAATGTTTACTGGGACTTGAATGCTTGTGATGGAGGGAAAATGACGAAGAAGTAGTTGCATAGTTGCATGAGCTGAAGCAAGTGAGATAGGTGCTTAGTAGCTTTGAATGCTGAAAGTCTGTTCTGAAGGCAGTGTCATTGCTCCTGTTGGTTAAAAGACAGGTTTCTGCTGCCCTGGGAAAAGCATTTCTAAATATTAGTTGTCAAGACAGAGATTTGAAGCGTGGCCCCTATCTCCCTTCTCTTCCCTAGCAGTTAATCTGTTTGTTGTGGTCCAGCTTTGTACTGGGATTTGCGAGTGATGTCCAGAAATGCCCGGTCTGCCTTGCAGTGATTTCTCTCTAAACTGGACGTGCAGAGGAGAGGCCACTGCAGGCTCTAAGGGTTGCCTTGGTAAGACGCATTTTGTCCTGGTCAGTTGGAGGCTGAGTTGGGAGGAGGCAAATGGATGGAGCGATTCCTCGTGAGCAAGGAAAGGGCTGATAATATCTCCTATTAAAGATGGTGCAAACAAGCTGAGGAATGTTGGGATGGTTTTGACTGCAGATTGTTGTGTTGCTGACACTGAAGCCAAGGTTGTAAGTTGAGTTTTCGCAGCGGGTGGGAGCCCTTCTTGTGGTGGAAAGCATTAACATGGGAAGGCAAAAAGGGGTGGAAGAACTGAGGGGTGAGGAGCTGATATGGGGCAGAGAAGCAGGGTCATTTTGTAGCTGTTCCAGCTGTCTGCTTTGTTGCAATGCAATGATCCCCTTTAGGTTAGCAGAGACTTCAGCCAGTCATAGTTTAGAAGGGTATGAAAGATGATCAAGTGTCACCTCACTAGGTAGCATCGGGGATGCTGCCTAACTTCAGTGTGAGCTGTTCTTTACTCATTTATTTCGCAGTGGGGCTTTGCATTTGCAGCACAGTGGTGTTTCGCCTATAGATTCTTCTTGGTTTGGTAAGAGTATCATATTAGGGGTGTTTAAAATCTCAGCACTTGATTTCCTCTCCATAGTCTTTCAGTGTGGGAAGTGTAGAAGAGCATTCAAAGGCTCCCACTGGCTGACCTTTTAGGGAGCTCTGGATCCCTGAATTCGGTTTGTTGTGTGCTCTGTTGCATGCAGGGGCAGTTCTCACATGGCGTTTTCAGTGGCAAACAAGGGCGCATCACCACGTTGGTGGCACCGATCCGGGCAGGTCAGTGATAGCTTTCTGTCCTGGCACTATGGGCATGGGCAAAAACAGCTGTACATTTGCCTCCTGTAGCTGTGCTCTAGGACACCGGAGCTCACTGAGCGGAGGGGAAATAGGCAGATGGTGTGTAAGGGGGCAAAGGAAGGGCAGATTGCCATGGTGGTAGCACCGTTCTGAAGGTCTCCACGTGAAGGTGCTGCCCAGCACCAATTTTCTGTCCTGGCACGCCTGGTCTGGGAGCAGGCTCTGGACATTTGCACTCTGGAGCCATGCTCCAGGACACCCAAGTGCCCTGGGCAGAGGGGAAGTACACAGATGGGGTTTTAGGTGACAGAGCAAGGGCGGATTGCCACGATGGTGGTGGCACTGTAGAGGAGCTCGCTGTGTGGAGGTGATTCCAAGCACAGGCAGAGGCAGCCCCAGACCTCTCCTCCTCTCCCAGAGCAGTTGATGCTCGAGGGGACATTTGCTAGCTGACTGCTACCCTGGCTCCCTGACTGTCAGAGAGCAGAAACAAGCTGGTGATTCAGTGTTAAGGGCAGACAAACAGACCTCAGGCTCAGGAAACAGGCAGGGACACCTCACACTAAACCATCCCAATGAGCACTAGACATGGAGTACTCTTAGTGGATGCCATGGCTGAACTTTGTGCTTCCCTTGAAGTTCGCACTTGAGGAGCTGGTTTGTTGGTCACGGCAGAATGCTGTCCAGTGAGGCTTTACACAGGTGGAGTTTTAGGTGTGCAAGTAAGTGAGCACATCCATATTGGTGGGACTGTTGCGTAGGGTACCGTGTGTAGCACGTGCCCAAATCATGGTTTCTGACCTAACACACTGGTCTTAGGAGGAGGGTCTGGAAATTCTCGCTTAGGGAGCTGGTGTCTCTGTTACTGGAAAGTGTTGTCCAGTGAGGCTTGACACAGGTGGAGTTTTCTGCGACTAAGCAAGGGTGGATTGCCATGTTGGTGGCACTGTTCCGGAGGGCACCCTGTGTAGAACGTTCCCAGTTACTTGTTTTTGTCCTAACACATTAGGTTTAGGTACAGGGTTTGGACATTCACACTTAGGGAGCTGGTTTATGGGGTGTCTTGAGAGCGCTGCCTTGCAAAGTCATACACAGATGGAGATTTACGTGGCTAAACAAAGGTGGATTGCCATGTTGGTGGCACTGTGTCGGAGAGCACCACGTGTAGCTGATGCCCAGCACCAGCTTTCTGTCCTAACACATTAGGCTTAGGAGCAGGGTGTGAATATTGTCGCCTAGGGAGCTGTTTTCTGGGTCAGCGGAGAGTGCTGTCCAGTGAGCCTTTACAGAGATGGAGCTTTAGGTGGGTAAGTAAGTGAGGATATCCCTATTGGTGGGACTGTTCTGGTGGGCACCATTTGTAGGAAATGTCCAGCTATTTGTTTCTAGCCTAGCACATTAGGCTTAGGGGTAGCTTCTGGACATATGCACTTAGGGAGCTGCCTTGTATTTCACCGGAGACTGCTGTCCAGTGAGGCTTTACACAGATAGAGTTGTAGGTGGCTAAGTGAGGATATACCTGTTTGGGGCACCATTCTGGAGGGCACCCTATGTAGAACCTGACCAGGTATTTCTTTTTGTGTTTACACATGAGGTTTAGGCACAGCATCTGGACATTCACACAGGGAGCTGGTTTATGGGGTGCCTGAGAGCACTGCCCTGCGAGGTCATACACAGATGGAGATTTGTGTCACTAAGGGTGACATGAAGGGTGGATTGGTGAGCCCAGCACCAGCTTTTTACTGGCAAATTAGGCTTAGCATCAGGGTCTGGACATTGGCACTTGGGGAGGTGGTTTGTGGGTGAGCGGAGTGTGCACTCCAGTGAGGTTTACTCAGGTGGAGTTTTAGGTGTGTAAGTAAGTGAGCACATCCATATTGGTGGCACTGTTCTGGAGGGCACCAATGTGGCTGACTTAGAAGAGCTTTATTAGGCTGGTTATAGCAGAGATGTGAGTTGAGAATAGAGATAGGGAACATAGGGGTAGGAGGAGTTAGGGTAGGAGGGAGGGTTTGCGGGGTGGGATGGGTGGGTTGGAGGGGGGTGGGAAGGAGAGTGGGGGAGTGGGGGGTGTCGGGGGAGTGGGGGAGGAGGGGGGTGTCGGGGTGTGGTGGTGGGGGGAGGGTTGGGGTGTGGGGGAAGGGGGGGGTAGGGAAGGGAGGTCACTGACACACTTTCCTGTTTGATAACAAAAATCTTATTTACAAGTAGAAACAGCACAACTTACAGCACTCCCTCCCCCCCTAACTCCTAACCCCCCGCCTTCACCCCTCCCACCCCCCCATCCTCCCACTCCTCCCCTATCTCTCTTTTAGGGACAGCGACGCCCTGTGGCCACCCTGGGGACTGCATGGGAGAACCATTAATGGGGACATCGATTGGGACCTCAATGAGGATGGCAATGGGGTGAGGGATGGGGACGTCAATGGGGACAGGTATGGGGTCACCCCATAGGATACCCATAGGGACCGCATGGGGACAATGGGCATCACCCGCCCGGACGACCTCCTCGATCTTGACGCAGGTGGCATCGATCTCGTGCGCAAAGTCCCCGAGCGCCAGCCCTGGGTCCTTGTATGTCAGTGGGTCAATGAAGAGCTTCCCCTCTGCCACCAGCACCCAGCATCACCCAGTGGCACCCAGAGACACCCCATGTGTCAATGAGTTGTCAATGGGTGTCAATGGGTATCAATAACTGTCAATGAGTCAATAAATGTCAATGGGTGTCTGTCAATGGGTGTCAAGAAGTGGCAGTGGTAGTCCATAGCTGTCAGTGGATGTCAGTGAGTATCAACGAATGTCAATAGATGTCAATGGGTGTCCATGGGTGTCAATGGGTGACTCTCACTCTCATCCTCTCCTGTGGGTTCTTCTACATCCTCCTTGTGCCTCGCTGGTACTTAAGGATTTCTCTGGCACCTCCTCCTCCTGCGTAGGAGATTTTATCCCCGTTTGGTCTTCAGTGTCGATCTGCTGGCTAAATAAATGGTGGCAGAACTTTCCACTCGGCACTTCCCAAACCGGTGTTTGGTGGCGAGCAGTGGTGCTCAGCAGCTGTGCTGAAACCTAAGCTAAGCGAGGTGGAAGATGTGATAGCTGGTATTAGACGCACCAGCCTGTCAGCCTCGTCAGTGTTGATGCTGTGGTGGACTCACGTCAGCGGTTTCTTGAGCTGAAGAAAAACCCGGTTCTTGTTGTTCGGTAAATAAAAGAACCCTTCTGTTTCAGAGCAGCATGCTCTCGCGTGGACACTGTGCGTGCCGGAACAGACCCTTTCGGGAGCTCCAGAAGATTTTTTTAACCTCTTTCTTTCAGCTGCAAGACCAGAAAGAAAAGAGAAGTTTCTGCTAATGGGAAGCAACAGAGGAGAGCGGAGGTATGTCTGGTAATTGTAGCAGATGCTCCTCGGACGTTGCCAAGAGAGGAAATGCATTTACCCTCTGCTTTCACCAATTGGTCTGTAGTTACCCTCCCCGCTTCTGCATTTTATAGAATCCTGGAATGGTTCATGTTGGAAGGGACCTTAAAGCTCATCCAGTTCCAACCCCTGCCCACAGGCGGGCAGGGACACCTCACAGTAGAGCAGCTTGCTCCAAGCCCCTGTGTCCTGCCTGGCCTAGAACACTGCCGGGGACGGGGCAGCCACAGCTTCTCTGGGCACCCCGTGCCAGCGCCTCAGCACCCTCACAGGGAAGAACTTCTGCCTGAGAGCCCGTCTCAGTCTCCCCTCTGGCAGGTTCAAGCCATTCCCCCTTGGCCTGTCCCTACACGCCCTTGTCCAAAGCCCCTCTCCAGGTTTCTTGTGGCCCCTGTAGGCACTGGAGCTGCTCTAAGGTTTCCCCCCCTTAAGGAACCTGTTATTCTCCAGGCCGAACAAGCCCATCTCTCTCAGCCTGGCTGCGGAGCAGAGGTGCTCCAGCCCTCTCAGCATCTCCATGGTTTCCTCTGGCTCACTTGCGCGGCTCCACGTCCCTCTGGAGTTGGGGCCCAAGATCTGGATGCAGGACTTTGTTTCCTCTTACATTGGCATAAATGCAGAGTGTCCCTTCAACAGCTGGACAGATCTAGATCCTCCTATAGAAACACCTGGGGCCAGTAAATCGGAGCAAAACCATGTCCTCTGCTTGAACAAGGATGGAATTATTTTGTTCAACTTGCTTGTGTGCTTAATTCAAGAAGTTTTTTTCCCTTCCAGTCAAGTACATTCATGTAATTGAAAGCATTGTCACAGGAAATCTCAGCTTGATTTGCTTTCCTGATTTGAGACCATTGCATTGCTTTTTGCCTAAGCAGCAGTCGGTTTGCTTGCAGGCTGTTTTGCAGCAGCTCTGCGGGGAATTACCACTATTTTTCTCATCATCCTGTTGGATGTTGTAACAATGCAGCTCCCCAGTTTCCTCTTGACGTTCGGGTACTGACAGCAGAGTTTACAGCCCTTGGTATTGTCTTTGTTGAATTAGTACCCATGCAGTCTTTCCAACCCGATGGGAGTCCACCAGAGTACTCCCAGTGTGCTGTCCTTGTTTACGGTGTCTTCCGTCTAGGTGATGTGCGCGACAGCTTGACAAAGTGTTGCTATCGTGACCCGCTTGTGTGGGCGGAGACTCGTGGGGCAGTTTCAGGGCTCAGAGTTGATTTTCCTGAGGGGGATCCCAGCTCTGCAGCAGAGGAGCTGCACTGCTGAGGAGAAGGCAAGGGCCGGAGGGAGGGAGAGCCGGGCACTGCAGGTCAGTCCAATTATTTTTCTGTAATGAGGGTGGTAAAGCACTGGCACAGGTTGCCCGGAGAGGTGGTGGATGCACCGTCCCTGGAGACATCCGAGGCCAGGCTGGTTGTGGTTCTGAGCCCCCCGATGTAGTTGGAGATGTCCCTGCTCGTTGCAGGGGAGGGGTTGGACGAGGTGACCTTTAAAGGTTCCTTCCAGCCAAAACCGTTCTGTGATCCTATGGTTAGAACCCCAGGGCATGCAGGTGTTTCCCTGCAGCTGCTGAGGGTCTCTTTAAAACCCCAAAGCCACAGCTATCCTTCTTTCTTACGGAAGGGCTTCTCCTCCTCACGCTCTTTGGTGTGTCTGGTGCGATTGTGCCCTTGCTGAAGCTCGTCTTTGGTACCTTGAGCTAAAGTGCTTTGCTGGCATGACGTTCGGTTCATCTGGAGGAACATAGTGTAATGCAGCCAGGGAGGGGAAACTGGCTTGTTTGAAATACTGAGGTCTGCTCAGCATGTGGTTCTCATTAAATGTTTGCTACCACAGGTACCGGTACCAGCGGGAGTAACACCCAGCTCTTGGCAAATTCACTTGCATTTCAGCCTATTTGAACTGGTCACTTACCAGCATAGCGAGTGTCACGTCCTGAAAGCAAGGCTCCTCTGGTGCAGCTGATGGACCCCTGAGCCCAGCAGGAGGCCTGAGGCTGCTTTGCCATCTGCCTATAAGAACAATGGCACTTAAACCGCAGCAGGGTGTAGAGCTTTCGTGTGCGTAGCCCCAAATGTATCTGCCTTTCCTAGCCTGCCAGGCACGCAGCATCAGTGCGGGTTTCTAGTTCCCTAAAGGGTATTATCTGCCAAACATTTTACAGTGACAGGACTTCCGCTGTACCACAGCTGACGGGGGGCTCACAGACCAGAGCACACGCAGCCTAGTCCACAGATTCGCTTTCCCGGCAGCCCTGGGCACCACTCGCAGGGACAGAGATGTGTATTTAGCCCCCGATTTCAAGGAGGTGCCATAACAGCGCGGTGCCTGCAGGCAGGCAGCACATTTCCAAGGGACCCCTCTCTACTGCTGCCTTTGCCGCAGCCTGGTGATCACAGAGCCCCACAGGTGATGCGGGCTGCCCGGTGCGCGGTGTGCTCACGAACCCAGCCGTATAGGGACAAGGTCCTCGGGTGCCGCAGTGAAGCACAGCAAAGTGGCACGGGAGGAGGAGGTAAGGCCACTGGGGATGTGAATGGAAAACTCTTGTTATTGCTACTCAGTGCACACGCAGCAAGCGCTCTGCCTCTGCGTTCCGTGCACGCAGCAGCGTCCCCTCCTGTGCGGGGGCTGGTGCCAGAGCTTATCTGCTCCGTTGGTGGCATTCGTGTCGCCGCGCAGCTAGACATTGATGGGTGGCTGTAACAGGCCGCTGCTCAGCTGCTCGCCTTAGAGAAAGGATTCCCTTTGTGCAGCTGCCTCTCACAGCTGGATGACTGCTGCAAAGGTTTGGAGCTCCACGACAGACAAGACTATTTATATTTACAGATTCCTGCTTTTAATGAAGTCAGATAGTTGTCCTGAAAAAATAAAGACCTTACCAAGCCAGGAGCACATTGCTTTTGTCTTCTCTAGTACTCTCTTACAGTCTCTTCCCTTCCCGTCTGTCTTCCCTTCCCTTCCCGTCTCTTGTACTCTTTTCTCTCCTGTTCTCCTCTATTCTCTTAGTCTCTTCCATTTTCTTATAGTCTCTTCCCTTCCCTTCTGGTTCTGTTTTCTCAGATTCTTTTATATTCTCTTTCCATCCATTCTCCTAGTCTTTTCTAATCTCTATTCTCTTCTCCTCCCTTCTCTTGTATCCTTTCGCATTTTCTTCTGTTCCCTTCTCTTTACTCTCTTCTCTTGTCCTGTATTCTCTTAGTCTCTTCCTCTCGCTTATATTCTCTTCTCTTTTATTCCCTTCTCTTTTCTTTTAAATTCTCTCCTCTTACGTTCTCTTCCCTTATCTTAGATTCTCTTATAGTCCCTTCTCAGATATTCCTTTCTCTTCTATTCCCTTCTCTTTTGCTCTCTTAAGAGTCTCTTCCCTCTTTTATATTCTCTTCCCTTTTTTTGTAGTCCTACGTTTTCTTATTTTCTCCTCTATTGTCTTACAGTGTATAGTGTTTTCACTTATTCCTGTCTCTCTTCTATATTTGCTTACATATTGTTCTCTTAGATTCCCTTCTGTTTTATTTGCTGGTATACTCTTACAGTCTCTTCATTTCCTTTTCTTAGCTTCTCTAAATTTCTCTTCCCTTTTCCTGTATGCTCTTCAATTTTTCTCTCTTGGCTTCTCTTAGATTCTCTACTCTGGTAATCTTAGATTCTCTTCTCTTCAATGATACTCTCTCCCCCTATATTCTCTTCTTAGGTGCTCTTCAGCTCTCTAATCTTAGATTCTGTTAGATCTCTTACGTTCCCTGGTATTCTTTTCCCCTGGATGCTCTTCTCTAGTAATCTCTTAGGTCCTCTTCCCTTCTATTCTCTTCCCCGTATTCAACTGTGTTCTTACCTTCTCTTCCATTAGATTGTCTCAGAACCTCTGCTCTTGTATTCACTCTCATTCCGAGGGAGGGAGGGAGGGAGGGAGGGAAGGAAAACAGGAAGGAGGGAAGCAAGGAGAGAGGGAAGGAGGGAGAGTAAAAGGGAGGGAAAGAAGGAGCCATTTACGGCCATTTCTATCCCATTTTTGCCCTGTTCTCACCAGTTTAAGCCATTTTTTGGCTATTTCTCACCCATCTTAAACCTTTTTTTCCCATTTCAAAACCATTTTTGGCCATCTCTAACCCAAATTTGGCCCCTTCTAACACATTTTATGCCATTTTTTGCCACTTCTAACCGATTTCTGATCATTTCTAACCCGTTTTGAGCCATTTTTTGTAATTTCTAACCCATTTTAAGACATTTTGGCTTTTTTTTTTTAACACATTTTTTTTCCCGTTTCTAGCCCATTTTAATGTTGGTTTTGTTTTTTTTTTTTTTTTGTATTTCTGAAGTGGTTTTGGCCATTTTCAACCCATTTTTGCCAAATTCTGACCCATTTTAATGCTTTTAACGCTTTTATGCCCACTTCTAAACCGTTTTAAGCTTTTATTTGCAATTTCTAAACTGTTTTCGCCGTTTCTAACCCATTTTTGGCCACTTCTAACCTGTTTAATGCCATTTTTTTCCAATTTCTGCCTCTTTTTGGCCCATTTCTGAGTCCGTTTAAACCACTTTTTTCTTTTTCTAACGCATTTTTGCCCATTTGTCACCAGTTTTAAGCCAGTTTTGACAATTTCTAACCCATTTTTGCCACTTCTGACATCATTTATGCCGTTTTTAGCCCTTTGTAACCCTTTTATGTCCGAGGCTATCCTTTTTTAAGCCATTTGGCCCTTTCTAAACCATTTTTCTTTATTTCTAACCAATTTTTTGCCACTTCAAACACATTATTTCCCATTTCTTACCCATTTTAAGCCTTTTTTTTTTCTGTTTCTAACCCGCTTTCCCCCATTTCTAACCTATTTTAAGCCATTTTTGTCTATTTCTAAACTGGGCTGCGGGCGGAAAAGTGAGCGTGTGCTGCCACCAGGTGTCCAGACTTCGGTACTGCAGACGGTGGGAGGGGTGGGGCATGGCGTGGCGCGGGGCACGGGTCGCTGCTGCCCTCCTGTGGCCAAACCTCGGTACTGCAGGTGTTGGAGATGGGGGGGCAGGTGAGTGGCTCAGTGCAGCGCTAGCTGCTGCCATCATGTGGCCAAACCTCGGTACTGCAGCTGTTGGAGATTGGGGGGCAAGTGAGTGGCTCAGTGCAGCGCTAGCTGCTGCCCACCTGTGGCCAAAACGCGGTACTGCAGGTGTGGCGGGGGCGAGCGGCTCAGTGCAGCGCTAGCTGCTGCCATCCTGTGGCCAAAACGCGGAACTGCAGCTGTTGGAGATGGGGTCCTCCGGCTCAGCCAATGGGCGCGTTGGGGGGTGGTGCGGAAACGGGGCGGGACGGAGAGTGACTGACAGGCGCCTCAGCCAATGGGAGCCGTGGGGGGGCTGAGAGGAAGCGGGGCGGGACGGAGAGTGACTGACAAGCGCCTCAGCCAATGGGAGCCGTGGGGAGGCGGCGCGGAAACGGGGCGGGACGGAGAGTGACTGACAGGCGCCTCAGCCAATGGGAGCCGTGGGGGGGCAGAGCGGAAAAGGGGCGGGACGGAGAGTGACTGACAGGCGCCTCAGCCAATGGGAGCCGTGGGGGGGCGGCGCGGAAACGGGGCGGGACGGCGAGTGACTGACAGGCGCCTCAGCCAATGGGAGCCGTGGGGGGGCGGCGCGGAAACGGGGCGGGACGGAGAGTGACTGACAGGCGCCTCAGCCAATGGGCGGCGTGGGGGGGCAGAGCGGAAACGGGGCGGGACGGAGAGTGACTGACAGGCGCCTCAGCCAATGGGAGCCGTGGGGGGGCGGCGCGGAAACGGGGCGGGACGGAGAGTGACTGACAGGCGCCTCAGCCAATGGGCGCCGTGGGGGGGCAGAGCGGAAACGGGGCGGGACGGAGAGTGACTGACAGGCGCCTCAGCCAATGGGCGGCATGGGGGGGCAGAGCGGAAACGGGGCGGGACGGAGAGTGACTGACAGGCGCCTCAGCCAATGGGCGCCGTGGGGGGGCAGAGCGGAAACGGGGCGGGACGGCGAGTGACTGACAGGCGCCTCAGCCAATGGGAGCCGTGGGGGGGCTGAGAGGAAGCGGGGCGGGACGGAGAGTGACTGACAGGCGCCTCAGCCAATGGGAGCCGTGGGGGGGCAAAGCGGAAACGGGGCGGGACGGAGAGTGACTGACAGGCGCCTCAGCCAATGGGCGCCGTGGGGGGGCAGAGCGGAAACGGGGCGGGACGGAGAGTGACTGACAGGCGCGTCAGCCAATGGGCGCCGTGGGGGGGCAGAGCGGAAACGGGGCGGGACGGCGAGTGACTGACAGGCGCCTCAGCCAATGGGAGCCGTGGGGGGGCTGAGAGGAAGCGGGGCGGGACGGAGAGTGACTGACAGGCGCCTCAGCCAATGGGAGCCGTGGGGGGGCAGAGCGGAAAAGGGGCGGGACGGAGAGTGACTGACAGGCGCCTCAGCCAATGGGCGCCGTGGGGGGGCAGAGCGGAAACGGGGCGGGAAGGAGAGTGACTGACAGGCGCCTCAGCCAATGGGAGCCGTGGGGGGGCGGCGCGGAAACGGGGCGGGACGGCGAGTGACTGACAGGCGCCTCAGCCAATGGGAGCCGTGGGGGGGCGGAGTAGAAACGGGGCGGGACGGAGAGTGACTGACAGGCGCCTCAGCCAATGGGCGCCGTGGGGGGGCAGAGCGGAAACGGGGCGGGACGGAGAGTGACTGACAGGCGCCTCAGCCAATGGGAGCCGTGGGGGGGCGGCGCGGAAACGGGGCGGGACGGAGAGTGACTGACAGGCGCCTCAGCCAATGGGCGCCGTGGGGGGGCAGAGCGGAAACGGGGCGGGACGGAGAGTGACTGACAGGCGCCTCAGCCAATGGGCGGCATGGGGGGGCAGAGCGGAAACGGGGCGGGACGGAGAGTGACTGACAGGCGCCTCAGCCAATGGGCGCCGTGGGGGGGCAGAGCGGAAACGGGGCGGGACGGCGAGTGACTGACAGGCGCCTCAGCCAATGGGAGCCGTGGGGGGGCTGAGAGGAAGCGGGGCGGGACGGAGAGTGACTGACAGGCTCCTCAGCCAATGGGAGCCGTGGGGGGGCAAAGCGGAAACGGGGCGGGACGGAGAGTGACTGACAGGCGCCTCAGCCAATGGGCGCCGTGGGGGGGCAGAGCGGAAACGGGGCGGGACGGAGAGTGACTGACAGGCGCGTCAGCCAATGGGCGCCGTGGGGGGGCAGAGCGGAAACGGGGCGGGACGGCGAGTGACTGACAGGCGCCTCAGCCAATGGGAGCCGTGGGGGGGCTGAGAGGAAGCGGGGCGGGACGGAGAGTGACTGACAGGCGCCTCAGCCAATGGGAGTCGTGGGGGGGCAGAGCGGAAAAGGGGCGGGACGGAGAGTGACTGACAGGCGCCTCAGCCAATGGGCGCCGTGGGGGGGCAGAGCGGAAACGGGGCGGGAAGGAGAGTGACTGACAGGCGCCTCAGCCAATGGGAGCCGTGGGGGGGCTGAGCGGAAGCGGGGCGGGACGGAGAGTGACTGACAGGCGCCTCAGCCAATGGGAGCCGTGGGGGGGCGGCGCGGAAACGGGGCGGGACGGCGAGTGACTGACAGGCGCCTCAGCCAATGGGAGCCGTGGGGGGGCGGAGTAGAAACGGGGCGGGACGGAGAGTGACTGACAGGCGCCTCAGCCAATGGGCGCCGTGGGGGGGCAGAGCGGAAACGGGGCGGGACGGAGAGTGACTGACAGGCGCCTCAGCCAATGGGCGGCGTGGGGGGGCTGAGAGGAAGCGGGGCGGGACGGAGAGTGACTGACAGGCGCCTCAGCCAATGGGAGCCGTGGGGGGGCAGAGCGGAAACGGGGCGGGACGGCGAGTGACTGACAGGCGCCTCAGCCAATGGGCGCCGTGGGGGGGCAGAGCGGAAACGGGGCGGGACGGAGAGTGACTGACAGGCGCCTCAGCCAATGGGAGCCGTGGGGGGGCTGAGCGGAAGCGGGGCGGGACGGAGAGTGACTGACAGGCGCCTCAGCCAATGGGAGCCGTGGGGGGGCGGTGCGGAAACGGGGCGGGACGGCGAGTGACTGACAGGCGCCTCAGCCAATGGGAGCCGTGGGGGGGCGGAGCGGAAACGGGGCGGGACGGAGAGTGACTGACAGGCGCCTCAGCCAATGGGAGCCGTGGGGGGGCAGAGCGGAAGCGGGGCGGGACGGAGAGTGACTGACAGGCGCCTCAGCCAATGGGCGCCGTGGGGGGGCAGAGCGGAAACGGGGCGGGACGGAGAGTGACTGACAGGCGCCTCAGCCAATGGGAGCCGTGGGGGGGCGGCGCGGAAACGGGGCGGGACGGAGAGTGACTGACAGGCGCCTCAGCCAATGGGAGCCGTGGGGGGGCGGCGCGGAAACGGGGCGGGACGGAGAGTGACTGACAGGCGCCTCAGCCAATGGGCGCCGTGGGGGGGCAGAGCGGAAACGGGGCGGGACGGAGAGTGACTGACAGGCGCCTCAGCCAATGGGCGGCGTGGGGGGGCAGAGCGGAAACGGGGCGGGACGGAGAGTGACTGACAGGCGCCTCAGCCAATGGGCGCCGTGGGGGGGCAGAGCGGAAACGGGGCGGGACGGCGAGTGACTGACAGGCGCCCTCAGCCAATGGGAGCCGTGGGGGGGGCTGAGAGGAAGCGGGGCGGGACGGAGAGTGACTGACAGGCGCCTCAGCCAATGGGCGCCGTGGGGGGGCAGAGCGGAAACGGGGCGGGACGGAGAGTGACTGACAGGCGCCTCAGCCAATGGGCGGCGTGGGGGGGCAGAGCGGAAACGGGGCGGGACGGAGAGTGACTGACAGGCGCCCTCAGCCAATGGGCGCCGTGGGGGGGGCAGAGCGGAAACGGGGCGGGACGGAGAGTGACTGACAGGCGCCTCAGCCAATGGGCGGCCGTGGGGGGGCAGAGCGGAAACGGGGCGGGACGGAGAGTGACTGACAGGCGCCTCAGCCAATGGGAGCCCGTGGGGGGGCTGAGCGGAAGCGGGGCGGGACGGAGAGTGACTGACAGGCGCCTCAGCCAATGGGAGCCGTGGGGGGCGGCGCGGAAACGGGGCGGGACGGCGAGTGACTGACAGGCGCCTCAGCCAATGCGAGCCGTGGGGGGGCGGAGTAGAAAACGGGGCGGGACGGAGAGTGACTGACAGGCGCCTCAGCCAAGCGTGGGGGGGCGGCACGGAAACGGGGCGGGACGGAGAGTGACTGACAGGCGCCTCAGCCAATGGGCGGCGTGGGGGGGCGGCACGGAAACGGGGCGGGACGGAGAGTGACTGACAGGCGCCTCAGCCAATGGGCGCCGTGGGGGGGCAGAGCGGAAACGGGGCGGGACGGAGAGTGACTGACAGGCGCCTCAGCCAATGGGCGGCGTGGGGGGGCAGAGCGGAAACGGGGCGGGACGGAGAGTGACTGACAGGCGCCTCAGCCAATGGGCGCCGTGGGGGGGCAGAGCGGAAACGGGGCGGGACGGCGAGTGACTGACAGGCGCCTCAGCCAATGGGCGCCGTGGGGGGGCTGGGAGGAAGCGGGGCGGGACGGAGAGTGACTGACAGGCGCCTCAGCCAATGGGAGCCGTGGGGGGGCAGAGCGGAAACGGGGCGGGACGGCGAGTGACTGACAGGCGCCTCAGCCAATGGGCGCCGTGGGGGGGCAGAGCGGAAACGGGGCGGGACGGAGAGTGACTGACAGGCGCCTCAGCCAATGGGAGCCGTGGGGGGGCTGAGCGGAAGCGGGGCGGGACGGAGAGTGACTGACAGGCGCCTCAGCCAATGGGAGCCGTGGGGGGGCGGCGCGGAAACGGGGCGGGACGGCGAGTGACTGACAGGCGCCTCAGCCAATGGGCGCCGTGGGGGGGCGGAGTAGAAACGGGGCGGGACGGAGAGTGACTGACAGGCGCCTCAGCCAATGGGAGCCGTGGGGGGGCTGAGCGGAAACGGAGCGGGACGGAGAGTGACTGACAGGCGCCTCAGCCAATGGGAGCCGTGGGGGGGCGGCGCGGAAACGGGGCGGGACGGCGAGTGACTGACAGGCGCCTCAGCCAATGGGAGCCGTGGGGGGGCGGAGTAGAAACGGGGCGGGACGGAGAGTGACTGACAGGCGCCTCAGCCAATGGGCGCCGTGGGGGGGCAGAGCGGAAACGGGGCGGGACGGAGAGTGACTGACAGGCGCCTCAGCCAATGGGAGCCGTGGGGGGGCAGAGCGGAAGCGGGGCGGGACGGAGAGGGACTGACAGGCGCCTCAGCCAATGGGAGCCGTGGGGGGGCGGCGCGGAAACGGGGCGGGAATAGGGCGGGTCTAAGAGTGACTGACAGGCGCCTCATCCAATGGGAGCCGTGGGGGGGCGGCACGGAAACGGGGCGGGACGGCGAGTGACTGACAGGCGTCTCAGCCAATGGGAGCCGTGGGAGGGCAAAGCGGAAACGGGGCGGGACGGAGAGGGACTGACAGGCGCCTCAGCCAATGGGAGCCGTGGGGGGGCGGTGCGGAAACGGGGCGGGACGGAGAGGGACTGACAGGCGCCTCAGCCAATGGGAGCCGTGGGGGGGCGGCGCGGAAACGGGGCGGGATGGAGAGTGACTGACAGGCGCCTCAGCCAATGGGAGCCGTGGGGGGGCCACA